>NC_069500.1:742281214-742907880 GCF_027579735.1 Bombina bombina
CATGTGTAACTTATACGTGTCCAGGAAAACATGGCTGAGGTGGACACCCTACTCCCACACCATTAGGTATCATCTGCCATGTGGAGATCACAGCCCTCTTTAAGTTGATATAGATACCTCATTGGGGGGTTGTATTATGATTTTATTTTAAATTTTTGCCTGTGGGGACAGAAAGAGGTTTAAAGGGACATGAAACCCAATTTTTTTCTTTCATGATTTAGAAAGAGCATGTCATTTTTATTTTTTTTTATAACTTTTATTTACAACCAGCAGTATATACAAAAAAAAGTTTAAATCCACATCTTACGCCCGATGTTTCCAAAGTAACATGGCATACAATAAACCAGATAATACTGAAAGACAAAAGTAAAATATTAATATTATCAATATCTCACAAGGTCATGCCATTACATCAAAAGTAACATATATATTGCTGGGGATTTTTACATTTTTATCCCTTAGACATCGCAAAAAAAAACTAAGAACAATCAGAATATAACTCAACAAAACCATATAGACAAAAAAAAAAAGAAAACCGTTTAATCTCTGCCCCTCTCCCCATCTACCAAATTCCTAAAAGAACAATCTCTGAGTTTTTAAAGGGGAAAATCAAATAATCTATTTCTGTCTCCTGAAGTGTCTTTATGAATATTGCCCATTTATTGAAAAAATTCCTTATATCTAATTCCTTATCAATATTAGTATCTTTTTGTTCCAATACACATTGCTTTTTTAAGTAATTTCTGACTTCAGGAATCGTCGGCAAGGCTCTGGATTTCCATTTTTTGCAAATCAAATATCTGGAAGCTAAAATGGAAAGATTTATTATTTTTTCATTAGTCTGAAAGTTACCTTCTGTCGGTAGACAGAATATGATTTGGTACAGTGATAAAGTCAATGTTTCTATCTTTAATGTAGTTTTGAGCCAATATTCTAGTTTTTCCAGAAGTCTCTTATTTTTGGGCAATGCCAGAACATGTGCGTCAGATTTGCCGCAGGGTAAGATCACTTGGGGCATTTATTAAATTCTTGATTGTGGACTCTGAGACCTTTCTCCGGGGTGAAATATGCCCTATGAAGAAGCTTTAGATGCTTCTCCCTCCAGGTGGCTGATAACGTAGTTCTTGCTACTTTATTAATTGATAATTGAAGGATCTTTGACTCAATGTTAGTCTGGGAGACTAAGGTATTCCATGCCATTGCCATGTTGTCCAGAATAGGGGCGCCTTTGCTGGCCCCAAGTATGTGGTATGGGGCAATGGACATACATCCGATTTTATTAAGAATTAACCAGTTTTCCAGTTTGCCCAGCTCCCAGCACCGTCCTGCCTCCCTAATTACTTCTGTAATAAAATGTCGTATTTGCAAATATGCAAAAAAATCTTTATTAAGGAGGTTAAATTTTGCTTTTAATTCCGCATACGTCCTAACACATTTTCTGTCTTTTTCTATTAAATAATGCACTCTATCGAGACCGCTATTATGCCACCTGTTAAAGACTTCTGAGTTACCACCAAGCCTTCATCGGGTTCAGTATAGTTTTGAGACCTTTAATCTCTGATGGGAGATCCTTAGGTGAAGAGTGTATCATAGCTGCTGGGAGATATGGTTTGCATATGTTTAGTTCAAGCTCATTATTTAAGAAATAATTTTTGGTAAAGATCCAATCAGCTACTATACGAGCTAAGAAACTAAAGTTGTAGAATCTGATATTTGGTAATGCTAAGCCTCCATATTCCATTTCGCAAGAGATATTTTGGGTCTTTTCCTTTGCCATATAAACTGTCTAATTGCAGCATTGAGTAAGCGGACGTCTTTTTCTAATAGAATTAATGGTACATTTTGGAGAATATACAAAAGTTTCGGAAGGAGGGTCATTTTGAATAGTTCTACTCGGCCTGATATTGATAACGGTAAGTCCTGCCAGAGCTTAAGTTTCTCCTTGATATAAGTTAGCATAGGAGATATGTTAATTTTATAAAGGTCCCCTATATTGCATGGTATATGAATACCTAGATATTTGAAGGAATCTGTGACTACCTTAAAAGGAATATCTAAAATAGAGGTATTATTTTTCCTGAGCCAAAGTATTTTAGATTTTGACTTGTTCACCTTGTAACCTATTTGAATAAGTTTTGGTATATTTAGCTTGGAGTTGGATAGATAGATCAAGAGATCGTCAGCATACAGTCCAACTTTCATCTCACAATTTCTGATTTTTATGCCATTAAGAGATTCCCTTATCATAATTGCTAATGGCTCGATGGCTATGTCAAAAAGAAGCGGAGAGAGAGGGCAGCCCTGGCGCGTGCCTCTGCCTATAGCAATCAGGAGAGAAATTATATTATTTATTATTAGACTTGTGTGAGGTTGGTTATGTAGATTTTCTATAAATTTAAGAAAATTGCCAATGATCCCGAATTTTGTTAAAGAAGTTGTTATATGGCTAAAAGTTACCAAGTCAAATGCTTTTTCTGCATCGATTGACAAGACAGCCAAGTCCGGGAAGCCCTCACTCTCCGCCGCTAGAGAGGATGAGTTCTGAATATAATCTAAAGTGACAAGGAGCTCTCGGAACTTTGCCGCAGAGTTACGTTTGTTTAGGAATCCTGCTTGGTCCGTGTGTATTATTTTTGCTAAAATGGCCTGTAATCTATTTGCTAAAATGGAAGATAGGATTTTATAATCTGAATTTAATAACGCAATTGGTCTGTATGACTCTTTTTGCGTAGGATCTTTCCCTGGTTTTAAGATCAAAGTATTATAGGATGAAGAAAAAGAAGGTGAGACTGGTTCATTATCAATATAGATCTTATTATATAGATTACATAAGTAGAGTGCTATATCTGTTGATAAAATCTTATAGAATTCGTTTGGTAGTCCATCCGGACCAGCTGCTTTGTTAGCGGCAAGTTTAAGAATTACTCTCTCTATCTCTTCCTTTGTAATAGGGGAGTTGAGGCTAGTAATTTCTTCAGCCGAGACTATTGGGTGTATAATTTTGCTCCAAAAGTCAGAGGCTTTCTCTATGTCATAACCTTTACATGTATATAAGTCTTGGAAATAATTTAAAAATAAATTGGAGATTTCCTCAGGCTTCAAAAGTTGTTTCCCTTTATGTTGGAGTTTTTCAATAGAAGGTTTTTTTCCTTCGTTTTTAACCAGTTTAGCCAACATTTTTCCGGATTTATTACCAAATCTGTATAGTTTGGCCTGGAGTCTAAGGTCCTTGTGAGTTTCTTGAGTCATTATAAAGGTATCTCTGGCACTTTTAGCACGAATATATTTTGCCCAATTTAGGGGAGACTTTTCAAGTAAAAAGCGGTTATAGGAGCTAATCAATGAGTTAATCATTTCCCTTT
Organism: Bombina bombina; assembly: GCF_027579735.1. Classification (NCBI taxonomy): domain Eukaryota; kingdom Metazoa; phylum Chordata; class Amphibia; order Anura; family Bombinatoridae; genus Bombina; species Bombina bombina. The sequence continues at coordinate 742,284,577 of NC_069500.1, forward strand.
CTCTTGTTCTCATTTTCTTAGTTAAAATAGCTATATAAGAGATAATTTCACCTCTGAGCACTGCTTTTGCAGTTTCCCAGAATATATTCGGGCGCTGTATATAGTCACTATTGAAATTAGCATATTCAAGGAGCTTATTTCTGAGCTAGTTTTTAAATTTTAAATCTGTGGTTAGATAATAAGGGAAAAAAAATCGAGAGAGTTTGGGTTTTGAGTGATCTAAATAAGGCTCAAGAAAGATAGGCCCATGATCTGATAAAAGGATCGGCATTATACCAGCTTTTATTTGTGTTGTAGATATATGCTCATCAATTAAGAATAGGTAGATCCTGGAAAGGGTCTTGTGGGCTTTAGAGAGGCAGGTGTAGTCCTGGGTGCTGGGGTTCTGTACTCTCCAAATATCACGTATCACTAGATTTTGCTTAATTTTACTGATCAATTTAGAATCAAGGTTATCTTTTTTCTGTTTTAACTGTTTAACATTTCTTCTAAGTCTATCTAAGGGGCACTGTGGTGCCATGTTGAAATCTCCTCCTAGAATGAAATGACCTTCGCTGAGTAACAAGAGTTTAGACTGTATAAGATTCCAGAATTCTGGATCAGTAGTATTTGGTCCGTATACATTGCAAAGTGTGTAAATCACCTGTGCCACTTTTAATTTGACCAGTACAAATCTCCCCCCGGAGTCGGTCTCAGAGTAAAGGATCTCCGTTTGTGGTCTTTTCCCAATTAATATGGCCACACCCCTTTTTTCCCAACACTTGGGGCAGCAATTACTTCTTTAACCCATGCCTTCTTTAACTTAAAAGATTCTTCTAGGTTTAGATGCGTTTCTTGTATAAAGCCAATGTCTGCTTGTGCCTTACGCAGATGGGCAAGGATCGCCTTGCATTTAATAGTGTCACACTCAGTGTAAACCTAGGAAATATAATTTTAATAAAATGAATTGTATGGACCTCAACCGCTGAGAAAGCGTTATTTTTGGTATATGTAGCAAAAAGTTACTGGGTGATTACACTATAGTGGGAGTGCTTGTAATACCCAATGTAACACCAGGCTGTAATTGTTATTAGGGGACAGGTACATAATTAACCCTATGACTGCCACATGTGTAGGTAAAATACACTGAGGAATAATGCAGCAGGGAAAATTAACTTACAGCCCAGAGGTCAGAAAACAACAGTATACACTATATGTAAATAAGTGTGGGCAACTGTAATGCAGATATAGTAAGTATAGAGTTATTACTTTAAGCAGATAGGTTGTAACAGTTCTGTAGCATAAGATCATTTAACCTAGTAGCTATGCTGCAGACCGGACTGGCAGAAGTAAAGGAGATTAGCATCCAAATATAAGTTGGAATAACAGGTTGCATAGGAACTCCTAGGCTGGTTGTTAAGATACATATATTTCCAGCAGGGAGCAGCAGTAGACAACAGAACCGGACTAGCTTAGTAGTAGGTAACGTTATATTATTAGCAGCTTACCGGTCTGTATGAGTAGCGGAGTAGGCAGAGGAAATCCGGCTAGCAGCAGATTGTGAAGTCCGTGGCTCCAAAGAAGCTGGCGTGTGACGTCACCGCAGCCCGACTTCTGGGGGCGTGTTAGGAATAGCAGCTGAGTGCCGCGGCAGTGTAATCCGGAGCCAAGCAGGTCAGATAAGGAGGTGAGACTTGGAAGCAAAAGTGAGTTGTGTAAAGGCACACAGGAAAGTCTCTTGTAGATCTTAGGTTAGTGAACAGCGTTCACTCTGCGGCAAGCAGAACAATAAGTCTGTGGGTCAAGGTTGTGAACAGCGTTCACAGGGCGATAGGTGGCTTGTAGTAGCAGTGAGTGAAACTTCAATACTAAGCAATGCTAGAAGGTGGAAGGCGTGTTTATATAGGGAGGAGCAGAGAAGAAGTAATAATACTTAAAGGAACAGTATAACTTAACATAGGAGACTGAAAAGGAGGCAGCAATCCTGACAAATAGGCGTTGATATCCCTCCACGTTCCACGATATTATTTTTAATTTATCTATCTTTTGCATTGTTTATATATAAGGAAGAAATGGGCGGAGGGAGAGGAGGAGAGAAAAAGGAGATACAAAAAAAAAAAGGCAAAACAAAAAAAAAAATCAGTTTTTTTACATACAATGAACACATTGTCCCCTTCCCAAGGGGATTTCCCATTTGTAGGACCCATCTTCTTACTTTATAAGTGATAGAGTAGAGAGAGAAAGAAGCAGAGCCATAAGATAAGGAGAAGAGACCGACAAGAAACCTTAGTCTGTCAATGGGAGTCTGAGCTTAATGTGTTAAAAAATGTCTCAGCCATTTGAGCATCTTCAAATAAGTGTATTGTGTCCTGTACTATAACTCTGAGTTTGGAGGGGTAGATTAAGGTAGCCCGATAGTCATTTTGTATGAATTTAGTGCATATTGGTGCAAGTTCTCTTCTCTTGGAGGCTGTATCAGCCGAGAAATCTTGAAAAATCAAGATCCTAGTGTTTTCTATAAGGATTGGTTGATTTTTACCAAAGTGTTGTAGTAGCATATTCTTATCCTGGTAGTTGAGTAGTCTGGCTATAATAGGCCTAGGATGCATGTTGTTCATGTTATCTGAATGAGGGGTACCTAATCTATGTGCTCTCTCCACAACAATCGGATGGTAGGTTGAAGGGATTTTTAAAGACTTGGTAAGCGTGTCTGATATGAAGGAGCCTAAGTTTTCAAATTGCTTCTCCTCCGGAAGACCTATTATTCGGATGTTATTTCTTCTGGAGCGGTTTTCCAAGTCCTCCAGTCTATCAAATATATTTTCTGAAAATTACTGCTCACCTTCTCAAGTTTAGAGTTATGTGCTGATGTAAAATCCTCCAAGTCAGAGACCCTCTGCTCAACTTCTTGCAATCTATTGGAGAATTGCCTTACCTCTTGAGTTAATAAAGAGATATCTTGTTTTATTTCTGTCCTGAGGGTGTCAAACTTGGGTGCAAGGGCATCTGAAATACAGGCAACCAAATTCTGTATATTAGTAGGGTCTTGTGAGACTAAGTTGTGCAGTATGGGAGATGATGTTTCAGTAGTGGGTTCTGGAGGGTTCTTAAGCTTTCTATCCCTATGTCTAGCAGCCATAATCGGAGAGGGTGTTTTAGATGAATTAGAAATAAATTTATCCATGTGCGGAGTGTCTTTAGATGAGAGTGAAGGAGGGCGTTTTTTTTTTTTTAAAACGCTTACAGTGAAATAGGAAGAAAGTGGTGTTAGTGCAAAAGGGTACGGAATTATCATTGAATTAAATAGACCCCGGTAAGAAGTACTGCGGGGTAGTTAGAAAAAGAAGTGAGGATGAGAAAAAGAAAAAAAGAAAAAAAACAGTGTCTCTTTGGATGTGATAGTGTGGGGCGAGCGAGATAAAAAAAATAGCTATATGTGTTAGGGCACAATAGTCATGAATTTAGAGAAGGTTAAGGAAAAGAGGGAGGGACAGTTACTTAAATTGAGCTCTTCTGCTCCTCGTTTACACTATGGAGAAAACATAGAATACCAAGGTTTAAGCTAAGCAATTAATTGCTATTTAAGTGAGCAATGAAATAAGTGTTTACATAGGTTCTTTTTATCAGTGCATGTACTTAAGTTGTGGATATACTTGTCAAGAAGGAGAGAGCCTATATATAAAGTGCGAGGTTCAGTCTCATTAATTAATTGTCATTTGATTAGGCAGTGCAATAACTGTTTGGCTTGGTTCTTTCTGTCAACACATGTGTTTCGATTATAACTATAATTAGCAAGCGATGAGGGTTCAGAGTATGTAGTACGGCTAAGATAGAAAAAATGTGTGCCTGGGCTTAGATATATATAAGAAAAAAAGTTCAGCTAACTAGTCTTTCCTAGTTTATTCAAGCCACTGAGGTATGAGTCTATACAGAGATTACACTGTACTGGGGGGGGGGGGGGGCGGAATTTCCTTCTCTCTTCCCCTTTTTGTTCCTCTTTCTTCTTTTTTAATGTAAACGGGTATCTCACCTAGCAGAGATGTGTATTAGTTCTTTTTGTTAATTTATTGTTAGGGCTAGAAACAGACTATTTTTTACTAATGATTTTAATTGTATCAACTTGTAGTTATAAAACAGTCATCTTAACTGCAATTATGTGTTTTTTAGGCAGAAAAGTTACATGTGAATAAAAAGAGCAGTATGTTGCAGCATCAAGACAAATTATAATTCAAGCTTTTGCTAGGCATATAAAAGCAGCAATTTTGTAACCCTTAATTTCTATCAGAGTTAAATATATGTGCAAAGAAAAAAAAAAAAAAGAAAAAAAACTTTGAGCAGATATTTATCAGAGGATGAGAAGCAGTGTAAGTTACTTCAAGGTAATTTGATACTTGCAAGATTGTTGATAATGAGAGTGTCAATTAATTACCCCTGTTTTATTTTTCATTTTACCTCTTATTTCTCTCCTCTTACCCTTCTTTCCCTTCTTAAATCTGATCACTACCACCTTCTTAGTAAATGACAGCCTGAGTGAGCCAGAAACTGCATATAGGCAGGGAGAAAGGTATGGAGAGGGAAGAGAAGTAATAATTATATTTTACCAGGGGGGGAGAAAGAACTGATAACCCTTCCAGGGTTATGAAAATTTACACACAACCAGTATGATTTCTTCACCTTGCCCCCTCCTCCCCCTTCGTAGCCTTCCTAATTTGACTCAGTAGCTGTGCCCACTTATGTTTGCTTTGTGTGGTTTTAATAACTTACTATCTGCTTATTTAAAGCAGCCCTTGAAAAAAACTAAAGAAATTTCCAATGAAGGAACGTGTACAGTATCTCAGTGATAACAAATCCTGTATAATTAAAAGTAATCTAGAACATTTTGTTATACATAACAGATAACCAACATTTTATACTGCTAATTAGAGAAGGGCTGAGTTATATTGTGCCCAGATACAAATTTTCTAGGCAGTTTTCAATGGCTAGGTTGGAGTTTTGAAAAGGGAATTGAGAAGTCTGATGTTTGTCAGTCAATTGGCCTCTTAGCACTGTACTCCTCAGTTTTCTTCCGTTGCCTCTACCCCAAATAGATAGATCAAACTTTTAAGCCATTCCAAAGGTGATATTTTTGGTAAGGGGGTAGGGAAAATAAAGGCCGACAAAGTTCAGATGGAAATGTCTGCAATCAATTGATTAAGATATGGAGCTGTTTCTTGCAAGGGGCAAAATTAGTGCCTGATACTCTTGTTTAGCCAAAAAAAAAAAATGTCAAGTTGTGGCATAGTAGTTCAAAGTGGAAAATAGGAGCACCGGCACTATGTAGAGTTAAAAATTCCAATTTTATTTATAACACCTTAGTGTCTTTAAAATCTTGTTACAAGATGGGCACAAACAAATAAATGACATAGGACTGTCTGATGACAACAGCCTTACATGTTTCGGCTTGGAAAGCCGTCCTCATAAGCTGCTGTCCAGTATGCTAAAACTGACACTTTTAAAAGCAACAGACTAATCCAATAGGTTGCAACCTAATTACCAATTATATAACACCTGTTGGTTTTTCCACATTGCAGGTATTTTAACCCTTTATTTCCCCTGTCATTTGAACAATTTAGAAGTGCAGAGTTGTATACCTATTTTTTGGGATTTTAGCAACAATAGTAATATATTTAGAAACAACTTATTCTATTTCTAATCACTTCAGATGTACTATATCTACTTGTTTCTCTTATCTAATGTCTAATGTCAGAAAAATTCTTTTGGTTTAAGTTTAGTCTAATTTTATTAGACATATACTTAGCGGTTTACCTAGTTTAAGTTAAGAGATATTTCCCTGCTATTCAAGAATTGCATAAGGTAAATTTCTGTATAGATTTCAATTTTTAAAAAACAGAACCCTATAGGTACACATAATTTTCCCAATCTATAATAATTCTTTATAAAAACTTTTCAATGTTATCCTAAGTGTATAAAGAAGAATTATTTTAGACATTGTTGTTGGTAATGTATCTATTCCTATTTAAAGAAAGCTTTACATACATACCTAATCTATCATTGCCAAAAGTTCATGAGGTCATAATCTGAGTTGAAACCATTTGGCACCCTGGTTTTTAACTTAAAAATCCAAAATACTTCCTGTCTACCTAGAATTGTTTCTCTATCCCCACCATTCTTTTGTGGAGGGATTCTTTCTATGGCGGTCCATGTGAAACTACTAGTATCCTGATTGTGAACTGTAACAAAATGTTGTACTAATGGTGTACTAGCTAACCCAGTTTTTATTGAAGAGAGATGTTCCCTTATCCTTGTTCTAACCTCTCTAATTGTGAGCCCTACGTACTGTTTTTGACAATCTCTACAGGTTATAAGGTAAATAATAAACGTGGACCTGCAGTTCATACACATATATTTCTGATACTCTTGTCCTGTATGTGTGGAGATGAAGCTTACCCCTGTGTCTACTTTTGCACAGGCCACACAATTAGTATAGTGGCATCTGTACATGCCTCTAGATGTCAACCAGGATGAGTCCTGTGTCAATTTCTTACTAGGTAGTTTTGTTGGTGCAACCATATTTCCTATGCTCATATTTCTTTTGTATGCAAACCTACAATCTTTAATATTGATATCTGCTAAGCCATCATCCGCTCTTAAAAGAGGGAGATGTTTCCTTATTATGTTGCAAATTTTAGAGTATTGACTACTATATGTTGTTACAAACAATAAGTCGTTAGATTGGGTTTTCATTTCTTTACCCCTTCTCTCTTTTTCTAATAAATCATTTCTGTTCAATTTTATTACAGATTTTTTCGCTGATTCTATGAGATTTCTCTGATACCCTCTCTGTTTTAACCTCTCTGTTAATAGAGTGGATTGTTCACGGTAACTGTTATCATCAGAACAATTCCGTTTGAGTCGTGTATACTGTCCTTTTGCTATCCCTCTGAACGTGCTTACTGGATGACAGCTTGATGCATGTAACAGAGTGTTGCCAGCTATGGGCTTTCTATATACTGTTGATTTAACAAGTTTCCCTTTTGTTCCACTAAGTGTGACATCCAGATAGTTAATCTGTTTACAGTCATGTTCTGAAGTAAATCTTAGACCTACATTATTTATGTTCAAGCCTTCTACAAACATTTTCATTTTTTCATGGTCTCCTTGCCAAATGAAAAGCAGGTCATCTATAAAGCGTTTATATATCACTATATTCTCCCTGTAAGGGTTTCCATCTCCAAATATGCGGCACCGCTCCCACCAACCCAAAAATAGGTTGGCATATGAGGGCGCAAACTTTGCCCCCATGGCGGTGCTGCATACTTGAAGATAGAAAACCCCCTCAAAAGAGAAATAGTTGTGTTTCAAAAGGAAATCTGTGACCCTTACAACAAATTCACAGTAGTCTGAGTTGTTACCATAATACTTTCTCATAAAAAAGGCTATTGCTTGTAATCCACACTCATGTGGTATTGAGGAATAGAGGGATTGGACGTCCACTGTAAGCCAAGTGAACTTGTCATCCCACTCTATATCTGAAATTATCTGTAATATATGTTTTGTATCTTTTACATGGCTCCAAAGATCTAAAACCATTGGTTGTAGAATATTATCTAACCATTCTGACAGATGTTCTGAAAATGACCCTATTCCACTTACTATAGGTCTTCCTACCACATTCTCTGTACTCTTATGTACTTTTGGCAGGTGATTAAATGTAGGTATTTTTGGATTGGTAACCAGTAAGTACGCACTTGTGTCTGAGTCAATGAAGCCCATTTCAACACCATCATCAACTAAATCCCTCAGCTTTCTATTAAAGATTTTAGTAGGATCGTTAGTTAGTGTCCTATAATTTAATGGGTTATTCAATTGTCTTAGTGCTTCTTTAACAAAATCATCCCTATTTTGAACCACTACTGTGCCTCCTTTATCTGCGGCACGTATCACCAAATCTTTGTTCTGTGCCAATTTTTTTAGTACTTCTTTTTCATTATATGTTAAGTTATATTTGGTGTTGGTCTGAGTGTAATATAACTTCGTCAGATCTTGTTCCACCCTATTCTGGAACTTTTCTATTATATTCCCTCTGCTCTGTATCGGGTAAAAGGTGGACTTTTTCTTAAATTTAGGAGTGCACAGTCGTGTTTCACAATTAGGCATAAAATTAGAGAAAGAGTTGGAAAGGGAATTAGGGCATATGAGAGGATCAGAGTCAATATCTAAAGTAGGAATGGAAATAGGGTAATGACTAGGGACAGACCTATCTTCTACACTTTCTTCTGCTAGAGTTTCCAATGTATTCAAGTCACATAAGTGCTGAAAATCTGAATCACTTTGATCCCTTCCAATTATAGAGCTAGGCTGAACAACCATGCTCTCATGTGGCTGGGATTCATTGGAAATATGTTTATTCATAGAGAAATGCTTTTTTAAAGTTAGTTTTCTAATCAGCTTATTCACATCCAATAATGTGTCAAATAGATTAAATGAGCTGGTAGGGACAAAGCCCAAACCTAATCCTAACAGCTTTAATTCCACATCATTCAGTGAATAATCCGATAGATTAATAACATTGATACTTGGAGAACTAGTTGTAACAACTACTCCTGGTAATGTGTTAGTCTCTGTTGTGTCCTGCGAGGGTACCTCCCTCTTGTTGAACCTGTGGTATCTCACCCCCCCCGTCTTGTTTGGGCTGGGTGATGCAAAAAACCTGATTCATTTCAGTTCTCTCAATGTTATCTGGATTATTAATCAGATTACCTCCACTAGGAACTGATTCTAGTACTGGTGTACTATACTTAGATTTAGCACCTTTTTGGGTATTTTTTAGTATTGACACTGGTTGTTGTGTATTCACTTTAGGTGTAACTACCTGTAATTGAATGTTTTCTATTGGTGTGGTTGTTTGTTGAATGTAACCTGCTTTCCCTATCTGTTGTTGATCATAGTGATAGTTACTCACAATCTGGCTATTCTGATGGTTACTCACATTTTGGCTGCTCTGCACAATATGCCTTGTGTCTTCTTCACCCCCAGAAAATGAACTATCCCCTGTTCCTTCTGTTTCACTATCTGAGAATTGAATATGTCTTCCACTTCTACCTCTTCCCCTGTGTCTACGACCTCTACCCCTGCCTCTGTTGCCAAAATTATTCCTTTGGTTAAAGTCCCGTCTGGTTTGAAATCTCTCTTTTCTGTTCCAGACATAGACCATATTATTCGTATAATCTAATTGATCTCTAACGAATTTTGAATGTTTCCTATCTAATAATACCTTTTTGGCTTCAGCCACAATATCATGCAAGGTTTGGTCAAATACAGGATAATTAGCATGTTCACTTCTAATATTCAATTCTTCTTGTATAAGAGTTATCACATTTTTTATACTAAGCAGTTGGTTTGTCTTATACTGTATCCATAAGGACCGGCAGGCTGTCACGGGGGGCACGGTAAGGAAAACTGTATCCAGTGTATGGAACTTTTATCACTAATAGGTTAAAAACACGCTCATAATTCACCTCACCTCCACCTCTGCTTGGGCTATGAGCCACATTAGATAACTTTGAATACACCAGCCACGGTTGTTGTTTTTTGCTGTTAAATTTGGTTGACCAAGTTGTGGCATAGAAATGTATTATACTTTACCAACTGCTGTCCCGTTGCCTAGATGAGAAGTGGGGCCTCTCTGAGACGCCTAGCCCCCTCACGCAACACCGGTGGGAGGGGGATGGCGGATGGACGGGCAGATCCGGCGAAGTACCGTGGTTTCAACCACAGAGCCCCAGCGTGTGCGCTGGAGAGGAGCAGTAGCCCATTCCCAATGGACAGCCGAACAGGCGGAGTGATCCAGGCCCCTCGCGCAGCACCGGTGGGAGGGGTCCCCTGAACCAATGAGGGTCAGCAGACCTGATGATGCTCCGCTCCTCTTTTTTTTTTAAATCTTTTTATTATTTTATATAATTACAATTACATAGATAGGAGGACAAGGACATTCAGTATTTATGTTGCACAGTTTCCATAATCCTTATTCCTTGGCTTTCCTAGCAAGTTCACTTATAACCAACATTCTTGAAATTCCCCTTTTGTTGCGCCACTTAGCAATCTGGGGTACAACAAAAAAACAAACAAAAAAAAAAAAAAACAATACAAAATTAAGAGGGAAAAGAAAAAGAGAAGCACTAAAATAAATACAGTGAGAACTTGCAGAAGGATGCGTGGAACCCTTTCATGCATACCCTCGTATTTGTTTCTGGTGTGGCCGAGGGTAGAGGCAAAGGCTCATGGAGTCCAGAAACATATATCTTACGGGATATTTTATAAAAGCCTACTCCAATTATTTGGTAGCTCATTATTAATTATCCAGGATTTAACTATATTAGATCTAACTAAAGGTTTAATAATTTGGAGTTGAATACTTGGTGACTGGGCTTCAATTATTTTCAGCCATTTACGAAAAAACCTCTTGATAGGTTTCTCCGCATCGATACAGATCTCATATTGCTCCAGTATCATTTGGTTCATCATCTCTTTTACAAATTGCATAATACTGGGTGCTTTTGGTGATTTCCAATTAGCTAATATCAGTGCTCTACCTTGAAGAAGTGCTGTATTGATCAAATAAGGGTTCTCGTGCCAGTCTATTCCCTTGTATAAAAGGAGCACCATTTTACTATTTATTTGAAGTTTTTGGTCTAACCACTTATTAAGCCAGTATAGTATCTGTTGCCAAAATTGGCAGATTTTTGGGCAACTGTAGAGGCAATGTTCCAAATCTGCGTCTTTGGCACTACATTTATAGCAAACTATCTCCATATTTTTATACCACCTTGCTATTTTATTAGGAGTTATGTACAATTGATTAATTATCTTAAAATGTGACTCTCTCCAAGTAGTAACCTTGGTTGTCTTTACTGCTATCCTGAGACTGTCTAGTAGTTCTGCCCTTGTTTGCAGAGGGTATAGTCTCCCCCATTTGCTTTCCAACGTCTGTAAATGTATTTCTTTTTTTTTTTTCAGAATACATTTTTATTAATAAATAGGTTACATAAACCATAAAACAACACAAATAGCATTTGACATAAGTTGAAGTGGGGTTACACGCAGTCAGGCAGAGGAGGGATGATTTACAATAAGGATCGGTGTATTCAGTATAAGAATCATAAATATTATAGAGACAATTCCCAATGCGTGTCGAACATATCTGTTGTTATGTTTTGGTTATTCTAAGGAAACATTAAAATTTTTACATTTTAAATAAAGTATCGCAATGTATGCCATACTTAAGATGTCTGACAGTCATGTGTGGCAGCTAGTAGGTGTACATAGTATACATGTATGATAGTTGGGGTGCGAGGATCTACTCTATACATCCTCACATGGAGGGGGGGGGGGGAAAGGAAAGGGAAGGCATCAGGGGTGGGAGGGGGGGGGAGTTTTTATGTCTCAGTATCTCAGCTCAGAAACAGCGGAGCACATCTCCCAGGACGACCAGGGTCACAAGCTAGAACAGGCCAACAGCAGTCAAGGGAAGGAAGAGTTACGTAGCCAATTTAAGGAGTGTTTCCCAGGGTTCCCAGATCTGACTAAAGGTAGTAGATTGGTTGTTCATCCGAAAGACATAGTCTTCCATAGATTTGATGTAGTGCAAATGGTCAACCACTGCTTGCCATCTTGGGGGCTGTTGTTTCTTCCAATTTCTGGCTATCAACATCTTTACAGATGTCAGCAGGTAGACCAACAGATATCTCTTATACTTCGGAATCTTTTTTACCCCTATATGCAGGAGGGCTAGGCCCGGGGCATCAGGTGTCGGGAGCTCCAGTGCTGCACAAATCGCAGAGGTCTTAGACCAGAGCGGTCTCAGTCGATCACACGACCACCACACATGTAGTGGTGTGCCGATCTCGCCACATTCTCTCCAACACAGGGGAGAGTGGCTAGGGTATATAGTGCGAAGCTTGGTCGGCACCAGGTGCCATCTTGTAATGATCTTGAAATATAGTTCATACAGCGTGACACAATGGAGAGCAGTTTTGGTTAATTGTATCGCCCTAGACCAGTCCAGGGGAGTGAAGGTCGATCCCAATTCTGTTTCCCAGGAGATCATATGTCTTGTCTTTATAAGGGTGGGCGGCCCTATAAGAGATTGGTAGTGAGCAGTCAGGGGCTTGTACAGTTGTTGGTTAGTTTTCCACCTGATCTCCCAGGTGGTGGGGGCCCTGATCTTGTCGGTCAGGAATCCCCAGGCCTTCATAAGGGATCTAAGTCTCGTGAGATCAAAGTCTAGTTGACGAGGGATGTCATACCTAGATATCATGTCTTGGTTTGAGAGGAGGTTTTCGTTCCGGTAAAAGTCTCCCAAGGAGACAATCTCATGGGTCCTCCAGAGGGTAAGCTTGACATTAGGCAGTTCCCTTAAGAGTGACAAGACTGGATGAATGGGGGACGGATGCGGGGCTATCAATTGGTTGTGTCTCAGTTGGAACCAAGCTGTTTGACAGCCTTTGATAAGTTGGTTTGAGACTGGTATTCGTGCAGCTAAATGTTGGGGGACCCATAATAGGTCTGAGAGATCAATGTATGCCGGAAGGGAAGCTTGTTCTAGTTCCCTCCACCTAGTAGGGGGTAGGTCAGGTCCCCACGCTGAGACATGCGTAAGCATGGCCGCCTGATAGTATAGTTGAACGTTAGGTAGGCCCAGTCCACCTCTGGTTACTGGGGCCTGCAACGTGGCTGCCGCTACTCTCGGCCGCTTGCCTTCCCAAACATATGAGTTGAATAAGGTTTGGAAACCGCGTAAGATCCGTTCTGGGACTGAGATGGGGAAGCACCTCATAATGTAGGTTAATTTGGGGAGGATCATCATTTTAAGGGCAGCTATTCTGCCCATCCATGAGATTTCCTCGTATTTCTTAGACTTCAACTTAGAGTCTATCCTCTTTAGTAGAGTTGCGTAATTCTCCTGTATCAGTGTGTCCTTTACATGGGACAGGAATACCCCTAAGTGTCTGATCCCGATCGTAGACCACTTGAATGAATAGGACCTCCTAAGACGTCTCTGTTCCTTCTCCCCAACGAGTATCGTGTAGGCCTCCGTTTTAGCAACATTAATTTTGTAGTTTGATATTTTGCCGAAGGCGTCGATAATTTCCAGGAGAGGGGGCAATGAATCTAGCGGGTTTGTTAGGAAGAGGGTGAGATCGTCAGCGAAAAGCGCTAACTTCTGTAGGGTATCATGAATCTGAAGGCCCTGGACTCCCGTATTTTCTCTGATTGCCTCCGCTAGCGGCTCCATAACTAGAGCAAAAAGGAGTGGGGACAGGGGACACCCCTGCCTGGTCCTGTTACTGATGGGAAATTTAGGCGAGCAAAAACCCAATCCCTTAACTACCGCCGTCGGGCAGGCGTAAAGGGCTGCGACAGCCGTCCGGAACACCCGGGGGAGCCCAAAACGCTCCATAGTACAAAACATGTATTCCCACCCCACCCTGTCAAACGCTTTTTCTGCGTCTAAAGACAGGGTGAGGAGGGGCAATTCCATATCAGCCGCTTCCATGAATATATTGAGGAGTCTGCGGGTGTTGTCAGTACCCTGTCTGCCCTGGATAAATCCCACTTGATCTAAGTGGATAAGTGAGGATAGATGTTTTCCAAGTCTGGTTGCCAGGACTTTGGCATAGACCTTCACGTCCACATTAATTAGCGAAATTGGTCTGTAACTCTCGCAGAGCGAGGGGTCTTTCCCTTCTTTGGGAATGGTCAGGATGTTAGCCTCCAAGTATTCGGGAAGGAAAGCTCCAGTTTCTGCGACTTCCTGGTAGAGGCGTAGCAGAACAGGGGATAAGAGGTGGACAAGATTACGATAAAATAGACCCGTGAACCCATCAGGGCCAGGTGCTTTATGAGGTTTCAGAGCGAGGATAGCCGACTTTACTTCCTCTATGTTAAACGGGGCAATTAGATCATCAACTGATTCCGCATCCAAAGAAGGGAGGTTTAATTTCGCCAGAAACTGCTGGATCGCCAATCTGTTTATATCCGTCCCTGAAGATTCATTTTTTTAAGTTGTATAGGGAGGTGTAATAAGCAGCAAATGCCTTCCCTATGGCTTTTGGTGAGCGAACTACGCCCGCAGGTGTGGTAATCAGAGGAATTCTAGCTTGAACCGCGCGGTCTCTAAGTTTACGGGCAAGTAATCTGTCAGCTCTATTTCCTTTGTAGAAATATAGCTGTTTAAGTCTCACTAGATTTGCTTGGACCCGAAGCTGCTCTCTCTTGTTGATCTGCTCTCTAATGGAACCTATTCGTTCAGCCAGGGTGGGCAGAGGGGTATTTTTGTTACTCAATTCGATTTGCCTCAGTTCAGCATATAATTTTGCAAGGGGGATTTTGTTTTTAGCTTTCTGGATTGAGCTCTTTTTAATAAAATGTCCCCTAAGATAGACTTTAAATGAGGCCCACAGTATTTCCTGGCTTGTGTCACCAGTGTCATTAAGTCTTAGAAAGTCTGAGATGGTCTCAATAATTTGTGGAATTTCTGTTTCAGAGAGAAATTGATCTGGGAGTTTCCAGGAGGGTCTACTGTCGGGGGGACGCAACTCCAAGCACCCAGCACTAACCAAATCATGGTCAGACCATGGACACAGTCGTACACGTGGGGCGCAGAATTGGTCTAATGTCCAGGAGTCGCAAAGCAAGTAATCAATCCTGGAGTAGGAGTTATGTGGTTTGGAGTGATGGGTGTAGTCTCTGTGAGTTGGGGCGAGGCAGCGCCAGATGTCATAAAGACCATGCTGGTACATGAGCTTGCGCAGCGCATTAGATTGAGTATTAAGGTTACGGTCAGTGGGACAAGCTTTAGGAGTCTTTTTGTCTAGGGTGGGGTCCCAAACCAAATTCAGGTCTCCTCCTATCAGTAGGTGGCCTCTCCTAACTTCACTTAGTCTCCTTAGAAACTTTCTCAAAAAGGGTATCTGCTTAACGTTTGGGGTATAGATTGAGGCCAGGGTATATAGGATACCATTGAGGGTACAGATCAAAATCAGGTATCTACCTTCAGGGTCACGTTCTATATATTCTGTAGTACAGCAGACATCTCTGTGAATTAGGATCGCGACTCCTCTCTTTTTCTCAGTGAAAGATGCCGTTTCACATATGGGGTAGTGGGCTGGATTACGGAAAGGTCTAAGTTTTTTATCCCAGTGTGTCTCCTGGAGGAAAGCGATGTGTAGTCTATGGGAATTCAAAAAATTGGATAGGAGACTTCGCTTAGTGGGGGAATTTAAACCCTGAGCATTAAGGGTGGCTACAGTAATAGGAGCCATAGGGCCCGCAGGGTATAGGTCTTCTTTGGACTGAGGAGAGGGGAGAGGGGGTAAGAGAGGAAGAACAGGTTGCAGGGGGAGGAATAAGTTGTGGGGAAGGAGATGGGTAAGGTGTTTAAGTGAAGGTAAGCTTCACTTATTCACTTAAAATCAGTATGTAGTGTCACAAGGACTGTCAGGACTTGGTGTGATGTGTATATTACACTATCTCAATGAGTGCTCTTGCTAGTAATAACAAGAGAACACAACTATCAAGGTGGGGGGGGGAGGCCAGAGTGCGAGGCCTAACCCCAGTCAGCCATTTTTGGCTCGTGCTTCTGATCTAAACTAGTGTCGGGGTTCTTCTACATGTGTCTAATATATCTTACTACTTGGAGTGTGCGATGGTTCAAGCATAGTAAAAACATAACCCAAGATAGGTCAAGCATTGGTAAAATTCAATATACCTAAACAAGGTAGTCTAACTGTAAACAAATAACAATCATTGGTAAAGGTATTATGGTGACAATTGAGCTCATGCAAGACCCTATAACGTGGTGAAGGGAGGGCGAGGAAGACGAAGTCAGATAGCAATAATCGCTAGACCAGAGTCAAATTTCGTCTAACTAAGCCCCGCACTCCCCACCACCCATAGTGTGTGGCAGCCCTCGTGTGACAAGAGCAAATCTCCTAGAAAAAAGAAACATAAAAAAAACAATACTAACATTACAGAGTTTCAAGACATCTGAACATGCATTTGAGAATAGCAAACAAGCCGCAATCAAGGATGGCAAGGACATCCTGAAAAATAGCAAATTTCACTATATCTGAACAAGTTGGCAAAACTGTAAACACATAACAATCAATGAAAGGGTATTATCCCAACAGTTCAACACTTGAGTGACACCCCAGCGTGGCGAGGGGAGCATGGGGAGGACAAAGTTAGGTAGTGATACGACTAAATTATAGTCAAGCTTCGTCTAATTGGACCCCAGACTCCTCGTCGTCCACAATGTGTGGCAGTTAACTTGCGGGTAGAGCAGAGCTTGGAAAAAGCTGACTCTCTAAAATGTCAGCATGTCTGAATATGCTATCAAAACAGGGAACAGACCACAATCAATAGTAACAGTATTATTTTGACACTCTAAAGCAATAATGGAAATATGAAGGTAGAGAAACCTGATAGTAAAAATTGCTGAAATTATCCATGAACAGTTATTAAGGTGGCATTAAGGGGGGTAGATAGCCCCTAGAGGAGATATCTAAACCCTCAAAGGGAAGTACAGTAACTCCCTACACAGGGTGCGGGGGGAAGAGCTGAGCAAAGGGGGGCTCATGTTGTGTGAGGCTCATCAGTGGCACTGCTGGTAGACGGGGTCTTGCCCGATTGCTGCTGATGTTTCTTCTGGGTGTTGCTTAGTCTCTGAGGAAGGGGCCGCCACTCGGGGGCTGAGGCTCTCAGTCCTCTGGTGGGATCTTTGTCGTGATGAGCTCCAGGTGGATCTGGTGGTAACAAATCCCACCTCTGCGCTTGTTGTGGGGTGGATACTGTGTACTGGTGGCCATCTTTAGTTACGTGAAGCTTCACAGGAAATCCCCATCTGTACTTTATGGCTTTATCTCTCAGCAATCTAGTGTATGGCTGATAGTGGCGCCGTAGTTGGAGAGTGTGTGGGGAGAGGTCTTGATAGATTTGTAGGTCAGAGTACTGTTCTGGGAGGTTTCTGCCACCTACTAATGCCCGAAGTAATTTATCTCTAAAGGTGTAATAGTGTAGCCGCGCTACAACGTCTCTTGGTTTATCTCCCTCTGCTGACCTGGGTCTCAATGCCCTGTGTACCCGATCAATCAGCATTTCCTGACCTTCCTCTGGGCCAATGATTGCGGTGAAAAACTCTCGTAGGTACTTGTCTAGGTCCTGAGGGAGGACAGACTCCGGTATACCCTTCACTCGGATGTTGTTGCGCCGGGTGCGGTCCTCCAGATCGGCTAGTTTGACCTCTAGATCAGAAATTTGTTCAGCTAGGCACTGAGAGTAGCCAAGTAGGTTGGTGTGATCGATCATTAAATCTTCTTGCTTACGTTCAATAGTGTCAGTGCGTTCTCCAATAGAAGCTATATCACGCTTCAGATCTGCATGGCTCTTCTCGAATTTCTTTGAGAGGGAGTCATGGTGGGAGGCCAGGAGTGTTGTGATAGAATCCATAAGGTTGTTGTTAACCTCCTGGCCGGTGCGTAGGGAGCGCCCCACTGATTGAAGCAGGGCAGTCTCACTAGGAGTTTCAGCAGAATCACTGATATCCGTGAGCTCTTCATCTGTGCCAGCTGGGGATCTAGAAAGGGGTTTACTGAAATGGTCCACCACTGTGCGTTTAGGAGTGTTAGGGGGCTTTTGTTTTCTTTTGAAGGTTTGGGGCATTTTTCGGCTTTGCATGGACATTCAGCAAAATTAAGGATAAAAGATAGCACTATAATGGTCTGCTTTGATCAGGCTGACTGGGGTCACGGCATCAAGGGGCTACCTACATAGTAACAAAATATATTACATCAAAGTAGAATTGTTTAGGTCTGTACAGCTATAGGGGGTAGATGTCACACACTACCCTATCAGCAATATTGTCGGGCTAACTGCACCAAAAACACCAATATTCCCTCTCGACTCGGGGGAAAGGGATACGACCCAAGGGAAGGGGAAAAGGGAAGTGGAAGTGACCAGCCTGGAGAAGCCAGGCCGGAAAGGATGAGTCTTGAGGGATTACTCTTGTTTGGCTGCACATATCTATCTAAGTACAGTACACATTAATTATGAAGAGAGCAACCTGTGGAAAAAAGAAGCAGTTAGGCAAGCAGTAAAACAGTGCAGGAATTAATTGTAAATTTGTATGTCTGGTATATTTACGGTATCTGAGGACCTGCAAAGGGTTAAAGTTGTTAGGCAGATTAAAGTAACACTCCACCTGAAGCTGATGCTCAAGGACACCTGTGCTGACGCAGCAGCAATAAATGGACAATAACAGTACACTTATAGTTGGAAAGTTCCTCTATGTAGAGCGTGGCCTTAGGTATAGGTGAGAGTACAACTTTTACCAGTCAAGCAATCAGTATTAGATGTGTAGTAGGTACAGGGCCAGTTCAGTGTAGGTAATGGGTATGCCCCAACAAAGTTACTCTCTTTAGGGAGGTATAGTTGACAGAAAAGTCTCTATGGCAGGGGTGATTCTTATTGTACCAGCTGCTGTGTGATAGAGTTACATGTATGCAGGCTACTCACCGGGGTCAGAGGAGGCAGAGAAAGGTGTCAGCTGGACTGACTGGCTCTTACCCGGTCTTGCTGCAGGGCACTTGTGATGTAAAAAGCTGATGAATTTGTAGTATATCTCTAGGGCCGTGAGCCTTGCAGTCGACTGGGCTCTCTGTGTAGGAGTTGCGAAAGTGAGAAGGCCCCAAGATGGCGGGTGTTCACGCCTTTTCTTCAGGCTCACTGAGGAAGGATCGTAGCTGGTCCCCAGGGACCACAAAAACCTGGCAGTTCTTCGGGGTCACCGGTCCCACCGGGAGGTGAGGATGGTCAGTGTAGCGGTCAACTACAGGTCCGGTAACCTCAAGTGCTCCAGAGGTAGCTCAGAGAAGCCCCTAAGCACCGGACAGCCTCACTCGCACGGGAAGAAACAGCTGCGAAGCACTCCGGAGCGGATCCCCGACCCTCCGGAGTGATGCGGTAGGATGAGGCTCAATCAGCGGCAGGGCAGGCTAAGGTGGGTTAGGCAGTTACTCCGGAGCGGAGCCCCGACCCTCCGGAGTAGATGAGGAGCTGTCGCACTAGTAGTGGAACCAGTTGGGAGTCTGTCCGCTTCAGGAGGGTTGCGGTAAGTAGCGTTAGTGGCGCGAGAGGCAGGCCAGTAGGTCCAGATGGCTAGGGAATCGGCAGTCTCACTCAGGGTACCTCTCTGGTATGTTCGGCAATGAGCGGTGAAGGCCTGGTCTGTATACCGCAGTAATGCAGCCGACAGTTTCTGCGTAAGGGAGCCCAAAAGGTTGAGTTGGGCACAATGTTCTGCCCCTATTCAGTGTCCACTATATTTCTAGTAATAAGTTGGGCAAATGACCCAAAGATTGTCCTTTATATGGCTTTTTATGGCTTTAGGGCTCAGGAGCTCAGCACACGCACGTCTGATCAGCTCAGTGGCTAACTCCGCCCCCCCTGTAAATGTATTTCTATTTTATGATCCATTTGAAAATTATAAATCATCCTAATTGCATATTTCTTCTGTGCGAAGATTCTGATCACTTTATCTAGCCCTCCTAGAGACCAATCTTTCCCATGCCTGGCTTGTTGTTCATTGTAAAAATGCCTAACTTGTAGATAAGCAAAAAAGTCTGTCTTGGGCAGCTGATATTCCCTACTTAATTCTTCAAAAGATTTAATTGTATGTATTGCATTATCCTCAAGCTGTACCAAATTAATGATGCCCTTCCTGCGCCATCTATGGAAGACTCCATATCCACTACATCCTAATTTGAATTTCGGATTCCCTAAGATCGGTAAATATCTGGATATGCACATATTAACTCCTACTAATTTACCTAGTTTATGCCAGGCCACTATTACATTATTAAACGTTGGCCTCTGCAAGATTCCTTTTGGGAGATTTTTTATCTCACAGTGTAAGAGTGCTTTAGGCACATATGGGGCACATATATCTGCCTCTAATGCTCCATATGTCACAAAGTCCCCCTCAATAATCCAATCTACAGCATATTTCGCTACAGCAGCTAAATTATATAGTTGAAGGTTAGGTAACGCTAATCCCCCAGCTTTAAATGGGAGAGCTAGTACTTCTGCTGAGCATCTTGTTTTTCCTCCCGCCCATATAAAGTTACTACACATCCTATTGAACCTAACACGATCTTTCTGTTTAACTATAATGGGAATATTCTGCATAAGATATAGTATACGTGGGAAGATTATTGTTTTAATTAGCGTCACTCTAGCTGTAATATTAATAGGCAGCTCTCTCCATCTTTTACAGTCTGCAATACATTTATCCAGACATGGGGTAATATTCTTATCATACCAATGTTTCGGGTTTTTAGTAATGATTAGGCCTAGATATTTGATCTGATCTACTTCTCTGAAGGGACATCCTTTGTGATTCTGATTTGCGCCTCGAAGCCACATAATTTATGATTTATCTACATTCACTTTATACCCTGAAAATGAGCTAAAGTGACATATAATCTCTAAGAGTTGCTTAATATCTGAGATAAATAATAAAAGGTCGTCTGCAAATAGCGATAGTACTATCTTCTGTTGGAAAATTTTGATACCTTCTAGTTCTTTCCTTAACCTGATGGCTAATGGTTCTATTGACAGATTAAAGAGCATGGGTGATAGTGGGCACCCTTGTCTTGTGCCTTTTTTAAGCGTAATATCTGGTGTAGTTTCATTATTAATAATTAGATTAGATGTCGGATTCCTATATATGAGTTTTATAAAAGATTCGATATTCCCTTGCACTCCAAACTTCTCTAGTGCTGTGAATAGATGATCCCAGGTTATGGCATGGAAGGCTTTTTCAGCATCTATCGCCAATACAGCTAGGTCTGGCGTATCTTTACTTAGATTTTGTTTAACCTCTTGATAGCATTGGTCTAGGGTAATAAGTACTTTTCGAATATTTCTAGCTGGGTTGCGTCCAGTCATAAAACCTACTTGGTCAATATGGATAATTTTATGTAGAATTCTTTTAAGTCTGTTTGCTACGATAGTGGTTAGAATCTTATAGTCACTGTTTAACAATGATATCGGTCTGTAAGATCCAGGGTTTTCCGGATCTCTACCTTTTTTCAGAATTAATGTGATAGAAGATACCGCAAAATATTTAGAATGAATTTCCCCTTTTAAAAAATAGCTATTAAAAAGGTTGGTGAGGGTAGGCGTAATCTCAGAGGATAACATTTTATAAAATTCGGCTGGTAGCATATCAGGTCCCGGCGCCTTATTACTTTTTAACTGGTTTATCGTCTGCGTTACTTCCTCCTCCAATATCGGAAGATTCAGCCTATCTCTATCTGTCTTTCCAAGTTTCTTAGTTTCTATTTGCTCCCAGAATTCTAATTTGCGTTGAGTATCCACCGAGGTACTTGTATAAAGTTCTTTAAAATATTTAAACATTGCTTGCTTCACCTCATTGGTCGTACTTACTCTGTGTGAACCTAATTTAATGGCTGTTATATAGTTTCTTTGTCTCTGCATTTTAGTTAATCTGGCTATGTATTTAGCAGATCTTCCATATAGTCCTCTATATTTAGCATTATCTTTCTTATCTTGCTGTGTAATCATTTGTTTTGCAAATATCTCTTTCTCCTGTTTACTATTCTGATATTTAAGCCAGGTCTGCGGGTTAGCATTACTTATGTATGCTGTATATGCGTTTTTAAGTTGGTTATTTAATTGGGACTCACGCTCCCTATTTTTCTTCTTCCATTTACACATATAAGCTTTAATAACTCCTCTGAAGTATGCTTTGGCTGCTTCCCAGTATATCTCACATTTACCTATAGAGCCTCTATTATGATATTTATATTCCTTCCATTTTTCTATAATGTAATTATTAAAATGTATATTATGCACTAAGTGTCTGGGGTATCTCAGTCTATTATCACCCCCCCTAGCCTGGGCTATATTCTGGAGTTCTAATGTTATAATTGCGTGGTCTGAAATACATATCTCTTTAATGTCAGTTTTCAAATTCAAACCTAATATATTTTCTGAAATTAAGAAAAAATCGATTCTTGAGAGAGTCTTGAATGTTTTGGATAGACATGAGAATGCACGCACATCAGGGTTTTGATTCCGCCATATGTCTTGTAATCTAAGTCCTTTCATAAAATTGTTAAAAAGTCTACCTTCTTTTTTAATGTTCCTGGTTTGGCTACATTTAAGCCTATCTATTGGGGGTATAGGTGTCAGATTAAAATCCCCCCCTACAATAATGTTCTTCCCTATATATTTGATCAGTTTGTTATTCAATCCTTCCCAGAATTCCTCATCCATCTTGTTTGGGCCATAAACGTTACATATCACCACATTTAGATTATCAATTTGTACCTCCAAGATTATAAATCTCGCCTGGCTGTCTATTTCTTGGTTTATAATTTGATATTCACTATGTTTATTGAAGAGAATAGCTACCCCTTTTTTCCTACCGCAGTATGGTGATGTTATTACTTCCCCCACCCATTTACTCTTTAATTTCTCAGCTTCAGTGGGCTTTAAATGTGTCTCTTGTAATAATACTACACTTGGTTTAAGTTGTCCTAATTGTTTTATAATTAATTTTCTCTTTATGGGTGATGTAATTCCACCTACGTTCCAGGATAAAAAACTAATTTTCTCTGTCATCCTTTTTTTTTAAACCAAAGTCCTCTTATCAGAAACATGAGCTTCTCTACTTTTAGCATACAATCCCACCTCCACCCTCCGCCACACCAGACCGCCATATCCTGCAAGCACAAACTGTAAAATGAAATAATAAAAAACAAAAACAGCATTCCACATAGCATTCCACAGAACTTTAACATAATAAATAAAAACATCAAAAACCATAACTTGTTTGGTCATCACATTACCTTTACAGTATTTCAGCTAATCTAAAATACTTAAGTGTCACAAACCCTGTTCTTGGCAGAACTCTTTAGCCTCTGTAGCTGTCAGAAGAGTCCTTACTGCACCATTCATTTCTACGCATATTTTGGCTGGATAAGTCATCCACGCTGACCGTTTAGCTTCAATAAGCTTGGTACAGTAGGGAGCCATCTCACGCCTCTTGCTGGCTGTTTCCGCTGAGAAGTCTTGAAATAAGAAGATCCTACTGTTAGCTATCCTAAATTCTTGTTGTTTACGGTATTGTCTGAATATATTAACCTTATCTTGAAAGTTCAACACTTTAATCATGATAGGTCTACCCTTTATATGTTCTTGATCTTCTCTCCTACTGCCTATTCTATGTGCTCTTTCTATCTTTATTGGTAACTCCTCCAAAGGTATCCCTAGACTTTGTGGTAAAGTTTTAGAAGCAAATATGATCAAATCTTTAAATTCACTAGACTCTGGGAGCCCCACTATCTTGATATTATTCCTGCGGGCTCTATCTTCCAGGTCTTCAATTTTGTTTTGCATAGCGAGCATCTGTTTACTGTGCTGACGTACTGACTGATCTACATTATGTACCTGGTCTACTACACTGGATATCCTTAACTCTGCTTCATTTAGCCTACTAGCAAATTGTCTTATTTCATGGGATAAAATAAAAATTTCTTGTTTTATGTTGTTAAATTGCGGTAATAATAGGTCTGAGATCTGTTGCAGAAGCCCTTGTGGATCTGTTACATTTACATGTGAGTCATCTAGGTTGATTTCTGTCATTACGTCTGTACTTTTGTTAGAAATTTTTTTATCTTTAGTTTTGGGAGGCATGGCTGGAGATTTTGTTTTAATGTATTTGTCCATATATAAAAAATATGCAGAAAAAGAAACAGTATTCGTGTTAAATATCCGTAGAGGATAGTGCAGTATCTCTGTCTCTCCTAAACTAATGTCTTGGGGAGAATAAGGATCCTACTAACTGGGATCGTCTGTGTCCAAGTTATATTGTGTCAGTGTTTACAAATGTGCAAAACAGTGAAGTCAGCAAACCTTTGGTCAGTATGCTCTGCTGGCCAAATTGTGTTTTTTTTTGTTTTGTTTTTTAAAGTAAGAAAAAAAACAGTGTATAAGTGCTATCAAAGAAAAAAAGAAAAGGGAGAAAAAAAAGAGAGAAAAAAAGATATATAGGAAAAAAAAAAAAAAAAACCCACCCTTAAGCTTGCCTTGCCCCTACCAGTCTGATTCTTTGTCTGTACGGACTTACTTGTTTTAAACCTGGTCAAACTCAGGAACTCAGAACCCTATAGCCCTGCTTTATCTATTTTAAGAACTTTCCAGTCAATTGGATTCTTTTCAATTTAAAGAGTATCTAGCCCTTATGACTAGATTATTTCACTGATATCTTATCCCCAGCTATAATTTGCAAAGAAAGACCATACAGCATTTGCTTACCAAACCTCTGTTATGGTTACAGTAATTATATACTTTAAAATGTACACAGCCCCTCTATAGTGACTTCATTAAATAGACAATAAAGCACATCAGCCTGAACCTTTGCAGGCTACTATCTGATGAGATTTTATACTAGCTCACCAGAAAAAAAACTTTTACATCTTATGTATATATATCCTCCTCGTATACTTGCTAAAGACACCATATAATATCAATATATAGGTTGCAATATTTCGATATAAATCATAGCTGTGTAGCAGAATGTCTCTTTCAATAAGGCACACCAGAGAAAAGAAAAAAAAATAACAAAAAAAGTCTGTTTTCCAGAGAGGCGCCCTCTTTTCTTTTGGGTGGCTTCTTTCTCTAGGCTTTTAAACCTTAGTGTTGGTCTCCATAGACTGTAGGATCCTTGGAACCCTTATAAAAGTTCTAAAAGGCAGTCCCCTGTATCTTGAATGGTGCTTACTCTGGGGCTTACAAGGTAACTCTTCCTTCCCAACTCTATGACCAGCTACCATCTAACGGGGCCTGTCCTTTTACCACATACTGACACATGAGTCAACTCCACGAACTGCCCTCTTGAATAGAATCTCTTGCAGATGACTTGCAGATCCCGCACCCCCTGGAGTTTAATATAATCCAATAAAGCCTCTTAGGCCAAGACTACCACTGCTGACCCCTATAACCAGGCTGGACTAGTATGCTGTGGATTCTGGCCTTGCCTGTTTCACTTTATTGCACTCCCCGGTGGTCAAATCTTTTGCAATTTAAACTGTTTATAGTTATCAGTTACAGGCCCACCCGGGGTAAACACATATGGCATACCTCAGCAACTTTTAACCAGTACTTGCGATTACTGCCGACTGTCCTCCTGGGGGTGCCTGGGCCGTTCTTACTGCTGTTATGCCGTATTCCTGTGTGTTGAGCTGCTTTTCTCCTCCTCAATAGTGGCTTCTTAGTCAGGAGTTTTCCTGCTCGAATTCGTAGCCCTCCTGCAGGCTCTGAAAACTCCTGAGACCGCTCTCTCCTTGAACCGGCTTGTGACCACTTTACCTCCAGATATTATGTCGGCTGGGTCTTCCGGAAAGGTTCCTGATGCTCCAAACAAATGGCCGTGGCGAAGTCGGCCAAACGCCTGCCGTGAACTTCCGGCGCCTAGCGAACCACAGATGCTAGTTCGCACGCCCAATCTGGGACCGGTATCCTCCAAACAAGGGCTTTTGGCGCTGCGGTGCTGGAACTCTAGCTCAGGGTATTCCGACGGCGTACAAGCTGCCGTATCCTCTAAGCTCCGCCCCGGAAGTCCTCGCTCCGCTCCTCTTACTTGCCGCTGAAGACACGATGAGCCGGGGGGTAAGACAGCCAACAGGGATTACAGAAGAGGCCCAACGAGTGAACGACCCTCGCTACCGGGCCGAAGAACCAATGAGGCAATCAGAACAGAGTCCGCCACAGGCCCAGCCAGGTAAACTTTTTTCCAGTTTTTCAACGAATTGGCAGGGGTTAAAGCACAAGGGGCCTCCGTCCAAGGAGGGACTGCAGGTGTCGAGTAGGCTTCGTCTCTAATCCATATAGCTGAAGTGGTAGTGTACCCGGGACAGGTGTAGCCTTCCTGCCTGTAGTGGACAGATATGTGGGGAGGTTTAGTGCAATGGAAGTATTTGTTAGACAGAATTCATCTTCCTGCTTCTTTCTCTTTACAGCACGGTTTGTAATTTGTACTTTAGTATTTCTCTAAATCTTTACCAAAGTAAATTCAGTAAGATATGAGTCCTTGCGGCTGCTGACATATGCCGCTTAGTGCATTGGTGAGGCACTATTTGGGTTCCAGTTATGATGATATTTAGCTTACAAGCCACCCAGGGTCTGAAGGGTTTTTGGGCGCAGAATTCTCGCCAACAGGCTTGTAGGGAAGGTAATCAGGACAGGTGCTTCACATGACCACGCACCTGAGCTCCTCGTCCGGAACCAAGAGTCAAGAGCATGTCATTTTAAACAACTTTCTAATTTACGTCTATTATCTAATTTGCTTCATTCTCTTGATATCACTTGCTGAAAAGCATATCTAGATATGCTCAGTCGCTGTTGATTAATTGCTGCACATAAAGATCTTGTGTGATTGGCTCACACATGTACATTGCTATTTCTTCAACAAAGGACATCTAAACAATTGAGCAAATTAGATAATAGAAGTAAATTGGAAAGTTGTTTAAAATTGCATGCCCAATCTGAATCATGAAAGTTTAATTTTGACTAGACAGTCCCTTTAAGATTCTCTTTCCTTGTCCATTGAAAGTGATCAGTTTGCTCCTAGGAGTAGGTCATCCTTGAATATGGATTCTGGAGCTGCAATGTACCAGTTGCATGGCAAGAGTCTGCAAAGTTCCCTATGCCTTGTGGAAGAAAATAGAAGAAAGAGAGGGGCGCCTCATGTGTAGAATCACCAAACCAAAAAAGCCAAAGCTTATGCACTCGAGCCAAATTGGTACTCACATTTAAAATAAGCACCCCAATGTGCTAATGGAAGCAGACTGACATAATATGGTGTGTCAGTACACCCACTCCAGGATATCCCCGCCAGGTGTCTGTATTGGAGAGTCAAGACAGCAAAGGAAACCACATGTGCAGATCAACCAAATAGATGGAACAATGGAGATAATTATGCCAAATGGGTACTCACAATGTCCAATAGCACACCTATGTGCTGGTAGATGCAGAATGATGCCTGAGGAAACGGCCCTTCAGTGATGAGAAACGCGTTGCATTAGAGGGGATAACCCCCTTGAACACTACTTGTTTTAATTTTTAAATTTCAATTTTTTTTTCATTTTTTTTAATAAAAATGTTTTTTACTATAAAACAAGTATAGTGATTTTTACCTTAACTCTCATTGCCCAATATTGTGCTGTTTGTGTATTTATCCTGTTTTTGGACCATATCGCTGGCAACACCTGGAGTGGGTGAGCTGATACGCCCGAACCTAAAATTATCAGTCTGCATCTACCAGCACATAGGTGTGCTATTGGACATTGTGAGTACCCATTTAGCATAATTATCTCCATTGTTCCATCTATTTGGTTGATCTGCACATGTGGTTTCCTTTGTTGTCTTGACTCTCCATTACAGACACCTGGCGGGGATATCCTGGAGTGGGTGTACTGACACACCATATTATGTCAGTCTGATTCCATTAGCACATTGGGGTGCTTATTTCAAATGTGAGTACCAATTTGGCTTGAGTGCATAAGCTTTGGCTTTTTTGGTTTGGTGATTCTACACATGAGGCGACCCTCTCTTTCTTCTATTTTACAGTTTATGCAATATCTTCTGTGAAGAGGAGTGCAGCCATCATTCACACTGAGGACATATCTGATTTTTTGCATTTTTGCACTATCACAGTGACTTTCAACATGAGACTTTGATATAATTGTATGTTAATAGGTACAAGTGCCATATATTCAATGAGCTGTGTAGGTTGTTTTTTTTGTTGTTGTTGTATAGTGTATATATAGTATATGTGCCCTCTCTTATCTTTGATGTTCACTGTAAGAAAGACAGCTCTTTGTCGCTAGTAAAGGTAACTCCAGAAGGCTAGATATCTTGAATGCTTAAGCTAGAGTAATGAGTTTATCGTTATTTGTAGCTCAGTTTCTACTTATCTGTGATATCCCTTTAAGGGCTATCCCCTCCCATCTCATGATCCTCCCTTTATTAGGCAAGTTCTATCAAACAGTCCTTGCCTGAAGATTGAAGTTAAACAACCTCTACTTGTTGCTCATACTTTTTCCTTTCAGGTCATTTATGTATTCTAGGCTACACTTCTAACTTCCAGAAGTCTTGGATTATTTCCTCCTGTCACCTACCATCTTTCCGGATCAGATTCATACTCAGCCGGATCTACTTGCCTCAGCGTCCCGGAACTAAGCCGCACACACACCACGCTGTTACCTAAACAGCGGTCATATCTCATCTCTCCTCTCACAATTTGGTTACCGGTATCGTATGCTACATTAATGCTCACTACATGTACTTGAAATAAGACTGCCATAACTGTACCTGTATTCTATACTGAAATTCCAATTGCCTAAACCGGATCAGTCTGTGCATATTATTCAAAGGTCGTTTTGGTTAACTCCGTTAATGTGGATTATCATACTTGTCACTTAAAGCTACTATCAAGTTAACTAATTCTGCATTTCAGTGCAAGTCTGTATGAATGATAACTGTACATATTTTAGTGTGATTGAGTGTGTGTGCGTGAAGATAGAAGGATACTACTTTAACTCAAGATTGGTATTAAGACTCAGAACTGAGCGAATTCATTGCTTAACTTTTACAAGAGTTTCTAACTCCAATTTAACCAAGTCATTTTACTCCAGTTTAAGATTTCATATAAAAGACTCACATTGTCTATTCAGGTAATTTTAAGTTGTAATTACTTGCTTAGTACAAAAAAGAGCAACAAACCTTTATTAAAGGAAAATACTTTTGAATCTTAACTGAGACATAACAGAATCTTCAGGCCTAATAAATTTAGGGGAAATCTTGTATACAGATTATAAGATGGATCCCCAGGAAATAAAAAATCAATTAACCAATGTTTTTCAGAAACTTGATTATTTAAACAAAGGATTAACTGAGGTTCAAGCAGAAATGGTAGCATTAAGATCTTTAGTTAAAGAATGTATTCCTACAAAAACTACTGATTGCCCTGAACCATATATACAATACCCTCAAGCCTTCTCTGGCAAACGTAATGAGTTTAGAGATTTTAAAAATGCATGTCATCTGCTATTCTCTTTACGTCCACGTACTTACCATTCAGAAAGAATTAAAGTATGCACCACCATTTCATTTCTGCAAGGGGAACCCAGATCTTGGGCCAACAGGTTTTTTGAAACTAATAACCCAATCTTAGATTCATTACAGGATTTTTTCCTCGCCATGGCAAACTTATATGAGGATGCCAACACCCAGATTACTGCAGAAACTAAACTGCGCTCTTTAAAACAGGGAAAACGTACTGTCGAGGAATATATTACCGAATTTCAAATGTGGTCAAATGACTCTCAGTGGAACGAAATTTCTTTAAAAAATCAATTTCGTTTAGGACTCTCAGAAAATTTAAAAGATGAACTCTCTAGGTTAGAGGTTCCTGAAACCCTCTCTGCTTTAATTAAATGAAGTACTACCTTGGACCGCAGGCTTCGTGAAAGAAAAGCAGAAAAATCAGGTTATGACGTTATACCTAAACGTTACTCCATGTATACTCCAACTTCTGAAAGATCATCAGCTCCTAGTGCACCTATGGAAATAGGGGTCATCAAGGGTCCTCTCACACCCGAGGAGAAAATCAGGAGACGATTGGAGAAATTATGTCTCTACTGTGCCCACAAGGAGCATACAGTTGCTACATGTCCCATTCTCCTTAAACAAAAGAAGGGTAAGCAAGCTCAAAATTCTCAATTGTGCCATGTAATCTCTGACACACAAATGACTATATTTTTTTCCTTACAGTGGGATCAGAGAAACTTACAAGCCACAGCCTTGATTGACTCAGGGGCTTCTGGAAACTATATTGATAGTACCTTTGTTAAAAAGAATAAAATCCCATATGTGTGTAAAGCAAAACCTGTTTTTGTCAAATTGATAGATGGATCTCTTACACAACATGGTCCTATCACCCACCACACCATACCCTTACTCATAACAACTAAAGACGGACATACTGAATATATCACATTTGATTTAATTCCTATCTCCTTACACAGTTTCATTTTTGGGTATACATGGTTACAGAAACATAACCCTACTATAGACTGGACACTTAATGACCTAAAATTAGATTCGCCTTATTGTCTAAAGACTTGTTATCCTCACTGTACAATATCTGTATTGGAGAATGGTATACCCAAGCCTAATCAGGACTTGGCAGAGGTCTTTAACATGAAAGTGGCAGAAAATCTGCCCCCTCATAGGGAATTTGACTGTCCCATTGATTTGATACCTAATAGTCAAATTCCACACGGAAAGATATATCCGTTATCTCAAAATGAATTATCTTTTGTAAGGTCTTATTTAGATGACAACCTTCGTAAGGGTTTCATTTCCCATTCAACCTCTCCTGCAGCAGCAGGTATGTTTCTAGTAAAAAACAAAGATGGAACCATTCGTCCCATCATAGATTATAGAGCGTTGAATAACATAACAATAAAAAACAGATACCCACTTCCGCTTATACCTGAGCTTCTTGAACGCTTACATGGCGCTACCATATATTCTAAACTTGATTTGAAAGGAGCTTATAATCTCATACGCATCAAACAGGGTGACGAATGGAAGACAGCTTTCAGGACACGTTATGGTTTATACCAGTATAATGTAATGCCATTTGGGCTAAGTAATGCACCCGCTACTTTTCAACATTTTATTAACGAGGTTTTCCGTGATCTAATAGACGTATGTGTTATAATATATTTAGACGACATTCTGATCTATTCAAAAAACATTCAAGAACATGAAAAACACGTCCGTTGGGTACTTACTAGATTGAAAGAACACAAACTATATGCTAAACTTGAGAAATGTTCTTTTCATGTACAAGAGATCAAATTTTTAGGTTATATCATAAAACCTGACAAAATACAAATGGATCCAGAAAAAATAAATGCAATTATAAAGTGGCCGGTGCCAACAACTGTAAAAGCTTTACAAAGATTCATTGGTTTTGCAAATGGAAGACAGCTTTCAGGACACGTTATGGTTTATACCAGTATAATGTAATGCCATTTGGGCTAAGTAATGCACCCGCTACTTTTCAACATTTTATTAACGAGGTTTTCAGTGATCTAATAGACGTATGTGTTATAATATATTTAGACGACATTCTGATCTATTCAAAAAACATTCAAGAACATGAAAAACACGTCCGTTGGGTACTTACTAGATTGAAAGAACACAAACTATATGCTAAACTTGAGAAATGTTCTTTTCATGTACAAGAGATCAAATTTTTAGGTTATATCATAAAACCTGACAAAATACAAATGGATCCAGAAAAAATAAATGCAATTATAAAGTGGCCGGTGCCAACAACTGTAAAAGCTTTACAAAGATTAATTGGTTTTGCAAATTTTTACCGTAAATTTATTGCTAATTTCTCAATGATTGTGAAACCATTAACATGTTTAACTAGTAAAAAACAGAAATATAAATGGACAAAAGAAGCACAGTTATCCTTTAATACACTAAAGAAACATTTCACTTCAGCACCTGTACTTGCATTACCTGACTTCAACTCTCAATTTATCCTTGAAGTAGATGCCTCCAATACTGGAATAGGAGCAATACTTTCACAGAGAAACAAGGAAAAAACAGAGACACATCCTATAGCTTTTTATTCTAGAATGTTGACGTCTGCTGAGAGTAACTACAGCATAGGTGATAAAGAGTTACTTGCAATAAAATGTTCTTTGGAACAATGGAGACACTTACTTGAAGGATCCAGTCTTCCATTTCTGATTTACACAGATCATAAAAACCTTGAATACTTGAAATTGAGTAAAACTCTCACTTCAAGACAAGCTTGATGGTCTATATTCCTAGACCGATTCAATTTTCTTATAAGTTACAAACCAGGAAGTTTAAATGTTAAGGCTGATGCCTTATCAAGAGTTTACGAAAAACAACCTTCAGATAATCTAGTTTCTATTATACCCAAAGAAAAATTCATTGGAGTTCTAACTTCCATAGAAAAAGAAATCTTAGAAGTTCAACAAAGTGACTATAATAAACCACCATCTTGTAAAGAAGACCTAAAGACAGGTCTATATTACCACAAATCAAAATTATTCATTCCTGAATCCCTCAGGAATTCAATCCTTAAACAAACCCATAATGGTACTCTATTCGGACATCCTGGTATCAAAAAGACAATCGAATTAACTAGAAGACATTTTTGGTGGCCTAAGATGAACCATACAGTCTACGAATACGTAACTCATTGTGACACATGCGCTAGAAATAAAATAGAACATAAAAGACCAATAGGATTACTTACACCTCTGCCAATCCCAGATAAACCTTGGAGTACCATATCTATGGATTTTATTGTTGACCTTCCGAGTTCCCAACAATACACAACAATCCTTGTAGTGATAGATCATTTGACACATTTAGCTCATTTCATACCACTAAAGGGGTTACCATCAGCTTTAACGACTGCAACAGCATTCCTAGACTCTATAGTAAAGTTACATGGTTTACCTACCACAATTATCACTGACAGAGGATCACAATTCACCTCATCATTCTGGAAATCTTTATGCAAACTTTTAAAGGTTGATTCTAGATATTCCACAGCATTTCACCCACAGACCAATGGTTTAACTGAGAGGATAAAGCAAACATTGGAGCAATACTTAAGATGTTTCATCACTCATCTACAAGATGATTGGAAAGATTATCTTCCAATGACGGAATTCTCATACAATAATTCAATATCAGCATCTATTAAAATGACACCCTTTTATGCCACTTACGGATATAACCCAAATACCATCACACTTTCTATAACTGAAGTAAGTTCACCTTGTGCTCAACAATTCACATCCAATATAAAGGACAGATTAGATATATTAAAATCTCATCTGTCAAACGCAAAGGCATATCAAAAAAGATACTATGATCAACATCATAGACTGAGTCCACATTATCAAATTGGAGACAAAGTTTTATTATCTGTTAAAAACCTCAAATTACAAGTTCCTTGTAAAAAATTGGCCAATCAATTTCTTGGACCTTTTGAGATTGATAAGATTGTTAACCCCAATGCTGTTAGATTGGTTCTACCTGAGTCATACAAAATACATCCCACGTTCCACGTATCACTTCTCAAGCCATACAACATTGATTCCATCAACACGGGTCAACCCGCACCACCTCCTATTCTAGTTGACGACCAGGAAGAATTTGAGGTTCACTCTATTCTTGATTCTAGAATACGTCGGGGTAAACTGGAATTTCTTGTGAAATGGAAGGGTTATGGTCCTGAGGATAATTCTTGGCAACTTTTTTCGGATATTCATGCTCCCCGACTGATTAGGAAATTTCATCTCAGATATCCCTGGAAACCTCATTTGGGATCCCCTGGGGTGATCCCTTGACGGGGGGGAACTGTGATATCCCTTTAAGGGCTATCCCCTCCCATCTCATGATCCTCCCTTTATTAGGCAAGTTCTATCAAACAGTCCTTGCCTGAAGATTGAAGTTAAACAACCTCTACTTGTTGCTCATACTTTTTCCTTTCAGGTCATTTATGTATTCTAGGCTACACTTCTAACTTCCAGAAGTCTTGGATTATTTCCTCCTGTCACCTACCATCTTTCCAGATCAGATTCATACTCAGCCGGATCTACTTGCCTCAGCGTCCCGGAACTAAGCCGCACACACACCACGCTGTTACCTAAACAGCGGTCATATCTCATCTCTCCTCTCACAATTTGGTTACCGGTATCGTATGCTACATTAATGCTCACTACATGTACTTGAAATAAGACTGCCATAACTGTACCTGTATTCTATACTGAAATTCCAATTGCCTAAACCGGATCAGTCTGTGCATATTATTCAAAGGTTGTTTTGGTTAACTCCGCTAATGTGGATTATCATACTTGTCACTTAAAGCTACTATCAAGTTAACTAATTCTGCATTTCAGTGCAAGTCTGTATGAATGATAACTGTACATATTTTAGTGTGATTGAGTGTGTGTGCGTGAAGATAGAAGGATACTACTTTAACTCAAGATTGGTATTAAGACTCAGAACTGAGCGAATTCATTGCTTAACTTTTACAAGAGTTTCTAACTCCAATTTAACCAAGTCATTTCACTCCAGTTTAAGATTTCATATAAATGACTCACATTGTCTATTCAGGTAATTTTAAGTTGTAATTACTTGCTTAGTACAAAAAAGAGCAACAAACCTTTATTAAAGGAAAATACTTTTGAATCTTAACTGAGACATAACATTATCTGATTTATTTTGGTTGGATCAGCCAGATTGCCTTAGAGAGTATCCTGTAAGAATTCAGAAGCTAGTATGAGTCACTCCTAATTGTGTCCAAGAGCTGGGCTTTGTTGGTTGACCAGCTGGAGGTCTATGACAATGGAGTAAAGGAAGAGAACATGTGGGGAGATAGGGTTGGCCACTGGCAAGCATAGGAAGGATAAGAACACTTGTCACTCTGTTTATTATGTGCTGCAAAGTGGTTCATAGTGGTTCATAGCTAAAGAGGTTAAGCCCACATGAAGACCACAAGGCCTTATCTGTGGAATACAGGTAGAATAAAATGTGTCAGCATTCTTCCATGGTTCAAACAGATTAGATAGTTAGCAGCCCATTGACCATGGAACATGTACAAACATTGGTGGTACCTCTTCTATGCTTGGTTTATACAGGATTAGACTCTACAGGTAAGGAGTTAAAGGGAGTTTACTCGGGTGTGAGTGTGGCTCTGGATGTGACTAGTAATGGCTTGTTGTTGGTTGGGTTATTGACGAGCTTCAAGACATTAGTGATGTAACAGAAAAGATATTCAATGGAATTGGGTAAATATAGGCTGACTAATCATTTTTTTATCCAGTAGGTGCCTCTGTTAATGATTTCATGTATAAGATTTTACATCTGTTACCGGCACCTTATTAAAACAGGCTTAGTTCGGGATTTGGTTTGGTTGAAATTATGTGTTGCTGGATAAGGATGACACTGAAGCAGCTTTTTGTCAGCTTGGTTCAACTTTTCTCTCACTTGCTTCTAGGTTGTTTTTTGAGGATCTTTTTACACTTTGCTTGCCAGTTGGTTATTGGATATCTTGCACTTATCATGAGCTATTTAGCTGCTCTGTGGTTTCTTAGGTGGTGGACATTAACCCTTGAAAAAGGGAGAGTATTTGGGGAAACATAAATTGTATGTGAGTTGAAATTTACATAACAAATAGAGGGTGGAGCCTAGAAGTGTTCAGATGTTATAAGAGACAACTATGGATTTAGCTAGAGTGCAAAGACACCTACCCATCAAACTGGTATCCATATGAACATTACCCACCATCTGCAGTCTTTTACGTGTTTTTATTGTTTTAAAATAAAAGTTGCTAACACCTAATGACGTTATATGGAGCGGCTCATTTCTGGTAGACACACATATAAAACTGCTGATGATAGTAAGAGCTTGTTCAGAAGAGTGTAAGTTATTCCATTCTAGGATAGGAAAAAGTTTTTAAATAAGGAATTGACTGTATTAAACTATTGTTTGTTTCTTTTTCTTTTTTTGGTGATGTGGAAATTATTCCCATATTGACACAGAGAAAAGGATTAATAGAGTACAGCATTCCTTATCTACATTGCTACCATATATCCCTTTGAAAGTTCACAATGTATAATTTCTATTTTTTTATTCATTTATTATATGCATTACTTGAATTACTTCATTTTATTTTTGGGTCCAAAGGAGTCTAAGGTGTGTAAGCATCTAATAAATTAATTTTACAGAATCTATGCATCAGGAATGAAAGAGTGGCAATGATGGGGCACTAACTTTCTATGGGAAATAGCACTGCCATCTAGTGCTCAAGGCAGGAAATAGCACTGCCATCTAGTGCTCTTGCAAATGAATGAATGAATGAATGATAAACTTGTATAGCGCTACACCGTGAACTAAATCGCCTCAAGTCGCTTTTCAGCCAGAAGCGGCCTGAGCCTTCAGAAAGGTGGGTCCTGAGCTTCTTCCTGAAGGCTAGATAGTTTTCTTCTGAGTGGATGTCCGCGGGTAGCCCATTCCATAGCTGGTGTCCTTGGACTGCAAATCTTCGTTCGCCTTTTGATTTGTAGTGGGTCTTGGGTATGTGGAGGAGGCTCTGGTTGACTGACCGGAGGGGGCGACTTGGGGTGTAGTACTTTATTTTGTCGCAGAGGTATTTTGGGGCTTTTCTTTGTGTACATTTGTACCCTCACGGGTAGCCAATGGAGTGTCTTCAGGGACGGGGTGATCAATTCCCAGAGTTTTTACCCAGTTACCAGTCTGGCGGCTGTGTTCTGGACGACTTGCAGTCGTGAGATTTGGTATTTGGGGAGTCCTAAGTAGAGGAAGTTTGCATAGTCAAGTCGGGAGTTGATGATTGTTCGAACTACAGCTGCGGTCTCTCCTTCAGTATAAATTGCTGAATTGATATGCTGCTACTGAACTCTGCCTGTCTGACTACTCTACTTGTTAAACCCCTAAATTGCTGGATTGATATACTGCTACTGAACTCTGCTTGTCTGACTACTCTGCCTGATTAACCACTAAATTGCTGGATATATATACTGCTGCTGAACTCTGCTTGTCTGACCTCTCTGCTTGATTAACCCCTATTGTTCTGGATAGCCTCTCTGTTGCCAAACCCTTCCTGCCTTACCATTCTAGTGGTTTACCCTTGGACTGCTTTACTGTTGCCAAACCCTGCCTGCCTGACCATTCTAGTGAATTTACCTTTGGACTGCTTTACCGTTGCCACTGAAGACTATCCTGCTACTTATCTCATCTTGTGAACTTTCTCTGCTCTGGGATATTCCCTATCATTCTGGCTCAATGCCGGGATTAGAAGACTACTGGCCGAGTTCGGTCTGATACTGGAGTATCCCATGAGCATTACATTATACTTGGGCCATGGAGCTAGAAGAGGTGGCACGAGCAGTTTATCTTCAGGTACAGATGTTGGGAACCCATACCACACCGTTGCAGAATATGGATTCCAAGCTAGAGGCTATAACCGCTCAACTCTAAGCAAGGAATACCGCTCCTGTTGTTGTACCACCAGTCTCTGCTCATGGTACTGTGGCTTCTTCCTCTGCTTCTAGAAGTATACCCCTGATACCATTGCCTGACA
This sequence comes from Bombina bombina, assembly GCF_027579735.1. Lineage (NCBI taxonomy): Eukaryota > Metazoa > Chordata > Amphibia > Anura > Bombinatoridae > Bombina > Bombina bombina. The sequence goes on from NC_069500.1 coordinate 742,321,880, forward strand.
AGTATGAAGGTACTACTGTTTTCAGGGGTTTTCTTAACCAATACAGGCTGCACGTCCGCAATGATCCTCGCACCTTTCAGTCTCACCAGTCAAGGGTCACCTTTATCATTTCCTTAATGAAAGACAAGGCCCTAGCCTGGGTCTCTCCCCTTTTGGAACAGAACGCTCCACTCCTGAACGGCGCTGATGCATTCACTTCTGGCCGTACATCTCCTGCAGAATTTTCTCTCCTAGATCTCCGCCAGGGCACAATTTGCCATCGAGTTTCTCACCTTGGCACTAAAGACCAGTTGGGATGGCAGTGCCCTCAAGGCAACCTTTAGGAGGGGTCTGCATGAACGCATCAAATATGAACTCACTTATCGGGATATTCCCTCTTCTTTGGTTGACTTTATAACACTTTGCATCAGTCTAGACTCTCGCTTCCAGGAGAGACATTCCAAGAGAGACAGAACTCGGAGAGTCCTTCCCTCTTGTCCTTCCCTCTTGTCCCTTTTTTGCAAGTTGATTGGAACCACTGTTTCCTTGTCTTCTGGCTACCATCCTTAAACCAATGGACTAACTGAGAGAGTAAACCAGGATCTCGAGGCCTACCTTAGAGCCTTTGTCAAGAGACCATGCCAATTGGTCTGACTTGATGCCCTTAGCCGAGCTGGCAAGAAACACTCATTTTTACTCTTCTCTACAATGTTCTCCATTTCAAGCCACAGCAGGGTATCAACCTAGTATCTTCCCTCTTTCTACTCAGTCTACTGGGTTTCCTGCTGCAGACCATCATGTTACTGAACTCACCACTCATTGGCGACGTATCCGCTCTCAGCTACGTTCAGCTGTCTCTAGATACAAGAAGTTTGCTGATCTTCAGAGAGCCTTTCTACGTGCCTTCTCGGTAGGTGAACGTGTTTGGGTCTCTACTCGACATATTCATCTATGTCAACCCTGTCACAAATTAGGGCCTAGGTTTATCGGTCCTTACAAAATCCTGAAGAGACTATCTCCTGTTGCCTACAAAGTGGCCTTGCCCAAAACCCTACGCATATACCCAGTCTTCCACATCTCTCTACTCAAGCCTTATATCAGGAATAGATATACCCGACTCAGAGCACCTCCTCCTCCGCTCCTGGTCCATGACGACCCTGAATATGAGGTTGCTAAGATCCTGAACTCCGGATACATGTGCAGACAACTGCAGTATCTTGTACATTGGAAGGGTTATTCTATGGCAGATCGTTCCTGGGTTCCTGCCCGTGATGTACATGCTCCTCCTTTGGTCTCCAGATTCCATGTTGCTCATCCTTTGAAGTCGACTCTGGATCCCAGAGGGAACCCTTGAGAGGGGGGCTATGTCACACCGTGCCGCTCTAGCCATTGCTAGGGGAGCGGCATCTCCTTCCATGCTCATTGTCAGGGGCTGTGTCGGGTCCAGATGCGTGCAGCACTGTAGTCATTGATACATGCTTCTTTGTCTATGCCAGTCCGTATTCCTGTGGTGTGAATCCTGTTCCTATGTAAGTCCATAGACACGATCTATCACTGCCCAAGTATAGGTGTTACTTTGTGTGCTCCTGGGTGTGATAGATCGTTACTGCTATTTGCCTTATCATTGATGACCACTGCCTGTCTGACTACTCTACCTGTTAAACCCCTAAATTGTTGTATTGATATACTGCTACTGAACTCTGTTTGTCTGACTACTCTGCCTGGTTAACCCCTAAATTGCTGGATTGATATACTGCTGCTGAACTCTGCTTGTCTGACTTCTCTGCTTGATTAACCCCTATTGTTCTGGATTGCCTCTCTGTTGCCAATCCCTGCCTGCCTGACCATTCCAGCGGTTTACCCTTGGACTGCTTTACCGTTGCCAAACCCTGCCTGGCCATTCTAGTGGTTTTACCTTTGGACTGCTTTACCATTGCCACTGAAGACTATCCTGCCTGTGGTAAGTGCTACTTATCTCATTTTGCGTACTTTCTCTGCTCTGGGATATTCCCTATCATTCCGGCTCGACATCGGGATAAGAAGACTACTGGCCGAGTTCAGTCTGATAGTGGAGTATCCCACGAGCATTACATACAGTATGTGTGGCACAATTATTGGCACCCTTTAGTCATTACTCTGTGCTACCTCCCTTTGCCAAGATAACAGCTCTGAGTCTTCTCCTAAAATGCCTTACAAGGTTGAAGAATACATGGCAAGGGATCTGAGACCATTCCTCCATAAAAATCTTTTAAATTCCTTCAAATTTTGAAGTCGAAGCTGGTGGACTCCCCCTCAGGTTTTCTAAGGGGTTCAATCAGAGGACTGGGCATGGCAGGACCTTGATTTTGTGGTCAGTAAACCATTTATTTATGTTGATTTTGATGTATTTTTTGGATCATTGTACAGATGGAAGATCCAACCACAGACCATTTTAAGTTTTCTGGTAGAGGAAGTCAGGTGCTCATTTAATATCTGTTGAGTCCATGATGCCATGTATCCTAACAAAATATCCAGGTCCTCTGACAGAAAAACAGACCCAAAACATTAAAGAGTCACTACCATATTTAACCGTGGGCATTTGGTTTCATCTGACCATAGAACCTGATCTCATTTGAAGTTCCACTAGTGTCTGGCAAACTGAAGACACTTGAGTTTGTTTTTGGATGAGAGTAGAGGCTTTTTTTCTTGAAACATTTCCAAACAACTAGTGGTGATATAGGTGCTGCAATTCTCTAGCTGTGATCCTTGGAGATATTTTGTCCACACCTCCTCCAAGTTGATTCATACCGGGGTTTTCTGTAAAGTTGCCCACCCGATAAGCCGCCCATCTGCGCTTATTTTAGGTGGGCGACTATATGAGGTTAAACATTATCTGAGCCCATCTCTGGTTATAACTTTAATTTTCCTCACTCTGACTGAGCCCATCTCTGGTTATAACTTCAATTCTCCTCACTCTGACTGAGCCCATCTCTAGTTATAACTTCAATTCTCCTCACTCTGACTGTGCCCATCTCTGGTTATAACTTCAATTCTCCTCACTCTGACTGAGCCCATCTCTGGTTATAACTTCAATTCTCTTCACTCTGAGGAGAATTGAAGTTATAACCATTGACATAGGCTCAGATATGACTGTTATACAGGCTGCTCAAAAATCCTCTTTTTATTTGCTATGGCTTAACACTTTAAAATTATTTGGAGGGGCTATCAGCATCCTACAGAGGGGTATAAGTGACTACTGTATTATAGCCCTGGGCTGTTATTCGGTCCAAGAATGAAAACCAAAAAAACAGGATTTTCCATTTAACGGCCCTGGGCGGCTTTTCGGAAAACCCCGGTAACATTTCCAGTTGACTGTAACTTAATTATTGTCTGATGGTGTAAATGGGCATTTTCAATGTTTTTGCTATTTTCCTACAGCTACTTCCATTTTGGCGAAGCTCAACAACCTTTTTCTGCACATAACAGCTATATTCCTTGGTCTTACCAATTGTGATGAATGACTAAGGGAATTTGGCATATGTGTTACCTCATATTCATACCCCTGTGAAACAGGAAGTCATGGTTGAACAATTTCCTGTTTCTAGTCACCCAGGTGTACAAAAAATTTAGAAATACAAAAAACATTCTCTTCTAACACAGTAAAACATATTAAAAATATGACAATTCATAAATTATTTTTTCATGTTTAAACGTTTTTAAATGGAAAGTCCAAAGTGTTTATGTCTGTATACATATATGTGTGTATATATACGTATATATATATATATATATATATATATATATATATACTGTATATATATATATATCTATATATATATGTGTGTGTGTGCATGTGTGTGCGTGTGAGTATACATATGTATATAGTTGTGTATATATGTGTTTATATGTGCATATATATCTATGTATATACATATATACAGCTATAAACACAATAAATACACATGTATATACATATATATATATATATATATATATGTATAGAAAGTCAAATAGCCTGTAGCCCAGCACTCCAACCAGGTGGAGCAGCCATGACCTGGGTGCAATCCTTATGAGTAATGAATGTAGATATCAGTGTAGAAGAACTTATACTTGTCCTAATGAAGGCCCAACTGAGGGCCGATACGTCGACCATGTATTAATGATTCAAGAATAAAGAAAATATTTTTCTTCTATACAAATCCTGAGAGTGCCCTTCTTCTACACTGATATAAATAGTTTATTTTAAAGTATTTATGTTGTGTTTGGTGCAAATTGTTTTCAAAACCCTTACGGCTAGATTACGAGTCTTGTGTTAGGTTTAAAAAGCAGCGTTTGCCGGTCCCAACGCTGCTTTTTAACGCCCGCTGGTATCACGAGTCTTGCAGGTACAGGTGTACCGCTCACTTTTTTGGCCAGACTTGGTAATACCGCAAATCCACTTACGTCAATTGCGTATCCTATATTTTCAATGGGACTTGCATAGCGCCGGTATTACGAGTCTGACCAAAAGTGAGTGGTAAACCCTCTCCTGTCAAGACTGGTACCGCATTTTAAAGTCAGTAGTTAAGAGTTTTACACTACAACGCCATAGCATAAAACCCTTAACTAAAGTGCTAAAAAGTACACTAATACCCATAAACTACCTATTAACCCCTAAACTGAGGCCCTCCCACATCGCAAACACTAAAATAAATATTTTAACCCCTAATCTGCCGAACCGGACATCGCTGCCACTATAATAAATATATTAACCCCTAAACCGCCGCACTCCCGCATCGCAAACACTATTTAAATATTATTAACCCCTAATCTGCCGGCCCTAACATCGCCACCACCTACCTACATTTATTAACCCCTAATCTGCCGTCCCCAACGTCGCAGCCACTATAATAAAGTTATTAACCCCTAAACCTAAGTCTAACCCTAACACCCCCTAACTTAAATATAATTTAAATAAATCTAAATAAAATTACTACAATTAACTAAATAATTCCTATTTAAAACTAAATACCTATAAAATAAACCCTAAGCTACCTAAAATATAACTAATAGTTACATTATAGCTAGCTTAGGGTTTATTTTTATTTTACAGGCAACTTTGTATTTATTTTAACTAGGTAAAATAATTATTAAATAGTTATTAACTATTTAATAACTGCCTAGTTAAAATAAAGACAAATTTACCTGTAAAATAAAACCTAACCTAAGTTACAATTCCACCTAACACTACACTATTATTAAATTAATTACCTAAATTAAATACAATTAATTACAATTAAATAAAATTATCTAAAGTACAAAAAAAACACTAAATTACAGAAAATAATAAAGAAATTACAAGATTTTTAAACTAATTACAAATAGCCCTTAAAAGGCCCTTTTGCGGGGCATTGCCCCAAAGTAATCAGCACTTTTACCTGAAAAAAAATTACAATTCCCCCCCAGCATTAAAACCCACCACCCACACAACCAACCCTACTCTAAAACCCACCCAATCCCCCCTTAAAAAAACCTAACACTAACCCCCTGAAGATCACCTTACCGGTAGACGTCTTCACCCAACCGGGCCAAAGTCCTCAACGAAGCCGGGAGAAGTCTTCATCCAAGCCGGGCGAAGTGGTCCTCCAGACGGGCAGAAGTCTTCATCCAGATGGCATCTTCTATCTTCATCCATCCGGTGCGGAGCGGGTCCATCTTCAAGACATCCGACGCAGAGCATCCTCTTCTTCCGACGGCTAAACACAGAATGAAGGTTCCTTTAAATGTCGTCATCCAAGATGACGTCCCTTCAATTCCGATTGGCTGATAGAATTCTATCAGCCAATCGGAATTAAGGTAGAAAAAATCCTATTGGCTGATGCAATCAGCCAATAGGATTGAAGTCCAATCCTATTGGCTGATCCAATCAGCCAATAGGATTGAGCTTGCATTCTATTGGCTGATTGGAACAGCCAATAGAATGCAAGCTCAATCCTATTGGCTGATTGCATCAGCCAATAGGATTTTTGCTACCTTAATTCCGATTGGCTGATAGAATTCTATCAGCCAATCGGAATTGAAGGGACGCCAGGGGGTTAGTGTTAGGTTTTTTAAAAGGGGGGATTGGGAGGGTTTCAGAGTAGGTTTGGTTGTGTGGGTGGTGGGTTTTAATGTTGGGGGGGAATTGTAATTTTTTTTTAAGTAAAAGAGCTGATTACTTTGGGGCAATGCCCCACAAAAGGCCCTTTTAAGGGCTATTTGTAATTTAGTGTAGGGTAGGGCTTTTTTTTTTGGGGGGGGGCTTTTTTATTTTGTTAGGGGGATTAGATTAGGTGTAATTCGTTTAAAAATCTTGTCATTTTTTTATAATTTTCTGTAATTTAGTGGTTTTTTTTTTTTGTACTTTAGATAATTTTATTTAAGTGTAATTAATTGTATTTAATTTAGGTAATTAATTTAATTATAGTGTAGTGTTAGGTCTAATTGTAACTTAGGTTAGGTTTTATTTTACAGCTAAATTTTTCTTTATTTTAACTAGGTAGTTATTAAATATTTAATAACTATTTAATAACTATTCTACCTAGTTAAAATAAATACAAAGTTGCCTGTAAAATAAAAATAAACCCTAAGCTAGCTACAGTGTAACTATTATTTATATTGTAGCTATTTTAGGGTTTATTTTATAGCTAAGTATTTAGTTTTAAATAGGAATTATTTAGTTAATTGAAATTTTATTTAGATTTATTAAAATTATATTTAAGCTAGGGGGGTTAGGGTTAGGGTTAGAATTAGGTTTAGGGGTTAAAAACTTTATTATAGTGGCGGCGACGTTGGAGGCGGCAGATTAGGAGTTAATACATGTATTTAGGTTGCGGCGAGATTGGGGGCAGCAGATTAGGGGTTAATAAATATAATGTAGGGTTCGGCGATGTTGGGGGCAGCAGATTAGGGGTTCACAAGTATAATATAGGTGGCGGCGGTGTCCGGAGCGGCAGATTAGGGGTTAATAATATAATGTAGGTGTCAGCGATGTCGGGGGCGGCAGATTAGGGGTTAATATGTAATATGTAAAATTAGGGATGTTTAGACTAGGGGTTCATGTTAGGGTGTTAGGTGTAGACATAACTTTTATTTCCCCATAGGAATCAATTGGGCTGCGTTAGGAGCTTTACGCTGCTTTTTTGCAGGTGTTAGGTTTTTTTTCAGCCGGCTCTCCCCCATTAATTCCTATGGGGAAATCGGCATGAGCACGTTCAGCCAGCTCACCGCTAACATAAGCAGCGCTGGTATTGAGGTGAGATGTGGAACAAAATTTTGCTCTTCACTCGTTTTTTTTGCGTTTAACGCCAGGTTTCTAAAAACCGTAATACCAGCGCTGTCTGTAAGTGAGCGGTGAGCATAAACTGCTCGTTAGCACCACACAGCTTCTAAAGCAAAATTTGTAATCTAGGTGTTACACTTTACCCTAGTTATCAAGCTTGATGCCCCTGTATCGGCCTGCTCTGAGGCTGCGGACATCAATTCCCCTGACCCTATATGATCGGGCTGATTGACACCCTGCTAGTGGCTGATTGGTCGCAAATCTGCAGGGGGCGGCATTGCACAAGCAGTTCACTACAACTGCTTATGCAATGATAAATACAGACAGTGGCCTCTATTTATCAAGGTCTGGCGGACCTAATCCGACAGTGCGGATCAGGTCCACCCGACCTCGCTGAATACGGAGAGCAATACGCTCTCCATATTCAGCATTGCACCAGCAGCTCACAATAGCTGCTGGTGCAACGCCGCCCCCTGCAGACTCGCGGGGCCGCCAGCAGGGGGTGCAATCAACCCGATCATACTCGATCAGGTTGATTTCTGGCAATGTCTGTCCGCCTGCTCAGAGCAGGCGGACAGGTTATGGAGCAGCGGTCTTTGTGACCACTGCTTCATAACTGCTGTTTCTGGCGGGTCTGAAGACTCGCCAGAAACACGGGCATCAAGCTCCTTTAGGAGCTTGATAGATAGGCCCCAGTGTATGCTGTTGGCATTTATCAATGTGTGGCGGACATGATACGCTACATCGTATCATGTCTGCTCGCACTTTCATAAATCGGCCCCTAGGTCTTCACTTGTGCTAACTTGATGAGCAAATTTAATTTGCACTCAATTGCACCTGTTTACTTTCAAAATTTAAAATACGCCCTAGTTAGTGTGGTCGCGATACTTCATATTGCATCTTGCGCTGACAATAGTGCACTACTTGTAATCTAGCCTTGCGTGCTTTATGTGTACAGGTGGCCTTCGTTTTACAATGGTTCAGTTTACACCATTTCAGAATAACAACCTTTTTTCCAGTCATGTGACTGCTATTGAAAAGCATTGAGAAGCAGTGCATTTATTAAAATAGCCAGTAGGTGGAGCTGTCCGCTTGTGTTGCAGCAAAGCCAAGCAAGCTGAAATTAATCAGTTTAACCAGACCTGAGCTATCAAGTAGATTTCAAAGGAACAAGATCTTCCTGTCTATAAATCAGTCCATATTGGAATGCATAGAAAGAACTGTTTGCAGAAAAATGCAAGTGAAGTCTGTGTTGTGTGATTATTTTATTAGGTTTATAATGCTGTTTAGCATTTAAAGTCTTCATTTCAAAGCTTTAAAAATAATGTATTAGATGTTACTTTTGACAATTTTGAGAGGGGCCTGGAACCTATCTCCCTCACTTCCCATTGACTTATATTATAAACTAGGTTTCAATTTATAACGGTTTCGATTTACAACCATTCCTTCTGGAACCTAACCCCGGCGTAAACTGAGGGCTACCTGTATTGCTTTTTTTGAGTGTATATTTTTTTTTTTTTTGAGGGGTGTAATTATATCTTCTCTGCAGCATATTTATATGAAAGGGACAGAGGCATATACAGTGTAATTATATCTGTTCTGCAGCATATTTATATAAAAAGGGACAGAGGCATATACAGTGTAATTATATCTGCTCTGCAGCATATTTATATGAAAGGGACTGAGGCATATACAGTGTAATTATATCTGCTCTGCAGCATATTTATATAAAAAGGGACTGAGGCATATACAGTGTAATTATATCTGCTCTGCAGCATATTTATATAAAAAGGGACAGAGGCATATACAGTGTAGTTATATCTGCTATGCAGCATATTTATATAGAAAGGGACTGAGGCATATACAGTGTAGTTATATCTGCTATGCAGCATATTTATATAAAAAGGGACTGAGGCATATACAGTGTAGTTATATCTGCTTTGCAGCATATTTATATAAAAAGGGACTGAGGCATATACAGTGTAGTTATATCTGCTCTGCAGCATATTTATATAAAAAGGGACTGAGGCATATACAGTGTAATTATATCTGCTCTGCAGCATATTTATATAAAAAGGGACAGAGGCATATACAGTGTAATTATATCTGCTCTGCAGCATATTTATATGAAAGGGACTGAGGCATGTACAGTGTAATTATATCTGCTCTGCAGCATATTTATATAAAAAGGGACTGAGGCATATACAGTGTAATTATATCTGCTCTGCAGCATATTTATATAAAAAGGGACTGAGGCATATACAGTGTAATTATATCTGCTCTGCAGCATATTTATATAAAAAGGGACTGAGGCATATACAGTGTAGTTATATCTGCTCTGCAGCATATTTATATAAAAAGGGACTGAGGCATATACAGTGTAGTTATATCTGCTCTGCAGCATATTTATATAAAAAGGGACTGAGGCATATACAGTGTAGTTATATCTGCTCTGCAGCATATTTATATAAAAAGGGACTGAGGCATATACAGTGTAATTATATCTGCTCTGCAGCATATTTATATAAAAAGGGACTGAGGCATATACAGTGTAATTATATCTGCTCTGCAGCATATTTATATAAAAAGGGACTGAGGCATATACAGTGTAGTTATATCTGCTCTGCAGCATATTTATATAAAAAGGGACTGAGGCATATACAGTGTAATTATATCTGCTCTGCAGCATATTTATATGAAAGAGACAAAGGCATATACAGTGTAATTATATCTGATCTGCAGCATATTTATATAAAAAAGGACAAAGGCATATACAGTGTAATTATATCTGTTCTGCAGCATATTTATATAAAAAGGGATAGAGGTATATACAGTGTAATTATATCTGTTCTGCAGCATATTTATATAAAAAGGGACAGAGGTATATACAGTGTAATTATATCTACTCTGCAGCATATTTATATAAAAAGGGACAGAGGCAGGTACAAAAGAGAAGAGGAATTTGTTCTGCACTCTATTTGTATATAGTAACAGGGCAGAATTATTATTTTTGAACAGTGTGAGATTAGGAGTGAGTGTGAATGAGATGTGTATGTATAGAGAAGCCATGAATGTTTATATTCTGTAGTATCTCTATTAGAGAGATGCTGCACTAATTTTGCCTGTTCTGTAGTAGAGATTTTTGTATAGAAGTCAGGATGGTCTGTTACACAATATGCTAGTGGGCACCTTTATATTAGAGTAGCCAGGTAAAGTTCTACATCAACAGGGTTGGCTGAGCAAAGTACCCTGTGATGTAGTAGTTGCTTCCAATAGGCTTAAAGGGCCACTAAACCCAAAATCTTTCTTTCATGATTCAGATAGAGAATACAAATTTAAACAACATTACAATTTACTTCTATTATTTATTTTGCTTCATTTTTTAGATATCTTTATTTGAAGAAAAAGCAATGCATATGGGTGAGCCAATCACATGAGGCTTCTATATGCAGCAACCAATCAGCAGCTACTGAGCATATCTAGATATGCTTTTCAGCAAAGAATATCAAAAGAATAAAACAAATTAGATAATAGAAGTAAATTAGAAAGATGTCTAAAATTGGATTCTCTTTCTAAATCATGAAAGAAAAAATGTGTGTTTCATGTCCCTTTAAGGGGTTAAAGGGACATGAAATTTAAAATTACATTTTCATGATTCAGACAGAGCGTGCAATTAAAAAAAAAACCCAATATATTACTTTAATTAACTTAGCTCTCTTGGCATCCTTTGTTGAAGAGCACACACATGTTTTGAGCACAATATGAATAACATTGTGACAAAAAGTGTTGCAAATAGTGCTGGCAAAGTAAATATATGGAAGAGATTTACACAACACTACATATAAATGACCAATTTATATGTATATGTTTTCATTATGATATATTATGTTGTAGTAATAATTTAAATAGCTGGTATACTAGCTGTAATAATATAAGACCCTCCGAAATATGACACAACAAATGTCAATCTCAACTGGGCTTCCAAAATGAAGTAAAGATAAAAAGCTTATTTTATATATAAAAACCATTAGAATAATCATGCTAGAAACAGCAGGCACTATGGGGCGCGAGCCTTTGGAGACCGCTGCTCCATAACTGGTCCATCTGCTCTGAGGCTGCGGACATCGATTGGCCGCGAATCTGCAGGGGGCGGCATTGCACAAGCAGTTCACCAGAGCTGCTTGTGCAATGATAAATGCCGACAGAGTATGCTGTTGGCATTTATCGATGTGCGGCGGACATGATACACTACATTGAATCATGTCCGTTTGCACATTAATAAATCGGCCCCTATATGTGTTTTGGCTATGTCCTTTTTCGATCATGTAATATGAACAGACTCTGCTAAGCAATTTCTGCACAGGATAAATTTAGATCACAATACATTCACAATTTGAATCAGCCAATAGAATTGGATGAAGACTTCTCGCCTCTTGGATGAGGACTTTGCCGCCAGGATAAATATTGAAGAGGCCACCTGGATGAAGACTTCTCGCCACCTGGATGAGAACTTCTCCGCCGGGATGAAGATCGTTCAAGCAGGACTTCAAGAACTGTAAGTGGATCGTCGGGGGTTAGTGTTAGTTTTTTTTAAGGTTTTTTTTGGTGGGTTTTTATTTTAGATTAGGGTTTGGGCAGCAACAGAGTTATATGCCATTTTAAGGGCAATGCCCATCCAAATGCCCTTTTCAGGGCAATGGGTAGCTTATGTTTTTTTTTTAGAGTTAGGTTTTATATTTTGGGGGTTGGTTGGGTGGTGGGTTTTACTGTTGGGAGGGACTTTGTATTTTTTTTCAGAGAAAAGAGCTAATATCTTTGGGGCAATGCCCCACAAAAGGCCCTTTTAAGGGCTAGTGGTAGTTTATTGTAGGCTAGGTTTTTATTATAGGTGAGCTTTTTTATTTTGATAGGGCTATTAGATATGGGGTAATTCTTTATTATTTTGAATAATTTCATTTTTTATTTTTCGCAATTTAGTGTTTGTTATTTTTTGTAATTCGATCGTTTTTAATTTTTAGAATAGTGTCAGGATTTTTTTAATGTGTAATTTAATTTTATTTAATTGGTAGTTAGTTTAATTTTAGTTTAAACTTATTTTTTTTAATTTGACAGGTAAAATTTTAATTTAGTTTAAGATAGGGAAATTATAATTTTAAAATAAAGTTTGGGGGGCGTTAGGTTTAGGGGTTACTAATTTAATTTAGTTTATTGCGATGTGGGAGCTTTTGATTTAGAGGTTAATAGTTTATCTTAGTATATTTCATTGTGGGAGGGCTTTCGGTTTAGGGGTTAATAGGTTTATTATAGTGGCGGCGGTGTAGGGCTTAATAACTTTAGTATAGTGGGGGCAATGTGGGCGGACGGCAGATTAGGGGTTCATTATATTTAAATAGTGTTTGTGATGCGGGAGGGCCGCGGTTTAGGGGTTAATAAGTTTATTATAGTGGTGACGATGTCGAGGAGTGGTAGAATAGGGGTTAATAATATGTTTTAGTGGCGGCGATGTCGGGAGCGGCAGATTAGGGGTTAATACATTTAATATAGTGTTTGGCATGCGGGAGGGCCTCGGTTTAGGGGTTAAGAGGTAGTTTATGGGTGTTTAGTATACTTTGTAGCAGTTTAGTTATGAGTTTTAAGTTACAAATTTGTAGCGTAACACTCATAACTACTGACTGTAGATGGCGTTACGGATCTTATAGTTTTAGGCTGTAACTCTGTTTTTTTAGCCAGAACGCAAAACTCGTAATATCAGCGCTATGGGAATCCCATAAAAAAACGTCATTTTTAAGAGTGCTGTACTGACGTTGCGTTACAGGCTTGCAGTACAGCTATAACGACAAGACTTGTAATGGCTGCGTTAGGGAAAATGATGCGTTATGGTCCATAATTCTGCTATTTGAGTCATAGCACTCAACTGGTAATCTAGCTGTGAATAAGCTGTACTGTTACTTTAAGCCAAATACTTTAATTTAATTACTTTCAATTTGTAAGAGTACTCCGGTCTGTATTTGTTTTCAGTTTGTCCAACTGACAAATGGAAAAAAAAAATATATTTCCCCACGGCCTTTCAAAATACATTTTATTCCAATGAAAAATATTGCTACTGACTAAAATACTCAACAAATTATTCTCATATATTTTAAAGAAAAAGAAAAAAAGAAACAACAAATCAAAACATATAAATGGTCACAAACTGAATTTTAACCAGGGCTTTGTATAAGAGGAATTTACTGTTAAAACTTAAAAAAAGAAAAACATTGGACAGGAAATGTTTTCTTAATAGAGGAATCTGTTTAAAAAAAGAGAGCCACTTGGACATTTGTAAATATACTGAAACTTATTTTCAATTTATGAAATCCTGGACTGCGATAAAGAATTTTACAGAAATAAGATATTTTAGCAAAGTCATAGCTGGGATAGACCCATAGTTCAAAGTTATGTCCATGGAAATTCTGAACCTTTTTTAAAAGTGTACGTACAGGAGTATTTTATTTGAACACTGGACACGTGTTCAGTACAAGAGTTTTCTTGGTGTGAATGTTCACTAGATAACTAAAAGGAGCCTATCTATTAAGCTCCAAAAGGAGCTTGACGGCCGTGTTTCTGGCGAGTCTTTAGACTCGCTAGAAACAGCAGTTATGAAGCAGCGATCGAAAGACCGCTGCTACATAACCCTGTCCGCCTGTTCTGAGCAGGCGGACAGGAATTGCAACAATTCAACCCGATCGAGTACGATCGGGTTGATTGACACCTCCCTGCTGGCGGCCCATTGGCCGCGAGTCTGCAGGGGGCGGCGTTGCACCAGCAGCTCTTGTGAGCTGCTGGTGCAATGCTGAATACGGAGAGCGTATTGCTCTCCGCACTCAGCGATGTCTTGCGGACCTGATCCGCACTGTCGGATCAGGTCCACGAGACATTTCTTAAATATGCCTCAATGTCTATAGTCCAGTATTTTAATTTATAAATATATATTTTTAAAAATATCTATTTTAAAATTTCAAAAGATCTGTACCTGGTAAACGTGTGTTTTTAAGGATATCCAGGTGACATACATGCATATTTTCTGGGTACTGATGGAGAAATTTACATTTTTATGTACTGGTCCAATATTAAATGGGAAAACTATTTTTTATATTTTTTTTATATAATCCAGTGCATTTGAAATATGAATGTCAGCACAATACAAATATGGACAGGATACTCTTGAAATATGAGACGACAAAGTCTCACAAATTAGTTGTTCTGTTACCATCCAAACAATTTAAATTTGGAGAGATCCAACAAGACTAGCAGTCTCTAGTCATATAAATTGGTAACAATAATAATTTGTAATAAAATTCTTCACTTGAAAAAAAGAAGGAATTTTATATCTGTATAGTTGTCATTACGTTGTCATAATAATAATGATTGTTAAGCAGCAACCATTATCCACATTTCATTTTGTCAGTATCCAAGTTCATAGTAGGCCCTGGTTACTCAGAACAAATGCAAATTTGTTGCATTCCTAATAAATGGCAGAAGTAAGCAGGTTTAAAATAGGCACAATTTTATTGAAGATCTCTGTACATATATTTATTTATTGGAAGTTTTTTTATCTATACATTCAGAATTTGTGTAGACTTAAAATGTATGTAATACTTATTTTCTTCACAAAATGCAAGAGAATGCAAAACCAATATCTTCTAAAAAATGTTATTACTTTTTTAACTGTAATACCTAGGTACGGATTAGAATAGGTAGATGATACAATTATTCTGTATAATGATTTTTTTGGTATTATTGGTAATTTCTTCAAACTAACTATTTTATAAACGTTATTGGTCTGATAAAAAGCAACATATAATGTATGTGGACACTCAAGGAAAAACAATGTAACAGAAGTTTTAAACCAATGAATGCAAAAGCCTAAAAATGGCTTTTATAAAGATGTAAAATGGCACAGCGGGGGAAAAGGTTAAACCCTTTGTCATAATGTGTATCTGCTGCTGTGTGCTGATAAAGAAAACATATCGTCATCCTAAAGGATACCCCTTCTGATATGCGTCCCTGGGACCGTTCTCGCACTGAAGGTGAAAAAAAGAGACTGCAGCCACCTTCCCCATCAACGAAATGGCTCTTACGGTTCAACTTAATCTATTCCACAATTCATGTAGTCTGAGCGCCATCTGCTGGAAAGTCACATGTAGCATTCCATTATGCTTCTAATCACTGTCATGTTATATATTATCATTCATTTGCAGGTGCTTATCTTCATAAAATTAATTTCTTTTTAACTTCTGCAGTAATAGTACAGTCATTAAGTGCATACCATTAATCATTTTCTACATGTCTGATTTATGGGGGAAAACTCCCTTTAGGAATGATTAGCATTGTAAAGTGCGCTGATCTGTGCCTTGCAACTGTGCAACACTAACAACTATGGGCGAGATTACATATACGGCGCAGGCTTCAGTGTAACTACTGAAACCCGCGTTGGCCGTAATTTCAACTTGCACATCGGGAAAACTAATAAACCACGCCGGCAGTTCATAAACTGCCGTTAGTCGGATAAACTAGCGATGTCCAGAAATGTGCGTAAATACAAATTTCTGGAGTCGCCAGTGACTTATGGCACTTTAGAAACTGCCGGCGTCTAAGAAAGAAAAAGGGTTAATAGGTAGTTTGCGATGTGGAGGTTTGGTGGATTAGGGGCTAATAGTTTAATTAGGCATATTGCGATGTGGGCAGGCCCGGGCTGACCATAGGGCATACCGGGCAAATGCCCGGTGGGCCGCCGGTAACCTTAGCCGGTACAGAGTGCTTTGACTGTGGCCCTTATTTTATTTAGTGTGTGACATGTGGCTGTTGTACTGCCGGTTACTGTAGACAGTCACAGTGACACTCTACCACTCACCCCCGGAGGCACCCCTTCTTCTGCTTGCGACTCTGCTAGACTGCTAGTGCTACTGAGCTGGAGCTGGACTCCAGAGTATTAGCAGCAGGCAGTGGGCGCACAGCTTGCTTCCTGATCTAGACTGTATGGTGAGGTGACTGACTGTCAGACCTCAGACATCACGTGATACCGTGTGTAACGTAACATCAGCAAGAAGAGCCGCGCTGTACTTAGTATACTTAAAGGCCAGCATCTGTGGGGAGCAGTGTGCTTTTCATGCAGCTGATCAGTGAGAGAGCTTAGGAGTCACAGCTAAGCAGCCAGGCATTGGGTGAACAGGCTGGGGGACACACTGGGTGACGGGTGTTTATTTGTGGCCTCATACGTGGGATGAATGAGGTTAATGTTACTGTGCTTTACCTGAAGCTCTCCATGGGACAAGTTTTTTAAACTAATTACACCTAATCTAATCACCCTAATAAAATAAAAAAGCCCCCCCAAATAATAAAAAGCCCTACCCTGTACTAAATTGCAAATAGCCCTTAAAAGGGCCTTTTGCGGGGCATTGCCCCAAAGTAATCAGCTCTTTTACCTGTAAAAAAAAGTACAATACCCTCCCAACATTAAAACCCACCACCCACACACCCAACCCTACTCTAAAACCTACCCAATACCCCCTTAATAAAACCTAACACTAACCCCTTGAAGATCACCCTACCTTGAGAAGCCTTCACCCAGCCGGGCCGAAGTCCTCAACGAAGCCAGGTGAAGTCGTCCTCCAGACGGGCAGAAGTCTTCATTCAAGCTGGCCAGAAGAGGTCCTCCAGATGGGCAGAAGTCTTCTTCCAGGCGGCATCTTCTATCTTCATCCATCCGGCGCGGAGCGGTTCCATCTTCAAGACATCCGAGACGGAGCATCCTCTTCAAACGAAGTTCAACTGAAGAATGAAGGTTCCTTTAAAAGACGTCATCCAAGATGGCATCCCTTGAATTCCGATTGGTTGATAGAATTCTATCAGCCAATTGGAATTAAGGTAGAAAAAATCCTATTGGCTGATGCAATCAGCCAATAGGATTGAGCTTGCATTCTATTGGCTGATCCAATCAGCCAATAGAATGCAAGCTCAATCCTATTGGCTGATTGGATCAGCCAATAGGATTGAACTTCAATCCTATTGGCTGATTGCATCAGCCAATAGGATTTTTCTACCTTTATTCCGATTGGCTGATAGAATTCTATCAGCCAATAGGAATTCAAGGGACGCCATCTTGGACGACGTCATTTAAAGGAACCTTCATTCTTCAGTTGGACTTCGTTTGAAGAGGATGCTCTGCCTCAGATGTCTTGAAGATGGAGCCGCTCCGCGCCAGATGGATGAAGATAGAAGATGCCGCCTGGATAAAGACTTCTGCCCGTCTGGAGGACCTCTTCTGGCCAGCTTGGATGAAGACTTCTGCCCGTCTGGAGGACCACTTCACCCGGCTTCGTTGAGGACTTCGGCCCGGCTGGGTGAAGACTTCTGGGTGAAGACTTCTCAAGGTAGGGTGATCTTCAAGGGGTTAGTGTTAGGTTTTATTAAGGGGGTATTGGGTGGGTTTTAGAGTAGGGTTGGGTGTATGGGTGGTGGGTTTTAATGTTGGGGGGGTATTGTACTTTTTTTTACAGGTAAAAGAGCTGATTATTTTGGGGCAATGCCCCGCAAAAGGCCCTTTTAAGGGCTATTTGTAATTTAGTATAGGGTAGGGCTTTTTATTTATTTTTTATTTTTTTATTTTATTAGGGGGATTAGATTAAGTGTAATTAGTTTAAAAAACTTGTAATAATTTTATTATTTTCTGTAATTTAGTGTTTTTTTTTTAATTGTATTTAGTTTAGGTAATTAATTTAATTATAATGTAGCGTTAGGTGTAATTGTAACTTAGGTTAGGATTTATTTTACAGGTAAATTTGAATTTATTTTAACTAGGTAGCTATTAAATAGTTAATAACTATTTAATAACTATTGCACCTAGTTAAAATAAATACAAAGTTGCCTGTAAAATAAAAATAAACCCTAAGCTAGATACAATGTAACTATTAGTTATATTGTAGCTAGCTTATGGTTTATATTATAGGTAAGTATTTAGTTTTAAATAGGAATAATTTAGTGAATTGTAGTAATTTTATTTAGATTTATTTAAATTATATTTAAGTTAGGGGGTGTTAGGGTTAGACTTATGTTTAGGGGTTAATACATTTAATATAGTTGCTGCGACGTTGGGGGCGGCAGATTAGGGGTTATTAAATGTAGGTATTTGTCGGCGATGTTAGGGATGGCAGATTAGGGGTTAATAAAATGTAACTAGTGTTTGCGATGCGGGAGTGCGGTGGTTTAGGGGTTAATATATTTTTTATAGTGGCGGCGATGGCCGGTTCGGCAGATTAGGGGTTAAAAAACAGAATTTATGCTTACCTGATAAATTTCTTTCTCTTGTGATGTATCGAGTACACGGATTCATCCATACTTGTGGGATATTCTCCTTCCCTACAGGAAGTGGCAGAGAGAGCACCCACAGCAGAGCTGTCTATATAGCTCCTCCCTTAGCTCCACCCCCCCAGTCATTCGCCCGAAGGCTAGGAAGAAAAAGGAGAAACTATAGGGTGCAGTGGTGACTGAAGTTTTTCTAAATAAAAATATACTACCTGTCTTAAATAGACAGGGCGGGCCGTGGACTTGATACATCACAAGAGAAAGAAATTTATCAGGTAAGCATAAATTCTGTTTTCTCTTGTAAGATGTATCGAGTCCACGGATTCATCCATACTTGTGGGATACCAATACCAAAGCTTTAGGACACGGATGAAGGGAGGGACAAGACAGGTTCCTTAAACTGAAGGCACCACTGTTTGTAGAACCTTTCTCCCAAAAATAGCCTCCGAAGAAGCAAAAGAATCGAATTTGTAATATTTGGAAAAAGTATGAAGCGAAGACCAAGTCGCCGCCTTACAAATCTGTTCAACAGAAGCCTCATTTTTAAAAGCCCATGTGGAAACCACTGCTCTAGTAGAATGAGCAGTAATTCTTTCAGGAGGCTGCTGGCCAGCAGGCTCATAAGCCATATGGATGATGCTTTGCAGCCAAAAAGAAAGAGAGGCAGCCGTAGCCTTTTGACCTCTCCACTTACTAGAATAGACAACAAACAATGAAGATGTTTGACGGAAATCTTTGGTTGCTTGTAAGTAGAACTTTAAAGCACGAACCACATCAAGATTGTGCAACAGATGTTCCTTCTTTAAAGAAGGATTAGGACACAGCGAAGGAACAACAATTTCCTGATTTATATTCCTATTAGAAACAAGCTTAGGAAGGAATCCAGGTTTGGTACGTAAAACCACCTTATCTGCATGGAAAATAAGATAAGGTGAGTCACACTGTAAAGCAGATAACTCAGAAACTCTTCAAGCCGAAGAGATAGCTACTAAAAACAAATCTTTGGTTGCTTGTAAGTAGAACTTTAAAGCATGAACCACATCAAGATTGTGCAACAGACGTTCCTTCTTTAAAGAAGGATTAGGACACAGTGAAGGAACAACAATTTCCTGATTGATATTCCTATTAGAAACAAGCTTAGGAAGGAATCCAGGTTTGGTATGTAAAACCACCTTATCTGCATGGAAAATAAGATAAGGTGAGTCACACTGTAAAGCAGATAACTCAGAAACTCTTCGAGCAGAAGAGATAGCTACTAAAAACAAAACTTTCCAAGATAGAAGCTCAATATCTATGGAATGCATAGGTTCAAACGGAACCCCTTGAAGAACTTTAAGAACCAAGTTTAGGCTCCATGACGGAGCAACAGGTTTAAATACAGGCTTGATCCTGACCAAGGCCTGACTTAACGCTTGAACGTCTGGGACATCTGTCAGACGTTTGTGTAAAAGAATAGACAAAGCAGATATTTGTCCCTTTAAGGAACTATCTGATAATCCCTTCTCCAATCCTTCTTGGAGAAAAGACAAAATTCTAGGAATCCTAATCTTACTCCATGAGTAACCCTTGGATTCACACCAACAAAGATATTTGCACCAAATCTTATGATAGATTTTCCTGGTGACAGGCTTTCTAGCCTGAATCAGGGTATCAATGACCGACTCAGAGAAACCACGCTTTTATAGAATCAATCTTCAAGCAGTCAGACGCAGAGAAATTAGATTTGGATGCTTGAACAGACCTTGGATTAGAAGGTCCTGCCTCATTGGCAGAGTCCACGGTGGAACAGATGACATGTCCACCAGGTCTGCATACCAAGCCCTGCGTGGCCACGCAGGCGCTATCAGAATCACAGAAGCTCTCTCTTGCTTGATTCTGGCAACCAGACGTGGGAGGAGAGGAAACGGTGGAAATACATAAGCCAGATTGAAGGACCACTAGGGCACTGCTAGAGCATCTATCAGTACCGCCTGGGGATCCCGGGATCTGGACCCATAATGCGGAAGTTTGGCGTTCTGTCGGGACGCCATCAGATCCAATTCTGGTGTGCCCCATAGCTGAGTCAGCTGGGCAAATACCTCCGGATGGAGCTCCCACTCCACCGGATGAAAAGTCTGACGACTTAGGAAATGCGCCTCCCAGTTCTCTACCCCTGGGATATGGATTCCTGAGAGATGGCAAGAGTGATCCTCCGCCCATTGGATAATTTTGGTTACCTCCATCATCGCTAGAGAACTCTGTGTTCCTCCTTGATGAATGATATAGGCTACAGTCGTGATGTTGTCAGAGTGAAATCTGATGAATTTGGCCACAGCTAGCTGAGGCCACGCCGGAATCGCATTGAATATCGCTCTCAGTACTAGAATGTTTAATCGGGAGGAGAGATTCCTTCCGAGAACATAAGCCCTGTGCTTTCAGGGATTTCCAGACTGCACCCCAGCCTAGCAGGCTGGCATCTGTCGTTACTATGAGCCACTCTGACCTGCGGAAACATATTCCCTGAGACAGGTGGTCCTGAGACAACCATCAGAGAAGAGAATCTCTGGTCTCTTGGTCCAGATGCAGTTGAGGAGATAAATCTGCATAATCCCCATTCCATTGTTTGAGCATGCATAGCTGCAGTGGTCTGAGGTGTAGGCGGGCATAAGGAACTATCCATTGCCGCTACCATAAGACTGATTACCACCATACACTGAGCCACTGATGGCCGAGGAATGGAATGAAGAGCTCGGCAAGTGATTAAAAGTTTTGATTTTCTGACCTCCGTCAGAAATATTTTCATTTCTACCGAGTCTATCAGAGTCCCTAGGAAGGAAACTCTTGTGAGAGGGATGAGAGAACTCTTTTTTATGTTTACCTTCCACCCGTGAGATCTCAGAAAAGCCAACACGATGTCCGTGTGAGACTTGGCTAGCTGGAAAGTCGATGCCTGAATTAAGATGTCGTCTAGATAAGGCGCCACTGCTATACCCCGCGGTCTTAGAACCGCCAAAAGGGACCCTAGCACCTTTGTGAAAATTCTGGGAGCCGTGGCCAACCCGAAGGGAAGGGCCACAAACTGGCAATGCCTGTCCAGAAAGGCGAATCTGAGGAATTGATGATGATCTCTGTGAATAGGGATGTGTAGATACGCATCCTTTAAGTCCACGGTAGTCATATATTGACCCTCCTAGATCAGAGGAAGAATAGTCTGAATAGTCTCCATCTTGAATTTGTCTAGAATTTTGAGATTCAAGATTGGTCTGAAAGTTCCCTCTTTTTTGGGAACCACAAACAGGTTGGAGTAAAAACCTAGCCCTTGTTCCGCTCTTGGAACTGGGCGAATCACTCCCATGGTATGTAGGTCTTCTACACAGTGTAAGAACGCCTCTCTCTTTGTCTGGTTTGCAGACAATTGAGAAATGTGAAATCTCCCCCTTGGGGGGGGGGGGGGAGTCTTTGAAGTCCAGAAGATATCCTTGGGACACAATTTCTAAAGCCCAGGAATAGTGAACATCTCTTGCCCAAGCCTGAGCGAAGAGAGAGAGTCTGCCCCCTACTAGATCCGGTCCCAGATCGGGGGCTACCCCTTCATGCTGTCTTAGAGGCAGCAGCAGGCTTCTTGGCCTGTTTACCTTTGTTCCAAGCCTGGTTAGGTCTCCAGACTAACTTGGATTGGACAGAATTCCCCTCTTGTGCTGCAGGGGAAGCTGAAGCGGGACCACCCTTGAAGTTCCGACAGGAACGAAAATTATTTTGTTTGGTCCTCATCTTATTTGTTTTTTCCTGAGGGAGGGCATGGCCTTTCCCTCCAGTAATGTCTGAAATAATTTCTTTCAGTGCAGGCCCGAATAGGGTCTTTCCTTTGAAAGGGATGTTCAACAATTTAGATTTTGATGACACATCAGCAGACCAGGACTTAAGCCATAACGCCCTGCGTGTTAAAATGGCAAAACCTGAATTATTTGCCGCTAATTTAGCCATTTGGAAAGCGGCATCTGTAATGAAAGAATTAGCCAACTTAAGGGCCTTAATTCCATCCATAATATCCTCTAATGGAGTCTCCACCTGGAGAGCCTCTTCTAGAGCCTCAAACCAGAAAGCAGCTGCAGTAGTTACAGGAACAATGCATGCAATAGGTTGGAGAAGAAAACCTTGATGAACAAAAATTTTCTTTAGGAGACTCTCTAATTTTTTATCCATAGGATCTTTGAAAGCACAACTGTCTTCGATAGGTATAGTTGTACGCTTAGCAATAGTAGAAATAGCTCCCTCCACCTTAGGAACAGTCTGCCACGAGTCCTTTATGGTGTCAGATATGGGAAACATTTTCTTAAAAACAGGAGGGGGAGCGAACGGAATACCTGGTCTATCCCACTCCTAAACAGGAACCTCTAAGTATCTGTCCATTTTACACAATTTCTCTGGGACCACTATAGGGTCACAATTGTCTAGAGTAGCTAATACCTCCTTGAGCAATAAACGGAGGTGTTCAAGCTTAAATTTAAAGGCCGTCATATCAGAATCTGTCTGAAGGAGCGTCTTTCCTGAATCAGAAATCTCACCCTCAGATAACAAATCCCTTACCCCTACTTCAGAACATTGTGAGGGTATATCGGATACGGCTACTAAAGCGTCAGACGGCTCAGCATTTGTTCTTAACCCAGAGCTGATACGCTTTCCTTGTAAACCAGGCAGTTTAGAGAAAACCTCTGTGAGGGTTTTATTTATAACTGTGGCCATGTCTTGTAAAGTAAATGAATTAGACGCACTAGAGGTACTTGGCGTCACTTGTGTGGGCGTTACTGGTTGTGACACTTGGGGAGAGCTAGATGCTAAACCCTCATTTCCTTCTAACTGAGAATCATCTATTGCAATATTTTAAAGTGCTAAAATATGCTCTTTATAATTTATAGACATATCAGTGCAAGTGGGACACATTCTAAGAGGGGGTTCCAGAATGGCTTCTAAACACATAGAACAAGGATTCTCCTTGGTGTCAGACATGTTAAACAGGCTAGTAATGTAACAAGCAAGCTTGGAAAACACTTTAATCAAAGTAAATAACACTTTAAACAAAAACGGTACTGTGCCTTTAAGAGAAAAAAAGCTGCACAAACTCTGCAAAACAGTGTAAAAAAGCAGTAAACACAACAAAATTTTTACAGTAGCATCATAAAGCCTTAGTAACTTTGCACCACTATGCAAATAAACAATTAACCCCTTAATGTAAAAACCGGATTGAAAAAACTTCAAAACCAGTAAAATAACGTTCAGCACCTTGCCACAGCTCTGCTGAGGCGCCTACCTGCCCTTTAGGAATGATTTGTGGGGGAAAAAAACCTCTTTACAGCCCTCAAATACAGCAGGAATCTCTGGAGAAGTAGCTGGATGCTTCTGAGGTAAATAAACTGTGCAACTCCCACCTCACTCGATGTTATGGGGCCTAAAAAACACCACAGAGTGTTTCTTAAACTAGCCATGTGGGTTAATAACCCTTAAACAAGCCACAAACACCCCTTAAAGTCCCTCAAAAAATGTTTTATTTGTAACTAAACCAAAAGTTTTTTCCTATTAGTGTCACCAGTAACTATGAGCCCTTTATGCAAGCTTGGATTCCTCTTTTACTGAATACAGCTTACCTTTCCCTCATGGGGATATTGCCAGCCTTTTCTAGAAATAACACAGTCTGTCTAGAAAAAAAAATAGATGAACATACCTTAATGCAGTTTAGCCTGCAAACTGTTCCCCCAACTGAAGTTTTCCTGTACTCTTCAGCCCTTGTGAGAACAGCAGTGGATCTTAGTTACAAAATGCTAAGATCATCATCCTCCTTGCAGAAATCTTCATCCCTTTTCTGCCAGAGAGTAAATAGTACACACCGGTACCATTTAAAATAACAAACTTTTGCTTGAGAAAATAAAAACTAACATTTTTGTCACCACACTCCTCTTTGCCCTTCCTAGCAGTTAAGCAGGCAGAGAGAATGACTGGAGGGTGGAGCTAAGGGAGGAGCTATATAGACAGCTCTGCTGTGGGTGCTCTCTCTGCCACTTCCTGTAGGGAAGGAGAATATCCCACAAGTATGGATGAATCCGTGGACTCGATACATCTTACAAGAGAAATATATGTTTTTAGTGTTTGCGATGTGAGGGGGGCCTCGGTTTAGGGGTTAATAGGTAGTTTATGGGTGTTAGTGTACTTTTTAGCACTTTAGTTAAGAGTTATATGCTACGGCGTTAGCCCATAAAACTCTTAACTACTGACTTTTAAATGCGGTATCAGTCTTGACAGGAGATGCTGTACTGCTCACTTTTTGGAAGACTCGTAATACCGGCGTTATGCAAGTCCCATTGAAAATATAGGATATGCAATTGACGTAAGTGGATTTGCGGTATTTTCGAGTCTGACCAAAAAAGTGAGCGGTGAGCCTATCATTTCAGGACTCATAATACCAGCAGGCGTTAAAAAGCAGCGTTAGGACCTCTCAACGCTGCTTTTTAAGGCTAGTGCAAGATTCGTAATCTAGGTGTTTATTAGTTATTGCGGTGGGGGATTTCGGTTGACAGATAGATATTGCACATGCATTAGGTGTTAGTTAATATTTTCAGGGAGTTACGATGCTCACATTTTTAGCGTAAGGCTTGCTGCGCCAGCCCATGTGTGGTGAGGTGAAATGGAGTAACATTTCTTAATTTTCGCGGTGTACGTCCTTGCGCTGAATATGTGACACCGATTTGCGACGCGGTTCTATGTTAGATTATGGGAGTAAAATTTGCGGGCAACGAGTGAAATATACATGCCGCATTTATATGCGGCGCGTATATGTGATAACAATACCCAACTAAAAACCGGCGACAAAGGCTTTTGCGGGCGACGCCGCATATGTAATCTTGCCCTATGTATTTAGAGCATCTGAGGGATAAATTACCTGTAAACACAAGATGACTAAGATGCAAAGCTTAAATAATGCATCAGAGCAATACTTGTCTGTTAGAAATTAATGACATGACAGTAGTCACAGACGATACATTCTAATGTAAAATTTGTTTGTTTATCATTTTTACATTGATCCACACAGAGAGATTAAATCCATAGATAAGGTCCAGCACAGGAGAAGCGAGCATTGCAGTTTCCTAGCTGCTGGTGAGCTGATGAAGAATGGTGAGCCAATGACAAGAGGAATACGTTCATATCCACCAGTCACCATCTAGCACCCAGCATTGTATTGCTGTACCTAAGACTACCTAGATATGTTTTTTTAATAAAGGGTAACACGAGAGAGAAGTACATTTTATTATAGAAGAAAAAAAAGTGCTTTAATTTCTGTACAGCACAAAGAAGCCTCTCTAATCTATTTTATAACTCCCAAAAGCTTGTAGGGCCCATATGTCACTTGTGTCTACCCTTGATGACAATTTAGTAAGGAGAACACAGTAACAGCAGTCATAACCTGGCCATTGTCAATATTTACTAAAATCTAAACAAAAATATACATTTTTATTTATAGTTTTTGCTGCAGCTATCTCACATGATATGAAATATAAATACAATAATGGTATATTCTGAATATGCTGGGCCTGCCAGAAAAAATATAATTTGTGTGGGTCACTCAATGAAATTTGACTTATAATAGTGTTTTAATGTAGGTAGCAAAAAAAAAGCTCAAAATTGTCTCAGCAATGGGCTGTGAAAATGGCTTAGCATCAAAAGGGCTAAAATTGCAGCCTCTGGGGCCGATTTATCATGGCCCAAATGGGGCCAAGTACCCCTGTTTCCGCGCAAGGCTTCAGGCTCGCTGGAAACAGGAGTTAAGAAACAGCGGTCTTAAGACGGCTACTCTTTAACTCATCCGATGCATCTGAGGCTGCGGGCATCAATCCACCCGATCGAATATGATCGGGTTGATTGACATCCCCTGCTAGCGGGCGGTATTGCACAAGCAGTTCACCAGAACTGCTTGTGCAATGATAAATGCCGACAGCGTATGCAGTCGGCATTTATTGATGTCTGGCGGACATGATCGCTACAGCGGATCATGTCCGCCAGACAAATGATAAATCAGCCCCTCTGTGTGAACAATAAAAGTTTAATGATGTTCATGCCCCTTTAATTTTGATAAAAAAAAGTGTAGACAAAGAAGTAGCTTTAGCTTTACAGTAACATTCTTTTACACATTTAAATAATGTTCTCCAGACTGTGACACACAATGTCTCACCTGAACAAGTGTTTATTTTACATTACACCTTGAATATGCAAACTCCTACTCACATTTAGCCCCTTATTAGAACAATGGAATTTGTAGAATGTTCTATTACAATGAATGAGTATAACATTACACAGAGAAACAAAGGATTGGAAGCTATTGGGAAAACAACTGCTTATTTAAGGTGCACCACAGACACAGCATGAAGTAGTTCATACGAAATAAATCCATAATGTAAGGGTTAAATGCACAGAGATATCCATAAGAGGGAGCCAATGACCGCCTCTGGCTGCATTCCTATCAGCGATGAAATGATAATGATAATAATAACTACTGCGTATGACTGAGTGACTCATTCACATTCAGCTTTGTGCAATAACTCACAAAATATCACATTCTGAAAAAATTCTGTATCTATGTTTGTTTTTCCAGTTATGTCCTGGTATATTTATGTGTTGTTTTTAATCCTGGGGCAATGACACATTTACATTTCTTTTATCATACAAACACTAAACGTACAAAAGGGTATTTTGTACTCCAAAGACTTAAGTGTTTTTTCCATTCTTTCCATTTCCTTTCTTTAAAGGGATAGTCTAGTCAAAATTAAATTTTCATGAATGAGATAGGACCTTCAATTTTAAACAACTTTCCAATGTACTTTTATCATCAAATTTGCTTTGTTTTCTTTGTATTCTTTGTTGAAAGCTAAACCTAGGTAGGCTCATATGCTAATTTCTGAGCCCTTGAATGCTGCCTCTTATCTCAGTGCATTTTTAGTTTTTCATAGGTAGACAGAACTAGTTCATATGTGCCATATAGATAACAATTTGGCCACTCCAGTGGAGTTATTTATGAGTCAGCAGTGATTGGCTAAAATACAAGTCTGTCAAAAGAACTAAAATAAGGAGCAGCTTGCAGAGGCTTAGATACAAGGTAATCACAGAGGTAAAAACTGTATTAATTTAATCATGTTGGTTTTGCAAAACTGGGGAATGGGTAATAAAGGGATTATTTATCTTTCTAAACAATAAAAATTACCACTTTAGTCATAAATCAATATTTAATTTTGAATACACCTACACATTATATATAGTTTTTTTACACTCTTGAAAATAACTCCAATTTGATTGCTTAATCACCTATTGATAAATTGTCTATACATTTTTTCTTAAAAAAGCAAAACGTAACTTAAAGGGACAGTCAAGTCCAAAAAAAACGTTCATGATTTAAGTAGGGAATGTAATTTTAAACAACTTTCCAATTTACTTTTATCACCAATTTTGCTTTGTTCCCTTGGTAATTCTTAGTTGAAAGCTAAACCTAGGAGGTTCATATGCCAACTTCTTAGACCTTGAAGACTGCCTCTAATGTGAATGCATTTTGACCACTAGAGGGCATTAGTTCATGTGTTTCATATAGATAACAT
This sequence comes from Bombina bombina, assembly GCF_027579735.1. Taxonomy (NCBI): domain Eukaryota; kingdom Metazoa; phylum Chordata; class Amphibia; order Anura; family Bombinatoridae; genus Bombina; species Bombina bombina. Next base: position 742,350,092 of record NC_069500.1, read on the forward strand.
TGAGCTCATGCACATGAAGTTACCCTGGAGTGAGCACTGATTGGCTAACATGCATGTCTGTCAAAAGAACTGAAATAAGGTGGTAGTTTGCAGAGGCATAGATACAAAGGGGCCTAGTTATCAAGCCGTCAACCTCAAATACGCTGGAATTCCGCAGCGTATTTGTGGCGAGGCTGATACGCCTTAGTTATCAAAGGCTCGAGACCGGCAAAAGTAGAATTTTGTGACGTAAGCTTCGATCCGCCGGACTCAGTCCGACACAGATCGATTCTTACGTCACTCCAGATGTTCCGCACACAAGTGCGGCACATTCTCACTACTTTTGCTAGTTATCAAAAAACTAGCAGGTACGCTCTGCACTTTTACGGCCCAGCGTACCTGGTTTTCAAACCGCCACCCCTGGAGGCGGCGGATCCCATAGGAATCAATGGGAGTCTGACCATAGCGAAAGTACAAGTTCGCTGCTGACAGACATCCCATTCATTCCTATGGGAGCTGTCTACACCTAACACCCTAACATGTACCCCGAGTCTAAACACCACTAATCTGTCCCCCCTACACCGCCGCAACTAAATAAAGTTATTACCCCCTAAACCACCGCTCCCGGAGCCCACCGCAAGCTACTCTATACATATTAACCCCTAAACCGCCGCTCCCGGAGCCCACCGCAACTATAATAAATGTATTAACCCCTAAACCGCCGCTCCCTGAACCCGCCGCAACCTATATTAAATGTATTAACCCCTATCCTGCCCCCCCTACACCGTCGCCACCTATAATAAATTTATTAACCCCTAATCTGCCCCCCTACACCGTCGCCACCTATAATAAATTTATTAACCCCTATCCTGCCCCCCACTACGCCGCTGCCACTGTAATAAAATTATTAACCCCTAAACCTAAGTCTAACCCTAACGCCCCCCTAACTTAAATATTAATTAAATAAATCTAAATAAATTAACTCTTATTAACTAAATGAATCCTATTTAAAACTAAATACTTACCTATAAAATAAACCCTAATATAGCTACAATATAAATAATAATTATATTCTAGCTATCTTAGGATTTATTTTTATTTTACAGGTACCTTTCAATTTATTTTAACTAGGTACAATAGCTATTAAATAGTTATTAACTATTTAATAGCTTACCTAGCTAAAATAAACTGAAATTTACCTGTAAAATAAATCCTAACCTAAGTTACAATTACACCTAACACTACACTATACTTTAATAAATTATTCCTATTTAAAAATAAATACTTACCTGTAAAATAAACCCTAAGATAGCTACAATATAATTAATAATTATATTGTAGCTATCTTAGGATTTATATTTATGTTACAGGTAACTTTGTATTTATTTTAGCTAGTTAGAATAGTTATTAAATAGTTATTAACTATTTAATAACTACCTAGCTAAAAGAAATACAAAATTACCTGTAAAATAAATCCTAACCTAAGTTGCAATTAAACCTAATACTACACTATCATTAAATTAATTAAACTACCTACAAATAACTACAATTAAATACAATTACATAAACTAACTAAAGTACAAAAAATAAAAAAAGCTAAGTTACAAAAAATAAAAAAATAAGTTACAAACATGTTAAAAATATTACAACAATTTTAAGCTACTTACACCTAATCTAAGCCCCCTAATAAAATAACAAACCCCCCCAAAATAAAAAAAATGCCCTACCCTATTCTAAATTAAATAAAGTTCAAAGCTCTTTTACCTTACCAGCCCTTAAAAGGGCCATTTGTGGGGGCATGCCCCAAAGAAAACAGCTCTTTTGCCTGTAAAAGAAAAATACAACTCCCCCCCAACATTAAAACCCACCACCCACATACCCCTAATCTAACCCAAACCCCCCTTACAAAAACCTAACACTAATCCCCTGAAGATCATCCTACCTTGTCTTCACTCAGCCAAGCAGCGATGGAACCGAAGTGGACATCCGGAGCGGAAGAAGTTAATCCTCCAAGCGGCGCTGAAGAAATCTTCCATCCGATGAAGTCATCATCCAGGCGGCGCTGAAGAAAAGTCTTCGATCCGGCCGATGTCATCTTCAAAGAGGCGCTGAAGAGGTCTTCTATCCGGGCGAAGTCATCTTCCAAGCCGGGTCTTGAATCTTCCTTCAGCCGACGCGGAACCTCCTTCTTCACCGACGGACTACGACGAATGAAGGCTCCTTTAAGGGACGTCATCCAAGATGGCGTCCCCTCAATTCCGATTGGCTGATAGGATTCTATCAGCCAATCGGAATTAAGGTAGGAAAAATCTGATTGGCTGATGGAATCAGCCAATCAGATTGAGCTCGCATTCTATTGGCTGTTCCGATCAGCCAATAGAATGCGAGCTCAATCTGATTGGCTGATTGGATCAGCCAATCGGATTGAACTTGAATCTGATTGGCTGATTCCATCAGCCAATCAGAATTTTCCTACCTTAATTCCGATTGGCTGATAGAATCCTATCAGCCAATCGGAATTGAGGGGACGCCATCTTGGATGACGTCCCTTAAAGGAGCCTTCATTCGCCGTAGTCCGTCGGTGAAGAAGGAGGTTCCGCGTCGGCGGAAGGAAGATTCAAGACCCGGCTTGGAAGATGACTTCGCCCGGATAGAAGACCTCTTCAGCGCCTCTTTGAAGATGACATCGGCCGGATCGAAGACTTTTCTTCAGCGCCGCCTGGATGATGACTTCATCGGATGGAAGATTTCTTCAGCGCCGCTTGGAGGATTAACTTCTTCCGCTCCGGATGTCCACTTCGGTTCCATCGGTGGCTCGGCTGAGTGAAGACGACTAAAGGTAGGATGATCTTCAGGGGATTAGTGTTAGGTTTTTGTAAGGGGGGTTTGGGTTAGATTAGGGTTATGTGGGTGGTGGGTTTTAATGTTGGGGGGGTTGTATTTTTCTTTTACAGGCAAAAGAGCTGTTTTCTTTGGGGCATGCCCCCACAAATGGCCCTTTTAAGGGCTGGTAAGGTAAAAGAGCTTTGAACTTTATTTAATTTAGAATAGGGTAGGACATTTTTTTATTTTGGGGGGGTTTGTTATTTTATTAGGGGGCTTAGATTAGGTGTAAGTAGCTTAAAATTGTTGTAATATTTTTAACATGTTTGTAACTTATTTTTTATTTTTTGTAACTTAGCTTTTTTTATTTTTTGTACTTTAGTTAGTTTATGTAATTGTATTTAATTGTAGTTATTTGTAGGTAGTTTATTTAATTAATTTAATGATAGTGTAGTATTAGGTTTAATTGTAACTTAGGTTAGGATTTATTTTACAGGTAATTTTGTATTTCTTTTAGCTAGGTAGTTATTAAATAGTTCATAACTATTTAATAACTATTCTAACTAGCTAAAATAAATACAAAGTTACCTATAAAATAAATATAAATCCTAAGATAGCTACAATATAATTATTAATTATATTGTAGCTATCTTAGGGTTTATTTTACAGGTATTTATTTTTAAATAGGAATAATTTATTAAAGTATAGTGTAGTGTTAGGTGTAATTGTAACTTAGGTTAGGATTTATTTTACAGGTAAATTTCAGTTTATTTTAGCTAGGTAAGCTATTAAATAGTTAATTACTATTTAATAGCTATTGTACCTAGTTAAAATAAATTGAAAGGTACCTGTAAAATAAAAATAAATCCTAAAATAGCTAGAATATAATTATTATTTATATTGTAGCTATATTAGGGTTTATTTTATAGGTAAGTATTTAGTTTTAAATAGGATTAACTTAGTTAATAATAGAAATATTATTTAGATTTATTTAATTAATATTTAAGTTAGGGGGCGTTAGGGTTAGACTTAGGTTTAGGGGTTAATAATTTTATTACAGTGGCGGCGGCGTAGTGGGGGGCAGGATAGGGGTTAATAAATTTATTATAGGGGGCGACGGTGTAGGGGAGGCAGATTAGGGGTTAATAAATTTATTATAGGTGACGACGGTGTAGGGGGGCAGGATAGGGGTTAATAGGTTTAATATAGGTTGCGGCGTGTTCAGGGGTTAAACTATTTATTTAGTTGCGGAGAGGTGCGGGATCAGCAGGATAGGGGTTAATAACTTTATAATAGAGGGCGACGGTGTAGGGGGGGCAGGATAGGGGTTACTAGGTATACGGTAGGTGGCAGCGGTGTCCGGGAGCGGCGGTTTAGGGGTTAATACATTTATAAGAGTTGCAGCGGGGTCTAGGAGCGGCAGTTTAGGGGTTAGTAACTTTATTGAGTTGCGGGGGGCTCCGGGGGCGCCGGTATAGGGATAGAACAGTGTAGTTTAGTATGAGTGCTTAGTGACAGGCTAGCAATAAAGCTGGGAAAAAGCCAAAGAGCAGCGAGATCGGATGAGTGATAACTGTCACAGTCCGCTGCTCATCGCCCCGCGGCTTTTTGACAACTTTATTTGATAACTTAGGCGTATTTTTTCAGGTCCGCAGCGGCGAAGGTAGGCGAGCTTAGGCGGGCGTATTGGGCCGGCGAAGCCAGAAAAGTAGACGGCTTGATAACTACCCCCCAAAGTAATCACAGAGGGAAAAAGTGTATTTCTATAACAGTGTTGGTTATGCAAAACTGGGGAATGGGTAATAAAGGGATTATCTTTCTTTTTAAACATAAAAAATTCTGATGTTGACTGTCCCTTTAAGTCCTACAGCCAAAAACCATATCTAAATGTTGTCTTTATGTGGAGGCATAATGTGGGGTATAGCAAATTGAGGTTAGGTTGTCAGACAGAGTAGGAGCGAGCTGCATTGAATGTAATGACGCGGTCGGGATGGCTGTGACTAAACAGCTGGCCCGATGCGCTCTGAGGGAAAACCAGACCCGCTCAGTAGAGCACAGAGGGCGGGTCTAGAAAACCCTCTTTTGTAATAAAAAATCACCGGATATTTTATGTAATAATAACTAGCACTAATATAATGTTATATAATTCTGCAAACTTTGGCCTCTTTTTGGGTAATATTAAGTTGTATTTGGTGATATTTATCCATATAAATCTAGTTAACTTTGTTTAGAAGAATTTGGTTTACCTGGTTACTAGATTTGCATCAATAACCAGTCTAAATTTATAAAAAAAAAAAATGTCTTTAGTTTTACAGGCCTAACGTACACTTGTGGTTTATAATATTTCCACTTTACACTTTCCCCGTTTGGGGATCTTGGTGTGTATTAAACCAGAATTTTCTACATAAATTAACACTTAACTGATACACAGAATAGGGAAGAAGGAACAGTTTTAGAATTCTGCTAGTAATATTGCAATTTGCACTAGTATTTGTTTGTTTGTGGTGTGTTGGTGGTATCACATTTGTTATTGTAGGGTTTTCACTATATGGAAAAATGTCTCACTAAGGTGAAATCTAGTTCACCCAGAATGCCTGTAAAGGTTAAAGATAAAAAAGCCAGACCGGCTGATGCTAGTCTAGACTCCACTTCTGATACAATCTCAGTCTCAGTAGATACTCACACTTTAATAACCCAGCTATTAGAAATATTTACCCCACAATTTGATGTAATAAAAAAAGAGTGGGGTCAATTTCTTCCGATTTAAGTATCTTGTCCACAGAAGTAAGACACTTTTCCCAAAGAATTCTGAGGATAGAATTTCAGCTTTCGAAGATGAAGTCAATATGCAAGATAATATTATTCTTAAACAGGATAGCAAGATTAATGCCATGCAGTTGCGCCTTGGAGATCTTGAAGATCGTTCAAGACGCAATAATATCAGAATAGTTGGACTTCCTGAAACTCCAGATTTTGAAGATTTAATTCAGTTCACATCCATAACATTACCCAAAGCTTTAGGTTTTCCCTCGCATCAGTTAAGCATTGAAAGGGCCCATAGAATCGGTTTGAGGAAACCTGTGTCAGAAGGAATTGTTAAAAACAGGACGGTGATTGTCAGAGTTTTAAATTATCAAGACAAAATAGAATTTCTTAAATTTTTTAAAAAGTATGTACCTTTTATGATTGGGGACCATAAAATTCTCCTGTTTCAAGATTTTTCCTATAAAACATTGGCAAAGAGGAAACTGATGGCCCCTTATTGCTCTCAATTAATTAATAGAGGGGTAACGGCCTGGATGGTTTATCCAGCCAAAATTATTGTTGAAGATAATGCCTCCAGGCTGACATTTGTAGATGTTTCAGAGGTTAAAAAATACATTGCTTCCAAGCAATGACTGTCTTTTTGGTTTTTACTTTTAATGTTAGATTTTTCAGTGAAGTGCATTATAAAAGATTCCTTGTTTTAAGTTGCTGGGTTGCTATAATAAGGGTATTTATAATTTTCTGTCAGATAAAGAATCTATTGCCTAGAGTACGAGTTTTGTCGGTAAAGACCTGAGGTCCTAACGAGCCTTTTTTTTTTCAGCGCACACTTTAAACAACGCTGGTATTACAAGTTTTCTGAATGGCTGCGTTAGCCTCAGAAAAGTGAGCGTTGAGCAAATTTAGCGCCACACCTCCCTGTAATACCAGCATTGCTTACGGTAGCGGTAAGCTGGCAAAACGTGCTTGTGCATGATTTCCCCATAGGAAACAATGGGGATGATCTGGCTGGTAATAAACCTAACACATGCAAAAAAGCAGCGTTCAGCTCCTAACGCAGCCCCATTGTTTCCCATGAGAAAATACTTTTAATGTCTACACCTAACACCCTAACATGAACCCCGAGTCAAAACACCCTTAATCTTACACTTATTAACCTCTAATCTTACGCCCCCAACATCATTGCCACCTGCATTATACTATTAACCCATAATCTGCCGCCGCCACCTACATTATCCCTATGAACCCCTAATCTGCTGCTCCTAACATCGCCGACACCTATATTATATTTATTAACCCCTAATCTGCCGCCCCCAACGTCGCCACCACCTACCTACAATTATTAACCCCTAATCTGCCGACCGGACATCGCCGCCACTATAATAAATGTATTAACCCCTAAACCGCCGCACTCCAGCCTCGCAAACACTATAGTAAATTGTATTAACCCCTAATCTGCCCCCCCAATGTCGCCGCCACCTACCTACAATTATTAACCCCTAATCTCCCGTCCCCAATGTCACTGCTACTATAATAAAGTTATTAACACCCCCTAAATTAAATATAATTTAAATAAATCTGAATAAAATTACTATAATTAAATAAATTAATCCTATTTAAAACTAAATACTTACCTATAAAATAAACCCTAATATAGCTACGATATAACTAATAGTTACATTGTAGATATTTTTAGGATATATATTTATTTTACATGCAACTTTGTATTTATTTTAACTAGGTACAATAGCTATTAAATAGTTAATAACTATTTAATAGCTACCTAGTTAAAATAATTACAAAATTACCTGTAAAATAAATCCTAACCTTTGTTACAAATACACCTAACACTACACTATCAATAAATTAATTAGATAAATTAAATACAATTATCTAAAATAACATACAATTAAATAAACAAAAAATAAAACAATATTACAAGAAGTTTAATCTAATTATGCCTAATCTAAGCCCCCTAATAAAATAAAAAAGCCCCCCAAAATAATAAAATTCCCTATCCTAAACTAAATTACAAAGTAATCAGCTCTTTTACCAGCCCTTTAAAGGGCTTTTTACGGGGCATTGCCCCAAAGTAATCAGCTCTTTTACCCGTAAAAAAAGAAATACAACCCCCCCCAACATCACCCTACCATGAGCTGATTACTTTGTAATTTAGTTTAGGATAGGGAATTTTATTATTTTGGGGGGCTTTTTTTATTTTATTAGAGGGATTAGATTAGGCATAATTAGATTAAACTTCTTGTAATATTTTTTTTTTGTAATATAGTTTAGTTTATTTAATTGTATTTTATTTTAGATAATTGTATTTAATTTATGTAATTAATTTATTGATAGTGTAGTGTTAGGTGCATTTGTTACTTAGGTTAGGATTTATTGTACAGGTAATTTTGTAATTATTTTAACTAGGTAGGTATTAAATAGTTATTCATTATTTAATAGCTATTGTACTTAGTTAAAATAAATACAAAATTGCCTGTAAAATAAATATAAATACTAAAATAGCTACAATGTAACTATTAGTTATATTGTAGCTATATTAGGGTTTATTTTATAGGTAAGTATTTAGTTTTAAATAGGATTAATTTATTAAATTATAGTAATTTTATTTAAATTTATTTAAATTATATTTAACTTAGGGGGGTGTTAGGGTTAGGGTTAGGGTTAGACTTAGGTTTAGGGGTTAATAACTTTATTATAGTAGCGGCGACGTTGGGGGTGGGAGATTAGGGGTTAATAATTGTAGGTAGGTGGCGGCGACGTTGGGGGGGCAGATTAGGGGTTAATAAAATTTACTATAGTGTTTGCGAGGCGGGAGTGCGGCGGTTTAGGGGTTAATACATTTATTAGAAAAAAGGGGATGTCTCACAGCATCCTCTCTGTATGACTCCTTCTGGCTCCCTAGAAACAAGATACCTAGTATATCCTGAGTGAAATTAATAGAAAAGAATGTAAAAATCTAAGGAGCGCCTCAAAGTGGGCAAAGGATAGTAGAATAGTATTCAAATAATTGGTTTTATGTTATCTAAAAGATATGGATGTATAATTGTATCAAATCGTTTATTTCACAATTACAGCTAAAATATTTGACCAGTTGTATAAAAAATTATCATAAAAACATTCATGGATCCATGTGAAAAAATATAAAAACTAATAGCTCACACAAAATATTACTGGTAAGAATAAAAAACATACATAAAATCACATATGTAGAAAAACAGTCTGAGGTTGTCTAGATACACTTTTCCCTCCTCAGGTTAAAAGAGAAATATTAAACAAGAAAGTGATCACTTGAATTTGTCAAACAAAAAAGAAAAAAGACAGAGTAAGCCTATAGGCTATTTATGGTAAGCCTCATTTCATATATATCTAAGGTTTAAGAAGCAATTTTGCACTATTTTTTGTTTTCTTGTATTCCACAGGTTCTACTGGGAATGTTTATTCTATTTTTGTTTTAGCATATGTTTTGGTATATGGATTTTACCTTAAACACTAAGGAGTACTACACTATATATTATTGACTTTTTTTTTTTTGGAATATCACATTACATTTTTCACTATTTTTTCACTATTTTTTATATTTTTTCATATTTTTCATATTTTTCATATTTTTCACATTTTTTATATACATTTTTATTTTTTCTTCACTTTTTTCTATTTTTCACTGTACCACAATTCACGTTTTTTTGGACACACCAACACCATCTATTACTCATTATTCATACTGGATTAAGTGGAACTTTGTTTTGGATTTGGTCACCGCAGAGAGACTTGGAAACAAAACTTTCATTACTAGGGATTTCATCACATTTGTGTGGACACGCACGTATATCTCTTCAAACACTCTTTTTTGTTTGACAAAATCAAGTGATCACTTTCTTGTTTAATATTTCTCTTTTAACCTGAGAAGGGAAAAGTGTATCTAGTCAACCTCAGACTGTTTTTCTACATATGTGATTTTATGTATGTTTTTTATTCTTACCAGTAATATTTTGTGTGAGCTATTAGTTTTTATATTTTTTCACATGGATCCATGAATGTTTTTATGATAATTTTTTATACGACTGGTCAAATATTTTAGCTGTAATTGTGAAATAAACAATTTGATACAATTATACATCCATATCTTTTAGATAACATAAAACCAATTATTTGAATACTATTCTACTATCCTTCGCCCACTTCGAGGCGCTCCTTCGATTTTTACATTCTTTTCTGTTAATACATTTATTATAGTGGCAGCGATGTCCAGTCGGCAGATTAGGGGTTAATAAGTGTAGGTAGGTGGCGGCGATGTTGGGGACGGCAGATTAGGGGTTAAGAAATATAATGTAGGTGTCGGCGATGTTAGGGGCAGCAGATTAGGGGTTCATAAGTATAATGTAGGTGGCGGCGATGTCCGGTCGGCAGATTAGGGGTTAAAAATATTTATTTTAGTGTTTGCAATGTGGGGGGGCCTCGGTTTAGGGGTTAATAGGTAGTTTATGGGTGTTAGTGTACTTTGTAGCACTTTAGTTAAGAGTTTTATGTTCCGGCGTTAGCCCATAAAACTCTTTACTACTGACTTTTAAATGCGGTAGAAGTCTTGGAGGTAGAGGCTGTACCGCTCACTTCTTCCAAGACTCGTAATATACCAACGTTAGCCAAATCCCATTAAAAAGATAGGATACGCAATTGACGTAAGGGGATTTGCGGTAGCCTCTAGTCGCGGAAGAAAAGTGAGCGGTACACCTGTACCTGCCTGACTTGTAATACCAGCGAGCGTTAAAAAGCAGCATTAGGACCCCTTAACGCTGCTTTTTAAAGCTAATGCAGAACTCGTAATCTAGCCGTTAGTTTGTAACCAATGGGAATGTATATTGGCTCTTTCTAGGTGCTCTTAGTCTGTGCTCCTCCCCTTTGTGGTTTTTTTGTTTGTTTTTTATTTCTTTTCTTTTTTCTTTTCTCTCTCTCCCTTTTTTTGTTTTATGGCTCTTTCTCCCTCCCCCTTTAGGTACTTATCAATGGCAAGGGATGTGTGGTTATCCGGTAACATTATCATATGATGTCTAATCTCAAAATTCTATCATGGAATGTGGGTGGTATATCTTCCCCTACTAAACGCAAACTAATCATTAAAGGGACAGAATACACTAATTTTCATATAACGGCATGTAATAGACACTACTATAAAGAATAAGAGGCATAGATACTGATCTAAAAAATCCAGTATAAAACTGTTTAAAAACTTACTTAGAAGCTCTCAGTTTAGCTCTGTTGAAAAGGTAGTTGGAAAGCCCACTGCAAGTGGGAAATAAGACACTTCCCCCCTCCCCCTTCTTTTACATATGAAAAGACCCTTTACACAAACAGGAGCAAGCTGGAGAAGGTAGCTGACGGTATTCTCATAGAACTTTGGGGCTTGGTTAGGAGTCTGAAAATCAGAGCAATGTTATTTAAAAATAAGCAAAACTATACATTTAAAAAAAAACCACAAACTCTATGGGCTATATAAATAGATCATCTACAAAACATTTATGCAAAGAAAAAATGAGTGTACAATGTCCCTTTAAGCTCCTAGCTAAATCTAATCCTGATGTGGTATTTCTCCAAAAGACTCACTTAAGTTTAGCTGAGGCTGCTAAATTGAAGATGAAATGGGTGGGGGAAATTATAGCCACCTCATCTATTAATAGGAAATGTGGTGTGGTGATATTGTTTAATAAGACTCTGGTCTTTAAAACTTTATACGTTGATCTAGATCCAGAGGCTAGATTCATAATAGCTCAAGTATGTATTAATAATATTATAATGACACTCTGTAACTTATATGAGCCCAATAAATTTGTTTTGTAATTTTGGGATAAGATTAAAATTAAATTATTTCCATTTATTAAAAGTAATTTGGTACTAGGTGGGGATTTTAATTTGACGCTATGCGCGGCAATCGATAGATTATCCAAAAAAAAAATATATCAGAATATAGAAAGGGAGCTGAATATCTTAAAAAGTTTTGTCATAAACTTAATTTAATAGATATATGGCGAACTTTCTTGCTATTGGCTGATTAAAATCAGCCAATAGGGATAGATTGATTTAAAAACAGCCAATAGGGAGGAAGTAGTACCCCTATATAAAGGGGTTCCACACTTCTGGAAATTCAGTGTGCAGTGGTGACCACATGAAGGCCAGGGCTCTAGGAAAAGAGCCAAAGAAAAGAAGATGTGGAGCATAGGCGACGGAAGAGGCCGGCAAAGACCACCTCCACTGCTGTGAAGATGGGCCCCTGACGCCAGGATTAAAGAGCCCCGACGTGGAAGAAGATTACAGAGCAGATGCGGCAGAAGAGACCACAGCGAAGATGGGCCCCCAGCCCTAGAGCCAGGATGAAGAGGTGAGTACAAACTTAGTTAGGACTTTTTTAGGAGGATTTTGTTTTTATTTTTTACGGATAGTTTTTTTTAGGTAGCTTTTATTATTTTAGGGGGTGGGGGGGGGGTTACTTGTATTGTAAAGGGGGGTTGTGTAATTTTTATTTATTGTAAAAGAGCTGAATTATATTTAGGGCAATGCCCTACAAAAAGCCTTTTTAAGGGCTATTGTAATTTATTTTAGTGTTAGTGTTTAGTTTTTATTTGTTTTGGGTGGGTTTTTATTTTATGGGGCATGTAGATTAATATTTTGTATAATGGTGTTTTTTTATTTTGGATACTAAATTTTATTTTATTGTTACTTAGTTTTCTTTTAGATGTAACTTAAGGGGTTTAGTTTAGGGGTTAGGTAGAGTAGGGTTAGCTTGAGTTGGGGGTTGTGGTGGTTTAGGGTTAATAGTGTAGGGTACTTACTGTGGGTATGTGGCAATATAGGGGTTAATAGGATAGGTACTGCGGTTAGTATGTGGGGGTATAGAATTAATAGGATGGATAGTTGCAGTGGGCTAGTGGAAGTATAGGGGTTAATAGGATAGATACTTGCGGTGGGTATGTGGTGGTTTAGATATTTATTAGTGTAGTGTTAGTTTGTGATTGTTTGGTACTTCAGTTTAGGGGTACTATGATTAGTGGTTAGGCACAGAATTTCTATTTCAAGGGATCCTTTGCTATACATTGCCAATATGGCCAGCGATGCTAGGTTTTATATATAGCCAGCATCACTGATCAATGGCATGTATGGTAAATGACTCTCAGTGATGCTGCTTGTAATATTTTGATAGGCTCGCTTGACATAGCAACGGATCCCTTGGAATATTTCACCACCTCGTAGCACTTTTGATCATCGGGGCCCTAGAGGCAAGGGACACACAGAATTTCATAACTCCCACTAGACAACCAGATATTGATTTGTAATAAATAAGTAAAGCAGATGTAGAGGTTAGGAGTTGGAAGGCAAAGGGCCATTACATTGTCCTTCAAATGTTTTTATATTGGTATGTAGGTTTTATTATCAGCACCCATTTTGACAAAATTATTAAAGTTAAAGTGGAAAAAAGTGTGGCTACTCTGGAAACTATTTGGTTACTATTTTAGTTACTAAGCAAGGATGCAACTCATTAATACAAAATGTGGTGATACCCTTTTTGGGAGCAAAGAAGAAGCTAAGCACTGATAATATAGTTTTCAGTGTTTTACATAAGATTTCTAGTTCAAAGTGACATTCTAAGCTAGATGCCTTTTAGGCTGCTGAGCTGACTTGCGCCTATTTCACAGCACTCTTTTATTAGTATTGTTTGTACCAGTAAGATCATCGTCACCTCCCCAGCTGGATGACATCTTGACATACCTTACTCTGATAATTCTGTGTATCTGCCACACCAAGCTCTTCATACAGGGCATGATATTCAAAAGCTCACTGGGATGGAGAGAAATCATGCAAAAATGTTAGGATTTTTTTAGGCCTTATATTGTAATGTAGGAGTATCACCTTCACATCAAGAACCCCGCATGGTGAGATATTATATTTCAAACTAAAATTTGTGTTTTTAAAAATTTTTTAAGGGACCTCTCTGTTGTAACGAGATGTCTTAGATCAACTCACCTGAGCGGCAAGCTTTTGAATATCCGTCCCACATAGAGAACAGGCGTGTATACTGCCATAAGATCCTATGACCATAAGTGCTACTGCCTGTTGCCATGACAATAATGCAGGAGCTTACATGCTACCACCAAGGGTTGCAACCTCTGTTAAAGGGATATGAAACCCAAAATTTCTTTCATAATGTGGTGAGAGTCCAGAAATTATTACTCCTGGCATTCAACTTCTGGTATATCAGTTGAATCTTTGCCTCCCAGGAGGTAGGTGAAGAATTAAAGTGCTCTGGATTATTTGATGAGAGATGTCCTCAGAGGCAAGACTGGAGTACAGGGTAGTGACATAATTACTCCTGGGGTAAGTCTTAGTTACAAGCTTTCCACAGGTATCACACGGACTGGTCCCTTAGCCTCCTCCTGTTGCGTTGTCAGTATACTCCAAATATAGATCCTCAGCTGTAATGTTCTCAGCTCTGGGTGGGATTTCTACTGTGAGCAGTAATCCCTGCATCTGGTAAGCATGGTAGAATGAGTATAGTTCTGGTAAGTACATAGATTTATCATTTTGCACTTACAAATAGTTTGTTCAGTACAAGGGACCTCATCTGATTTTGCACCAGGATTTTAGTATTTATTGTGTTGCACAGTGTTTGGCTCCTCCACGTAAGCCAAAAGAGTCTCTGACAAACCACCTTAACTTGCTTTGCCTAGTCATTCTGAATCTCTTAAGATCAGATCTGATAAAAATTGCTTTCTGAGTCAGACTCTAATTCGTCAGATCCATCTTCTGAAGGTAAACTGCTTTCTGATGATCAGGAGTTAGTGGCTGTTCAAGATTCAAAATCTTCCATTTTTTTTAAAAATCAACTGTTTTAATTAAGAGTTTTCAACTAGGTGTACAGAAAGAGTGTACGTACAGATATTTTACATCTTAATTTACATCATGACAGTAACAGAGACATGAATTTAAAAAATACGTTTACATCAATTTATATCAACATTTCCCTCAACAGATATCAACTTAGAGTTAAGAGTGTCCAAGCTACAAAAGAGCAATCTGTCTCAGAGCACCAAGAGGAGCCCCAGTTATTTGAAGAAGTTAACCATTTACCATTTACTATAACTGTTTACATAAAGCTAAAAGGTATATTCCAATTTAAACCTTGTCTAAAAACAAAAAGGTGATACACTATTTTGCTTATCGGAAGGTAGCATTTCAGCATCAACAATTTACATTTAGGGCTTCCCTTATTCCCAAATGTATTTAATGTCTGCAATAAAATCTTACCTACCCAGGAAGGTGTAATGTATTTGCTCTAGTGCTAAGATGTGGTCCACTTCTCTCAACCACATCGAGAAATTAGGGGTCTGTGTAGACTTCCAAAATCTAGGTATTAGGAGCTTAGCGCAATTAAGTAGGCAACGAAATAGATGTTTACGGTATATGCAGGGAATAGGGGGAGTATCTTGTAACAAGACTATAATAGGAGTGTGATAGTAAGCCCTAAGGTAGTGTTAATGCATTTTGAGATGTCTGTCCAATATGTCTGTATGAGAGGGCATGACCACCATATATGTGACAGAGTTCCTGATCCACCACAGTGTCTCCAACAAAGAGAGGAGGAATTTGGGAAGATACTATGGAGCCGCTGCGGGGTTATATACCATCTGGATAATAGCTTGTAGTTCATTTCAGAGAACACCAAGGAAAGGGACGATTTTTTAGTTTCCATAAAAATGTGGCTCCATTGCACCTCAGAGAGGACAGTATCCAATTCTTTCTCCCATTTAAGTATATAGGAGGGTCTCTTAGCTGGAAATGAGCCTCTAAGTAATTTGTATATTATGGAGATATGAGATTTCACCATGGAGGGGGTTGCGCATAATGTTTCAAAGGGAGTGAGAGGTCTGGTGAGGTCCTTAGTGGCAGCATGTCTTAACTGTAGGTAGGGGAACCAGAGATGAAATGGGGGGCCTAGTAATTGGGAGAGTTTAAGTTGTGGGCAAATTTGTCCTTTGCTAAGTACTAGGTGCACTGGGATATTGGAGGGAGAATTTGTGATAATCGGGGTTTGCAAGGAGGGGGAATGTAATAAGAGAGGGTTATTGAGGAGAGGGGTCAGGGGAGAGGGTATGGTCGAGATTAATTTATCAGAGGCAAGGGTTTTATCCCACACTCTTAGTGTAGCAGCAACATAATAGTTTGCTTAGGCTTCTGGGGGTCTATGGTTGGCATAGTCCAGCACATATCTCCCAGATTATAACCACCAATAAGAGAGGATTCCAGTTGAACCAAAGGCATATCGTGAGTGGAATATTTCCAAACAACTATTCGAGCTAGGTGAGCTGCCCTGAAGTATGCAATAAGATTTGGGGCACCTAATCCACCATGCTCTCTGTAAGGGTTACTGTGCCTTTAATTCGTTCTTTCTTCTGATTGGGTACTTCCCCTTTAAATAGTTAGAACAACTAAGCATCATTGCTTAGTTATTCTAATCCGTTCCTTTGAACACCTGAGTACCAAGCCTCATTCTCATACCTGCAAGGTGAAACTTTCATCGCTGCTCGAGTAAGCTGCACCCTTCTCAGCTCTCCTTCCCAGGACAGGATTCCTTCCAGTCATCCTCCATCTAACAACTATAAGTATACTGACCTGGCAAGCTTTAACTAACTTTATTATTTCTTCAGCAAGTGTTTACCCGTTTTTTCGTTATTATTATTCTTTTCTGCAATTGAACTACAGCTCCCAGAATTCCACCGGACTGAAACCGGAACTTCCTGATTACACTACTCAGCATCTCAGCTCAGCACTAAACCGCATTGCTGACAGGCAAAAGGGAGAACTCTCTATGGGATAAGGTAGTAAATGTGACTAATCTCTGGAAGTACCATACTTAGCTGGGGAATAACATTCATATTCTTATTTTGCTATTTCGTAGTTTTAATAATCTTGTCTCTGCCTTCTAATTATAACAATTGTGGTTATCGAAGTTACCTCTGCAATATTGAACTCCTCAAAAGTTATCAATACTGCATTTCCTCTTGCCTCTCAATTCTGATGATTAGACCTTTTTCCTGCTACATAATAATTTTGCTGCACATTCTTATTTAACTCTTTATTAAACCATATTAAGTTTGGTTTTATTTCACAATCATTCTAGATAAATTCACTGCTGGATCAGATTGCCTTACAGTTATTGGGTATTCATTACCAGCAGTGAGACATACATATTATAATTCATCCTTAACTTGCTTTCGTTATATATTGCCTTACATAATATTACAAACAGTATCTGTAATTGTGTTCCTTTATTGGATAAACCTTACATAATAACTAAGCCTAAAAAATGGAATTGGAACCAACAGATATTCCACAAATTGTGTATAACTTGTCTCAGAAAGTTGATCAACTTGCACAAGCAGTCCATGATGTGCAACTTGAGAATCAATCACTAAGGGCTATTATAAGAGATTCATTAAGCCTTAGACCCACACCTCAGGAGCATAACCCAGAACCCCAAGTTATGTTACCTGAACCTTTTTCTGGTAACCGTAAATTCTATAGACAGTTTAAAAATTCCTGTCAACTTTTGTTTCAACTAAAACCCAGAACATACCCAACTGAGAGGGTCAAGGTTCTGAGTATCATATCATTTATGAAAGGTGAACCCCGCTCATGGGCGGATAACCTGTGTGAGACAGAAGATCCACTACTGGGGTCACTAGAGGAATTCTTTGATGCACTTGATAACCTATATCAGGACAAAGATGTGCAATTAACTGCAGAATCCTCTATGAGGAATCTTAAACAGGGTAAAAGGCCAGTCGAGGACTATGTCGCTGACTTTAAGTTATACGCTTCTGACTCCCAATGGAGCCAAGTTGCACTGCGCAACCAATTCAGACTGGGTCTTGCTGATAGTCTCAAAGATGAGCTTGCCAGAGTCGAATTGCCTAAGACTCTTGAAGCATTAATGAGAACGGCCACACTGTTAGATCGCAGACTACGTGAAAGACGTGCTGAACGATTTAATTCAGATGTTCGTCCTAAAATGTTTTCAGGACAAAGCTCACGAGATATACCTACAACCTCAAAAGTGGCTGAACAACCTATGGAGATAGGTATAGCCCGAGGACCGCTCACACCGGAAGAAAGACTTAGACGTAGGATAAAATCCTTATGCATGTACTGTGCAAACCCTCAACATACCGTTCAAGACTGCCCTGTCCTTCAAAAGAACAAACGCAGTAAGTCTGTTTCTACTACTTCTACAATTCTGAATGTACTTAACTCAGCCTATTTCACTCTGTCACTCTCTCTACAGTGGGATCAAAGACATCTGACGATTGATGGGATTATAGATTCAGGAGCCTATGGCAACTTTATAGATTTACAAATTGTTAAATCCAATAAAATCCCCCTTATTCGCAAAACAAAACCTATCTTTGTCCGTGTGATTGATGGTTCACCCATAACTACAGGTCCTGTTACTCATCAAACTATACCTATTCACATGACCTCATTAGGTCATAGTGAACTCATTTCATTTGATGTTTTACCCTCTCCTAACTATCCTGTAGTATTAGGTATTAATTGGTTACAAACACATAATCCAGTAATACAATGGTCACCTGCACATATTAAGTTTAACTCACATTTCTGTAGCAATCATTGTTTAAATATTCAAAATTGTCTAAAAAGTGATTCAACGGATTCTCCGATTCCGCTGGAGTATTCAACATTCCAGGATGTTTTCAGCAAGACAGAAGCTGAAAACCTACCACCCCACAGACAGTATGACTGTCCCATCGATCTACAACCCGGAGCATCCATTCCATTTGGTCACCTTTATCCTCTCAGTCAGCCGGAACTTGAACATCTTAAGGCTTACCTTGAAGAAAACCTCAGGAAAGGGTTTATCAGACCATCAACTTCACCAGCAGGAGCTGGCATTTTCTTTGTGCGTAATAAAGATTCCACTATCAGACCCATTATCGACTATCGACAACTAAACAAAGTAACAATCAAAAATCGTTATCCCCTACCACTCATACCAGAGCTCATTGAGCGCCTGTCAGAAGCCACCATATACACCAAATTGGATTTGAGAGGAGCCTACAACCTCATCAGGATTAAAGAAGGACATGAGTGGCTAACGGCATTCAGGACCCGATACGGCTTATACGAATACCTCGTTATGCCGTTCGGGTTATGTAATGCCCCTGCCACCTTTCAGCACTTTATTAATGACATTTTCCACAATCTTCTGGATACTAGTGTTGTTATATACCTGGATGACATTTTAATCTATTCAAAGAATTATACTGACCACGTAGAACATGTGACAGAAGTACTCTGACGTTTAAGATTACATAAACTATATGCGAAACCCGAAAAATGTCTTTTCCATACTGACAAAGTAACTTTTCTGGGTTACAATTTATCCCCAACTGGCATAGAAATGCAACAAGAAAAGGTCGAGGCTGTGTCAAATTGGGAGATACCTAAGACAAGGAAGGACCTACAGAGGTTCTTAGGGTTCTCAAACTATTACAGAAAATTTATTAGAGATTTCTCTAAAGTTGCAAAACCACTGACAAAATTAACCAGTATATCTATTCCATTTCAATGGACTCCAGAAGCTGAGGTAGCTTTTACAACTTTGAAAAATCTTTTTACTACTGCACCCATTCTGACATTTCCAAATCCTTCTTTCTATTATATCTTAGAAGTCGATTCCTCAGACTTCGCAATTGGGGCTGTGTTATCTCAACAAATGGATCTAAATAGTCCAATTCACCCCATCTCTTATTATTCCAAAGTTATGACTCCAGCAGAGAGGAATTATCCTATCGGAGACAAAGAACTTCTCGCTATAAAACAGGCTCTTGAATACTGGAGACATCTACTGGAAGGTACAAAACATCCTATCAAAATTTATACCGACCATAAAAATCTCCAATATTTACAGTCAAACAAAACTTTATCTGCAAGACAAGTTCGATGGAGCCTCTATTTTTCTAGATTCTCTTTCAACATTATTTACAGACCAGCAAATAAGAACGGTAAAGCAGATGCTCTCTCAAGGTTACCTCAAAAACCTGATCCCCAAGACCATCCTACTGAGATCATACCCAAACATCATTTCATTGGTCTCACTAACACCTTTATATCAGATCTAAAAAGGCATACCAGTCAAGAAACCGATCAAGATCATTCTACTTATCTAAACAAATCCGGAATTTATTATCACAAAGGTAGGATCTATGTACCCGTTTCATTAAGACAAACACTTTTACAAAACCACCACGATACTCCCCTCTCTGGACATCCAGGAATTCAACGCACCCTTGACTTACTTAAAGGGACACTGTACCCAAAATTTTTCTTTTGTAATTCAGAAAGAGCATGCAATTTTAAGCAACTTTCTAATTTACTCCTATTATCAATTTTTCTTCATTCTCTTGCTATCATTATTTGAAAAAGAAGGTATCTAACCTTTTTTTTGGTTTCAGTACTCTGGACAGCACTTTTTTATTGGTGGATGAATTTATCCACCAATTAGCAAGGACAACCCAGGTTGTTCACCAAAAATGGGCCGGCATCTAAACTTACATTCTTGCATTTCAAATAAAGATACCAAGAGAATGAAGAAAATTTGATAATAGGAGTAAATTAGAAAGTTGCTTAAAATTTCATGCTCAATCTGAATCACAAAAGAAAAGTTTTGGGTACAGTGTCCCTTTAAGAGGTCATTTTGGTGGCCAAAGATGAGAGAGAGTGTTCAACAACACATTCAAACTTGCATCATATGCAACACGTCCAAACCAGAGAGAAAACCTCCCTATGGATTACTCATGTCCCTTCCTATACCCACCAAACCATGGCAACATCTTTCAATGGACTTCATCGTTGATTTACCTCCATCAAAAAATCAAACTACAATTTTTGTGGTGGTTGACATTTTCACGAAAATGGCTCATTTCCTACCTTATCACAAATTGCCAACCTCGGCAGAAACATCACAGCTGTTTTTAGACAACATCGTAAAATTACACGGAATTCCTTCCATCCTCACAACAGATAGAGGCACGCAGTTTACCTCTAGGTTCTGGTCGAAATTATGTGATCTCACTCCAATAGATCATAGATTCTCTACATCATTCCATCCACAAACCAATGGTCAGGCAGAACGTGTGAATCAGTGGTTGGAACAATACATAAGATGTTTTTGTTCTTTCCATCAAAACAACTGGATTGACTTCATATCCACTGCTGAGTTCGCATATAATAATTCTGTAAATTCCTCAACAAAACTTACACCTTTTTTTGCTAATTATGGATACCATCCGACCTTTCTTCTGGATTC
Source organism: Bombina bombina (assembly GCF_027579735.1). Taxonomy (NCBI): domain Eukaryota; kingdom Metazoa; phylum Chordata; class Amphibia; order Anura; family Bombinatoridae; genus Bombina; species Bombina bombina. Next base: position 742,371,054 of record NC_069500.1, read on the forward strand.
AAATGACGATTTAAATTTTCCTTTGGTGGATGAGTTACACAATTCACTTGTTGATAATTTCAACTTCATTCGTCAAAATATTGAGAACTCACAAGCTACACAAAAGAAGTTCTATGATTTACGCAGAAGACCCCCACCAAATTATTCTATTGGAGAAAAGGTTTGGTTGTCCACAAAAAACTTAAAATTACAACTACCCAGTAAAAAGTTGGCAAGTCTTTTCATCGGACCCTATCGCATAAAAGGAATAGTAAATCAGAACGCTGTCACTCTTGAACTTCCTAATACTCTCCGCATTCACCCAACAATACATGTGTCACTTTTGAAGCCTTACAAGGAGCAGAGAGTATCCAACATTCTACAACCTCCTCCTCCAATTCTCCTTGATCCGGATGAATTCGAAGTCCAGTCCATTCTGGACTCTAGGCTACGCCAGGGTGCCCTACAATATCTTATTCACTGGAAGAATTTCTCTTCTGATGAGGATTCTTGGGAACCTGCATCCAGTGTCAATGCTCCCAGGTTAATTTCCTCATTTCATCGCCGTCACCCCGACAGACCTCGTCCTACCGCTGTGGAACAGCGTCCTTGAGCAGGGGGTCCTGTAAGGGTTACTGTGCCTTTAATTCGTTCTTTCTTCTGATTGGGTACTTCCCCTTTAAATAGTTAGAACAACTAAGCATCATTGCTTAGTTATTCTAATCCGTTCCTTTGAACACCTGAGTACCAAGCCTCATTCTCATACCTGCAAGGTGAAACTTTCATCGCTGCTCGAGTAAGCTGCACCATTCTCAGCTCTCCTTCCCAGGACAGGATTCCTTCCAGTCATCCTCCATCTAACAACTATAAGTATACTGACCTGGCAAGCTTTAACTAACTTTATTATTTCTTCAGCAAGTGTTTACCCGTTTTTTCGTTATTATTATTCTTTTCTGCAATTGAACTACAGCTCCCAGAATTCCACCGGACTGAAACCGGAACTTCCTGATTACACTACTCAGCATCTCAGCTCAGCACTAAACCGCATTGCTGACAGGCAAAAGGGAGAACTCTCTATGGGATAAGGTAGTAAATGTGACTAATCTCTGGAAGTACCATACTTAGCTGGGGAATAACATTCATATTCTTATTTTGCTATTTCGTAGTTTTAATAATCTTGTCTCTGCCTTCTAATTATAACAATTGTGGTTATCGAAGTTACCTCTGCAATATTGAACTCCTCAAAAGTTATCAATACTGCATTTCCTCTTGCCTCTCAATTCTGATGATTAGACCTTTTTCCTGCTACATAATAATTTTGCTGCACATTCTTATTTAACTCTTTATTAAACCATATAAAGTTTGGTTTTATTTCACAATCATTCTAGATAAATTCACTGCTGGATCAGATTGCCTTACAGTTATTGGGTATTCATTACCAGCAGTGAGACATACATATTATAATTCATCCTTAACTTGCTTTCGTTATATATTGCCTTACATAATATTACAAACAGTATCTGTAATTGTGTTCCTTTATTGGATAAACCTTACACTCTCTATCAAGGTATAGGCTGTTTTTAGTTACTCTGGTACGTTTCTGAGCCCAAATAAAAGAGTCAAATATTTTCTGTTGCAATAAGTTTGAAGCAGGAACATCTAGTGGGAGGACCTGAAACAGGTAAATAAATTTAGGAAGGAGGTTCATTTTGAGCGCATTAACGAGACTCATCCAAGAAAGATGGCCCTAAAGTACTTTGACACGAGAAACAAATGTATCTGAAAAGCCAAATCTTGACAGGGTGGCCCATAAAAAATTCCAGTCCACCCTGTGGAAAGCTTTTTCCGCATCCGTGGAAAGTAAGATTACAGGGGTCTTAGTGGTGTTGGCTGTGAATACAGTTTGAAGGACACAAATAGTATTGTCCTTAGCTTCTGTTCTAGAAATAAAACCCACCTTATCAGTATGGATTAGATTATGGAGAATGTTGTTTAATCTAGAAGCTATTGGAATGACCATTATTGTGGCTTCAAAAAGGGATTGAGGGAGAGGACAATCCTGTTCTAGTGAATTATACATTGTGAGGAGGTGGGGACTCAGGTGAGTTTTAAATAGGTGGTAAAATTTAGGGGTAAACCTGTCTGGGCCTGGGGCTTTACCTAGGGGGAGATTTTTAATTGCTATAAGTATTTCCTGCAAAGTAAATTGCAAGTCAAGAGACTCATTATCTTCTTCGGAAAGGGTAGGGAGTTGGTCTTGTGAGAGTTAGGTATTAATCATATCAAGTTTAGATTCCGGTTGTGGGGTTGGGAGATTGTATAAGGAGGAGTAATAGTTAGCGAATTGGTCAACTATTTCTGTGTTTTTAGAAAGAAAAGATCCAGTAGGATCTGAAATTTTTGAGATAAAGGTTTTATATTGTTTCTTTTTGAGAGACCTGGCCAAAAGGCGGCCGGTTTTATTGCTTTCAATGTCAAATTTAGACTTGGATGCTAATGCACGCAAGTGGGCATTTTTAATTAAGTACTGATTGAGAGCCTCTCTGGCTAACTGTGACTGCAATAGGAGCTTTGGGCAAAGGGGATTCTGCTTCAGTGCGGTTTCGCTGTTTTGGAAATTAGTCGTTAAGGATAAGTACTGTGCCGCCCCCTGTTTGCGAAGTTTGTACGTATGACCCAAAATCACGCCCCTGATATAACATTTGTAGACCTCCCAATTATTGGTGGCTGAGGTAAGAGCAGGGTCATTAAAAGTAAAAAAAAATCAGCAGTTTTTTCCATAATGTCTGTGGTAATCAATGGGTCTGAGAATATATGGTCATTAAGCTTCCAGTGTTGTTGGTGTTGAGGTCTAGAAGAAGATGGAGCTAACCATGCTGTGATCGGACCATGAGGTGTGATGTAGTCTAGAGTCAATTAGTGTAGAGAGAGTGTTCTGGTCACATAGGATGTAATCAATATGAGAGTAAGAATGTTGAAGGTGAGAAAAAAATGTGAAGTCTTTGGTGTCAGGGTGAGAAATCCTCCATGTGTCAAAAAGGGGGATTGTTCTAATAGCTTGCCAATTAGCTTTCATTTGGTTATACTGTGTATAAGATTTACCTGTGGATGTAGCTAGTGCTGGGTTAATTGGGAAGTTGAAGTCACCTCCCACTAGTATTGGGCCTTTGGAGATGTCCATTAATTTATTAGTTACTGCACGAAAGAAGGAAGGAGAAGGGCGATTAGGAGCATATATGTTGGCCAAAGTTATAGGTCTACCATAGGATAAACCAACCAGAATCAATATTCTACCCTTGTGGTCATGGTATATATTTAGGAGAACGAAGGGCATACCCCTTCTAAAAGAGGTACACACTCCATTATGTTTTGATGCCCCTGAATTCAGGAAGTGCTGATCATAATATAAATGTGAGAGGGCAGGCTCATTGTTTTTTTTAAATGTGTCTCTTGAACCATTATGATGTCTATTTGTTTTTTGAAGAAATCATGGAACGCTATGGAACGCTTCTGTGGGGACAGAAAGCCCTTAACATTTTGCAAGGCAATTTTGAGTTGGCTTACTGTAGGATGATGCACCATATGTACCTAGGTGAGGTGATGATTGTGTAGTATAAAATGCTTTTCATATATACCTGTGAGAAACAGTTATTACTGCTATTATGGTATGCTTATTATGGTATGCTCTGTACGGATAATGAACTCTGTATGTAAACAGGGAATCAATAAAAAAAAAACATAAACTAGACAAAGAAAGGGTAGAAGAAAAAGAATGTCAGGATAAGGGGGAAAGTGATAAGGAAAAAGAGGGGAAAAACGTTTTAGCGGAACTGAATCCGATAGGGGAATAAGAAGGAGAAGAAGAGATAAAGAATTAAATTAGAAAGGGGAAGTTTGGCTCAACAGAGCCCTCCCCAACATGCACAAAAATAAAACTATGAAATTACATTTAAATGCTGAAGCTCTACACAGCGGGTTTAAGGTTATTCAGCTAAAGTCATAACTTAACAGTGAACTAATCAAAACTTCTATTACCTAGAGTGGGAAAGAGAGTTAGTGTCATTACAGTGGTATATTATACATAACAGTTTCCAACAGTAAGTACCCTCAGGAACGCATATGAGACATGGTAGATACATTAGGGAAAATTCGCCATAGAAAAGGGCGTCACATTATAACATTTCAACAGCAGCTGTCAATAAGTTGTAACATTTAGGTAGAACCTGAACAGTATGTCCACAGATAAACAATAATTACATACTGATTCCAATCATGGCCCGAAGACCATGGGAGCAATGAGCTCTGGAGTTAGCTGGTTAATGCAAACAGTAGTCTCTTGATATGAGAGTCAATTGCAATGCTGATAGTGTAATATACAGGGTAAAGATACCCTACATTCTATACTCAATGAGTCCCAAGATGACAGCACTTAATGTGAGGAGTCAGGAGGTGTCCAGTAAGCAAGATGGGTCTGTACTGTGTCTCTTCTTAGCTTGTTTGCTAGCAATCCACAAGTTTCTTTGTGACATTGCAGGCAGTGTCAGACTCTTTGGTGGAGAGGGCTCAGGTACTTCGGGTAGAGGAAGATCCAGTTGCTTACAAAAGCTAGGGATGCTGGCGGGATTAAGGAATTCATGACGTTTTCCATCTTTAATAACTTGTAAAGACACTGGGAATCCCCATCTATAAGGTATTTTTAGCGAGCAAAGATGGTTTGTGAGACAGGCAAATTCTCTTCCAAGTTGCAGCGTTCGCACTGAGAGGTCCTGAAATATTTGGATTTTAACACCCATAAAAGAGAAGGATGGTTGTGTTCTGGCCAATTGGAAAATCTTTTCTCTATCTCTAAAGCTCTGGAAACATACGAAAATGTCTCTAGGGGTTTGATTATCCTTGGGCTTAGGTCTTAAAGTATGGTGGGCTCTCTCAAGGGGGATCTCATCAAAAACTCTTTGGTTGGCTATTGCCAATGACTGAAACAAATTTTGTAGATGATCTGGTATGTCCTTTCTGCTTACTAATTCACACACCCCACGGAATAGAAGGTTGTTCTTCCGTGTACTATTTTCTATGTCATCTAGCTTATTTTCCAGCTCCACAATCTGAGCTTGTTGCGATTCTATGGAGTGGGACATGTTTGCCATTTATTTGGTTATTTCCTCTCTGTCTTCTTCCAAGACCTCCACTCGGTGACCCAGCTCATTTATATATATTATATATATTTTTAAGTCTGCACATTCCAATTTGATGCAGGAATTTACTTGGTTTATTAGGGCTTCCATTGCCTTTAGGGTCACAGGATCGTCAGTAGTTTGCCCGGGCATTGCTGGAGTGGTTGGTGGTGCCTGAGAGATATCAAGGTGATCTGACAAGGATTCTTCGTCGCTACCTGCTTGCGATACCTCCACTTTCTTTGGCCGGTCTGTGCTCCTAAAAAAGGTGCTCACAGTGTTGGCAGTATTACCTGACTTTAAGTTTTTGTCTGTTTAGTTTCTTCATAGCGCCATGGCGCAATTTGTGATCTGGATACCCCAGTAGACGTGTAGGCCAGATTTATCTGTATATAAGGAGTAGGGTCAGAGCCAAGGCTGGGAGACAACAGAACAGATTCTTGAAATAAAGAACTTTGCAATGCGTTTGAGGGCCCAAATAGAGTTATAGAAATAATGGGCTATTAATATAGAGATCCTTTGCATAGCTCTTGAGCTCTGTGGATAGGCTTGTGTTGCAAGATAAAAAGTCTGAGCAAATAATGCTTCCTGATCATGTAATAGGGCAAAGTGCTTGAAATCTGCAGGATGGGTGCAGTTATATTTTCTATTTCCTTCTACTGCCCTTCCCTGTCTCCTAAGCCCATAAATTAGACCAAGTACTTGGCAGCATCATTGAGATGTCCCAGGAAACATAGTGTAAGTCCCAATTCAGTTTTAAAAGACCACTTCATTTATTATATTGTGTCACTTGGAGACTTTTAGGTGCTGGGGTATTTATTTATGTCAGAAAAAGTCTTTTGAGAGCAAAAGTAAATGCTTTGGGTGCAACAGTAACATTAGACGAGTCGCTGGTTAATAAAGAGGTATTTGCTGAGGGCCATGTTAAAGAGGGGTTTATCTTGTGTGTCAAACTCTCTTACCTCAAAAATGGCGTCTTATGAAATAGGTGCATCAACAATTAAAGCCATCTGTGACGTACAGGCTCCGATCTGCAACAGGTATTGTTGGGAGGCATGGGTTCCTTGATTATGCTGTAGATGATAACTGGGCTCAATGTACAGAGGCCTCCGTGTCTCGCCATGCACAGACTGAAATTGAGGGGCGCCTTGTATGCAGCCTAAGCCGCGAGTCACATCTGAGTGTCTATGCACTGTTTTAAGGGCACAAGCCTAGTAGTTGACAGGTCCCGTGGTGATCTTGAGTGTTATCTCCATTAAATCAGCACATTTGTGTCACTTATATTCCTCTTGGGAGAGGGCTCCGCAATTGCCTATTCAGGAGCTCTAGTGTGGTGCGGCCATTCCATACGCCCGCACGCTCCGCCCAGAATCTTCAATTTGGAACTGGAATACCTGCACCCTCTCTTAAAAGAGGTTTTAAGTACTTTGGGAATACAAGACTCTAAGCCTCCTTAAGAAAAATCCATCAAACAAGTTGACTTCATTTTGAAACCTCCTGTTAAGACTCCAGAGGTTTTCCAGCCCATGATGCGATTACTGAAATTATTACTAAAGAATGGTCAAAGCCTGGTCTTCCTTTTAACCCATCTTCTGCATTTAAAAGGATGTTACCTTTACTTGCTACTAGTGTTAAACTTTTGTAAACTATTCCAAAGGTAGATGGCACCATCTCCACTCTGGTAAAACATACTACTATTACTTTGCAGGCTAGTAGTTCCTTTAAAGACCCCATGGATAGGAAATTCAAGTCCATTCACAAAAAGGCCTTTCATCAAGTTTGTTATTTGTTTAAACCAGCTATCAGTATAGCTTGTGTATCTGCTGCTTCTACACTGTGGTGTAATCATTTATTTGATCAGATTTCAGATGATTCTGTTGATGCAGCATTTCACGGTTGTTGTTAATCAATGCTAAAAATATGGCATTATCAGTTTTAGCAAGAAGAACCTTGTGGCTTAAATCTTGGTCAACTGACATGGTTTTTAAATCTAGACTTTTACCTCTTCCTTTTAACCCCTTAATGACAACAGTACTTTTCCATTTTCTGTCCGTTTGTGACAAAGGTTATTTTTACATTTTTGCAGTGTTTGTGTTCAGCTGTAATTTTCCTCTTACTCATTTACTGTACCCACACATATTATATACCGTTTTTCTCGCCATTAAATGGAATTTCTAAAGATAGCATTATTTTCATCATATATTATAATTTACTATAAAAAAATACCCATGCTAAATAGTTTCTAAATTTTGTCCTGAGTTTAGAAATACCTAATGTTTACATGTTCTTTGTTTTTTTTTTTTTTTGCAAGTTATAGGGCCATAAATACAAGTAGCACTTTGCTATTTCCAAACCACTTTTTTTCAAAATTAGCGCTAGTTACATTGGGACACTGATATCTTTCAGGAATCTCTGAACATCCCTTGACATGTATATATATTTTTTTAGAAGACATCCCAAAGTATTGATCTAGGCCCATTTTGGTATATTTCATGCCACCATTTCACCGCCAAATGCGATCAAATACAAAAAATCGTTCACTTTTTCACAAATTTTTTCACAAACTTTCAGTTTCTCACTTAAATTGTTTACAAACAGCTTGTGCAATTATGGCATAAATGGTTGTAAATGCTTCTCTGGCATCCCCTTTGTTCAGAAATAACAGACATATATGGCTTTGGCGTTGCTTTTTGGTAATTAGAAGGCCGCTAAATGCCACTGCGCACATACGTGTATTATGCCCAGCAGTGAAGGGGTTAATTAGGGAGCATGTAGGGAGCTTTTTGGGGTAATTTTAGCTTTAGTGTAGTAAACAACCCAAAGTATTGATCTAGGCACATTTTGGTATATTTCATGCCACCATTTCACCGCCAAATATGTTCAAATAAAAAAAAAACTTTACATTTTTCACAATTTTTGGATTCTTACTGAAATTATTTACAAACAGCTTGTGCAATTATGGCACACATGGTTGTAAATGCTTCTCTGGGATCACCTTTGTTCAGAAATAGCAGACATATATGGCTTTGGCGTTGTTTTTTGGTAATTAGAAGGCGGCTAAATTCTGCAGCGCATCACACGTGTATTATGGCTAGCAGTAAAGGGGTTAATTAGGTAGCTTGCAGGGAGCTTGCAGGGTTAATTTTAGCTTTAGTGTAGAGATCAGCCTCCCACCTGAAACATCAGACCCCCTGATCCCTCCCAAACAGCTCTCTTCCCTCCCCCACCGCACAATTGTTCCCACCATCTTAAGTACTGGCAGAAAGTCTGCTAGTACTAAAATAAAAGGTATATATTTTTATAGCATATTTACATATGCTGCTGTATAGAATCCCCCCTTAGCCCCCAACCTCACGGATCCCCCATCAAACAGTCCTCTATCCCTCCCCCTCTAGCTTAATGGGCGCCATCTTGGGTACTGGCAGCTGTCTGCCAGTACCCAGTTTAGTAAAAAAAAAATATGCTTTTATAATTTTTTTGCCTTTTTTGACATTTTCTGTAGTGTAGCTTCCCCCCCTCCCAGAACCCTTCGATTGTTTTTTAAGTTAAAATCCCCCCTTTTCTCCCAATTTTGTACTTAATGTTTCTGTAGTGTAGCAGTTCCCACCCGCTCCCGCCCCGTGCACGCGCCTGCCCCCCTCCGCCCCGTGCAGGCGCGCGCGTCCGTGCGCACCCCCGGACACTGCCGCCTCCGATCCGGCCTCCGATCACAGGCCCTTGGCAGGCCATCCACTTGCCTCCCTGCCTTGCACCCACCAACGACACTCCGGTGCAGAGAGGGCCACAGAGTGGCTCTCTCTGCATCGGAGGCTTGTAAAAGGGTATTGCAGGATGCCTCCATATCGAGGCATCACTGCAATACCCTCAGAGCTGCTGGAAGCGATGGCAATCGCTTCCAGCACTCTGTTAAACAACTGATGTACCAGGTACGTCTATTGTCATTAACTGCTTGTTAATGCATGACGTACCTGGTACGTCAGTTGTCATTAAGGGTTTAAAGGAGAGATCTTATATAGTCCTGGTTTAGATGCTATGTTATCTCTAAAGTAACTGGAGGTAAAGGAGCTTTTCTCCCTCAGGGTAAAAAATTGAAGGGGAAAAATAGACCTTTCAATAATTTGCGTTCCTTTTGTCATTAATGGAACCAAAGATCTTACTCCTCTTCTTAAAAGCAGGGCCCTTCCAAATATTCCTGGAAATGTAATTCAAACTGGGCCAAGGCAAAACATTCAAAAAAGCCTTTCTACTCTATGAAGTCTGCACAAAGGTGTGGCCCCTAAATTAGATTCTCTTCTGGTAGAGGGCAGATTACGCCCTTTTCAAAAGGCCTGGTTTCAATCTGTTCAAGATATTTGGGTACTAAACATAGTTTCTCAAGGGTAAAGAATAGACTTCAAAACAAGGCCTCTAAGGGGAATGTTTCTTTTGCCTCATGTTCCAAAGAACTCTATCAAAGCTCAAGCCTTTTTTTAATTGTGTTCACTATCCGGTGCTCAGTTACGATTTTAGAACAAGGCCAAGGGTTTTACTCCAATCTTTTCATAGTCCCCAAAAAGGAGGGAACTTTCAGGACTTTCAATAAGGGGTAAAGAATTGGAAAGCAGATTATCTGAGTTGTCTATCTCTTCATCCAGGGTAATGGTCTTTACATCAGGGAGTGTTCAATCAGATTGTAGATTGATGGCTCTTCCAGAGATAGACCTGATGGCTTCTCGTTTGAACAACAAACTTCACAGATATTTTGCAAGATCAAGGAACCTTCAGTTTGTAGATGCTCTAGCAGCTCCTTGGTCTTTTCCTCTTGCTTACATCTTTCATCCAACAGTTCTGTTAACCAGGATAATATCTCAGGTCAAACAAGAAAAATCGTCAGTGATTTTGATTGATCCAGCTTGGCCTCGCAGAACTTGTTTTTCAGATCTGGTTCAGATGTCCAGCTGTCCCCTGTAGAAAAAGGTCCCTTTCATCATCAAGATATTGAGTCTCTCAACTTGAAGGCTTGGATATTGAATGCCTTATTTTAAGACAGAGCACTTTTTCCAATGGGGTAATTGAAACCTTAACGCAGGTCAGAAAATATATCATAACATTTTGAACATTTTTCTTATCTGTTATGAGAAAAATGGTTTTAGTTGACATTCCTTAGAGTTCCCAGAATTCTTCATTTCTACAAAAAGGCTTAGATACGGGTTTATCTGTTAGCTATTTAAAGGGTCAAATCTCAGCTTTGCCTGTATTATTCCATAAAAAGATTGCAACATTATTTGTTTAAGCTTTAATCAGGATTAAACTAGTAATTAAGCCAAATTCTCTTCTCTGGAACCTAAATTGGTTTTATTTCGTCTAGCTATATCACTGGCCAGAAGAGTTTCTCTCTTATCTTTCAAAATTTGACTTTTTACCAAAGGTTGTGTCTTCTGATACCATCAGTCAGGAAATTATTGTCCCTTCTCATTGTCCTAATCATCAAAATTCTAAGGAAAGACTTTTATATAATTTGAATGTTGTTAGGGCTTCAATTATTTACTTGCAAGTTACAAAAATATTCATACAATCTTCTTATATATTTATTTATTTCTCAGGGCCTTTCTTAGTTAAAATGTCCATTCTACAAGATCAGTTTCCACTTCCTAGGGCTTCTGTTGAACACATTTCTAAGACAGCAACATGGTCATCCCTACATACTTTTACTAACCTACCATTTTAATGTTTATGCTTCCTCTGAAGCGGCTTTTGGTAGGAAAGTCCTCCAGGCAACAGTATCTGGGAATTAGGTGCCTGCCTTTTTCAAATGCTTTACCTCAATCAAATTACTCGTAGACTCCACTGCTTGGGTATTAGTTTCACAGGAGTAATGGTTTGTGCACTATCAACACCTTATGAAAAAGAACATAATTTATGCTTACTTGATAAATTAATTTCTTTTATAGTAGTAAAATTCTACGAGCCCCGTCCTATTAAAAAATAAATAAATCTGGCTACAGTTCTATTTTGCACTGTATTTCCTGCTTCTTTTTTTTATACCTTTTTCTGTCACCTCTCCTTGCTTGTCTATATGTTAAACTGATATACCAGTGAGGTGGAAGGGATAAAGTGCTCATTAAAATTTAGGGAATCTTTGTCTCCTCCCAGTGGCCAGGAGTTGAATCCCAGGAGTAATGGATTGTGGACTCTCACCATCATGAAAGAAATTGTTTAAGCATAGATTATGTTTTTTTTTCATGATTCAGGTCAAAGCATGCAATTTTAAACTACTTTCTAATTTACTTCTGTTTTGAAATTTTATTTGTTCTCTTGGTATCTTTTGTTGAATAGCAGGTACGTAAGCTGAGGACCGTGCATGTTACTGGAGCACTACAGGGCAGCAGTTTTGCAAGAATGCTATCCATTTGCAAGAGCACTAGATGACAGCACTCTTTCTTGCCATGTAGTGCTCCAGACATCTACATAGATATCCCTTCAACAAAAAATACCAATAGAACAAAGAAGCAAATTTGATAATAGAAATAAATTGTAAACTCTTTTTTAAAATTGTATGCTCTGTCTTAATCACAAAAGCTTTTTTTTTTTGGGGGGGGGGTTGGGGGGTTGGTTGGTATCCCTTTAAGGTACTGCAATGTGTGCATGGGGGGGGGGCAACCTTTAGATGCAATAAATGGTTTGTCCTATCCTCTGATCTGGAGCAGAAAACGTTTCCTATGTTTTTACTCCAGACAACAATCCTCTATTTTAGCCTAATGAGCAGCTGTATTCCATATGCAGTCCACTTAATTCCCTGTTTTTCTTTTTATAAACATAGAAATAAAACACTTTTGCAATGTTTCATGTATAAAAATTAAAAATACAGTGCAGCCATTATAAAGATTTATCTGTCTGAATGATATCAGCTGACTATCACCTGGAAAGACTTCCTGGTACCCTAGTGCAAGTGACTCTCTCTGGCATCATACCATTTTATTAGTAAAATATTATTTTCCCCTTTATTTTACTTTTTCACCTCTTTATACCACTTATCTTCTGTCTCTCTATTGTATAACTCTCTCCCCATCCACTCTTTCATATGTTCATTTTATTTTGCCATTATCTCTCCAATTTGTTTCGATCCATGTGTTTCTTCTCTACCTCTCCTTTGTTCCATACAATCTTCTATCTGTGCAGTACAGTCTTCCCTTGTATCATGCACATCTGTTTGCTATCGAGCATTGTATTTGTGTCATCTTCTGTATACTCTTTGAGCAATACTTTTTGACAGATGTGCCATTATTTTTTAAACTTTTTTCTGTTATTGGCAATGAAAACAAAGAGCAAAGCTTTTATATAGTGTACAGTAATATGATAACAACAAGCTGATAATGGAGGCACGTTCCATAGTAACAAATATAGAGAATGTAATTCCTGTTAGGATTTAATATTGGATAAAAATGAGAAGAAATAATAAAGAAAAACATGTGGTCAGTAACAAACACACACACAAACTTATTCCAATAACAAGAATATAGTATAAGAGATTGAAATAAGTATTTTACGTCTTGAAACTCATTATTATTATGGTGAGCAATTAAACTGTAACTAGACCTTGTCTGTTTCAACTGTTGGTCCCAGTTTCCAAGATATATAGTGAATTTTACCTTAAAGGGAAAGTAAAGCCAAAATTCAACTTAATTCAGATAGATCATTTGAAACCATTTTCTTATTATCAAATTTGCTTTGTTCTCATGGTTTTCTTTGTTGAAAGGCATACCTAGGAGCAGTAATGCACTGCTGAGAGCTAGTTGCTGATTGGTGGCTGAACCTATATGACTCTTGTTACCCGATACGAAGAGCAGATGTTCAAGCCGGTCTAGTAAGGAGGCTCTATTCGTGAGCACAAGATCCAACGCTAGTATTGCGCCACTTCATGGCGTCCGTCTCCTCCGAAACACGACATCTCCAAGAGACCAGGATCCGACCAGGAAGCAATGCCAGCTATCATGGATGCCACCAGCCACAGTCCACTCAAGCTCCATTGTTTAACGTCTGCTTATGTAGAGTTGCAGTGGGAATCTCAGTACCGCTGAAAGTCAGGTAAGAGAAGCAGATGACTCGATCTTGAGGAACAGGATAGCAGAGGGCCGTAGGATTCACCCGTCCCTCTGTTAGCAGGCCATATTTAGAAATGACCATGTGTAGAGATATTCCAGCAGAGGCTATAGGACCAGTAGGTGTAAGAATTGGTGCTTGAGCGCCAGTAGTGGGGTATCAGTCGTTCCAATGCTAAGCTGGACCAGAAAGCAGACAGACTGGACATATGCCAACACACATGGGTCTGATATAAAGGCACCTGTCATGAGATGCAGGACATATGCAGGACACAGCAATGATGGTACAACTCTATTTTATTGCAGAGCATAACAATACACATCTAGTCAGGTTGATTATACTAAACTAACTGCGACACAGACACCGGACCTAAGCCCCGCCCACATACTAGTGACATCACATCCTGCTCTCATCACATCTTCCCCTTTTCAAAGGCAAAGCATGCATTTGCATATAATAAATAACAAGGTACACCAACAGGGTATACAACAACATTTTTGTTTTTGAACATTATAAAAAAACAGATAGATTAGAAAACATGAACAAATAAATTACATCCTGACTTGGACATCGGGGTAGACTACCCTAGTCCACAGTGACCATGGGATTATTCTGCCCATACTTCCGGTCACTGTTCTAGCTAAAGTCAGTCCCTGTATCGGGCCAGAAGTTTCACCACTCTTCCGCTTGATGTAACTTTGCATGAACTGTCCTCTGATACAGAAGATGGTGAACAAGAGTCTGCTGGAGGCAAAGATATATCCCCGCTGTGATCTTGCTGAGGGGAAGGCACCTCTCTTAGAACAGGGGATCCCACCGGCGGTGGTACTGAGGTATCCGGTTCCAGACTCTCAGGTACAGGCTGAAGATGTATTTGGTTACGGCGTGTAACCGTCCCTCCCTCTGTAAGGACTGTGTAAGACCTTGGTTCTGGAGAGCGGCCCACTACCGTAGCAGGCGTCTTCCATTTCTTCTCATCATCCAGTTTAATTCGGACACTTTGGCCCGCTTTCAGTTCCTGTAAAGGCCTGACAGACTGTCTCCTGTCGTAGAAGAAACGATAACCCTTTTTGGCCTCTTCATCCCTCCTAAGGACTTCGTCCGGAGGAACAGGGCCAGGCGGCTTGAAGACACCCACTGAGGGTAAAGTGGTGCGAATCTGGCGTTGTAGCATCAGCTGTGCCGGGCTAAACCCGGTGGCTTGAATGGGCGTCGCCCTATATGACAAGAGGGCTAGGTACGGCTCAGATTGCTTTAGAATAAATTTTGCTGTTTGAACTGCCCTTTCAGCCATTCTGTTGGCCTGCGGATAATGTGGACTTGACGTGGAATGTACAAAATCATATTCCCTGCTGAAAGCACTGAACTCTGTAGAAGCGAACTGCATACCATTATCACTCACCAGCTCCATTGGAATGCCCCAACGGGAGAACAAGCTCTTCAGGCGAATGATAACGGCCTGACTTGTGATATCATTCAGGGGTGCAATTTCCAAATACCTGGAATAGTAGTCGATCACAACAAGAAACAACAAATCAGCAGCTATTTTCTGCCACGGCCCCGCAGGCAGCGGAGTAGACATCAAGGGCTCCCTTCTCTGAGTAGGCCGGCGTTCCCGGCAAAAGGCACATTTAGACACGTGATTTGCAATGTCGGAGCTGATCCTAGGCCACCACACAGCTGTAGCTGCCCTTTCTCTGCACTTTGTAATGCCTAAGTGGCCATCGTGAATTCTGTTTAACATCTCCTTCCTCATGCTGACAGGAATTACAATGCGGTCCTGGAACAGCACCAACCCCTCCAGCTCCGTGAGCTGCGACCTCTCTGGCTGGTAAGCATTTAAAGACATCCAGGCTGCCCGGCTCTCGGGCCAGCCTTCTTTTATGTACCTTATAACCTCTTGCAGATCTGTGTCCAAATATGTCTCTTTCTTTATCTCTTCCAGTTTCCTTGAAGAAATGGACTTAGAGGCCAGAACTGAATCAACATACACTTTCACATCCGATTCCGTGGAGGATTCTTCAGCAGCAGCCAGCGGGAGCCTGGATAGTGTATCCGCCACAACCAGTTGTTTCCCCGGCACATGCACTGCCTGAACATTGAACCTGAGCAGTCTCATTAAAAGTCTCTGGCATCTCAAAGGTGTTTTGTCAATGTCATAAGAATTGATTAGAGGGACTAGCGGTTTGTGGTCAGTTTCCAGACTAAATTTCTCCAAACCCACTAGATAACGCTGAAAGCGCTCACAGGCCCAAACTGCAGCCAGGCACTCTTTCTCAATTTGGGCGTATTTTGACTCCGCAGCCATCAGTGTGCGGGAACAGTAGGCGATAGGCTGTAGTTTGTTGTCATTCAGCTGCAGGAGTGCAGCCCCCAACCCATAACTGCTTGCATCGGCACTAACCACAGTCTTTTTTGAAGGGTCGTAGAACCCCAGCACTGGGGCAGACCCCAGCAGGGACTTGGCATGCAGAAAAGCTTTTTCTTGTGAAGGTCCCCAGACCCAGGCAACGTCTTTCTTAAGCAACTCTGTGACAGGGTGTAAAACTGTTGATAAATCTGGAAGAAACTTGCCCACGTAGTTTACAAGGCCCAATATCTGTCTCAGCTCATGTACATCCGAAGGGCTTTTCATCTGTTCAATAGCACGAATTTTCTCTGGGTCTGGCTTGATGCCATCCCCGTTGATGATATGCCCAAAGTAGCATAATTCAGTTTTCCTAAAATTACATTTTTCTTTATTCAGCTTCAGCCCAGACTCTTTGATAGCCTGTAGCACACAACTTAAACGCTGATCATGCTCCTCCACTGTAGACCCATACACTAGAATGTCGTCCATGACGACCGCTGTGCCCACGTGGTCACTCAGGAGAGAACTCATTTCCCTTTGAAAGATTTCAGGAGCGGAGGATATCCCAAAGGGGAGTCTGCAGAAGCAGAACCGACCTACCGGTGTGATAAAGGTACTCAGATTGCGGCACTTTGGATCCAGGGGGATCTGCCAAAAACCGCTAGAAGCGTCTAATGTGGAAAATAACTTCGCCCCAGCCAACTTTGGAGCTATATCTTCTAATGTCGGCAAAACAAAACTCTCTCTCTTCACTGCTTCATTCATCCTTTTCAGGTCCACACAGATGCGCACCTTTCTGTTTTTCTTTGCAACTGGAACAATGGGGGCACACCAATCAGTCGCTTCAACAACCTCTTCAATAACCCCCATAGACTTCATGCGCATAAGCTCTTTGTCCACTTGAGGCATGAGCGGGAACGGGATTCTACGAGGGGTAGAAATACTGTATGGGACTGCGTCACTTTTAAGTGCTATACGGACAGGTTTGCAGTTCAGTAGGCCCAACTCGCCAAACATATCTTCGGAAATCTCATTCACTCTGGCCACGAGGCCCAAGTCACAGGCTGCTTTTCTGCTCAATAAACTGTTAACACACTGACCTCGGATCACATGCACCCACATGGTAAACTTCCTTTGCTTGTACTCACAGCTGGCAAGAAATTTCCCCACACAATCAATGCGGCCACCAGGACTATGGACATTTGTAGTAACCTTCGCCAGCTGGGGCTGTCGAGGCAGTTTCATAAATTCAGCAAAAGACATTACAGTGATATCTGCTCCTGTGTCAATCTTAAAATCAACTTTGGCTCCCATTACAGTAAAAGTAACTTTCCAATCTTCCTCTGAGCTTGTCCGTTCCACAACAGACCCCACAAAAGACACTTCCTGACCCTCCTGGTCACTGTCCACCTGCATCTCCTTAATGTATTCAGTTTTACACACCACTTCAAAATGGCCTATTCTGTTGCATTTCCTGCATCTTCTATCTCTGGCCGGGCATATAGCACTCTGATCATGAGCCCGGTAGCACCGTGTGCATCGGCCATGTTGCGCCCATCCACTTCTAGGCCTTTCCAGTACTTTAGATCTACCGCTCACACTGTGCCTTTCACTAGCAGTTTTTCTAGACTGTTGCATTTCATCCACAATACTCTCAGACCTCAGATCAGCACTTTGCTTTTTCACCAGTTCACTCTGGCGGGCCATCCTAATAGCCCCGTCTAACGTTAAATCAGGCTCTAACTGCAGCTTCAGGGAGACTTCAGCATCTGCAATTCCAATAACTCTTCTGTCTCTGATTTGCTCTTCTTTAGCAACACCAAACTCACAGAATTCAACTAATTCATACAGGCTGCGCACAAATGACTCCACAGATTCTCCCACACGCTGATTACGTTTGTGAAAACAAGCTCTCTCATGAATCACATTTCTTTTGGGCACAAAGTGGGCACTGAGTTTATCCATAACTATATCAAAGTTAAATTCTTCCCCTTCTTGGAAAATAAAAGCATTGAACACTGGCTCCACATCTTTCCCCATAGAGTATAAAAGAGAATTAACTTGTACTTCACCACTCTCCTTGTTCAGTTTGGAAGCAATCCTGAAGCGCTGAAACCGCTGACGCCATGTGGGCCAAGTTGCAGGGTGAGAGAAGTCAAAAGGCTCAGGTGGGGTAAACTTTGACATTGCAATCGATCAGGAACAGAAGCGCAGTCCAGAACCTCTGACACCATGTCATGAGATGCAGGACATATGCAGGACACAGCAATGATGGTACAACTCTATTTTATTGCAGAGCATAACAATACACATCTAGTCAGGTTGATTGTACTAAACTAACTGCGACACAGACACTGGACCTAAGCCCCGCCCACATACTAGTGACATCACATCCTGCTCTCATCACAGCACCCACTACTCAATAGTGTTGTTTCTGGGGGTCAGTTAAAAGAGGACCGCAGGATTTGCCCGTCCCTCTTAACAGGAATCTGTGGTAGCTGAATAGCTGCACTTCGGCTTCTGGATGCAGACTGTGAATATCAGTAGTCTTATAGTCCCCAAGTGTCCGAAGGTCAGGTGCCAAATAAGACAAAGTAGGTGATGACCCAGTCATGTGTATTAGGAAGAGTGTTTTAGCTAGCAAGCAGGTCAGATACCGTATGCAGCAAGGTAGGCGACCATCCGGTCAGGTATATTAGGAGGAGTGCTTTAGCCACCAAGCCGGTTTGTAGCCAGAGTAGAGACTTCCAGTCGTTATCCTAGGATCTTGTGTCCGAGCCCAGCACACACAGGCTAGCCAAGGAATGCTACGTGAAGCGGGAGAATGGAATAGGTCTCAAACACAGAGACACAAAGCCGCAGCTACCTGCTTGCTCCGCCCCCAGCCGGAAGTCTCCACCATTGTAACATTGTTGTATGCACAGCTATATGGCTCTTGTTAATTGGCTCATATTATGTATCCAGATGGCTCCCAGTTGAGCATTGCTGCTGCTTCAGCAAAGGAAACTGTATTCTCTAAATGAATCATAAAAGAAAAATGTTGTGTTCCATGTCCCATATCACTTGACTGCGCTAACATTAGTGCACCACTTTTAATCTGCCCATTAAAGGGACAACACTAGATTTTTCTTTGCATAAATGTTTTGCAGATGATCTATTTATATAGCCCATGAAGTTTTTTTTTTTTTTAAATGTATAGTTTTGCTTATTTTTAAATAACAATGCACTGATTTTCAGACTCCTAACCAAGCCCCAAAGTTTTAGGAGAATACTGATGTATCCCTACTCAAACTTGCTTCTGTTTGTGTAAAGAGTCTTTTTCATATACAGAGGAAGGGGGGGGGGGTCTGCTTTTTTTGCTATAGAATCACTTGCAGCGGGTGTTCCAGCTAATCTTTTCAACAGTGCTAAACTGGGAGCTTCCAAGTAAGTTTTTAAACAGTTTTATACTGGATTTTTATATCAGTATCTGTGCATATTATTCTTTATAGTAGTGTCTATTACATGCAGTTAAATAAAAATTGGTGTATACTGTCCCTTTAATTGGTTATGGTGGCTTATCTAGATAACAGCGTTAAATGGACAGATGTTTTTTTCATGATTTAGACAGAGTGCACAATTTTAAAACACTTTCCAATTTATTTCTAATTTGAAATTTACTTTGTTGACTTGGTTCCTTTTGTTGAAAAGCAGGAAGGTATAGATTTAATGGTGAGATGTCTGGAAATCTATAAGGTAGCAGTTTTAATGCTTTTAACAATGTTATACATTTGCAAGAGCACTAGAGGGCAACAGTGTTTGTTGCCATACAGTGCTCCAGATGCTACCTACCTAGGTATCTTTTTCAACAAAGAACCCCATGAGAACAAAGAAAATTTTGATAGTCCAATTAAATTGAAAACTTTTTTTTAAAATTGTTTGCTCTATCTGAATCACGTAATAAAATTTGGGGGCTTTCATGTTCCTTTAAATTTTGCAAAAGCTAGGATAACATCACAGAAGTTAAGACTTAGGACCAGAAAACATTAGAAATCTGTGCAAAGCAAGTGGCCCAAAAAGGAGTTCTGTTGTGACAAAGTCGCCAAATGTGCTTTGTATTATTGAGTCGCATCCTCATCATAAGTCAGGACATTTAAGGCTGATGTTTAGTTATGGACCTAAATAATTTAGTCACGTACCTTGTCTGTTCTTCATATAATCCTGGGCTGGGATTTTAACCTTGAATCAAGAGCCTTTTTTTTTATTTTTTGTTGTTGGAATTTTAGGATTTTTTATTTTTAGTAATATTAGTTTTTTTTTTATTTTTGAAGGTAAGATATGGGGCGAGATTACATACAGTATATGGCATAGGTTTCAGCGCAACTGCTGAAACCCACGCTGCCCGTAAAATGACCTCGCACATTGGGTGAATCACATATACGGTGCCGGCAGATCTTATATTCACGTAAGTCGTAAGAACTGACGAGGTACAGAAACAAGCTGAAATACACATTTCTGGAGTCACCAGTGACTTACGGCAGTTTATGAACTGCCGACACCTAAGTAAAAAACAAAAAAAGTTTAAACACCTGTAAAAATCTAACCCGCCTCCAAAAAATTAACCCGGAGCTTTTAAACCCCTATATCCGCCATCCCCCCACATCACAACTAATAATAAAATGTATTAACCTATAAACCGCCACAACGCAATCTACCTAATAAATGTATTAACCCCTAATCCGCCATCCCCCCACATCGCAAAGTACCTAATTAACCTATTAACCCCTAAACCACCCTAGGGGTTAAAAGTTTTAAAAGGTAGTTTGCGTTGTGGGGTGTTGGCGGATTTGGGGTTAATAGTGTAATTAGATACTTTGCGTTGTGGGTGAGTGGCAGATTAGGAGTTAATAGTTTTAATAGGTAGTTTGCGTTGTGGGGGGTTGGCAGGTTAGGGGTTAATAGTGTAATTAGATACTTTGCGTTGTAGGTGGGTGGCGGATTAGGGGTTAATAACTTTATTAGATACTTTGCGATGTGGGGGTTGGCGGATTATGGGTTAATAGTGTAATTAGATACTTTGCGTTGTAAGTGTGTGGCGGATTATGGGTTAATAACTTTATTAGATACTTTGCATTGTGGGGGTTGGCGGATTATGGGTTAATAGTGTAATTAGATACTTTGCATTGTAAGTGGGTGGCGGATTAGGGGTTAATAACTTTATTAGATACTTTGCAATGTGGGGGTTGGCGGATTATGGGTTAATAGTGTAATTAGATACTTTGCATTGTAAGTGGGTGGCGGATTAGGGGTTAATAACTTTATTAGATACTTTGCGATGTGGGGGTTAGTGGGTTGGTGCATTATGGGTTAATACATTTTATTAGTTATTGCGGTGGGGGATGGCAGTTGAGAGGTACATATAAAGCATGTGTTGGATGTTAAGGCTTTTAGGGAGTTATGGTGCTTATATACTCAGTGCAAGGCTTGCTGCGCCTGCCTATGCGTGGTGAGGTGAAAATGGAGTAAAATTTTCGCTGCGTAAATCCTTGCGCTGATTATATGATACCGACTTGCAAAGCCGGAAAGCCGGTTTTATGTTAGTTTATGGGAGTAAAAGCAATGGGCGAAGGGTAATATATACGTTCCGCATTTGCATTTGTATGTGATCACTAGATTCACAAAATAATTGGCGACACTGGCTTTTGCGGGCGCCACCAAATATGTGATCGGGCCCTAGATTTTGATTTAATTTGATTTAATTAAGATTTTATTTTAAAGGTTGGGGTAGTTTATTGTGGATTAAGTTACGGGTGTTAGGTTAGGGGATTTAGATGTTAGTGTATTACTTTGCGATCTGGGAGATGGCAGTTTAGGGGTTAATAGCATAGTTTAGATATTGCGATGTGGGGGATCGAGGTTTAGGGTTTAATACTGTATATAGGTACTTTGTAGTGTGTGGGTGTGGCGGATTAGGGTTATAAGACTAGTGGTTTATAGGAATTCGGGTTAGCACGCGAGTACGGTATTTGGTTTTTTTTACGTTTTTTTTGCTACATTGAATTCTATGGAGCATTAGGTTATTGCGCCAGCGATATTTATTTTGTGAGAGTCGGGTTAGAGCTAGAGCAATATTTTTTTACTTTTAACTTGTAATACCAGCTCAAGCCGACTTGCGCAAAAGGCTTACCGTTAGCACAATTAGCCCTTTAACGCAAGCGCTAGTTAAGGCTCTACTTGTAATCTAGCCCTAAATGTGCTGACTAAGCACACCATCTGGGACATAACTAATATAATACCACTGTATAATGCTGTAAAATATTCTAAATAATTTATAGAATATATCTATATTTTTTACAGTATGTTTAATACTTTTTAATAATTTGCATTACTTTTTTTTTTTTTTTATATATTCCTATGTTCTTCACATAAAAAATAATGTATTTTTTAAATTATTAAATATATATTTCTACATATATCTGATAATGTACATATCTCTACCTATTTATCTATAGCAGAGCTTTCCAAACTTTTCATGTTGGTGACTAGTGATGTCCCGAACTGTTCGCCCGCGAACGGTTCACAGCGAACATAGGTTGTTCGCGTTCGCGTTTGTGGGCGAACACATGGCGATGTTCGATCCGCCCCTATGTGTCATCATTGTGGAAACTTTGACCCTTTATGTCACAGCTGCCTGACACATTAGAGCCAATCAACATCAGACACTCCCTCACAGACACTCCCAGCTACTCGGAATCCGCCATTTTAGACTCATAACGACCTTGCTTTTTTAATGAGAGGACGTGTTGTGTTTTTGCTCCTGACATTAATAGGAAAAACATAGCTAGGCTAGTGTATTTACAGTCCAGAAGGACTCCACTCATCTCTGCTGCAAGCACAGCACCCCAAAAAGCCCTTTTTAGGGCTATATTTCGTGCCGTTTTTTTTTTCCGTTTTTTTTTTTATTAGCATTTGCCTGGCTTTCAGTTGTGTGTTTAAGGCTCACAGCATATGCTGTGACTACTGCCACCACTGATATCTCCCTAACAACATTAGTTTAAATTTAACTAACCCAAAAATATAATTATTTTTCTAGTGTAATTTTTTTTCATTTTCTATTAGGCCAGTGTCACACAGCATATACTCTGGTTCATTGCCCTGTGTCAGCCAGCAGCCACCAGTGTTAATATCCGTTTATAACATTATTTTAAATAAAAAAAAAAAAAAATATATATATATTTTGCTAGTGTAATCTAATTACATTTACTATCATGCCTGTGTCTGTCAGGCTCACTCAGCATTAATATACCTCTTTTTTTCCAGTCTTTTGGTTAATTGGTCTGTGCCAGGCAGCCACCCAGCACTCATATCTATTTTTCTTTCACCTTAATTTTAATATAAAAAAAAAAAAGTTTAAATTTGTTTGCTAGTGTAATCTAATATAATTTTCTATCCGGCCTATGTGTTTTGCTGACATAGAGAGCCTACTGTGTTTACTTGCTGCCCTCCCTAGTCTATGAGCTACGACTCATATGTGTTTAACCTTTTTTTAATTTCCCCCCCCAAAAAATAATTTCAATCATTTTTCTACTGTAATCTAATAGTATTTTCTATCAGGCGTGTGTGTATCCAACATACAGAGCCTACTGTTTTTAATAGCTGCCCTTCCAAGGCTATCAGCCACGACTCATATGTATATGCTTAACCTTTTTCTTAAAATTTCCAAAAAAAAGTCTTTAAATCATTATGCTAGTGTAATCTAATTGTATTTTCTATCAGGCCTGTGTCTAACTGTCTGTCTGACTTACACAGCATACTGTTGTTATAATTGCTGCCCTACGTAGCAGCCAGAAAGTGCGACCACTCATAGAGTCATATGTGCATTGCACTTATTAACATAATTTTAATATTAAAATCTAAAATTTTCGAATATTTTGCTAGTGTAATGTAACTTAATTTTCTATCAGTCCTGTGTTTTTGTCACTTACACAGCATACTGTGTTAAATTGCTGCCCTACCTACCATCCACGACTCATATCTGCCAGCCTGTCTGCCAGGCCCAAGTAGCCAATTAGTGGCACCAATCACAATTCTTGTAACAGTAATAAAAAAAAATAAAAAAAAAAAATTTTGGACTGCAAATATTCAGTCTCCTAGTGCCATTGAATTTCATTTACCTCCTGCCTGCCACTGCCAGCCTTTTGTGCCAGGCCGTCTAGCCAACTATTTACACCAATCATAATTGTTGTCACAGTCAGACAGTATAGTTATTAATTTAAATAAAAATTTTTTTTAGTGTTGATCTTAATACTCAGTTTGCTCGTGCCTTTGAATTGCACTTTTCTACAACCTTCCAAGCCTGTGTGCCAGGCCTACTTAAAAATATTTACACCAATCATATTTGTTGTGACAGTATTCTAATAATTAAAAATTAAAATTTTTGGTAATAGTTGCTGTGATTTGAATCCTCAGTTTGCTGGTGCCATTGAATAGCACTTTCCTCCTGCCTTGCAGCCTGCTGTGAGCCAGGCCCACCTAGCCAATTGTTGTCAGCAATCATATTTCTGTTAACAGTATTGCAAAAATTGTCAATCATCACTGTTTAGACTGTCAGTAATCAGTCTCCTAGTGTCCTTGAATTGCATCTACCTCCTGCCTGCCATCCTTTTGTGCCAGGCCGTCTTGCCAACTATTTACACCAATCCTAATTTTTTGTCACAGTATAGTTACTAATTACAATTTAAAAAATCTTTATTGTTGATGATCTTAATCCTCAGTTTGCTCGTGCCTTTGAATTGCACTTTTCTACAGCCTTCCAAGCCTGTGTGCCAGGCGTACTTAAAAAATATTTACACCAATCATATTTGTTGTGACAGTATTCTAATAATTAAAAATTAAAATTTTTGGTAATATTTGCTGTGATTTGAATCCTCAGTTTGCTGGTGCCATTGAATAGCACTTTCCTCCTGCCTTGCAGCCTGCTGTGAGCCAGGCCCACCTAGCCAATTGTTGTCAGCAAACATATTTCTTTTAACAGTATTGCAAAAATTGTCAATCATCACTGTTTTGACTGTCATTAATCAGTCTCCTAGTGTCCTTGAATTGCATCTACCTCCTGCCTGCCATCCTTTTGTGCCAGGCCGTCTTGCCAACTATTTACACCAATCCTAATTGTTGTCACAGTATAGTTACTAATTAAAATTAAAAAAATCTTGATTGTTGATCTTAATCCTCATTTTGCTTGTGCCATTGAATTGCACTTTTCTACTGGCTGCCAGCCTGTGTGCCAGGCCCAACTATCCAATTAGTGCTAGCAATCATATTTCTTTTAACAGTATTGCAAAATTTGTCAATCAACACTGTTTTGACTGTCAATCTGCATTCTACTAGTGCCCTTGAATTGCATTTTCCTCCTGCCTGCCTGCCTGTGTGCCAGTCCCAACTAGCCAATTAGTGCCACCACTCATATTTATTGTAACAGGATTGGAATTTTTGTTAATCATAACTGTTTTGACTGTGATTCTTCAGTCTCCTAGTGCCATTGAATTGCAGTTTCCTTTCTCCCAGCGTGTGTGCCAGACAGGCCCATTTGCCAAATAGTGCCAAACAATCATATTTGTTGCCACAGTACTAGTAATATTTCAAAAAATTAACAATTTGTGATTTTTAAAACATCTGTCTTTTTTGTTGTTGTCAGTCTCACAGCGTATACTGTGCCCACTTTCACAGTGCCACCACTCAATTGGTGTAATAGTATTGTTAGTGTCCATTTAAAAAAAAAATGACAGGCAGAGGCAGGCCACCCCGCAGGTTCCGTGGTCGTGGTGCTGTGATTCCTTTTGACCCTACAAATATGCACATTGTTCAGACGCCGGGTGCCAGGGGGGATGCAAAAACTTCTGAGGAGGACCTAGTTGAATGGCTAACACAGGAAACCCAATCTTCTTCAGCTTCCGCTGCTAGTCCTCCTAACCTTGACGCACCATCTAAGTCCAGCTGTGCTTTGGGCAGGTCTCAAGTGACCAGTGCCACTCCGCCGCCTGTCGCCACCACCAACACTAGCACCACAGCTGCTTCACTTGATCTGTAATAACAGGAGTTATTGACACATCATTTTGAAGAAATGAGTGATGCGCAACCATCATTGACAGAGGATGTAGATAATAGTGATCAGTCTCTGTCAGGCAGCATTACCGACATGGAGGTACGGTGTGATGATGATGATGATGTTGTACCCGCTGCTGCTTCCTTTCTTGATGTTTCAGATACAAGTGAAGCGGTTGATGATGATGTATCGGTGGATGTCACGTGGGTGCCTGCTAGAAGAGAAGAAGAAGAGGGGGAAAGTTCAGATGGGGAGACAGAGAGGAGGAGGAGGAGACGATTTGGAAGCACGGGGAGGTCGTCTCAAGGAGCTAGTGGCACAGTCAGACAGCATGCATCGTCACCAGGGGTCAGCCAGACAGCCCGCCGACGCCCATCAACGCATGCTGTTGCCACTACCAGAATGCCTTCATCGCAGAGCTCAGCAGTGTGGCATTTTTTGTGTGTGTCTGCCTCTGACAACAGCGATGCCATTTGCAACCTGTGCCAAAAGAAACTGAGTCGTGGGAAGTCCAACAGCCACCTAGGTACAACTGCTTTGCGAAGGCACATGGTCTCCCATCACAAATGCCGATGGGAAGAACACATGAGTAGAAGCAGCACACAAAGTGAAAGCCGCCCTCCTCCTCCTGCTCCAGCATCTTCAGCCACGTCAACCAGTGCTGTCCTCCTTGCCCCCTCTCAACTATCCTCCACTCAGTCTCTCTTACGTAGCAGTTCCTGGTCATCTGCCCACAGTCAGGTGTCTGTCAAGGACATGTTTGAGCGTAAGAAGCCAATTTCTCAAAGTCACCCCCTTGCCCGGCGTCTGACAGCTGGCTTGTCTGAACTCTTAGCCCGCCAGCTTTCACCATACAAGCTGGTGGAGTCTGATGCTTTCAAAAAATTTGTATCTATTGGGACACCGCAGTGGAAGGTACCTGGCAGAAATTTCTTTTCACAAAAGGCAATCCCAAACCTGTACTCTGTTGTGAGAAAGGAAGTTATGGCATGTCTGGCACACAGCGTTGGGGCAAGGGTCCATATGACCACGGATAGCTGGTCTGCAAAGCATGGTCAGGGCAGGTATATCACCTACACTGCGCATTGGGTAAACCTGCTGACTTCTGACAAGCATGGAATGCGTGGCTCTGCAGAAGAGTTGGTGACACCGCCACGACTTGCAGGCAGGCCTGCTGCTACCTCCTCTACTCCTCCTACTCCATCCTCTTCCATAACCTCTTCCTCGGCTGAGTCCTCTTCAACTTCTGCGTCTTGCTCCACATCTATGGCACCCCCCCAGCTCCCCAGGTACTATGCTACATCCCGGGTACTGCAGTGTCACGCCATCTTGGGGTTGACTTGCCTGAAAGCGGAGAGTCACACCGCACCAGCACTCCTGACCGCCCTGAATGCACAGGTGGATCAGTGGCTGACTCTGCACCAACTGGAGATTGGCAAGGTTGTTTCTGACAATGGAAGTAATTTGGTGGCGGCATTGAAATTGGGCAAGTTGACACATGTGCCGTGCATGGCACATGTGTGTAATCTGATTGTACAACGATTTGTCCATAAGTACCCAGGCTTACAGGACGTCCTGAAGCAGGCCAGGAAGGTGTGTGGCCATTTCAGGCGCTCCTACACGGCCATGGCGCACTTGTCTGATATCCAGCGTCGAAACAACCTGCCAGTGAGGCGCTTGATTTGCGACAGGCCGACACGGTGGAATTCAACACTCCTAATGTTTGACCGCCTGCTCCAACAAGAAAAAGCTGTTAATGAGTATTTGTATGACCGGGGTGCTAGGACAGCCTCTGGGGAGCTGGGGATATTTTTGCCAAATTACTGGACGCTCATGCGCAATGCCTGTAGGCTCATGCGTCCTTTTGAGTAGGTGACAAACCTTGTCAGTCGCACCGAAGGCACCATCAGCGACATAATACCATTTGTTTTCTTCCTGGAGCGTGCCCTGCGAAGAGTGCTGGATCAGGCAGTAGATGAGCGTGAAGAGGAAGCGGGAGAGTTGTGGTGTCCATCACCCCCGCAAACAGCCGAATCAGCATTGCTTGCTGGACCTGCGGCAACGCAGGAAGAGGATTGTAAGGAAGAGGAGTCAGAGGAGGAATGTGGCTTTGGGGAGGATGAGGAGGAGGAAGACCGAGCACAACAGTCATCCCAGGGTGCTTGTTGTTGTCACCTCTCTGGTACCCGTGGTGTTGTACGTGGCTGGGGGGAAGAAGATACCATCAGTGAGATCAGTGAGGAGGAGGAACGCGACATGATTAGCTCAGCATCCAACCTTGTTCAAATGGGTTCTTTCATGCTGTCGTGCCTGTTGAGGGACCCTCGTATAAAAAAGCTGAAGGAGAACGACCTGTACTGGGTGTCCACGCTCCTCGACCCCCCGGTATAAGCATAAAGTGCCTGAAATGTTACCAAATTCCCGCAAGTCGGAAAGGATGGAGCATTTTCATAATAAATTAAAAACTATGCTTTACACAGCGTATAAGGGTGATGTCACAGCACCACGGGAATGTAACAGGGGAAGAGATGAAATTAATCCTCCTTCTCCCACGACCACGGCGGCAAGGACCGGGCGCTTTCCTGACGTCTTGTTGATGGAGGACATGCGTACCACGGGAATGTAACAGGGGAAGAGATGAAATTAATCCTCCTTCTCCCACGACCACGGCGGCAAGGACCGGGCGCTTTCCTGACGTCTTGTTGATGGAGGACATGCGTACCTTTTTAACTCCCATGCACCATCAGAGCCTTTCGGGATCCAGCCTTAGAGAAAGACTCAACCGACAGGTAGCAGACTACCTAGCTTTAACTGCGGATCTCGACACTCTCAGGAGCGATGGACCCCTTGACTACTGGGTGTGCACTGCAAAAGTGAATGTGAAAGATACTAACACTCTCAGGCTCTGTAGCTGACCCCGAACATTAGCGAATCTCCAAAACGCTAATGTGAGAAAACATGGAAAAGAGGTGTACTGGGTGTGCAGGCTGGACTTGTGGCCTGAGCTATCCCAATTTGCAATGGAACTTCTGGCCTGCCCCGCTTCAAGTGTGCTGTCCGAAAGGACTTTTAGTGCAGCAGGAGGTTTTGTCACTTAGAAGAGAAGTCGCCTAGGTCAAAAAAGCCTTGACTATCTCACTTTTATAAAAATGAATGAGGGCTGGATTCCGAAGGGACTGACATTGGGCGATACATTTGAATAAAAAACTACTGATGATGATATGAGCTGGCTTGGGCTACAACTGGTACACAGGCTGGCCTTTTTTTTTTGGTTATAAAGACGGAGGACTTGCTTGACTTTTCCGCCAACAACTAGTGTTCAAGCCACAAGCTTTTAGGGCACTTTATAAATGTTTTACAAACATCGATTTTCTGGCCGCTGCTACAGCAGTTGCTACAACAATACCCCAATTTTTCAGTCATTTGTACATTCCTAATTTTTCTGACCTCTGCTGCATCTCTGTGGGTACAAAACTCAAATAAAAAAAATAAGGCACATAACACTAGTGATTAAACTGTTACAAATTGTACAACTTTACACACCACTTATATCCGGTGGACCATTCAATTGAATGCAAAATGCAACAAATTTGAAAGAGTAGGACTGACCAAGCATCTTTATCCGTCTCTTGGTTGCTCTAAATTATCTCCGTGTTCCATCTATGCCATACCTGTACTCTATTGTGCAAAAGGGTGGCATATGTTGTGTTTCATGCTGTTGTGCCTGTTGCGGGTCGTACCCATGATATAAAAAGGCTGAAGGAGAACGACCTGTAGTAATGGGTGCCCCATCCAGTTTTTAGAAAAATGTTCCTGGTTCCTCTCAATTATCTTTGGGTTTCTAAAACGGATGCCATACCTGTACTCGCTTGTGCAAAAGGATGGCATATGTGGTGGTGTTTCCTGCAGTTGTTTCTGTTGAGGGTGCTGGACCCTCTTATAAAAAAGCTGAAGGAGAACGACCTGGAGTGGGAGTCCAAGCATGGTTTTTGGTGCTATTTCACTTTTACAAACAATTATCTGTGGGTTACACAAATCAATGCCGTACCAGTACTCTATTGTTACAAAGTATGCCATATGTTCTCTTTCCTGCTGGTATTTTGTTTGAGGGTCCTGGACACTCTTATAAAAAGGCCTAAGGTGAAAGAGGTGTACTGGGTGTCCACTCATTTTTATTTTCTATTTCTCATTTGACCAAAATTATCTCTGGTTTTGTAAAATCAATGCCGTACCTGTACTCTATTGTTCAAAAGGATGCCATACGTCCTCTTTCCTGCTGGTGTTTTTTTTGAGGGTCCAGGACCCTCTTATAAAAAAGCCTAAGGAGAAAGAGGTGTACTGGTTGGCCACTCATTTTTATTTTTCTATTTAACAATTGACCAAAATGATCTCTGGGTTTGTAAAATCAATGCTGTACCTGTACTCTATTGTTCAAAAGGATGCCATACGTCCTCTTTCCTGCTGGTGTTTTTTTTGAGGGTCCAGGACCCTCTTATAAAAAGGCCTAAGGAGAAAGAGGTGTACTGGCTGTCCATCGAATCATTTTTTTATTCAAATTTCCATTTTAAAAAAAATTTCTATGGGTTTCTAAAATCTATGCCTTTCCTGTACTCTATTGTTCAAAAGTATGCCATATGTCCTCTTTCCTGCTGGTTTTTTGTTTAAGGGTCCTGGACTCTCTTATAAAAAGGCCTTATGGATAAAGAATTGTACTGGTGTCCATCCAATCATTTTTTTTAATTAAAATTCACGGTTGCAACAAATTATCCCCGGGTTTCTAAAATCAATGCCTTTCCTATAATCTTTTTTTCACAAAGGATGCCATATGTCCTCTTTCCTACTGCTGGTTTTGTTGAGTGTCCTGGAGCCTCTGCTAAAAAGGCCGAAGGATAAAGAAGTGTAATGGGTGTCTATTCAATGTTTTTTTAGATTTCCCGTTTGTAACAAATTTTTTCTGTCTTTATAAAATCAATGCCTTTCCTGTAATCTATTTTTCAAAAGGATGCCATATGTCCTATTTCATGCTGTTCTTTCTGTTGAGGCTCCGGGACACTCTTATAAAAAGGACTAAGGATAAAGAAGTGTACTGGGTGTATAATCTATGTTTTTTTAGATTTCACGGTTGCAACTAATGATCTCTGTGTTTCTAAAATCAATGCCTTTCCTGTAATCTAATTTTCTAAAGGATGCCATATGTCCTCTTTCATGCTGCTGGTTTTGTGGAGGGTCCTGGAGCCTCTGCTAAAAAGGCCTAAGGATCAATAAGTGTACTTGGTGTATAATCAAAGTTTTTTGTGATTTCACGGTTGCAACTAATGATCTCTGTGTTTCTAAAATCAATGCCATTCCTGTAATCTAATTTTCTAAAGGATGCCATATGTCCTCTTTCATGCTGCTGGTTTTGTGGAGGGTCCTGGAGCCTCTGCTAAAAAGGCCTAAGGATAAATAAGTGTACTTGGTGTATAATCGAAGTTTTTTGTGATTTCACGGTTGCAACTAATGATCTCTGTGTTTCTAAAATCAATGCCTTTCCTGTAATCTAATTTTCTAAAGGATGCCATATGTCCTCTTTCATGCTGCTGGTTTTGTGGAGGGTCCTGGAGCCTCTGCTAAAAAGGCCTAAGGATAAATAAGTGTACTTGGTGTATAATCAAAGTTTTTTGTGATTTCACAGTTGCAACTAATGATCTCTGTGTTTCTAAAATCAATGCCTTTCCTATAATCATTTTTTCAAAAGGATGCCATATGTCCTCTTTCCTGCTGCTGGTTTTGTTGACGGTCCTGGAGCCTCTGCTGCGCATAATAAAGAAAAAAAAAATTAATTTAACTTGACTTAATATCTGAAGCATGACTTCAGGAGTCAGGTGTGGTAGTAGGTAGTGGTTGTTGTTAGCAGATTATTTTTATTGCAAATTGCAATTGCCACAGCGTGCATAAAATGTGCATCACTAGTCCAAATTTAAATTTTTTTTTTCATTCAGGATTAGTTTGGGGTACGGCGCAATATTGGAAAGGCAAAAAACAGGTCTTGGTACCCGTTGATATAAGGGGTGACTACTAGTGCTTTTACCAGGCTCCTCTTGGATAGCCCCAGAAAGTGTGAGTATGAATCCCAAAAAGAAAATGAAATTAAGGTTGAAAAATTACTCCTAAGTAAATTGTAAGACATGGAGCTCCTCAAACACACGTCCTACCGCAACAGGTATAGGCTCCGCCCACCCAAATCTTACCTTTTTAATGCCAATTGATATTGACACAGCTGGAACAACAGTAACTAACATGTGCGTCACCACAGTCTCCGAATCTATTGTCGGATGTATACAAAAACAACAATAAAGAATTCCTTTTGGGGCGCAAAGAGATTGCTACCGAAACACTCCAGGAACTTCACAAAAGTGTCTGTCTTGTGTTTCTGGTGATGTTGTAGACATCTTGGTAGTGTACAGGGAGGGCAAAAATCCTCTCCATCTCTGTGCACCACAGGACAGGACGTCCTTGTCATCCATAAGCACATGAAATTGCTGGCATTTTCGTTGCTTCAAGAAGTTCAGTTTTTGTGGTGATAGTACAGAATTAAATAAACTTTGGTTTCCTACCATACTCAAGACAATCTTGTAGACAAACAGTGCCTTAAAAAACACATTTGCAATATGGATTCACCAGAGCAAGGTCATTGCAAGTATTTCCCACAATAACAAAATTAAAATGACACAACTCCGCAATCTTCCCCTTCACATTATTATTGTCACACTCCATTGTACTACTATGCCCACCTCCCTGCTCTTGTTTTTGTTGAGGGTCCTGGAGCCCCTGCTAAAAAGGCCTATGGATAAATAAGTGTACTGGGTGTCTAATCAATGTTTTTTTCTATTTCACGGGTCAGATAAATGATCTGTGGGATTCTAAAATCAATGCCTTTCCTGTAATCTATTATTCAAAAGGAGGACATATGTCCTCTTTCATGCTGTTGTTTCTGTTGAGGCTCCGGGACCCTCGTATTAAAAAGGACTAAGGATAAAGAAGTGTACTGGGTGTCCAATCATTTTTTTTTCTATTTCACGGGTCATATAAATGATCTCTGTGTTTCTAAAATCAATGCCTTTCCTGTAATCTATTTTACAAAAGTATGCCATATGTCCTCTTTCCTGCTGCTGGTTTTGTTGAGGGTCCTGGAGCCTATGCTTAAAAGGCCTAAGGATAAAGAAGTGTACTGGGTGTCTAATCTATGTTTTTTTAGATTTCATGGTTGCAAAAAATTATCCACGGGTTTCTAAAATCAATGCCTTTCCTGTAATCTATTATTCACAAGGATGCCATATGTACTTTTTAATGCTGTTGGTTCTGTTGAGGCTCCGGGAGCCTCTTAATCTTATTAAAAAGGCCTAATGAAAAATAAGTGTACTAATCAATGTTTTTTTCTATTTACCATTTGCAACTAATGATCTCTGTGTTTCTGAAATCAATGCCTTTCCTATAATCATTTTTTCAAAAGGATGCCATATGTCCTCTTTCCTGCTGCTAGTTTTGTCGAGGGTCCTGGAGCCTCTGCTGAGCATAATTTTTTTTTTTTTTTATTTAACTTGACTTAATAACTGAAGCATGACTTCAGGAGTCAGGTGTGGTCGTAGGTAGTGGTTGTTGTTAGCTGATTATTTTTATTGCAAATTGCAATTGCCACAGCGTGCATAAAATGTGCGTCACTAGTCCAAATTTTAAGTTTTTTTTTTCATTCAGGATTAGTTTGTGGACCGGCGCAATATTGGAGAGGCAAAAAGCAGGTCTCCGTACCCGTTGATATAAGGGGTGACTACTACTGCTTTTACCAGGCTCCTCTTGGATAGCCCCAGAAAGTGTGACTATGAATCCCAAAAAGAAAATTAAATTAAGGTTGAAAACTAACTCCAAAGTAACTTGTAAGACCTGGAGCTCCTCAAACACACGTCCTACCGCAACAGCTATAGGCTCCCCAACCCACAAATCTTAACTTTTTCATGCCAATTGATATTGCCACAGCTGGAACAACAGTAAATAACATGTGCGTCACCACAGTCTCCGAAGCTGTTGTCGGATGTATACAAAAACACTGATAAAGTATTCCTTTAGGAGCGCAAAGAGATGGCTACCGAAACACTCCAGGAACTTCACAAGAGTGGTTGTATTGTGTTTCTGGTGATGTTTGAGACATCTGGGTAGTGTACAGGGGGGGCAAAAATCGTCTCCATCTCTGTGCACCACAGGACATGACGTCCTTGTCATCCATAAGCACATGAAATTGCTGGCAAGAAGTTCATTTTTTGTGGTGATAGATAGTACAGAATTAAATAAACTTTGGTTTCCTACCATACTCAAGACAATCTTGTATTTCAAAATTCGTACTTGCTGTGGGAAACAGTGGGCTGTCCATACCAGGAAGATGATTTAGACAGAAGTAACGAGTTCTGCTTGCAGGTGACACATGTTTATCGTCAATCATCAAAGGGGTTGCGTGCAGAATATGGCTGATGGCCCCTTATTCACATGTTTGTCCAGAGCCACAACATTTGCAAACAGCCAGAAGAAAGGTCGTTTCTCACCAGCCTTAAGTTGAGCTTCATTTACCAAATGCTGATATTCAAAAAAATAGACAAACAGTGCCTTAAATAACACATTTGCGATATGGATTCACCAGAGCAAGGTCATTGCAAGTACTAAGTTCCCACGATAACAAAATTAAAATGCTACAACTATGCAATCTTCACCTTCAGATTATTATTGTCACACTCCATTGTACTCCTATGCCCAGCTCCCTGCTCTTGTTTTTGTTGAGGGTCCTGGAGCCTCTGCTGAAAAGGCCTATGCATAATAAAGTGTACTGGGTGTCTGTTCAATGTTTTTTTTTATTTCCCGGTTGCAAGTAATTATCTCAGTGTTTCTAAAATCAATGCCTTTCCTGTAATCTATAGTTCAAAAAGATTGACATATGTCCTCTTTCATGCTGTTGTTTCAGTTGCGGCTCCGGGACCCTCGTATTAACAAGGCCTGAGGATAAATAAGTGTAACCGGTGTCTAATGAATGTTTTTTTCTATTACACGGGTCATATAAATGATCTGTGGGTTTCTGAAATCAATGCCTTTACTGTAATATTTTATTCAAAAGGATGACATATCTCCTCTTTCATGCTGTTGTTTCGTTTGAGGCTCCGGGACCCTCGTATTAAAAAGGCCTGAGGATAAATAAGTGTCACGGGTGTGTAATCAATGTTTTTTTCTATTTCACGGTTGCAAACAATGATCTGTGGGTTTCTAAAATCAATGCCTTTACTGTAATCTTTTATTCAAAAGGATGACATATCTCCTCTTTCATGCTGTTGTTTCGGTTGAGGCTCCGGGACCCTCGTATTAAAAAGGCCTGAGCTTAAATAAGTGTCACGGGTGTCTAATCAATGATTTTTTCTAATTTAACGGTTGCAAATCATGATCTGTGGGTTTCTAAAATCAATGCCTTTCCTGTAATCTTTTATTCAAAAGGATGACATATCTCCTCTTTCATGCTGTTGTTTCGGTTCAGGCTCCGGGACCCTCGTATTAAAAAGGCCTGAGGATAAATAAGTGTCACGGGTGTGTAATCAATGTTTTTTTCTATTTCACGGTTGCAAATAATGATCTGTGGGTTTCTAAAATCAATGCCTTTACTGTAATCTTTTATTCAAAAGGATGACATATCTCCTCTTTCATGCTGTTGTTTCGGTTCAGGCTCCGGGACCCTCGTATTAAAAAGGCCTGAGCATAAATAAGTGTCACGGGTGTGTAATCAATGTTTTTTTCTAATTTCACGGTTGCAAATAATGATCTGTGGGTTTCTAAAATCAATGCCTTTACTGTAATCTTTTATTCAAAAGGATGACATATCTCCTCTTTCATGCTGTTGTTTCGGTTGAGGCTCCGGGACCCTCGTATTAAAAAGGCCTGAGCATAAATAAGTGTCACGGGTGTGTAATCAATGTTTTT
This sequence comes from Bombina bombina, assembly GCF_027579735.1. NCBI lineage: Eukaryota > Metazoa > Chordata > Amphibia > Anura > Bombinatoridae > Bombina > Bombina bombina. The sequence continues at coordinate 742,406,701 of NC_069500.1, forward strand.
TTCTAATTTCACGGTTGCAAATAATGATCTGTGGGTTTCTAAAATCAATGCCTTTACTGGCCTTTACTGTCTGTTCAATGTTTTTTTTTATTTCCCGGTTGCAAGTAATTATCTCAGTGTTTCTAAAATCAATGCCTTTCCTGTAATCTATAGTTCAAAAAGATTGACATATGTCCTCTTTCATGCTGTTGTTTCAGTTGCGGCTCCGGGACCCTCGTATTAACAAGGCCTGAGGATAAATAAGTGTAACCGGTGTCTAATGAATGTTTTTTTCTATTACACGGGTCATATAAATGATCTGTGGGTTTCTGAAATCAATGCCTTTACTGTAATATTTTATTCAAAAGGATGACATATCTCCTCTTTCATGCTGTTGTTTCGTTTGAGGCTCCGGGACCCTCGTATTAAAAAGGCCTGAGGATAAATAAGTGTCACGGGTGTGTAATCAATGTTTTTTTCTATTTCACGGTTGCAAACAATGATCTGTGGGTTTCTAAAATCAATGCCTTTACTGTAATCTTTTATTCAAAAGGATGACATATCTCCTCTTTCATGCTGTTGTTTCGGTTGAGGCTCCGGGACCCTCGTATTAAAAAGGCCTGAGCATAAATAAGTGTCACGGGTGTGTAATCAATGTTTTTTTCTAATTTCACGGTTGCAAATAATGATCTGTGGGTTTCTAAAATCAATGCCTTTACTGTAATCTTTTATTCAAAAGGATGACATATCTCCTCTTTCATGCTGTTGTTTCGGTTGAGGCTCCGGGACCCTCGTATTAAAAAGGCCTGAGCATAAATAAGTGTCACGGGTGTGTAATCAATGTTTTTTTCTATTTCACGGTTGCAAATAATGATCTGTGGGTTTCTAAAATCAATGCCTTTACTGTAATCTTTTATTCAAAAGGATGACATATCTCCTCTTTCATGCTGTTGTTTCGGTTGAGGCTCCGGGACCCTCGTATTAAAAAGGCCTGAGCATAAATAAGTGTCACGGGTGTGTAATCAATGTTTTTTTCTAATTTCACGGTTGCAAATAATGATCTGTGGGTTTCTAAAATCAATGCCTTTACTGTAATCTTTTATTCAAAAGGATGACATATCTCCTCTTTCATGCTGTTGTTTCGGTTGAGGCTCCGGGACCCTCGTATTAAAAAGGCCTGAGCATAAATAAGTGTCACGGGAGTGTAATCAATGTTTTTTTCTAATTTCACGGTTGCAAATAATGATCTGTGGGTTTCTAAAATCAATGCCTTTACTGTAATCTTTTATTCAAAAGGATGACATATCTCCTCTTTCATGCTGTTGTTTCGGTTGAGGCTCCGGGACCCTCGTATTAAAAAGGCCTGAGCATAAATAAGTGTCACGGGTGTGTAATCAATGTTTTTTTCTAATTTCACGGTTGCAAATAATGATCTGTGGGTTTCTAAAATCAATGCCTTTACTGTAATCTTTTATTCAAAAGGATGACATATCTCCTCTTTCATGCTGTTGTTTCGGTTGAGGCTCCGGGACCCTCGTATTAAAAAGGCCTGAGCATAAATAAGTGTCACGGGTGTGTAATCAATGTTTTTTTCTATTTCACGGTTGCAAATAATGATCTGTGGGTTTCTAAAATCAATGCCTTTACTGTAATCTTTTATTCAAAAGGATGACATATCTCCTCTTTCATGCTGTTGTTTCGGTTGAGGCTCCGGGACCCTCGTATTAAAAAGGCCTGAGCATAAATAAGTGTCACGGGTGTGTAATCAATGTTTTTTTCTAATTTCACGGTTGCAAATAATGATCTGTGGGTTTCTAAAATCAATGCCTTTACTGTAATCTTTTATTCAAAAGGATGACATATCTCCTCTTTCATGCTGTTGTTTCGGTTGAGGCTCCGGGACCCTCGTATTAAAAAGGCCTGAGCATAAATAAGTGTCACGGGTGTGTAATCAATGTTTTTTTCTAATTTCACGGTTGCAAATAATGATCTGTGGGTTTCTAAAATCAATGCCTTTACTGTAATCTTTTATTCAAAAGGATGACATATCTCCTCTTTCATGCTGTTGTTTCGGTTGAGGCTCCGGGACCCTCGTATTAAAAAGGCCTGAGCATAAATAAGTGTCACGGGTGTGTAATCAATGTTTTTTTCTAATTTCACGGTTGCAAATAATGATCTGTGGGTTTCTAAAATCAATGCCTTTACTGTAATCTTTTATTCAAAAGGATGACATATCTCCTCTTTCATGCTGTTGTTTCGGTTGAGGCTCCGGGACCCTCGTATTAAAAAGGCCTGAGCATAAATAAGTGTCACGGGTGTGTAATCAATGTTTTTTTCTAATTTCACGGTTGCAAATAATGATCTGTGGGTTTCTAAAATCAATGCCTTTACTGTAATCTTTTATTCAAAAGGATGACATATCTCCTCTTTCATGCTGTTGTTTCGGTTGAGGCTCCGGGACCCTCGTATTAAAAAGGCCTGAGCATAAATAAGTGTCACGGGTGTGTAATCAATGTTTTTTTCTAATTTCACGGTTGCAAATAATGATCTGTGGGTTTCTAAAATCAATGCCTTTACTGTAATCTTTTATTCAAAAGGATGACATATCTCCTCTTTCATGCTGTTGTTTCGGTTGAGGCTCCGGGACCCTCGTATTAAAAAGGCCTGAGCATAAATAAGTGTCACGGGTGTGTAATCAATGTTTTTTTTCTAATTTCACGGTTGCAAATAATGATCTGTGGGTTTCTAAAATCAATGCCTTTACTGTAATCTTTTATTCAAAAGGATGACATATCTCCTCTTTCATGCTGTTGTTTCGGTTGAGGCTCCGGGACCCTCGTATTAAAAAGGCCTGAGCATAAATAAGTGTCACGGGTGTGTAATCTATGTTTTTTTCTAATTTCACGGTTGCAAATAATGATCTGTGGGTTTCTAAAATCAATGCCTTTACTGTAATCTTTTATTCAAAAGGATGACATATCTCCTCTTTCATGCTGTCGTTTTGGTTGAGGCTCCGGGACCCTCGTATTAAAAAGGCCTGAGCATAAATAAGTGTCACGGGTGTGTAATCAATGTTTTTTTCTAATTTCACGGTTGCAAATAATGATCTGTGGGTTTCTAAAATCAATGCCTTTACTGTAATCTTTTATTCAAAAGGATGACATATCTCCTCTTTCATGCTGTTGTTTCGGTTGAGGCTCCGGGACCCTCGTATTAAAAAGGCCTGAGCATAAATAAGTGTCACGGGTGTGTAATCAATGTTTTTTTCTAATTTCACGGTTGCAAATAATGATCTGTGGGTTTCTAAAATCAATGCCTTTACTGTAATCTTTTATTCAAAAGGATGACATATCTCCTCTTTCATGCTGTTGTTTCGGTTGAGGCTCCGGGACCCTCGTATTAAAAAGGCCTGAGCATAAATAAGTGTCACGGGTGTGTAATCTATGTTTTTTTCTAATTTCACGGTTGCAAATAATGATCTGTGGGTTTCTAAAATCAATGCCTTTACTGTAATCTTTTATTCAAAAGGATGACATATCTCCTCTTTCATGCTGTTGTTTCGGTTGAGGCTCCGGGACCCTCGTATTAAAAAGGCCTGAGCATAAATAAGTGTCACGGGTGTGTAATCAATGTTTTTTTCTAATTTCACGGTTGCAAATAATGATCTGTGGGTTTCTAAAATCAATGCCTTTACTGTAATCTTTTATTCAAAAGGATGACATATCTCCTCTTTCATGCTGTTGTTTCGGTTGAGGCTCCGGGACCCTCGTATTAAAAAGGCCTGAGCATAAATAAGTGTCACGGGTGTGTAATCTATGTTTTTTTCTAATTTCACGGTTGCAAATAATGATCTGTGGGTTTCTAAAATCAATGCCTTTACTGTAATCTTTTATTCAAAAGGATGACATATCTCCTCTTTCATGCTGTCGTTTCGGTTGAGGCTCCGGGACCCTCGTATTAAAAAGGCCTGAGCATAAATAAGTGTCACGGGTGTGTAATCAATGTTTTTTTCTAATTTCACGGTTGCAAATAATGATCTGTGGGTTTCTAAAATCAATGCCTTTACTGTAATCTTTTATTCAAAAGGATGACATATCTCCTCTTTCATGCTGTTGTTTCGGTTGAGGCTCCGGGACCCTCGTATTAAAAAGGCCTGAGCATAAATAAGTGTCACGGGTGTGTAATCAATGTTTTTTTCTAATTTCACGGTTGCAAATAATGATCTGTGGGTTTCTAAAATCAATGCCTTTACTGTAATCTTTTATTCAAAAGGATGACATATCTCCTCTTTCATGCTGTTGTTTCGGTTGAGGCTCCGGGAAACTCGTATTAAAAAGGCCTGAGCATAAATAAGTGTCACGGGTGTGTAATCAATGTTTTTTTCTATTTCACGGTTGCAAATAATGATCTGTGGGTTTCTAAAATCAATGCCTTTACTGTAATCTTTTATTCAAAAGGATGACATATCTCCTCTTTCATGCTGTTGTTTCGGTTGAGGCTCCGGGACCCTCGTATTAAAAAGGCCTGAGCATAAATAAGTGTCACGGGTGTGTAATCAATGTTTTTTTTCTAATTTCACGGTTGCAAATAATGATCTGTGGGTTTCTAAAATCAATGCCTTTACTGTAATCTTTTATTCAAAAGGATGACATATCTCCTCTTTCATGCTGTTGTTTCGGTTGAGGCTCCGGGACCCTCGTATTAAAAAGGCCTGAGCATAAATAAGTGTCACGGGTGTGTAATCTATGTTTTTTTCTAATTTCACGGTTGCAAATAATGATCTGTGGGTTTCTAAAATCAATGCCTTTACTGTAATCTTTTATTCAAAAGGATGACATATCTCCTCTTTCATGCTGTCGTTTCGGTTGAGGCTCCGGGACCCTCGTATTAAAAAGGCCTGAGCATAAATAAGTGTCACGGGTGTGTAATCAATGTTTTTTTCTAATTTCACGGTTGCAAATAATGATCTGTGGGTTTCTAAAATCAATGCCTTTACTGTAATCTTTTATTCAAAAGGATGACATATCTCCTCTTTCATGCTGTTGTTTCGGTTGAGGCTCCGGGACCCTCGTATTAAAAAGGCCTGAGCATAAATAAGTGTCACGGGTGTGTAATCAATGTTTTTTTCTAATTTCACGGTTGCAAATAATGATCTGTGGGTTTCTAAAATCAATGCCTTTACTGTAATCTTTTATTCAAAAGGATGACATATCTCCTCTTTCATGCTGTTGTTTCGGTTGAGGCTCCGGGAACCTCGTATTAAAAAGGCCTGAGCATAAATAAGTGTCACGGGTGTGTAATCAATGTTTTTTTCTATTTCACGGTTGCAAATAATGATCTGTGGGTTTCTAAAATCAATGCCTTTACTGTAATCTTTTATTCAAAAGGATGACATATCTCCTCTTTCATGCTGTTGTTTCGGTTGAGGCTCCGGGACCCTCGTATTAAAAAGGCCTGAGCATAAATAAGTGTCACGGGTGTGTAATCAATGTTTTTTTCTAATTTCACGGTTGCAAATAATGATCTGTGGGTTTCTAAAATCAATGCCTTTACTGTAATCTTTTATTCAAAAGGATGACATATCTCCTCTTTCATGCTGTTGTTTCGGTTGAGGCTCCGGGACCCTCGTATTAAAAAGGCCTGAGCATAAATAAGTGTCACGGGTGTGTAATCAATGTTTTTTTCTATTTCACGGTTGCAAATAATGATCTGTGGGTTTCTAAAATCAATGCCTTTACTGTAATCTTTTATTCAAAAGGATGACATATCTCCTCTTTCATGCTGTTGTTTCGGTTGAGGCTCCGGGACCCTCGTATTAAAAAGGCCTGAGCATAAATAAGTGTCACGGGTGTGTAATCAATGTTTTTTTTCTAATTTCACGGTTGCAAATAATGATCTGTGGGTTTCTAAAATCAATGCCTTTACTGTAATCTTTTATTCAAAAGGATGACATATCTCCTCTTTCATGCTGTTGTTTCGGTTGAGGCTCCGGGACCCTCGTATTAAAAAGGCCTGAGCATAAATAAGTGTCACGGGTGTGTAATCTATGTTTTTTTCTAATTTCACGGTTGCAAATAATGATCTGTGGGTTTCTAAAATCAATGCCTTTACTGTAATCTTTTATTCAAAAGGATGACATATCTCCTCTTTCATGCTGTCGTTTTGGTTGAGGCTCCGGGACCCTCGTATTAAAAAGGCCTGAGCATAAATAAGTGTCACGGGTGTGTAATCAATGTTTTTTTCTAATTTCACGGTTGCAAATAATGATCTGTGGGTTTCTAAAATCAATGCCTTTACTGTAATCTTTTATTCAAAAGGATGACATATCTCCTCTTTCATGCTGTTGTTTCGGTTGAGGCTCCGGGACCCTCGTATTAAAAAGGCCTGAGCATAAATAAGTGTCACGGGTGTGTAATCAATGTTTTTTTCTAATTTCACGGTTGCAAATAATGATCTGTGGGTTTCTAAAATCAATGCCTTTACTGTAATCTTTTATTCAAAAGGATGACATATCTCCTCTTTCATGCTGTTGTTTCGGTTGAGGCTCCGGGAAACTCGTATTAAAAAGGCCTGAGCATAAATAAGTGTCACGGGTGTGTAATCAATGTTTTTTTCTATTTCACGGTTGCAAATAATGATCTGTGGGTTTCTAAAATCAATGCCTTTACTGTAATCTTTTATTCAAAAGGATGACATATCTCCTCTTTCATGCTGTTGTTTCGGTTGAGGCTCCGGGACCCTCGTATTAAAAAGGCCTGAGCATAAATAAGTGTCACGGGTGTGTAATCAATGTTTTTTTTCTAATTTCACGGTTGCAAATAATGATCTGTGGGTTTCTAAAATCAATGCCTTTACTGTAATCTTTTATTCAAAAGGATGACATATCTCCTCTTTCATGCTGTTGTTTCGGTTGAGGCTCCGGGACCCTCGTATTAAAAAGGCCTGAGCATAAATAAGTGTCACGGGTGTGTAATCTATGTTTTTTTCTAATTTCACGGTTGCAAATAATGATCTGTGGGTTTCTAAAATCAATGCCTTTACTGTAATCTTTTATTCAAAAGGATGACATATCTCCTCTTTCATGCTGTCGTTTCGGTTGAGGCTCCGGGACCCTCGTATTAAAAAGGCCTGAGCATAAATAAGTGTCACGGGTGTGTAATCAATGTTTTTTTCTAATTTCACGGTTGCAAATAATGATCTGTGGGTTTCTAAAATCAATGCCTTTACTGTAATCTTTTATTCAAAAGGATGACATATCTCCTCTTTCATGCTGTTGTTTCGGTTGAGGCTCCGGGACCCTCGTATTAAAAAGGCCTGAGCATAAATAAGTGTCACGGGTGTGTAATCAATGTTTTTTTCTAATTTCACGGTTGCAAATAATGATCTGTGGGTTTCTAAAATCAATGCCTTTACTGTAATCTTTTATTCAAAAGGATGACATATCTCCTCTTTCATGCTGTTGTTTTGGTTGAGGCTCCGGGACCCTCGTATTAAAAAGGCCTGAGCATAAATAAGTGTCACGGGTGTCTAATCAATGTTTTTTTCTAATTTCACGGTTGCAAATAATGATCTGTGGGTTTCTAAAATCAATGCCTTTACTGTAATCTTTTATTCAAAAGGATGACATATCTCCTCTTTCATGCTGTTGTTTCGGTTGAGGCTCCGGGACCCTCGTATTAAAAAGGCCTGAGCATAAATAAGTGTCACGGGTGTGTAATCAATGTTTTTTTCTAATTTCACGGTTGCAAATAATGATCTGTGGGTTTCTAAAATCAATGCCTTTACTGTAATCTTTTATTCAAAAGGATGACATATCTCCTCTTTCATGCTGTTGTTTCGGTTGAGGCTCCGGGACCCTCGTATTAAAAAGGCCTGAGAATAAATAAGTGTCATGGGTGTGTAATCAATGTTTTTTTCTAATTTCACGGTTGCAAATAATGATCTGTGGGTTTCTAAAATCAATGCCTTTACTGTAATCTTTTATTCAAAAGGATGACATATCTCCTCTTTCATGCTGTTGTTTTGGTTGAGGCTCCGGGACCCTCGTATTAAAAAGGCCTGAGCATAAATAAGTGTCACGGGTGTGTAATCAATGTTTTTTTCTAATTTCACGGTTGCAAATAATGATCTGTGGGTTTCTAAAATCAATGCCTTTACTGTAATCTTTTATTCAAAAGGATGACATATCTCCTCTTTCATGCTGTTGTTTCGGTTGAGGCTCCGGGACCCTTGTATTAAAAAGGCCTGAGCATAAATAAGTGTCACGGGTGTCTAATCAATGTTTTTTTCTAATTTCACGGTTGCAAATAATGATCTGTGGGTTTCTAAAATCAATGCCTTTCCTGTAATCTATTATTCAAAAGGATGACATATCTCCTCTTTCATGCTGTTGTTTCGTTTGAGGCTCCGGGACCCTCGTATTAAAAAGGCCTGAGGATAAATAATTGTGCAACGGGTATCTAATGAATTTTTTTTTGATTTCACGGGTCATATAAATGATCTCTGGGATTCTAAAATCAATGCCTTTCCTGTAATCTATTATTCAAAAGGATGACAGTACTACCAAAATACAGCCAATTAAGGGCCTTAGGAAGACTGAGCCAAGGTTGGATTGTAGTATTTGGTTAGGCTAATCATGATGGCCATGTAGACCACCACCACCGAGAGTCCTGGAAGTAACAGGGATGATGAGATGAAAGAGCTAAGAATAGTAGAACTTGAAACAACAGAGTTAGCCATGGGTGTTAGTGCAAAACCGCTTGGCTTTTTTTTGGCTTTGGGTGCGGCTATTCATGCAGGCCATATAGAGCTGACAACATTCGGTGTCGTATCAGCTATTAAACTAATAAGAACAGTACTACCAAAATACAGCCAATGAAGGGCCTTAGGAAGACTGAGCCAAGGTTGGATTGTAGTATTTGGTTAGGCTAATCATGATGGCCATGTAGACCACCACCACCGAGAGTCCTGGAAGTAACAGGGATGATGAGATGAAAGAGCTAAGAATAGTAGAACTTGAAACAACAGAGTTAGCCATGGGTGTTAGTTCAAAACCGCTTGGCTTTTTTTTGGCTTTGGGTGCGGCTATTCATGCAGGCCATATAGAGCTGACAATATTCGGTGTCGTATCAGCTATTAAACTAATAAGAACAGTACTACCAAAATACAGCCAATGAAGGGCCTTAGGAAGACTGAGCCAAGGTTGGATTGTAGTATTTGGTTAGGCTAATCATGATGGCCATGTAGACCACCACCACCGAGAGTCCTGGAAGTAACCGGGATGATGAGATGAAAGAGCTAAGAATAGTAGAACTTGAAACAACAGAGTTAGCCATGGGTGTTAGTGCAAAACCGCTTGGCTTTTTTTTGGCTTTGGGTGCGGCTATTCATGCAGGCCATATAGAGCTGACAACATTCGGTGTTGTATCAGCTATTAAACTAATAAGAACAGTACTACCAAAATACAGCCAATGAAGGGCCTTAGGAAGACTGAGCCAAGGTTGGATTGTAGTATTTGGTTAGGCTAATCATGATGGCCATGTAGACCACCACCACCGAGAGTCCTGGAAGTAACAGGGATGATGAGATGAAAGAGCTAAGAATAGTAGAACTTGAAACAACAGAGTTAGCCATGGGTGTTAGGGCAAAACCGCTTGGCTTTTTTTTGGCTTTGGGTGCGGCTATTTATGCAGGCCATATAGAGCTGACAACATTCGGTGTCGTATCAGCTATTAAACTAATAAGAACAGTACTACCAAAATACAGCCAATGAAGGGCCTTAGGAAGACTGAGCCAAGGTTGGATTGTAGTATTTGGTTAGGCTAATCATGATGGCCATGTAGACCACCACCACCGAGAGTCCTGGAAGTAACAGGGATGATGAGATGAAAGTGCTAAGAATAGTACTACTTGAAACAACAGAGTTAGCCATGGGTGTTAATCCAAGACCGCTTGGATTTATTTTTGTATTGGGTGCGGCTAATCATGCAGGCCATATAGAGCTGCCACCATTCGGTGTTGTATCAGCTATAAAAATAATAAGAACTGTACTATCAAAATACAGACAATGAAGGGCCTATGAAGACTGAGCAAAGGTTGGATTGTAGTATTTTGTTCGGCTAATCATGATGGCCATGTAGACCGCCCGTAACAGGGATGAAAGTGCTAAGAATAGTACTAATTGAAACAACCGAGTTAGCCATGGGTTTTAGTCTAAGACCACTCGGCTTTTTTTTGGGTTTGGGTGCAGCTAATCATGAAGGCCAGATAGACCTGCCACCATTTGGTGTTGTAACAGGTATGAAAATGCAAAGAACAGTACTACTTAACACAACCTACTTACCATGGGTCCCAGAGCATATGTTTGGTTGTTATATTTTGTAAGGGTAATCATGCAGGCCATATAGACCTCCACCGATAGGGTGAGTATGAGTAACAGCTATTAAAATGCGAAGGACATAACTAACTAACACAACATAGTTACCATGGGTCGAAGACCAAGAGCAGATGTCTTATTATTATATTTTGTATGGTTAATCATCCAGGCCGTATAGACCTCACCAAATAGGGGGAGTTACAGAGATTAAAGTGCTAAGAATGGTAGTACTTAAAAAACAACCTCTTTAAAATAGGTAGCAGACCACATGTCTTATTATTATAATTTTTCAGGGTAATCTGGCAGGCCATATAGAACTCCCCCGATAGGGGGAGGGGAGAACAGGGATTAAAGTGCTAAGAAAAGTACTAATTGACACAAGCTAGTTGGGTCCAAGAACGCATGTTTGATTATTAGAATTTATTAGGGTAATTATATATCTAACAAATCTATCTATTTCTCTTCTATCGATTCTATCTAACTATCAATCTATGTATATCTATCTATCCTATCTATCACTATCAATCTATCTTCTGTCCGGGATGTTTTGAGACAGCCACTTTGGGAATGTTAGTTGATTTAGACCCATTATGGCTTAAAAGCAGACTCTGCATAAACTATGTAATTTTCCATGGGAGTTTTGCCAGGGATCCCCCTCCAGCATGCAACAGTCCAGGTGTTAGTACCCTTGAAACAACTTTTCCATCACTATTGTGGCCAGAAAGAGTCCTTGTAGGTTTTAAAGTTCGCCTGCCTATTGAATTCAATGGCGGTTCACGTGGTTCTCGCGTTCGCGAACAATACCGGAAGTTCGAGTCCGCGGTTCGCGAACAGAAAATTTTAGGTTCACGACATCACTATTGGTGACACACTTTTTAGACCTACATCATTTTGCGACATAGTAATTCAGTTGTACTAGGAAACAGGAGGTTAAACTAACTTGTTTTTAGAGATATGGACACATACATAAATTATATAATAACAAAATATATTTACAAGTAACTGTAAGTATGTGCAAGAATAAAAAAATAATAATTAATAACACCAATAGCTACTTTCTATTTTAATGGGATGTATGAGGTTGATGGGATGAACACAGTTTCTGAATATTTAGTGGAATATTAGATAAAGACCCTTGCATATCATCAAGCATTTTTAAGCTTCCACTTCCTATCCATATATCAATAGCAGGAGCAGCAATGCAATACTGGGAGCTAGCTGCAAAAAAACCCCCACTGACTTCTGACTTCAGCTTAGCGTTTAAGCTGCTTCCCTCAGAGCTCTGCAAGTCCGACTGACTACTGCCCGCGCTGCAAACACACTGCTGTCCCACTCACTGACTACACGTGCAGTCACAAGCTGATTGAGGAGTCCAAACGTGCAGTCAGGAGCCAATATGCCACCAATGGGAATAGTTTCAGTTCCCACTAAGCTGCGCCAATAGGTTAAGATGATCTGTTACCCACTAGGTATCAATCACGTGTCACTGTCAACCATGGCGGAAAGTCAGAAACCAAAAAAAAAAATTAAAAAGAATTTTAAATTAAAAAAAATTGTGCTGAAGCAGGGACACACATACACACTGCCGCCGACACACTAATGTGTCCCGACACACAGTTTGGAAAGCACTGATCTATAGGAATATATATGTATTTATAATAAAAATGACATTTTCCTGTAAGTGAAAAACATTGGAATGTTAAATTTGTACAGTAAATATATAGTAAAACACATACATATTAATGTACACACATAAGCACACACACACACACATATATATATATATATATATATATATATATATATATATATATATATATATATATATATATATATATATATACACACACACAGTATATACATATATATATATATATATATATATATATATATATATATAAACATATTTAGACATGTATTTCTATGTATCTCTATGTTAAAGCCCTTTGCGCTCATGCAAACATGTTTACTTTCAACTTGTAATACACACGCAACTTCAGACGCACGCAAAGAGCCACAAGAAACCCCTTTTTGCACCACTTATAATCTAGCACTATATTGTAAACCTACAGTAGGCAATACCTTTAATTCATGTCATGGAACTAGCAGTATGACATTGGCAGCAGTAGGCAGAATGGAACTAGCAGTATGACACTGGCAGTAGTAGGCAGAATGGAACTAGCAATATGACACTGGCAGCAGTAGGCAGGATGGAACTAGCAGTATGACACTGGCAGCAGTAGGCAGGATGGAACTAGCAGTATAACAATGGCAGCAGTAGGCAGAATGGAACTAGCAGTATGACACTGGCAGTAGTAGGCAGAATGGAACTAGCAATATGACACTGGCAGCAGTAGGCAGGATGGAACTGGCAATATGACACTGGCAGCAGTAGGCAGGATGGAACTAGCAGTATGACAATGGCAGCAGTAGGCAGAATGGAACTAGCAGTATGACAATGGCAGCAGTAGGCAGGATGGAACTAGCAGTATGACAATGGCAGCAGCAGGCAGAATGGAACTAGCAGTATGACAATGGCAGCAGTAGGCAGGATAGAACTAGCAGTATGACACTGGCAGTAGTAGGCAGGATGGAACTAGCAATATGACACTGGCAGTAGTAGGCAGGATACAACTAGCAGTATGACATTGGCAGCAGTAGGCAGAATGGAACTAGCAGTATGACAATGGCAGCAGTAGGCAGGATGGAACTAGCAGTATGACAATGGCAGCAGTAGGCAGAATGGAACTAGCAGTATGACAATGGCAGCAGTAGGCAGGATAGAACTAGCAGTATGACACTGGCAGTAGTAGGCAGGATAGAACTAGCAGTATGACATTGGCAACAGTAGGCAGGATGGAACTAGCAGTATGACAATGGCAGCAGTAGGCAGGATAGAACTAGCAGTATGACACTGGCAGTAGTAGGCAGAATGGAACTAGCAGTATGACACTGGCAGTAGTAGGCAGAATGGAACTAGCAGTATGACACTGGCAGTAGTAGGCAGAATGGAACTAGCAGTATGACACTGGCAGTAGTAGGCAGAATGGAACTAGCAGTATGACACTGGCAGCAGTAGGCAGAATGGAACTAGCAGTATGACACTGGCAGTAGTAGGCAGGATAGAACTAGCAGTATGACACTGGCAGTAGTAGGCAGAATGGAACTAGCAGTATGACACTGGCAGTAGTAGGCAGAATGGAACTAGCAGTATGACACTGGCAGTAGTAGGCAGAATGGAACTAGCAGTATGACACTGGCAGCAGTAGGCAGAATGGAACTAGCAGTATGACAATGGCAGTAGTAGGCAGAATGGAACTAGCAGTATGACACTGGCAGCAGTAGGCAGAATGGAACTAGCAGTATGACACTGGCAGCAGTAGGCAGAATGGAACTAGCAGTATGACACTGGCAGCAGTAGGCAGAATGGAACTAGCAGTATGACACATATTGTCTGTCCAGAGAAAACTCTCTTGCTCAGGACTCTGGTGAATGGGCAAGAATGCAGCTTTTGTGCAACAAAAGTAAGGCCAGACCAGGCCATAAACAACTTTTTTGATACCAATAACTCAAAGGGTCCACAATACGAGGCAATGTAGCTTCTGAAATATATGCTTTGACCATTTCTGAGGTGCTACTTTCACATGTTTTTTGATGCTTCGCTACTTCCCACTAGGGAATCAAAGGCCTCAACCCAAAAGGCAAATGCTTGACTCTGCCTGCTTGTAGGAACTACCTGCCACAATCTTGCAGGGGCCTGACTTAAATTTTATTTCATGTACCTGAATGGTTTAAGGACTACTACTACCTGGCTTCTTGCTGCCCATTCCTCTCTACTCAATGGGAACATCACCCATATACTCTGTTCAGAGAACAGGGAGTGTAGTATCCTCTGTTATTCAAGTATGTGCTCTGTCATCTTAAATGTAGAGCTCTACGAGCCATGACATCTTGCCAGAGACAGTACTGGGGTAGTTTTTTTCCTTCTCTTGCTGCTTCTTCAGCATTTGGTTAGCTTTAACACTTCAGTGGAAAAGCCTAGAAATCTTATTACACTTCTCTTTTATGCTAGCCAGACAGCTATCGCCTTGTGCGTCGCTGCTGGGAAGAGCAACTCTCACCACAACAAAATCAGGTAAGATGTAGAAGTCACTCTGCTTGTTGGTTGCACATGGTTAGGAGTCACTGCTACCCCTTATCATGAAATCAGAAGGTCAGATACCACAGCACCACACTTTGGCATTATGTTAAAAGCATTCTTCTTGTATTAAAGCAGTACAATTAAAAAAATATATTAAAAAAAAGTCATGCAACGTTTCGGCCAATAGGCCTTAATCATGCATAAACTATGTTACACTCACTCCTGTATTTTATAGGTAAAATAATTAGAAATTATGCAGGTATTTCAAGAATACAGTCCTTTATCGCCACCTAGTGGTCTTTATGCTAACTTCATTGTATATATCTTATGTAAAGAACAAGAAATAGAGGAGGTTATATCTTCACACACAAAGCTTACTACACAATTCGTGTCAAATAAGACCATGATACAATACCAATAATTGGAAATACAGAAATGCAAATATACTTTCATTAATATTTGGGCTGCTGTAAATGTATTGGCCGATAATTACACTGTCAGGAGCAGTTTGTACACTACTGCTTTTCTTGTCTGTAGCTGATGGCCTTGCCACAGTCAGAGGGATCAGTTTCCATTGCTGCCTTGTTCTTACTCTTATGCATAGTTACTTAGTTCAGTTGTACACTAGTACTAAAAGTAGTACTTAAATACCAGCCAAATACAACTACTGCTATGATTTGAATGGGAAAGGCAAATAGGAAATGTATATTTGTACTTTTATTTAAAAATAATAAAAGGGGGCAATAGGTACTATTGTTTGTTTGTAAAATTATTATTATATCTGCAAATTATTAATTGTAATAATATAATAATGGCAAAATGCTATTGCTCAATTACTTCACTGATTAAGGTGCTGCCAGCTGTGATTGGCTGATGATTGTCACATGATACAGGGGGTTGGAAGGAAAGTGCTATTGCATAGTCTTTTTATGATGCACTTGTTGGTTATGCAGTTCTACTGTATTTAGAGATCCTTTAACTGATCATACAGTCAGCAATAAATATACTAAAATACCAAGATTCACAACAGCAGGAAGCCCAGCTTTCAACCCTCTCAAAACAGCTGGAGCTCTTCAAGCTAGCATCTTACAACAGCTGGGGCTCTACAAGCTAGCATCTTACAACAGCTGGGGCTCTACAAGCTAGCATCTTACAACAGCTGGGGCTCTACAAGCTATCATCTTACAACAGCGGGGGCTCTACAAGCTAGCATCTTACAACAGCTAGGGCTCTACAAGCTAGCATCTTACAACAGCTTGGGCCTCTACAAGCTAGCCTCTTACAACAGCTGGGGCTCTACAAGCTAGCATCTTACAACAGCTGGGGCTCTACAAGCTAGCATCTTACAACAGCTGGGGCTCTACAAGCTAGCATCTTACAACAGCTGGGGCTCTACAAGCTAGCATCTTCCAACAGTGGGGGCTCTACAAGCTAGCATCTTACAACAGCTGGGGCTCTACAAGCTGGCATCTTACAACAGCTGGGGCTCTACAAGCTAGCATCTTTCAACAGCTAGGGCTCTACAAGCTAGCATCTTACAACAGCTGGGGCTCTACAAGCTAGCATCTTACAACAGCTGGGGCTCTACAAGCTAGCATCTTACAACAGCGGGGGCTTTACAAGCTAGCATCTTACAACAGCTGGGGCTCTACAAGCTAGCATCTTACAACAGCTGGGGCTCTACAAGCTAGCATCTTACAACAGCGGGGGCTCTACAAGCTAGCATCTTACAACATCGGGGGCTCTACAAGCTAGCATCTTACAACAGCTGGGGCTCTACAAGCTAGCATCTTACAACAGCGGGGGCTCTACAAGCTAGCATCTTACAACAGCTGGGGCTCTACAAGCTAGCATCATACAACAGCTGGGGCTCTACAAGCTAGCATCTTATAACAGCTGGTTAGTCTGGGATGCAGATTAATTCTTCACCTTATCGTCTGCTTCAATCTCCACTTTCTGTGCAATATTGTGTGTGGGAGGGGTGCAAAACTGTTCTTTGCGCCATGGCTATTTGGTTCCATTATGGACTGGAAGTTTTGATAGTAAGCACTCCAAATGTTTAAGCTGTTAACAAATCAACATTTAGCTACAAAATCTATTAACAAAAACAGGAACACCATTTAATCTTTGCTCTGTGGTTAAATGACAGACGGGAGTCCTTGGTCAGGATTAACTGCATTAGGGTCTGTAGTTAGGTTTATATGTGTTGGTGGCTTTAACATTTTCAACCTAAGGTGTTAAATAGTGTGACTGTTGCTGGTAGTAGTTAGACTGCGCTATTTCTGAATGCCTCCTGGAATGTTGCATGTAGTAATAGCGTATCTCTTTCTGCAAGACCCATGCTATTGCAGGCTAAAAAGCCCTTAAGGACACATGATGTACAGGGTACATACATGTCATTAATGGGTTAAAGGGACACTGAACCTAATTTTTTTCTTCCATGATTCAAATAGAGCATTCAATTTTAAGCAACTTTCTAATTTACTTCTATTATCTATTTTTCTTTGTTCTTTTGCTATCTTTATTTGAAAAAGAAGGCATCTAAGCTATGGAGCCATCAATGTTTTGGTTCAGAACTATGGACAGCAATTTTTTATTTGTGCTGTCCAATCAGCAATGACAACCCAGGAAGTTCACCAAAAATGGTCCGGCATCTAAACTTACATTCTTGCTTTTCAAATAAACATACCAAGAGAATGAAGAAAATTTGTTAATAGGAGTAAATTAGAAAATTG
The DNA here is from genome assembly GCF_027579735.1 of Bombina bombina. NCBI lineage: Eukaryota > Metazoa > Chordata > Amphibia > Anura > Bombinatoridae > Bombina > Bombina bombina. The sequence continues at coordinate 742,423,931 of NC_069500.1, forward strand.
CTTAAAATTGCCTGCTCTGTCTGAATCACAAAAGAAAAAAAATGGGTTCAGTGTCCCTTTAACGTTAAATCAATGCAGTGAATGTACTGTCATGCTAGTTTGTATTGAGTTAGTAATGTTACTTATTGTTCCTTGTATTTTTATAAATAACCTGTGGTAAACTTAAAGTAACAGTCAACTACAAAAATTTTATTGTTTAAAAAAATAGATAATCCCATTATTGCATTTTAGCCAATTAGTGCAGTGTCTGCCACAAGCCATGGGCGTGATCATAATGTTATCTATATGGCCCACATGAACTAGCAGTCTCCTGTTGTGAAAAGCTAATACAAAGGCATGTGATAAGAGGCTGCCTGTAGTGGCTTAGAAACAGGCAGACATTTAGAGGTATAAATGTTATAAAGTATATTAATATAGCAATGTTGGTTATGCAAAGCTGGGGAATGGGTAGTAAAGGCGTAATCTATCTTTTTAAACAATAACAATTTTGGTGTTGACTGTCCCTTTAAATACTGGATTGAACCCTCTCTTGAATTTTTTATTTTTATTTTTTATTATTATTATCTAATATCTTTATTTGTAAATACCATTGTTAAGTTCTACTTTTGATATTTTATGTCCTTCATATTCCTGGTTTCAAAAATGTTAATAGAAATATGAAACTTATACCTTGGTCTCCCCCCAACTCCTTGGTAAACTGGTGCAGCCATGTATTTAATGTGCTTACATGCAATGTATAGGGGTGCAAAACATGTACATTCTGAGTTTCTATAAAGAGCTGAAACCCAGGAATTTGCTCACTTTCTCAGATTTGACAGAAAAATTATTGCATGGATGTAAGTTTAGTGCCATTTAATAACATAGGCACAAGTATTTATGTTATTTAATAAATCTATACTAACTAGGTATTAAATGGCAGAATCCCTAAAGAGATATTAAATAGTATGAGATTAAAACGCTTTGCAATATGCTTTCATTATTTATTTTGTCCCCTTTTCCTCTCTTTCCTTGCACAATTGTTGGTTTTCCACTGAGTCTCTATAAAGTAATGGTTGCCACCATGTTTGAACTTATGTTTCCCCCTTATGTATCTCTCCTGCTAATGACAATTAGTGACAGATATAAAACAGGCAATAAAAGAAACTGTCCAAACAAGGCTGTGTGGAACATAGGATTATCTAAAAAGTTTTCCACACAGTTTTGTTTGCACAAACAGAGATAAATAGAAAACTAGTTCAGACTTGGTGATGCCCATTGCTTTATAAAAACTTAAAGGGCCACTAAACCCAAAAATTTTCTTTCATGATTCAGATAGAGAATAGAAATTTAAACAACATTACAATTCACTTCCATTATTTATTTTGCTTATTTTTTTTAAATATCCTTAGTTGAAAAAAAAGCAATGCACATGGTGAGCCAATCACACGATGCTTCTATGTGCAGCAACCAATCAGGAGCTAGTGAGCATATCTAGATATGCTTTTCATCAAAGAATATCTAGAGAATAAAACAAATTAGATAATATAAGTAAATTAGAAAGATGTTTAAAATTGCATTCTCTTTCTAAATCATAAAAGAAAAAATGTGGCTGGCATGTCCCTTTAAATACTTTATAGAAACTAAACATTTACTCTTACATTTTAAATATTTATGCAACTAATATAATTGTAAAAACCATACAACTACATATTATTCCATAACCCAGCACTACGGAATTTGGCGGCGCTATACAAATAAATGATAATAATGAAAATAATAATATTATTCTAAGGCTAAAATTAACTTTTAATACATCAATATGTCTAGCATGTATTTACTGTTCAACAATTCCAAGGATCTATTAGGTTTTTGCTTAACATTTTAATTTTATTTAGATAGCTTATCTTCAATATGCCATCAGTTATTTTATTGTTTGGGTATTTAGCATAGTCCCTACATATATATGATTATGTGGGTTGTCATATTTATTAAGTTATATGCCCATAAAGGAAGAGTAGTTGGAGGTCATTTGCCAGCAAACTCAGTGGCTTTCAAGGATAATGGCTCTAATCAATCAACAGCAAAACTTAAGGATAACAAATGGGCATCATTTATCTTCCATTAATTCATGTTATATTATTTATTTATTTCTAGCAATAGAAGTGTTATATGAGGAAGGACAATCAGTGTCTTATACTTAAAGGAATAGTCTAGTCAAACATTCATGATTCAGACAGAGCAGGCAATTTAAAGCAACTGTCTAATTTACTTCTATTATTTGAAAAAAACAATATTGTAAGCATAGGAGTTGGTCTATTTTTGGTTCAGCACCCGGGTGGCACTTTCTGATTGGTGACTAAACGTAACCTCCAATCAGCAAGCTCTACCCAGGTGCTAAACCAAAAATGGGCCGGCTCCTAAGCTCACATTCAAATAAAGATACCAAGAGAACAAAGAAAAAATGATAATAGGAGTAAATTAGAAAGTTGCTCTGTGTGATTCATGAAAGTTTAATTTTGACTAGACTACTCCTTTAAAGGGACATTGTACACTAGATTTTTCTTTGCATAAATGTTTTGTAGATGATCAATTTATATAGCCCATCTGGTAGTGTTATTGTAACAATGTAGAGTTGTGCTTATTTTTTAATAACATTGTGCTGATTTTCAGACTCCTAACCAAGCCCCAAAGTACCTTTTTTTTCTCACTTAGAATTTCCTAAATATTGTCCACAGCTTGCTATTATAAGCACCCATTGAAATCCCCTTGTTTACACTTAGCAAATTATAGGCTAAATTATGAGTGGAGTGCTATGTAGCACTCCCGCTCACTCGTTAACTGCACTAAAAGTAAGCTTTTAGCACATGTCGGGTAGCGCTCATATTACAAGTTGAAAGTAAAAAGTTTTCGCTCACCCATTGCTGAACTTAGAATATTGCGACTTTTATAATATTCCCTCATAGAAGACAACAGAGTAAAAAAGTTTTAAAACGACTACTTGTGCACTAACCTGTACGCGCTGACCTGACATGAAAATATAAATATTTCACATTCCAATGTTCTTCATATACAGTATCTCACAAAAGTGAGTACACCCCTCACATTTTTGTAAATATTTTATTATATCTTTTCATGTGACAACACTGAAGACATAACACTTTGCTACAATGTAAAGTAGAGTGTACAGCCTGTATAACAGTGTAAATTTCCTGTCCCCTCAAAATAACTCAACACATAGCCATTAATGTCTAAACCATTGGCAACAAAAGTGAGTACACCCCTAAGTGGAAATGTCCAAATTGGGCCCAATTAGCCATTTTCCCTTCCCGGTGTCATGTGACTTGTTAGTGTTACAAGGTCTTAGGTGTGAATGGGGAGCAGGTGTGTTAAATTTTGTGTTAGCGCTCTCACACTCTCTCATACTGTCCACTGGAAGTTCAACATGGCACCTCCTGGCAAACAACTTTCTGAGGATCTAAAAAAAGAATTGTTGCTCTACATAAAGCCTATAAGAAGATTGCCAAGACCCTGAAACTGAGCAGCACAGATGGGAAGACCATACAGTGGTTTCACAGGACATTTTCCACTCAGAACAGGCCTTGCCATGTTTGACCAAAGAAGTTGAGTGCACGTGCTCAGCATCAAATCCAGAGGTTGTCTTTGGGAAATAGACGTATGAGTGCTGCCAGCATTGCTGCAGAGGTTGAAGGGGTGGGGGTCAGCCTGTCAGTGCTCAGACCATACGCCGCACCCTGCATCAAATTGGTCTGCATGGCTGTCGTCCCAGAAGGAAGCCTCTTTTAAAGATGATGCTCAAGAAAGCCTGCAAACAGTTTGCTGAAGACAAGCAGACTAAGGACATGGATTACTGGAACCATGTCCTGTGGTCCCATGAGATCAAGATAAACTTATATGGTTCAGATGGTGTCAAGTGTGTGTGATGGCAACTAGGTGAGGAATACAAAGACAAGTGTGTCTTGCCTACAGTCAAGCATGGTGGTGGGAGTCTCATAGTCTGGCCTGCATGAGTGCTGCCGGCACTGGGGAGCTACAGTTCATTGAGGGAACCATGAATGCCAACATGTACTATGACATACTGAAGCAGAGCATAATCCCCTTCCTTTGGAGACTGGGCTGCAGGGCTGTATTCCAACATGATAACGACCCCAAACACATCTCCAAGACGACCACTGCCTTGCTAAAGAAGCTGAGGGTATAGGTGATGGACTGGCCAAGCATGTCTCCAGACCTAAACCCTATTGAGCATCTGTGGGGCATCCTCAAACTGAAGGTGGGGGAGCGCATGGTCTCTAACATCCACCAGCTCCTTGATGTCATCATGGAGGAGTGAAATAGGACTCCAGTGGCAACCTGTGAAGCTCAGGTTAACTCCATGCCCAAGAGGGTTAAGGCAGTGCTGGAAAATAATGGTGGCCACACAAAATATTGACACTTTGGGCCCAATTTGGGCATTTCCACTTAGGGGTGTACTCACTTTTGTTGCCAACAGTTTATACATTAATGGCTGTGTGTTATTTTGAGGGGACAGTACATTTACACTGTTATATAGGCTGTAAACTCACTGCTTTACATTGTAGCAAAGTGTCATTTCTTCAGTACAAAAAATAGAAGGCGCCACATAGTACAAATCAGAATGTTACATAAATCAATTGTGTAAAAAAGAGGTCAATCCTACTCACGTGATGATAAGCACAAATAGTGCTTATAAGGCAAGCCAGATCCACAAAGTCGTCCGGCAGACTCTCAGGCTACTCTGTATCAGATGTTTTCCTTGTCCAATGGAAGGAGTCCAGGGAAATACACTCATACACACAGAAGACAACCCAGCAGCTGGTCAAAAACAAAGAAGGTGTAGTGTGATCTCCACAAAGGATAGCGGTCCAAAGATCCAAATAGAATAAGTAGCAGCAGCAGGATAAGATTAAAAAGGTTTTAATAAAAGCTTTAAAACAACAGCAACGCGTTTTCAGTGACACAGCACCGTTTCCTCAGGCTCTATTAGCCATGCGTTATTCATAGCAATGGGCGTACTCCTAAACGGCATCTGACGTTATGTTGCTATGCGATCCAATACCTTGGTAGATTCACACGGCTTAAGGAGCAAGTATTGTAGCCTTTGATATTCACTACTAAATGCCGTGCAGGCTCACAGAAGCTGACAGAACACGTTTAGCACAGAAGCTAATGGGTAAGCACATCACTTAGATATTTTATTCAACATGACATAGATCTCAGTACTTGGATTAGTTTATGATTAGGAGCTGGCTCACATTAAATATATGATCATGGTTACGAGCCGTTTTGCACATTATATGAATATGTCACATGTCATTGTCTTATGCGGTTTATTGAGTGACTTTATAATATGTGTTATGTGTTATATGCTATTCAACGCTAAATGCGGATTGTTTAAGCCCTGATACCTGATGACTATACATTTGACCACCATACATAGACTGCTTGATGGTAAAATAATATTTTTTGACACGAATAACACTATCGGTTAGATTTAGAGTTTTGTCGGTAAAGACCCGCGTAGCTAACGATGCTTTTTTTCCCAGCGCACCCTTAAGACAACGCTGGTATTTAGAGTTGTCTGAATGGCTGTGTTAGGCTCAGAAAAGGAAGCGTTGAGCATAATTTAGCTTCCCTTCAACTCTCAATACCAGCGTTGCCTACGGTAGCGGTAAGCTGGAAAAACGTGCTCGTGCATAGGAAACAATGGGGCTGAGCTGGCTGAAAAAAAAAACTAACACCTGCAAAAAAGCAGCGTTCAGCTCCTAGCGCAGCCCCATTGTTTCCTATGGGGAAACACTCTCTAAGTCTGCACCTAAGACCCTAACATGAACCCCAAGTCTACACACCTCTAACCTTACACTTATTAACCCCTAATCTGCCACCCCCGCTATCGCTGACACCTGCATTATATTATTAACCCCTAATCTGCCGCTCCGGACACCACCGCAACCTACATTGGAATTGAAGAGACACCATCTTGGATGACGTCCCTTAAAGGAACCTTCATTCGTCGTTCAGTCGTCGGTTGAAGAGGATGGCTCCGCGTCGGCTCCTTTAAAGATGGCTCTGCTCCGGATGGATGAAGATTGAAGACGCCACATATTTTTTGGAGCAATTTTTGAATTTTTTGGGGGTGGGACTAAGTATATTTAAGTTGCACTGTGAACCCCGAAACGTCACCATGCAATAAATAATATTTTATCTATCTAAATCCAGTGAGTGCAGTCCCTGCTTTAACTACTATATATATATATATATATATATATATATATATACATATATATATATATATATATATATATATATAAACACAGTTAATTATATATAGATATACTGTAGATATATACAGATATACATAGGAATATCTATTTAGAAATACTAATACTATGTGCAGAACATTGGAATGTAAATGATGTACAGTAAATACACAGTATAACACTTTATTAAATATGAATATTGCATAAATATTTTTTTTACATGTTTTCATAAACTTGACTGCAAAGGGCTCCAAAGCATGTACAGAACAAGGTTTGTCTTTGCTAAATATTATTGCAATTACTGTAAGAAGATTGCAACACAACATTCTAGAGATTGTAAATCACGATTCTGAAAAACAAGATGGAACCGAAAACAATTAAATTACGTTCACAATTACATGTTTGCTCTCTAGAAAACCCTTTTTAAAAAGTTGAAAGTACTGTAGACCAGTGATTTTTAACCTTTTTTTGCAGTGACACACTTTTTTACATTAAAAAATCCTGCGGCACACCACCATCCCAAAATTTTTAAAAAAAATCACACATTGTAGCCTAATACAGCATATATATATACACAAACACACACATACTGTATGTATTGTGCTGTTATGCCATGCCTCCTACAAACTACCCCTGCACTGGGAGTAAAAAACAAGCAAAGTGTAAAAAATATGTCACACTGTTGTCAGTCTGCCGTGGCACACCTGAGGATCTCTCACGGCACACTGGTTGAAAAACACTGCTGCAGACATCAATAAGGAAAATGCAAGTATGATATTTAAAAAAGGATGAAATAACAGGATTGCTAATTGCCATCTCTAGATGTTTGGGATGTGAATGTTGTTATTTTGCGCTTCCTGCAGAGCTTGTTAGTGGGACAAGATATCATGTATATGGCTATTAAAAACATATGCATTTGTAAAAAAAAATTGCAGGTGTTAAACACACAGTACTGCAGAGTTGAAAATTACATTTTCTAACAGATTAGAGCTTGTAATTTTTAAATTATAATGTCCCTTTAATGCAAAAGTATGTAAACTATGTATACAATGAAAACTGATGCAAAATATTTACCGTTTTACACCTGTAGATTATCAGCAAATATGTAAACTTGTTCATAATCTCTAAATTAGTTTTTTTAGACATTGCTAGGTTGGTGAAAAGGTTGGAAGGCTTGCTAGATGGCGCTGTTGCACTTTAATTTTTACTGTTGGTTCCTTTTGGTTGCTAAGAAATTACATAAGAAAGCTATTAAAACATAATAATATTCCTTAATAAAGGTGCCAGGTAGAGCAGAAACGTTTGTGACAGAATAAATGATTGAACTAAATTCTCTTGCATGGAGATTTACATGGAATAAATGTATGTGTGTGCAATATGTGGGTGTATAGAAATGTGTGTGTGTCTATGATGGTCATAAGGTCTTTAAGCATGGATTTGAATTCTGATTTTCAAATACTTCTAATTTTGGATGAACAAGTTTTTGAAAATGTAAAGTAACTTATTAAAGAAGTGTTTCATAATTCCAGTCCTGGAATCCAGATCTTAGTGTGTTGCACTTTCACAAGAATAAATCTGGCTCCAGAAATGGATGAATGTGGATAGTGGCTGCCATTCCCGGCATTATTTTCCTTCTGAATGCCATGAATACTCATGCCTTCTAACATTGACATGTCAATAGCAAGGTTGCTCTAAATCCCTTACATAATAGATGTCAGATACCTACCATGCCGGGTCGGGGGTGTCTATCTCTTGCCATTGGGGTTGCATGGTTGTGTGGGGATTGCCTGCTCATGCTTGTGTCATGTCCTCGCAAAGAGGCGTACTCTTTCCTGTATTCATGCAGACTATCCACGTGCATGTGCTTCTCCCCTTCCTCTTGGTCGGCGTCAAAGAATATTTTGTTTATGCACTTACATACCTAACCCTGCTTGTCATACACCTGTTGCTAGACATGCCCCTTGACCTTTATAAGTAGCGTTTGCTCGCTTATGCATTGGTTATTTATTTGGCATGATACTTGCATTCTAGCGTTGTTCCTGCTTTAGCCTCTTTGTGTCTGACCTTGGATAGTCTTGTGACCTTGCCTGCCGCCTGTCTTGACCTAAGATAGTCTTAAAGGGAATGTCAATTTTGATGCTAAAGTGCCCGGTTTTTAAAAATTCGATTAAAAACAGGGGCACTTTAATTCATCAAAATTTACATTTCACTCCTGTTGAGAAAAAAAACTTACCTTTTAAACTTGACAGCCGCTCCAGCTTCCTCCACCCGTCGCAAAGCCTCTTCCTGGGTCTAAAATGAGGAATCCGGCTTCCTCCAATCACGGCGTTGAATCAGACACTGATTCCCCCGGGGGGGAATCCGTGATTGGAGGATGACCTATCCATCATTTCTGACGTCAGAAATGGCTTGCGACGACCGGAGGAAGCTGGAGCAGATGTCAAGTTTAAAAGGTAAGTTTTTTTTCTCAACAGGAGTGAAATGTAAATTTTGGTGAATTAAAGTGCCCCTGTTTTTAATCAAATTTTTTAAAACCGGGCACTTTAGCATCAAAATTGACATTCACTTTAAGACCTTACCAGTCTCCTGCCTTGAACTCAGATAGTCTTGTAACTTTGCCCTGCCAGCCACCTGCCTTTGACCTTGGATAGTCTTCTGACCTTGCCTTGCCAGCCGCTTGCCTTGAACTTGGATAGTCTTGTGACCTTGCCTTGCCAGCCACCTGCCTTTGACCTCGGATAGTCTTGTGACCTTGCCTTGCCAGCCACCTGCCTTTGACCTTGCATAGTCTTGTGACTTTGCCTTGCCAGCCACCTGCCTTGACCTCGGATAGTCTTGTGACCTTGCCTTGCCAGTCACCTGCCTTGACCTCGGATAGTCTTATAACATTGCCTTGCCAGCCGCCTACCTTGACCTCAGATAGTCTTGTGACTTTGCCTTGCCAGCCGCCTGCCTTTGACCTCGGATAGTCTTGTGACTTTGCCTTGCCAGCCACCTACCTTGACCTTGGATAGGCTTGTGACCTTGCCTTGCCAGCCACCTGCCTTGACCTCGGATAGTCTTGTGACATTGCCTTGCCAGCCATCTGCCTTGACCTCGAATAGTCTTGTGACCTTGCCTGCCGCCTGTCTTGTGACCTTGCCTGCCGCCTGTCTTGACCTAAGATAGTCTTAAAGGGAATGTCAATTTTGATGCTAAAGTGCCCGGTTTTTAAAAATTCGATTAAAAACAGGGGCACTTTAATTCATCAAAATTTACATTTCACTCCTGTTGAGAAAAAAAACTTACCTTTTAAACTTGACAGCCGCTCCAGCTTCCTCCACCCGTCGCAAAGCCTCTTCCTGGGTCTAAAATGAGGAATCCGGCTTCCTCCAATCACGGCGTTGAATCAGACACTGATTCCCCCGGGGGGGGGGGGGGGGAATCCGTGATTGGAGGATGACCTATCCATCATTTCTGACGTCAGAAATGGCTTGCGACGACCGGAGGAAGCTGGAGCAGATGTCAAGTTTAAAAGGTAAGTTTTTTTTCTCAACAGGAGTGAAATGTAAATTTTGGTGAATTAAAGTGCCCCTGTTTTTAATCAAATTTTTTAAAACCGGGCACTTTAGCATCAAAATTGACATTCACTTTAAGACCTTACCAGTCTCCTGCCTTGAACTCAGATAGTCTTGTAACTTTGCCCTGCCAGCCACCTGCCTTTGACCTTGGATAGTCTTCTGACCTTGCCTTGCCAGCCGCTTGCCTTGAACTTGGATAGTCTTGTGACCTTGCCTTGCCAGCCACCTGCCTTTGACCTCGGATAGTCTTGTGACCTTGCCTTGCCAGCCACCTGCCTTTGACCTTGCATAGTCTTGTGACTTTGCCTTGCCAGCCACCTGCCTTGACCTCGGATAGTCTTGTGACCTTGCCTTGCCAGTCACCTGCCTTGACCTCGGATAGTCTTATAACATTGCCTTGCCAGCCGCCTACCTTGACCTCAGATAGTCTTGTGACTTTGCCTTGCCAGCCGCCTGCCTTTGACCTCGGATAGTCTTGTGACTTTGACTTGCCAGCCACCTACCTTGACCTTGGATAGGCTTGTGACCTTGCCTTGCCAGCCACCTGCCTTGACCTCGGATAGTCTTGTGACATTGCCTTGCCAGCCATCTGCCTTGACCTCGAATAGTCTTGTGACATTGTCTTGCCAGCCGCCTGCCTTTGACCTCGGATAGTCTTGTGACTTTGCCTTGCCAGCCACCTACCTTGACCTTGGATAGTCTTGTGACCTTGCCTTGCCAGCCACCTGCCTTGACCTAGGATAGTCTTGTGACATTGCCTTGCCAGCCTCCTGCCTTGACCTCGATGAGTATTGTGATCTTGCCTGACAAGCTGCCTGCCCTGACCTCAGAAAGCCTCTTGATCTTGCCCTGCTATTTCTCTGCTTGTACTTGCATCTTCACCTGTCAATTATTTGGTTTGTGGCTAGTCTTCTGCTCCTGCTTTTGTGGACATACTCGGCCCCTGTTGCTGCCTCCATGTACTTTTTTCACTTCCGGCTAAGGAATACCTCAACTTGACGCTGGCTAGCGGCCAGGAATAAGCAGGGTAACTTTATTCGTGGTTATGTCAGTTGCATCTGTGACAATATATTTCTTTGGGGGTGTGCAGTAAAATTCATCTTGGATATCTATTAAAACTAAAGGGCACAATAAAATGGTTTAAGCCCCGTTAAAATTCTTTGGTTAAAATATTTAACCATATACTTGTACCAGATTTAAAGTTATTCTTTGAGCAAAGTTGTGCGAAACATAAGGCACACAGCACTATAGATTATGCTCCACTTGTAATCTAGCAATGTATGTTTAAGCAGTGTTTATTAGATTGTCATGACATTTAGATCAATGCTAAAATTTTATTCATATCTGGATAGTTAAATTGAGTTTGGAAGCTTTATGATTCTGTTCACTGGCATGTGTCTTCTGCAATCTATGGCAACAATGTTAGTAGCAATGTTATACATTGTTGAAAATACTTCTGACATTGAATGCTAAAGAGAGAAATACTCTCCAAAGCCTATCTAGGTTTACTTTTCAATAATGGATACCAAGAGAACAAAGCAAATTTGATAACTTAAGTAAAACATTTTTTTTAAATTGCAAGATTTGGGGCCCATTTATTAAAGGGACAGTCTACACCTTAGTCACCTTAAAGTATTACCTTCGATTAAGTTGCAAATATCTTCCTGCACCCCTTTCTATATCATGCAGCAGTAACAGTAAAAAGTTATTTTCAAATGAATATTGTTTCTGGTCACTTTGAAATGGCTGCCAAGCTCTGCCCACTGATCAATGACATCCTGATCTGGGCTGTATCTATGCACTCTGGTGAATAGCATTGACAGTCTGTTGAATCCAGTTACTGAGTCTTTTGTAACTAGTGAAGCCTTAAATATAGCCCAGATAATGATGTCATCAGTGGGCGGAGCTTGGCAGCCATTTGAAAGTGACCAAAACAATATTCATTTTAAAATAACTTGTTTACTGCTACTGCTTCATGATATAGAAAGGGGTGCGGGAAAATATTTGCAGCTTAATCTCAGGTAAGACTTTAAGATGACTAAGGTCCCTTCATACATGTGTCACTTTTTTGTATCTTTTTTTTTTTAAATACATGATGGACATTTTTGTAATAATCTAGATTTTGAAAATCAAAGTGTTTGCTGTGGGACATTCCAGCCACTGCATAAAAATAAATGTGTTTGCATGAGCCCTACTCTGATTATTATTGAAAGTAGTGGAGATTTCTAAATCTTGGTCTATAATTTGGGTGGAATTGATCAAACGTCCCCTATATTGTTATTTTTTTTAAACCATGGTATCAGTAAATGTGTTTTTATATGAATTGCAGCCGCTGGCTCATCTTTTTCCAATGGCTGATTTGCCTGATGTTTCAAAATTGACAGTAAGTGATACATCTAATGACAGTAAGTGATACGTCATTTAGAGCTCTAAATATCATTGCATTTGGACTATGCACATCTCAGCTGGTTTTGGGAGGGATTGAGCTCCGATTATACAAACAGAACATTTGCAAATGTCAGTTGCAGTTTTAAGTTTTTAGTCTTTAGATGGCTATCTGCACCTATTTGTTAATGTGTCACTCATGCAATAATCGGTATGGTGGGGTCCTTAAAAACATTTTAGAAACACAATTTTTATCTTCAGACATGTTTATGTTGTTATGTAGTGTTCTTTATATGAAACAGAGATCCCTACATTTCAATACTAGGTCTAAAGAAAATCCCAAAGATTTTGTGTGATTTCTCTCTATGCTGAGGTTTGGAATATCAGGCCCTCAGAACCCAATGATCTTTATTAACAGGTGCAAGTCTGTGTTCTTCTCTGTGGGTGCTGATACTGATATACTTTCTGATCTGCTTTAGAACTAGGTGTTAAAATCATTACTGGGTCCTTGTTAGACCTAAAATGTGTCTTCTATGTATGCAAATGTATACCAGAACAAACACTGGTCTAAATCAAGTAACCTATTAGCTACTTCTACAGACTAATTCTAGAACAGTAATTAGTTTTGTTAGCAAATATGTATGTTATTTGTTTTCATCTAGCTCATGAAAATGTCATTAACAATATTTAGATATTGCTGCTTCCATGTGTACTAAAGACTACACTATTTATAAAGACTGTGAACATCTCTGTTTCCCCCACAATGCTTTTGCACATACCTTCTAGCTCATATGTTAATTGCTCAGATTTTGAGAGTTAGGTAAAACAGCAGCAATGTTCTGGCTTCTACCTTGACATTCTTTGTACCTGGTAATTGTAAGGGGCCAATTTACCATGCTGCAAATGCAGCACTTTCCATGTGAGCCTTCAGGAAATAAAAGTTAAGAAGAAACAGCAGTCATAAGACCGCTGCTTCTTAAAGGGACATGAAACCCAAACAAATTTCTTTCATGATTCAGATAGAGAATACAATTTTAAACAACTTTCCAATTTATTTATATATTTTTAAATTTGTTTCCTTCTCTTGTTATCCTTTGCTTAAGGATTTATCAAGGAAAGCCCAGGAGCAGCAAAGAACCTCGGTTCTAGCAGCTGATTGGTGGCTGCATATATATATATATATATATACGGATTTTCATTTTCTCACCCATGTGTTCAGTCAGCAAGTAGTATTGCATTACTGCTAATTCAACAAAGCATACAAAGAGAACAAAGAACATTTGATAATAGGAGTATATTAGAAAGTTGCTAAAAATTGCATGCTCTATCTAAAGCTTGAAAGAAAAAAATTGGGTTTAATATCCCTTTAATAGCAATCATCGCGATCAGATACAATCGGGTTGATTGTATCACACGAAATGCTTGTGCAATGATAAATGCAGACAGCGTATGCTGACGGCATTTATCGATGTGGGACAGACATGATACGCTACAGCGGATCATATTCGCCCGCACATTGATAAATCGGCCCCTTAGGTTCTAAATTTAAAGTTTTCCTTCAAATCTCTGAATGCTGAGTGTCTGAGGTACGCTATGACAGAAATGGAAGAGTTATAGGAATTATTAATAGCGTATATCTGACCAATACACATGAACATTACCACTACTATTATGGACAACAGTGTATATAGTGATATAATGGGTATTATGCCTTGGTCTTTGCAATACTGTGATTAAGGACCAGTTTTTCTAAAGCTCTCTGGTCTGGTGAGATTCTATAAGATGCCTTGTCAGTATTATGAGGTATTTCAGGGATTGTTTTAAAGGCATTTTTTACCTTGAGATTAATGTATCTCAGTAAGGGGAGTTCACTTATACAATGTCTTGCAAAAGTATTCACCCCCCCTTTTACCTATTTTGTTACATTACAGCCTTAAGTTCAATGTTTTATTAATCTGAATTTTATGTGATGGATCAGAACACAATAGTCTAAGTTGGTGAAGTGAAATGAGAAAAATATATACATAAAACTATTTTTTAGAAATAGAAAATAGAAAATTGGCATGTGCGTATGTATTCACCCCCTTTGTTATGAAGCCCATAAAAAACTCTGGTGCAACCAATTACCTTCAGAAGTCACATAATTAGTGAAATGATGTCCACCTGTGTGCAATCTAAGTGTCACATGATCTGTCATTACATATACACACCTTTTTTTTAAAGGCCCCAGAGGCTGACGCACCTAAGCAAGAGGCACCACTAACCAAACACTGCCATGAAGACCAAGGAACTCTCCAAACAAGTAAGGGACAATGTTGTTGAGAAGTACAAGTCAGGGTTAGGTTATAAAAAATATCCAAATCTTTGATGATCCCCAGGAGCACCATCAAATCTATCATAACCAAATGGAAAGAACATGGCACAACAACAAACCTGCCAAGAGACGGCCACCCACCAAAACTCACGGACCGGTCAAGGAGGGCATTAATCAGAGAGGCAGCACATAGACCTAGGGTACCCTGGAGGATCTGCAGAGTTCCACAGCAGAGACTGGAGTATCTGTACATAGGACGACAATAAGCCGTACACTCCATAGAGTTGGGCTCTATGGCAGAGTGGCTAGAAGAAAGCCATTACTTTCAGCAAAAAACAAAATGGCACGTTTTGAGTTTGCGAAAAGGCATGTGGGAGACTCCCAAAATGTATGGTGGAAGGTGCTCTGGTATGATTAGACTAAAATTGAAATTTTTTGCCATCAAAGAAAATACTATGGCCTAGATTTGGAGTTTTGTCGGTAACGACCCGAAAAACTAACGCCGGCTTTTTTCTGGCCGCACCATAAAAATAACTCTGGTATCGAGAGTCCACATAAAGGCTGCGTTAGGCTCCAAAAAAGGAGCGTAGAGCATTTTTAACGCAGCTTCAACTCTCGATACCAGAGTTGCTTACGGACGCGGCCAGCCTCAAAAACGTGCTTGTGCACGATTCCCCCATAGGAAACAATGGGGCTGTTTGAGCTGAAAAAAAACCAAACACCTGCAAAAAAGCCGCGTTCAGCTCCTAACGCAGCCCCATTGTTTGCTATGCGGTAACCCTTCCTACGTCTGCACTTAACACTCTAACATGTACCCCGAGTCTAAACACCCCTAACCTTACACTTATTAACCCCTAATCTGCCGCCCCCGCTATCGCTGACCCCTGCATATTATTATTAACCCCTAATCTGCCGCTCCATAAACCGCCGCTACTTACATTATCCCTATGTACCCCTAATCTGCTGCCCTAACATCGCCGACCCCTATATTATATTTATTAACCCCTAATCTGCCCCCCACAATGTCGCCTCCACCTGTCTACACTTATTAACCCCTAATCTGCCGACCGGACCTGAGCGCTACTATAATAAAGTTATTAACCCCTATTCCGCCTCACTAACCCTATCATAAATAGTATTAACCCCTAATCTGCCCTCCCTAACATCGCCGACACCTAACTTCAATTATTAACCCCTAATCTGCTGACCGAATCTCGCCACTATTCTAATAAATGTATTAACCCCTAAAGCTAAGTCTAACCCTAATACTAACACCCCCCTAAGTTAAATATAATTTAAATCTAACGAAATTAATTAACTCTTATTAAATAAATTATTCCTATTTAAAGCTAAATACTTACCTGTAAAATAAATCCTAATATAGCTACAATATAAATTATAATTATATTATAGCTATTTTAGGATTTATATTTATTTTACAGGTAACTTTGTATTTATTTTAACCAGGTACAATAGCTATTAAATAGTTAAGAACTATTTAATAGCTAAAATAGTTAAAATAATTACAAATTTACCTGTAAAAGAAATCCTAACCTAAGTTACAAATAAACCTAACACTAGACTATCAATAAATTAATTAAATAAACTACCTACAATTACCTACAATTAACCTAACACTACACTATCAATAAATTAATTAAATACAATTGCTACAAATAAATACAATTAAATAAACTAGCTAAAGTACAAAAAATAAAAAAGAACTAAGTTACAAAAAATAAAAAAATATTTACAAACATAAGAAAAATATTACAACAATTTTAAACTAATTACACCTACTCTAAACCCCCTAATAAAATAACAAAGCGCCCCAAAATAAAAAAATGCCCTACCCTATTCTAAATTACTAAAGTTCAAAGCTCTTTTACCTTACCAGCCCTGAACAGGGCCCTTTGCGGGGCATGCCCCAAGAAATACAGCTCTTTTGCCTGTAAAAAAAAACATACAATACCCCCCCAACATTACAACCCACCACCCACATACCCCTAATCTAACCCAAACCCCCCTTAAATAAACCTAACACTAAGCCCCTGAAGATCATCCTACCTTGTCTTCACCATACCAGGTTCACCGATCGGTCCAGAAGAGCTCCTCCGATGTCCTGATCCAAGCCCAAGCGGGGGGCTGAAGAGGTCCATGATCCGGCTGAAGTCTTCATCCAAGCGGGCCAGAAGAGGTCTTCCATCCGATTGAAGTCTTCATCCAAGCGGCATCCATCTGGAGCGAAGCGGCAGCATCCTGAAGACCTCCACCGCGGAACATCCATCCTGGCCGACGACTGAACGATGAATGACGGTTCCTTTAAATGACGTCATCCAAGATGGCGTCCCTCGAATTCCGATTGGCTGATAGGATTCTATCAGCCAATCGGAATTACGGTAGGAATATTCTGATTGGCTGATGGAATCAGCCAATCAGAATCAAGTTCAATCCGATTGGCTGATCCGATCAGCCAATCAGATTGAGCTCGCATTCTATTGGCTGTTCCGATCAGCCAATAGAATGCAAGCTCAATCTGATCAGCCAATCAGAATATTCCTACCTTAATTCCGATTGGCTGATAGAATCCTATCAGCCAATCGGAATTCGAGGGACGCCATCTTGGATGACGTCATTTAAAGGAACCGTCATTCGTCGTTCAGTCATCGGCCAGGATGGATGTTCCGCGGTGGAGGTCTTCAGGATGCTGCCGCTTCGCTCCGGATGGATGCCGCTTGGATGAAGACTTCAATCGGATGGAAGACCTCTTCTGGCCCGCTTGGATGAAGACTTCAGCCGGATCATGGACCTCTTCAGCCCCCCGCTTGGGCTTGGATCAGGACATCGGAGGAGCTCTTCTGGACCGATCGGTGAACCTGGTATGGTGAAGACAAGGTAGGATGATCTTCAGGGGCTTAGTGTTAGGTTTATTTAAGGGGGGTTTGGGTTAGATTAGGGGTATGTGGGTGGTGGGTTGTAATGTTGGGGGGGTATTGTATGTTTTTTTTTACAGGCAAAAGAGCTGTATTTCTTGGGGCATGCCCCGCAAAGGGCCCTGTTCAGGGCTGGTAAGGTAAAAGAGCTTTGAACTTTAGTAATTTAGAATAGGGTAGGGCATTTTTTTATTTTGTGGGGCTTTGTTATTTTATTAGGGGGCTTAGAGTAGGTGTAATTAGTTTAAAATTGTTGTAATATTTTTCTTATGATTGTAAATATTTTTTTATTTTTTGTAACTTAGTTCTTTTTTATTTTTTGTACTTTAGCTAGTTTATTTAATTGTATTTATTTGTAGCAATTGTATTTAATTAATTTATTGATAGTGTAGTGTTAGGTTAATTGTAGGTAATTGTAGGTAGTTTATTTAATTAATTTATTGATAGTGTAGTGTTAGGTTAATTGTAGGTAATTGTAGGTAGTTTATTTAATTAATTTATTGATAGTCTAGTGTTAGGTTTATTTGTAACTTAGGTTAGGATTTCTTTTACAGGTAAATTTGTAATTATTTTAACTATTTTAGCTATTAAATAGTTCTTAACTATTTAATAGCTATTGTACCTGGTTAAAATAAATACAAAGTTACCTGTAAAATAAATATAAATCCTAAAATAGCTATAATATAATTATAATTTATATTGTAGCTATATTAGGATTTATTTTACAGGTAAGTATTTAGCTTTAAATTGGAATAATTTATTTAATAAGAGTTAATTAATTTCGTTAGATTTAAATTATATTTAACTTAGGGGGGTGTTAGTATTAGTGTTAGACTTAGCTTTAGGGGTTAATACATTTATTAGAATAGCGGCGAGATTCGGTCGGCAGATTAGGGGTTAATAATTGAAGTTAGGTGTCGGCGATGTTAGGGAGGGCAGATTAGGGGTTAATACTATTTATGATAGGGTTAGTGAGGCGGATTAGGGGTTAATAACTTTATTATAGTAGCGCTCAGGTCCGGTCGGCAGATTAGGGGTTAATAAGTGTAGGCAGGTGGAGGCGACGTTGTGGGGGGCAGATTAGGGGTTAATAAATATAATATAGGGGTCGGCGGTGTTAGGGGCAGCAGATTAGGGGTACATAAGGATAACGTAGGTGGCGGCGCTTTGCGGTCGGCAGATTAGGGGTTAATAAGTGTAGGCAGGTGGAGGCGACGTTGAGGGGGGCAGATTAGGGGTTAATAAATATAATACAGGGGTCGACGGTGTTAGGGGCAGCATATTAGGGGTACATAAGGATAACGTAGGTGGCGGTCGGCAGATTAGGGGTTAAAAATTTTTTTTCGAGTGTCGACGATGTGGGGGGACCTCGGTTTAGGGGTACATAGGTAGTTTATGGGTGTTAGTGTACTTTAGAGTACAGTAGTTAAGAGCATTATAAACCGGCGTTAGCCCAGAAAGCTCTTAACTACTGACTTTTTTCCTGCGGCTGGAGTTTTGTCGTTAGATGTCTAACGCTCACTTCAGACACGACTCTAAATACCGTAGTTATAAAAATCCCATTGAAAAGATAGGATACGCAATTTACGTAAGGGGATCTGCGGTATGGAAAAGTCGCGGCTGGAAAGTGAGCGTTAGACCCTATTTTGAGTGACTCCAAATACCGGCGGTAGCCTAAAACCAGCGTTAGGAGCCTCTAACGCTGGTTTTCACGGCTACCGCCAAACTCTAAATCTAGGCCTTAGTCTGGCGCAAACCCATCACATCAAATCACCCAAAGAACACCATCCCCACAGTGAAACATGGTGGTGGCAGCATCATGCTGTGGGGATGTTTTTCAGCAGCCGGGACTGGGAAACTGGTCAGAGTTGAGGGAAAGATGGATGGTGCTAAATACAGGGATATTCTTCAGCAAATCCTGTACCACTCTGTGCGTGATTTGAGGCTAGGACAGAGGTTCACCTTCCAGCAGGACAATGACCGCAAACACACTGCTAAAGCAACACTTGAGTGGTTTAAGGGGAAACATGTAAATGTGTTGGAATGGCCTAGTCAAAGCCCAGACATCAATACAATAGAAAATCTCTGGTCAGACTTAAAGATTGCTGTTCACAAGCGCAAACCATCCAACTTGAAAGAGCTGGAGCAGTTTTGCAAGGAGGAATGGGCAAAAATCCCAGAGGTAAGATGTGGCAAGCTCATAGACACTTATCCAAAGCAACTTGGAGGTGTGATTGCTGCAAAAGATGGCTCTACAAAGTATTGACTTTAGGGGGGTAAATAGTTATGCACATTAACTTTTTCTGTTATTTTGTCCTATTTGTTGTTTGCTTCACAATAAAAAAACAAAACAAAACATCTTTAAAGTTGTGGGCATGTTCTGTAAATTAAATGATGCAAATCCTCAAACAATCCATGTTAATTCCAGGTTGTGAGGCAACAAAACACGAAAAATGGGGGGGTGAATACTTTTGCAAAGCATTGTATTCTTTATGTAAAGGAGAGACACTTACTTTACAATATAGGACTCATTAAAATAAGATGATTATTTCTCTCCATGCCGGAGAGTTTTTGAAAATCAGCCCATGAGTCATAAAGTGAAGGTTAAGTTACCTGCTTGTCGATCTACAAAAGCAAAATTTGTCCCAAACAAATATTAGTTTCATTCATAAATTTTCTCATATTTTTCTGTAAATCAAGTTATCGCCGTAATAATTCTTATTTTTAATCTTTGCAAATTCGACTTTTTTTTTTTTTTTTAATTCTTGATCACGTTTTGAGCAGACCCAATTGAAAATCTGGAGAAAAAAAGGACCGCAAGAAAAGCTCTACACTCCCTAGTGGGGTGGGTGTTGCTTAAGGTGGTGTCCACGCTGTGTGTCAACGTATATAAATACAATGGTGTGTATAGGGAAACGTATATAAATATTCAATGATAGAAGTATATCGGTTAAAACTATTTAATTATAGCATTTTTAAAAAAAACAGATTAAAAATTCCATATACAGCAAAAATACAATCAGTAATTGGTATACAGTTACAATTTCTAATACAATATCAATAAAATAGTGTTAGAGTTGAAATTAAAATTAAAAATTGGTTTGGTCTCTATATTAACAACAATAATTTGTGCGTTGGTTAAATGCGGTTCTAGTATGCTAACAGCTAAAATGGAATAAGCTAAGGTATTAATCAATTATGTGCGTGCTGATCCTAATGAGTGAATTGTGTTCCTTAAACAAATCAAATATTAATTGTGCATATAATGTCCCAAAATAAAGACTCCAAATTTAATCCAATGTGCACTCCTAAGTAATATAATGTCCAAATTGTACGTGAAAATCCTTGTCCTGCAATAATATTAGTCACAATATCCACAATGTGTGCAAGGTGAAAAAAAGATGATTTAAAAATTAAAATACAAAGTTCCAAATTCAAAATCCAAAAGCTGTGTCAAAAAACAAGGTGTACACCTAAAAATATAAAAATATTAAAACTGTAAAAAAGTAAAAAATCTTGTGAAAAAATGTGATACAACTGAGTTGCTTGATGAAATAATGTAATATCCCTAGATGTTGTTTGTTTCAAATTGGGTGAATTCCAAAACAAATTATAGGATGGGTAAGTGGTCCCTGAGTAACCTATGGAAGAAAAGAAAAATACATAGTGCAATAATGCCTCAAACAGTGGTGATGATAAGTGTTTAGCTTACCTAGTGCTCCTGAGCCGTTATACCAGTTTTACTACGTGTTTCGGTCTTGTAAAAGATCTTTCTCAAGACTGGTATCGGCTCCATCTATTGTTGCCCTTTTATTAACCTAACTGGCCAATAGTATTTTTGGGAAAATTGCGCCGAAAATGTCCCGCCGATAATTTTGCGGGTACTGTTATGTCCCGTATGTTTGGCCTCTTATTGTGACCTGGCAGGACAGTACTGGGTAGTGGGTCCTCACGTGGTGTGTTAATATAATACTTGGATCCGTATTTCCTGTATTGATCTAACCGGAAGTGCGTTGCGGATATCATACGCACTTCCGGTCTTGCGCTGTGTGTCTGGGCTGATTTAGAATTGCGGTTAGATAGATGATAGAACATGTGGTGTCTGGGCTGAATTAAACTTGCGGTAAAATAGAACAGGTGGTATTACGGACTCAGGAGCAGCTGGTTTACATCTAAACTCTGAATGGTCTATTATTGAAAGTTATAAATCAAATATTCATATTCACCTAAATTGTAATATTATAGTACAGTTACGTTAATTAAACTGGTAAGAAAGTATTAAATGTTAATATTCTAAAATATTAAAATTTTTAAAATATTAAAACATCAAAAAAAATTTAAAACTGTAATATTTCAAAATGTCCAAACACCATAGTTCAAAAGATTTAGGTAGTAGCACATGGGTGAGTGATCTTTCAAAAATATGGGAATGTATTTAATAAAATAGAGTTACTAAGAGGTTTAAATTATTAAATTAATTATTAATGGCCCATTCTAAAACCTAATCTATTATGTTAGAAAATCGTGTTAACTAAAAAATCACTATTACGCAATTTTACAGGTTTTTCCACATATAGAAATGGGAAATGAGAAAAAATATATAGAATAAACCACAAATGAATGTTTAGAATCAATGGTGTTAAGTTTAGATGGTAACTTTGACTTGGATTGAATCAGATCAATGAAAAGTTTGGTGTATCTTAAATCCACTTTCTAGCCCATTAATAAGTAAATAGTTAGTGATGGTTTAGGGACTTTTGAGGGTAATATTAATTTCTCCATATGCTGGTCGGGACTGAGATGATGATGGTTCCTTCTTATGTCATCATAATAGATGGAATATTTCCATGCTGCTGTTGAATCCTTTTGGAAAGTTGCAGTCTATTTCCAAAAATACTATTGGCCAGTTAGGTTAATAAAAGGGCAACAATAGATGGAGCTGATACCAGTCTTGAGAAAGGTCTTTTACAAGACCGAAACGCGTAGTAAAACTGGTATAACTGCTCAGGAGCACTAGGTAAGCTAAACACTTATCATCACCACTGTTAGAGGCATTATTGCACTATGTATTTTTCTTTTTCTTCCATAGGTTACTCAGGGACCACTTACCCATCCTATAATTTGTTTTGGAATTCACCCAATTTGAAACAAACAACGTCTAGGGATATTACATTATTTCATCAAGCAACTCAGTCACACTTTTTTGTATCACATTTTTTCACACGATTTTTTACTTTTTTACAGTTTTAATATTTTTATATTTTTAGGTGTACACCTTGTTTTTTGACACAGCTTTTGGATTTTGAATTTGGAACTTTGTATTTTAATTTTTAAATCATCTTTTTTTCACCTTGCACACATTGTGGATATTGTGACTAATATTATTGCAGGACAAGGATTTTCACATACAATTTGGACATTATATTACTTAGGAGTGCACATTGGATTAAATTTGGAGTCTTTATTTTGGGACATTATATGCACAATTAATATTTGATTTGTTTAAGGAACACAATTCACTCATTAGGATCAGCATGCACATAATAGATTAATACCTTAGCTTATTCCATTTTAGTTGTTAGCATACTAGAACCGCATTTAACCAACGCACAAATTATTGTTGTTAATATAGAGACCAAACCAATTTTTAATTTTAATTTCAACTCTAACACTATTTTATTGATATTGTATTAGAAATTGTAACTGTATACCAATTACTGATTGTATTTTTGCTGTATATGGAATTTTTAATCTGTTTTTTAAAAAAATGCTATAATTAAATAGTTTTAACCGATATACTTCTATCATTGAATATTTATATACGTTTCCCTATACACACCATTGTATTTATATACGTTGACACACAGCGTGGACACCACCTTAAGCAACACACACCCCATTAGGGAGTGTAGCGCTTTTCTTGTGGTCCTTTTTTTCTCTATTTCTTAGAGATCTGGTTGGGAAATCTCGCCTATTTCCCAACCAGTGGTAGAACTTTTTGGCGCATTTTGATATATACTATCCCATTTGAAAATCTGTCCGTCAGGCCGCAGTCACCCTATGTCCTCCGTCTCCTTGTTATTTTACGCAAGTGCAATTTTTCTTCATATTGGAATGCACACGCGCTCCCGTTTCACGCATGCGTTGAAGAAATTTCTGTGTTTGCCGAGTATCACCGATTTGTGCATGTGCATTGCAAAGGATTGTCGTGAACGTGCTTTTGAGATATGTATAGAGCGGGTGGGATCACTCTACGCCACAGCACATAGAATCAGAAAATAGAGGTTGGGAGGAGTTTACAGCGAAATGGTAAGGAAATATATATATAAAAACTCTCAAAATTAAAACATTTTTTAAAAATAAACTTAGCGATTAGCTTATTATAATATGAAATAATGCATCTATGTCTTCTAATCAACCAAACTTTACCTTCACTTTAAAGCATGACATGATGGCTAATATATTTTACCTGAAGAAATTTTGTGGTAAAATATCATTCTTTTTGACAAAGAGATGTTCATGTCATATTGCATATTCGTTTTATGTCACTTTAAAAATGTTAATGAAATGTTTCCTCATTGCTGTGTCCTTCTTGAGTTAATTAAAGGGATATTAAACAGTATAATATTGTAATGTAAGATGTTTAATTATGTGTAGTTAAAAAAAAATTCAGTATATTTCATTATTTATTTTGTACACTTTTCCTACAAAATAACTATCAGCTAGATTACGAGTTTTGAGTGCTATAGGGAAATTAAAGTTACGTTATTTAATCCCCTATAGCGCTGCCATTACAAGTTTTTCAAAACCTGGCTTGTGCGTGCGATATTGGGTTTTTAAGCTCCATACCGCACCAAAAACAAGCGCTGTTTTGACGTGCTCGTGCATGCTTTCCCCATAGACATCAATGTGGAGAGCGGGTCAGAAAAAAGTCTAACATCTGCAATCGCAGAAAGAAAAGCTCCGTAACGCAGCACCATTGATGTCTATGGGGAAAAAAAAAAGTTATGTTTAAACCTAACACCCTAACATAAACCCTATGTCCAAACACCCCTAATCTGCTGCCCCCAACATTGCAGACGTCTGCCTACAGTTATTAACCCCTAATCTGCCGATCCCGATATCTCCGCCACCTAAATAAAGGTATTAACCCCTAATCTGCCGCTCCCAATATCGCCGCCACTATAATAAAGTTATTAACCCCTATTCTGCCGCACCCCAACATCCCCGCCACTATATTAAAGTTATTAACCCCTATTCCGGCGCTCCCTGACATCGCCACAACTAAATAAAGTTATTAACCCCTAAACCTCTGGCCTCCCACATCACTACCACTAAATAAACCTATTAACCTCTAAACCGCCAGCCCCCCACATCGCAACAACATAAATTAAACTATTAACCCCTACACCTACCCCTAAACCTAACCCTACCCCTAAACCTAACGCTAACACTAAACCTAACCCTAACGTAACCCTAACCCTAACACCCCCTAACTTTAACATAATTAAAATAGATCTAAATTAAATTTACAATTATTAACTAAATAATACCTATTTAAAACTAAATACATACATACCTGTGAAATAAAACCTAAGCTAGCTACAATATAACTAATAGTTGAATTGTAGCTAGCTTAGGTTTTATTTTTATTTCACAAGTAAGTTTGAATTTATTTTAACTAGGTACTAGTAAATAGTAATTAACTATTTAATAACTACCTAGCTAAAATAAATACATAATTACCTGTGAAATAAAACCTAAGCTACCTTACACTAAAACCTAAAATTACAAAAAAATAAAAAAACCTACCATTACAAAAAAATAACAAACAAAATGATCAAAAAATAAATAAAAAGTATTCCTATTGGAATACTCTTTAAAAAACAAACAAAAAAACCACCCCAAAATAAAAAGCCTAATCTAGAATAAACTACCAAGGGCCCTTAAAATGGCCTTTTGTAGGGCATTGCCCTAAGTTAAATAGCTCTTTCGCTACAAAAAAAACCCTAATAAAATACATTACACAAAATGAATCAAAAATAATAAAAAATTATTCCTATTCTAATACCCATTAAAAAAAAAACACCCCAAAATAAAAAAACCTAATCTAGAATAAACTACCAATGGCCCTTAAAAGGGCCTTTTGTAAGGAATTGCCCTAAAGATATCAGCTCTTTTTGTGAAAAAAACAAAAACAAATACCCACTAACTAATTACAAACCCCCACCCCCCCCAAACCTACAAAATAAAAATAAAAACTATCTAAAAAACCTAAGCTCCCCATTGCCCTGAAAAGGGCATTTGTATGGGCATTGCCCTTAAAAGGGCACTTAGCTCTTTTGCTGCCTAAACCCTAATCTAAAAATAAAATCCACCCAAAAAACCCTTAAAAAAACTGAACACTAACCCCCTACGATCCACTCAAAAACCTTACTTCTAGCACAGATAATGCTTGGGCGGGAGCGTTACATATTGCTCCACTCGTAATCTGTCCCAAAATAGGCATACAAATTAATTTGCATGGATTGGCGTCAGTTTTGCCAATCGAAACCACTTTTTTTTTTACTTCTTTACCACTTTACATTGAGAAAAATCAGACAGCAACATTCTCATGTTTTGCTTGCGCAGAAGTAACCAAAAAATCCTTCAAAAAGGCAGAGAGAAACTTCTCTCATGATATTTTTCTTGTAGATATCAAACTTGACCAAACTTGGTCTTATATTGTATTTGTTAATAATTCAAACAAATATGCATTTTATGGATTGGAATATTAGATAAGGTTGCCAGCTGTGCTCTGTAAAAATACCTGACAACCTAAAGGTCCCCCCCCAAAGCTCAACCTTAGGCCCCATTACTTGATCCCATGTTTATTTTCACAACTGAGCAATTATTGTATCTCCTTGGTTACCAGTAGCACACAGACTCAGTAGTGAGTTGACCCACTTGACTGCCAGGAGCGCACACACACAGGAATTATAGTAGTTATATAAATATTGGGAAAAAAAAAGTTTTAGTGACCATAAAGCTATGGGTGCTGATATGTTGTAACCTGGGGTTTATTTCCCTCTGAGGCCAATTAAAGACATTTATTAATGGGTCACTAGAGTGTGCAACCAATGACAGTGTAGATTATAGCAGTGTTAATGAGACAGTAAAAACCATTCTCAATTCAGACAGGGCATGCAATTTTAAAAACTTTCCAATTTACTTTTATTATCAAATTTGCTTTGTTCTCTTGGTATAGGTATGTTGTAAGCTAAACCTTGGTAAGCTCTAAGCCGTTATTACGCATCAGTACTGATTGGCTAAAATGCAAAAGTCTGTCAAAATAACTGAGATAAGGGGGCAGCTTGCAGAGGCTGAGATACAAGGAAATCACAGAGGTAAAAAGTATATTGATATAACAGTGTTGGTTATGCAAAACTGAGGAATGGCTAATAAAAGGATTATCTATCTTTTTTTTTTTTTTTTTTTTTTATTGAGGTTTAAATACAAATATACAATAAAAAAGTATACGATGAGCAAGCAAAGAAAAAACACAACATATGAATGCAATACAGTTAGAAGGCTATGTGTACATTATATTAAAATAACAGTAATCTTTGGATAAGTAGTATTGCTCAATAAAGGTTAGGGGAAAAATGTGGTGCTCATCATTAATGGTGGGTATTATTCTACCTATAAACCCTCTAAAATGAATGAAGGAGGGCACACTTGGACCTCAGATGTTTGAGTGGTAATACTTATTTATAGAAAGTGTCTGGAGATGAATAGGCCACTCATGGACCTCATCTTGTAAACCTCATTTTTTATTTTTATAGTACTGTAACTCAATAGGCCACTATAGGACCTAACCTATGTATTAACCCACGGCGTGGAGAGAAAAAAGAAAACTATGTAGATATGCAATTTGTAGGTAATGTGAAAAATTATGAAAGTGCGGCATAGACAAGATTAGCCGCTTATTTAACCCTCCTAGACTAGGAGGTACATTAGGGTGGGGGGGGGGGGAGGAGGTGGTAGTTTGGAGATGATAATCAAAATATATTATCATAGCACTAGGTCTGTGTAAAAGTGTCGAGGGCACATGAGTTGCTAGAGGATGACCAGGAACAGGTTAATTGCATAGTGGGTCAATGCTATGTCCTGCAAAAAGAAACTTAGGGATCTTAAAGTAATAGCTTCGACACTAGGTAAATAGAGAATTTGCAATGCAAGAAAACTATATAAAATGCAGGGCCAGCCAGCGATAGTAAGCATGCAAAATGCGTAGATGATAGGTTACCTATAATAGTATATAAGTTCTGATAAGTAGCAAAAATCTAGAGCTACGTGCAAGGATTTATGTATATATCTAATAAAGAATATTGGTATTCCCCATCTAACCAGTTGGTCTCCTCTCCATATATATGTTGTCTATGCCGTCCGTAGTAATGCAGATAAGGAGGCTCAGGGATCTCTTATTTATCTTTTTTAACAATAAAAAGTTTCAAGTAGACTGTCTCTTTAAGTCATGGTTCTGCACTTCCACTTTGTAGTAATTGGAAAACCCACAATTTTCAGAATTAAAAGATAAGAAAAAGGGGACAAATTAAATAATAAATGTATTGCATAAGTTGCTTTACTACATATAATGAAATTTTATGTTACATTAGTATCCATTTAATCTGCTGCCCCCCCCCCCCTCTTTTTAGTTATATATTATTAATGATATTAGTTTACATGGTCACTCTGGGGAAACATCTAAGATAATGAACTCCAATCTTTATTTATTTATTTATTTTTATTAAAATTTGAACAAACCATTAAGCATTACATTACAAATGAACCCATATAAAATGCATATAAGTGGTGGGTAGCTGGAGGGGTATAACATACTAGTTACATCATGACTGAGTTTTATTATAAAATTAAACAATCTGTAGTATCTCAGGAACTATAAGAGCTATAGCAGTAGAAGTGCAATTTCAGTGATGATCCTTCACGTTTCAAGGACTATAGCAGCTACAATTGTTAAAGTGGTTCCTAGTAAAAATAATATATTATTTGCTAAGGTATGAATTACTTTAATCTAACATCTATCAATAATATGCGAACCAATAAAGAAGAAGATAAAATGAAGTATAAGGAAAGAAAAAGAATTCCTGAAACTAAAAATAATAAGAGAAGAAGAGACCTGGACCAGAGAAAAAGAGAAGAGAATAAGGAAGTGAAGATATATAGAGGGAGATGTTATTGCAATGTACTAACTGTAAACAGGCCCTAAGGTTAATTAACAACCTATTGTGTTTGAAGTGTTTCCCAATATAAATTCATTCTGTGTACCTGTTCATCAACCTAAACACTTTTTCTTGATCTGACCTGTATGTTTTTAACTTTTTGGAATACATTTTTGGATTTTTTACCTCTGATTGCTCAGTGAGCTTCTTTCTGGATCTATGCTATGTTTAGGTTTATCATTGAGCAACATTATTAAGAGCGTGAGGGAGAATGATTCACCCATAAGGTTTTTAAAGACCGTTTAAATCGACTTCCTAAAATATATTACCTATTTCCCCACACTCTCTCCAACATTTAGGGGAATATCTAGTATATATACATTTAATATGTCAAGTACCACCTAGAAAGTATTTTATGGTTCATTTCTAATATGGATGGATGAATTACGGGTGTTACAAAATCATTTCAACCATTTATGGGGTGTTATTAATAGTCTTAATTTGTCCTGCCACGTCTGGGTATAACTGGGCAAAGATTTATACCAAAACGTTTTTAATATCCTTCTTGTCAAAGCTTGTCTGTCCCTAGGAGAACTCCAACCTTTTTATAACTATTTGATTAGAATTTATTTTCAAGATATAACTATTATCCTTGCAGTTAATCAATCATCTTGTAAGTAAAACTGGTTTTCTACAACTGAGCACAAATGCACCAACTGTGCCACCATATTTTTTTGTCATTGTTTTGACACTTAAAATAATCTACTGAATAAAACCTTTTGAAATAATACAGTATGTAACAAAGCATTTTGATGAGCATTTTCATATTCAGACCTTGTTTTCTTTTGCAGATATTGAAATGATCCAATAATAGCACACACGTGTAATTAAATGACAATTTTCCAAAGAGACGAGGCACATTAATGTAACAGTAATTAATGCTTGTTTGGGGAACAGAGTGAAGCTAAATACAATCCAGATGAACATTATTACACAATAAGGTGAAAAATAGAAAATAGAAACACAGTGAAAATGAAAAACACCTGGATGTCACATTGATTGATGTGACAAATGGGGACAGATGTTTTTGATTGAATCTTTCAGTTAAATGTAATGTATTTCTCATTGAGCATGTTCATTAAATTATTTTGAATATGAAATCAAATAAAATTTATGTTTTTAAAATAACTATCAGCTTTTGTGTATGCAAAGTCTTAGTCTTCATAATTAGGAGATTGAGTTATGATTTGTGATAATTTAGCAATGAATATGCTGCAGCTGAATGAACATATCTTGGAATTGAATTTAAAGGAATATGAAATTGAAATTATAATATAAAAAAAAAAAAATGATTGCCATGAAAACTGTAAGTGTTTTCAGAAGCTTAACCCCTTAAGGACAAGGCCATTTTCTCTTGTAAGGTGTATCCAGTCCACGGATCATCCATTACTTGTGGGATATTCTCATTCCCAACAAGAAGTTGCAAGAGAACACCCACAGCAGAGCTGTTATATAGCTCCTCCCCTAACTGCCATATCCAGTCATTCTCTTGCAACTCTCAACACGCATGGAGGTAGTAAGAGAGAGTGGTGAAATATAGTTAGTTTTTTATCTTTAATCAATAGTTTGATTTTTTAAATGGTACCGGAGTTGTACTATTTTATCCCAGGCAGTAAATTGAAGAAGAATCTGCCTGAGTTTTCTATGATCTTAGCAGGTTGTAACTAAGATCCATTGCTGTTCTCACATATGTCTGAGGAGAGAGGTAACTTCAGTGGGAGAATGGCGTGCAGTTTACTCTGCTATGAGGTATGTGCAGTTACATTTTTTCTAGAAATGGAAAATGCTAGAAAATGCTGCTGATACTGGATTAATGTAAGTTAAGCCTGAATACAGTGATTTAATAGCGACTGGTATCATGCTTACTCTCAGGGGTAATACCCTTATAAAATTGCAATATAAAACGTTTGCTGGCATGTTTAATCGTTTTTATATATGCTTTGGTGATAAAACTTTATTGGGGCCTAGTTTTTTCCACATGGCTAGCTTAAATTTTGCCTAGAAACAGTTTCCTGAGGCTTTCCACTGTTGTAGTATAAAAGTTACAGTTGTTGCAGTTAAAATTATAAACTGTGACATCCAGCTTCCCTCAGGAGTCCCCTGTATGCTATAGGACATCTCTAAAGGGCTCAAAGGCTTTCCAAAGTCGTTTATTGGGGAAGGTAGGGCCACAGCAGGCTGTGGCAGTTTGTTGTGTCTGTTTAAAAACGTGTATATCGTTTTTTTTTTAATCCGTTTTTTGAATTAAGGGGTTAATCATCCATTTGCAAGTGGGTGCAATGCTCTGTTAACTTATTACATACACTGTAAACATTTCGTTTGATTTACTGCCTTTTTTCACTGTTTTTCAAATTTTGACAAAATTTGTTTCTCTTAAAGGCACAGTACCGTTTTTTATATTTGCTTGTTAACTTGATTTAAAGTGTTTTCCAAGCTTGCTAGTCTCATTGCTAGTCTGTACAAACATGTCTGCCATAGAGGAAACTCCTTGTTCATTATGTTTAAAAGCCATGGTGGAACCCCCTCTTAGAATGTGTACCAAATGTACTGATTTCACTTTAAGCAATAAAGATCATATTCTGTCTTTAAAATTTTTTATCACCAGAGGAATCTGACGAAGGGGAACTCTCCCCAAGTGTCAGACCCTTTGACTCCCGCTCAAGGGACTCACGCTCAAATGGCGCCAAGTACATCTAGGGCGCCCATAGCAATTAATTTACAAGACATGGCGGCAGTCATGGATAATACACTGTCAGCAGTATTAACCAGACTACCTGAATTTAGAGGTAAGCGAGATAGCTCTGGGGTTAGACGAAATGCAGAGCATACTGACGCTTTAAGAACCATGTCTGATACTGCCTCACAATATGCAGAAGCTGAGGAAGGAGAGCTTCAGTCTGTGGGTGATGTTTCTGACTCAGGAAAGATGATGCAACCTGATTCTGATATTTCAAAATTTAAATTTAAGCTTGAACACCTCCGCGTGTTTCTCAGGGAGGTTTTAGCTGCTCTGAATGACTGTGATACAATTGCAGTGGCAGAGAAATTGTGTAGACTGGATAAATACTATGCAGTGCCGGTGTGTACTGATGTTTTTCCAATACCTAAAATGTTTACAGAAATTATTAATAAGGAATGGGCTAGACCAGGTGTGACGTTCTCTTCCCCTCCTATTTTTAGAAAAATGTTTCCAATAGACGCCACCACACGGGACTTATGACAGACAGTTCCTAAGGTGGAGGGAGCAGTTTCTACTTTAGCAAAGCATACTACTATCCCTGTCGAGGACAGTTGTGCTTTTTTAGATCCAATGGATAAAAAATTAGAAGGTTACCTTAAGAAAATGTTTATTCAATAAGGTTTTATCCTACAGCCCCTTGCATGCATTGCTCCTGTCACTGCTGCTGCGGCGTTCTGGTTTGAGTCTCTGGAAGAGGCTTTACAGGTAGTGACTCCATTGGATGACATACTTGGCAAGCTTAGAGCACTTAAGCTAGCCAATTCCTTTGTTTTCTGATGCCATTGTTCATTTGACTAAACTAACGGCTAAGAATTCTGGTTTTGCTATACAGGCGCGCAAGGCGCTATGGCTTAAATCATGGTCAGCTGACGTGACTTCAAAGTCTAAGCTGCTTAACATTCCCTTCAAGGGGGAGACCCTATTCGGGCCTGGTTTGAAGGAGATTATTGCTGATATCACTGGAGGAAAAGGTCATGCCCTTCCTTAGGACAGGTCCAAATCAAGGGCCAAACAGTCTAATTTTCGTGCCTTTCGAAACTTCAAGGCAAGTGCGGCATCAACTTCCTCTAATGCAAACAAGAGGGAACTTTTGCTCAGTCCAAGACGGTCTGGAGACCAAACCAGACCTGGGACAAAGGTAAGCAGGCCAAAAAGCCTGCTGCTGCCTCTAAGACAGCATGAAGGAATGGCCCCCTACCCGGTAACGGATCAAGTAGAGGGCAGACTTTCGCTCTTCGCCCAGGCGTGGGCAAGAGATGTCCAGGATCCCTGGGTGTTGGAAATTATATCCCAGAGATATCTTCTGGACTTCAAAGCTTCCCCAACAAAAAGGAGATTTCACCTTTCACAATTATCTGCAAACCAGATAAAGAGAGAGGCATTCTTACACTGTGTACGAGACCTCCTAGTTATGGGAGTGATCCATCCAGTTCCAAAGGAGGAACAGGGACAGGGTTTTTACTCAAATCTGTTTGTGGTTCCCAAAAAAGAGGGAACCTTCAGACCAATTTTGGATCTAAAGATCTTAAACAAATTCCTCAGAGTTCCATCATTCAAGATGGAAACTATTCGTACCATCCTACCTATGATCCAGGAGGGTCAATATATGACTACAGTGGATTTAAAGGATGCTTATCTTCACATTCCGATAACAAAGATCATCATCGGTTTCTCAGGTTTGCCTTTCTAGACAGGCATTACCAGTTTGTAGCTCTTCCCTTTGGATTAGCTACAGCCCCAAGAATCTTTACGAAGGTTCTAGGGTCGCTTCTGGCGGTCCTAAGGCCGCGGGGCATAGTACTGGCCCCTTATTTAAACGACATCCTGATACAGGCGTCAAACTTCCAAATTGCCAAGTCTCATATGGACGTAGTACTGGCATTTCTGAGATCGCATGGGTGGAAAGTGAATGAGGAAAAGAGTTCTCTATCCCCACTCACAAGAGTTTCCTTCCTAGGGACTGATAGATTCTGTAGAAATGAAAATTTACCTGACGGAGTCCAGGTTATCAAAGCTTCTAAATTCCTGCCGTATTCTTCATTCAATTCCGCGCCCTTGCATGCTCAGTCAGTGGAACGGGAATTACACAGATTTGTCCCCTCTACTAAATCTGGATCAGGAGACCAGGGATTCTCTTCTCTGGTGGCTATCTCGGGTCCATCTGTCCAAAGGTATGACCTTTCGCAGGCCAGATTGGACAATTGTAACAACAGATGCCAGCCTTCTAGGTTGGGGTGCAGTCTGGAACTCCCTGAAGGCTCAGGGATCGTGGACTCAGGAGGAGACACTCCTTCCAATAAATATTCTGGAAGAGCGATATTCAATGCTCTTCAGGCTTGGTACATCAGATTTCAGTCGGACAACATCACGACTGTGGCTTACATCAACCATCAAGGGGGAACAAGAAGTTCCCTAGTGATGTTAGAAGTCTCAAAGATAATTAGCTGGGCAGAGATTCACTCTTGCCACCTATCAGCTATCCATATCCCAGGTGTAGAGAACTGGGAGGCGGATTTTTTAAGTCGTCAGACTTTTCATCCGGGAGAGTGGGAACTCCATATGGAGGTGTTTGAACAATTGATTCATCGTTGGGGCAAACCAGAACTGGATCTCATGGCATCTCGCTAGAACGCCAAGCTTCCTTGTTACGGATCCAGGTCCAGGGATCCCAAGGCGACGCTAATAGATGCTCTAGCAGCACCCTGGTCTTTCAACCTGGCTTATGTGTTTCCACCGTTTCCTCTGCTCCCTCGACTGATTGCCAAGGTCAAGCAGGAGAAAGCATCAGTGATTTTGATAGCGCCTGCGTGGCCACGCAGGACCTGGTATGCAGATCTGGTGGAGATGTCATCTTTTCCACCATGGACTCTGCCTCTGAGACAGGACCTTCTACTTTAGGGTCCTTTCAACCATCCAAATCTAATTTCTCTGAGACTGACTGCCTGGAGATTGAACGCTTGATTTTATCAAAGCATGGCTTCTCCGAGTCAGTCATTGATACCTTAATACAGGCACGAAAGCCTGTCACCAGGAAAATTTACCATAAAATATGGCTTACATATCTTTATTGGTGTGAATCCAAGGGTTATTATTCCCAGGATATTATCTTTTCTCCAAGATGGTTTGGAAAAAGGATTGTCAGCTAGTTCCTTAAAAGGACAGATTTCTGCTCTGTCTATTCTTTTGCACAAGCGTCTGGCAGATGTTCCAGATGTTCAGGCATTTTGTCAGGCTTTGGTTAGAATCAAGCCTGTGTTTAAACCTTTTGCTCCCCCATGGAGCTTAAGGTTCTTAAGGTTCTTCAAGGAGTTCCGTTTGAACCTCTTCCTTCCATAGATATAAAACTTTTATCTTGGAAAGTTATGTTTTTGGTAGCTATTTCCTCGGCTCATAGAGTCTCCGAGTTATCTGCTTTACAATGTGATTCTCCTTATCTAATCTTCCATACGGATAAGGTAGTCCTGCGTACCAAACCTGGGTTTTTACCTAAGGTGGTATCTAACAAGAATATCAATTAACAGATTGCTGTTCCATCCTTGTGTCCTAATCCTTCTTCAAAGAAGGAACGTCTATTACACAATCTGGACGTGGTTCGTGCTTTAAAGTTTTACTTACAATCTACTAAAGATTTTTGTCAAACATCTGCTTTGTTTGTTGTCTACTCTGGACAGAGGAGAGGTCAGAAGGCTTCGGCAACCTCTCTTTCTTTTTGGCTAAGAAGCATAATCCGCTTAGCCTATGAGACTGCTGGCCAGCAGCCTCCTGAAAGGATTACAGCTCATTCTACTAGAGCTGTGGCTTCCACTTGAGCCTTTAAAAATGAGGCTTCTGTTGAACAGATTTGCACGACGGTAACTTGGTCTTTGCTTCATACTTTTTCAAAATTCTACAAATTTGATACTTTTGCTTCTTCGGAGGCTATTTTTGGGACAAAGGTTTTACAGGCAGTAGTACCTTCCGTTTAAGTACCTGCCTTGTCCCTCCCTTCATCCGTGTACTTTAGCTTTGTTATTGGTATCCCACAAGTAATGGATGATCCGTGGACTGGATACACCTTACAAGAGAAAACACAATTTATGCTTACCTGATAAATTTATTTCTCTTGTGGTGTATCCAGTCCACGGCCCGCCCTGTCATTTTAAGGCAGGTAATTTTTTCATTTAAACTACAGTCACCACTGCACCCTATGGTTTCTCCTTTCTCTGCATGTTTTCGGTCGAATGACTGGATATGGCAGTTAGGGGAGGAGCTATATAACAGCTCTGCTGTGGGTGTCCTCTTGCAACTTTCTGTTGGGAATGAGAATATCCCACAAGTAATAGATGATCCGTGGACTGGATACACCACAAGAGAAATAAATTTATCAGGTAAGCATAAATTGTGTTTTTCAGTTTCTTTCCCTTAAGGACCAGGGCTATTTTTACATTTCTGCAGTGTTTGTGTTTAGCCTTAATTTTCCTCTTCCTCATTTACTGTACCCACACATATTCTATATAGTTTTTCCCAACATTAAATGGACTTTCTAAAGATACCATTATTTTCATCATATTTTATAATTTACCATAATTTTTTTTTTATGAAATATGAGGGAAAAAATGGAAAAAAGCACACTTTTTTTTTAACTTTGACCCTCAAAATCTGTTACACATCTACAACCACCAAAAAACACCCATGCTAAATAGTTTCTAAATTTTGTCCTGAGTTTAGAAATACCCAATGTTTACATGTTCTTTGCTTTTTTTGCAAGTTATAGGGCAATAAATAAAAGTAGCACTTTGCTATTTCCAAACCATTTTTTTTTCAAAATTAGCGCTAGTTACATTGGAACACTGATATCTGTCAGGAATCCCTGAATATCCTTTGACATGCTCATATTTTTTTTTAGTAGACAACCCAAAGTATTGATCTAGGCCCATTTTGGAATATTTCATGCCACCATTTCACCACCAAATGCGATCAAATAAAAAATATTGTTCACTTTTTCACAAACTGTTCCACAAACTTTAGGTTTCTCACTGAAATTATTTACAAACAACTTGTGCAATTATGGCAGAAATGGTTGTAAATGGTTCTTTGGGATCCCCTTTGTTCAGAAATAGCAGACATTTATGTGGCATTACTTTTTGGTAATTAGAAGGCCGCTAAATGCCGCTGTGCACCACACTTTTATTAGACCCAGCAGTGAAGGGTTAATTAGGTAGCTTGTAGGGTTAATTTTAGACAACCCAAAGTTTTGATCTAGGCCCATTTTGATATATTTAATGCCACCATTTCACCGCCAAATTCGATCAAATAAAAAAAAATCATTCACTTTTTCACTAACTTTGGGTTTCTTACTGAAATTATTTACAAACAGCTTGTGCAATTATGGCACAAATGGTTGTAAATGCTTCTCTGGGATGCCCTTTGTTCAGAAATAGCAGACATATATGGCTGTGTCTTTTTGGTAAATAGAAGGCTGCTAAATGCCGCTGCACACCACATTTGTATTATGCCCAGCAGTGATGGGGTTAATAAGGTAGCTTGTAGGGTTAATTTTAGCTTTAGTGTAGAGATCAGCCTCCCACCTGAAACATCCCACTCCCTGATCCCTCCCAAACATCTCTCTTCCCTCCCCCACCCCACAATTGTCCCCGCCATCTTAAGTACTTAAGGCTTTTTTTTTTAAATTTTTTTTTTTTTAAATATCTGTTTAGCTGGGATGGACCCCCCTTAGTCCCCAACCTCTCTGATGCTTCCAAACAGCTCTATAACCCTCCCCCACTACCTATTTGCTGCCATCTTGGGTACTGGCAGCTGTCTGCCAGTACCCAATTTGCCTCCTAAAATTTTTTTATTTTTTAATTTTTTTATGTAATTTAAATGTTTCTGTAGTGTAGCTGCCCCCCCTCAATACCACCCTCCCTCTCCCCCTCCCAGATCCTTTTGATCATTATTTTGCCCCCTCCCTCTCTCCCACTCTCCCATTCATTGGTGGCAGTGGTTGCTGCGCAATCGCGCGCACACATGCACGAGCGCGCTCCCTGCAGGCCCCTGCAGGTAGCGATGGGCCGCCCACCCGGCGTGCACATTGCACATTCAGGAACTGGATGTCGGGTAGCGATGGGCCGCTCCCACCCACCAACGATCGTCTCCATCGCTAACGCTACGGCTTTCATGATTTAGATAGAACATAACATGTTAAACAACTTTCTAATTTACTTGTATTATCAAATTTTCTTTGTTTTTTTGTTATCCTTTGTTGAAAATCAGAAATGTAAGCTCAAGAATGTGCACGTGTCTTCAGCACTATATGGCAGTAGTTTTGCAACAATGCTATACATTAACAAGAGCAGTAGATGGCAGCACTATTTCCTGTCATTTAGTGCTTCAGACATGTGCACGACCTACCTAGGTATCTCTTCAACAAAGAATAACATGATCATTAAATACATTTGATATTAGAAGTAACTTGGAAACTTTTTGAAAATTGTATCCTCTGTCTGAATCATGAAAGAAAAATCTTGGGTTTAATGTCCCTTTAAACATGCTACATCACAAGCATTGATTGTGTGATTAATGTAATAGCTCATTGATATCTGCCCCTAAAAGAAGGTTTTAAAAAGGTATGTTCCTGGAGTTCAGCTCCCGCCTTGCAAAGGCAGGTGAGGGAGGACAGGAGCAGTGTCAGGAACGAACGGCAGAGGGATAGATCGCGGATGCC
Organism: Bombina bombina; assembly: GCF_027579735.1. Classification (NCBI taxonomy): domain Eukaryota; kingdom Metazoa; phylum Chordata; class Amphibia; order Anura; family Bombinatoridae; genus Bombina; species Bombina bombina. The sequence continues at coordinate 742,462,123 of NC_069500.1, forward strand.
CCAGAGGCATTACAGACAACCAGAGGGACACACAATGCCCACATGGGGCAGACTTGAGACAAGGGCAGAGAACAGAATGAGGAGGGAAAGATTGAGTTCTACTAGCCACATAAGGCAGACAAGGGGACTGTGTGGAAGTTTGGAAGGAAGAATAGAGGAGACCATCAGGAGTGCAGGTGCAACAGAGAAGGATTCAGCTACAAGCCCAGCAGGTGAAACAGCAGGGCCCTCTCTGAGGGACGGGGGTAACCTGGAAAATGAAAGGGGGGTACATGAGTTGGTGCTGAAAGGTTTGTAGGAGCTGGTATCTCAGTTAAAAGAAAAAAAGAAATGGAGGGTCAGCATCAAGGAGTGAGAATGCTGGAACGGCGGGGGCATGGGTCCCAGCTGTTGTGGGACAGGCTGAGGTGCCGGTGGTTAGCAGCAGTGGGGAGGCCTCCAAAATGGCAGAAAAAGGGGCAACCACCCCAGCCTCAGCTGGGGATGTGCTGAAAGTGGCGGATCAGGCCTTGAGGAGGCTGTGTTTATGCTCAGTGGGTCCGTTAGGTATTCATTTGAGCAAGGAGGTAAAAGATAAGATCTGGAAGAGGGAGTTTGTGGAATTATTATCATTGCTCCCTCTGGATCATTTAATTGAGGTCAAGGAGGATCCAAAAGTGGAACAAGGGAAAAAGGAGGAGGAGGAGAGAAAGAAAAGGTGGAGAAAGTTGCCAAAAACGTTTTCCAACTGGTCTAAGGCCTTTTGTATATTGGCCAGTGTAATTAGGGAAAAATTTCCATAGCATTGTTCCGCAATGTTCTGTAATTTTGATGAAATTTCAGGAGCTCATCAGATGTATAGGGTCTTAGCTTGGAGGCGTTATGGTGAGCAGTTTTGCCAGAGGATGGATGTTAGTCTGTAGATGAGACGGGATGACCGCAAGATGGGTGTATGGTTGGAACTCATGATGCCTTTAAGGGGTCAGTCCTTTCGGAGTTCAGGAGCTGGAAGCAGTGGGGTATCCGGAATGGGATCAACAGCAGTGGCAATTCGAAAGGGTTTATGCTTCCAGTTTAACGAGGGAGCATGCAGGTTTGGGCCCGCCTGTATGTACAAACATGAGTGTTCGGGGTGTGGGGGAGCTCACTCAGGTTCCAAGTGCTTTAAGCAGAATAAGGGAAGCAAAAAGAGTGGAGAGGGTACTATTGCGGGTATGATAGGAGATGGGGGAATGCGGAGGATGCAAAACTGTTGATTTTGGGGTTTCGTATTCCATTTTCTGAAACAGGGGGTTCAGGGATTTCGGGTAATTTGAGGTCAGTGTTGCAGTTTCCACAAGTGGTAAAAGCTAAGTTGGAAAAGGAAATGTCTTGGGTAGAATGGCGGGCCCCTTTAAGGACCTGCCTTTGCATAACTTACGAGTTTCTCTATTGGGTGTGGTCCCAAAAAAAGTGAGAAGAAAATAAGTGGTCACGCTGAAACTGCTGAAGTCAAAGAGTACAGGGTTTATTGAATAAATTCTTTAGTGCATATAACGGAACACAGACATGGAAAACCTGACACATTTTGCGCTTGCGTACATGTGCTTCTTCGGAGGCTGAAAAGAATCTGGGTGTTCTGAGTTATATGTGTATAGAAGACCAATCATGAACAATGTTACAGACATCAAATAGATAGGATCCTTACACATGAAGGCAGACAATTGTGATGGTAACAAAATACTTAATAGTTACGTACAACAAATAATAATTTTAAACTCCATGTGAATGGATCATCTATACACAATTCATAATTGTCAAATGAACAACATAGAAATGCATTTGTAAGTAGTGATGTCGCGAATAGTTCGCCGGCGAATAGCTCCCGGCGAACATAGCATGTTCGCATTCGCTGCAGACGGCGAACATATGTGATGTTCGATCCGCCTCCTATTCGTCATCATTGAGTAAAACTTTGATCCTGTACCTCACAGTCAGCAGACACATTCCAGCCAATCAGCAGCAGACCCTCCCTCTCAGACCCTCCTACCTCCTGGACAGCATCCATTTTAGATTCATTTGGAAGCTGCATTCTTAGTGAGAGGAGGGACAGTGGTGCTGCTGCTGATTTAATAGGGAAATTGATAGCTAGGCTAGTGTATTCAGTGTCCACTACAGTCCTGAAGGACTCATCTGATCTCTGCTGTAAGGACAGCACCCCAAAAAACCCTTTTTAGGGCTAGAACATCAGTCTGCTTTTTTTTCCCCTGTGTAATCTAATTGCAGTTGCCTGCCTGCCAGCGTGTGTGTCAGGCTCACAGCGTATACTGTGCCCACTTGCCCAGTGCCACCACTCATATCTGGTGTAACAGTAGTGTACATTTAAAAAAAACAACACTTTTTTTACTGTGAAATAATAGCAGTCAGTTTCCTCCAGTGTCACACCAGTGCAACTCATATCTGGTGTAACAGTAGTGTACATTAACCCCTTAATGACCACAGCACTTTTCCATTTTCTGTCCGTTTGGGACCAGGGCTATTTTTACATTTCTGCGGTGTTTGTGTTTAGCTGTAATTTTCCTCTTACTCGTTTTTTTTTTTTTTTCAAAATTAGCGCTAGTTACATTGGAACACTGATATCTGTCAGGAATCCCTGAATAGCCATTGATATGTATATATTTTTTTTTAGAAGACATCCCAAAGTATTGATCTAGGCCCATTTTGGTATATTTCATGCCCCCATTTCTCACTAAAATTATTTACAAATAGCTTGTGCAATTATGGCATAAATGGTTGTACATTTTTCTCTGGGATCCCCTTTGTTCATAAATAGCAGACATATTTGGCTTTGACGTTGCTTTTTGATAATTAGAAGGCCACTAAATACCACTGCGCACCACACGTGTATTATGTCCAGCAGTGAAGGGGTTAATTAGGGAGCATGTAGGGAGCTTTTTGGGGTAATTTTAGCTTTAGTGTAGTGTAGTAGACAACCCAAAGTATTGATCTAGGCCCATCTTGGTATATGTCATGCCACCATTTCACCGCCAAATGCGATCAAATAAAAAAAAAAGTTACATTTTTCCAAATTTTAGGTTTCTCACTGAAATCATTTACAAACATTTTGTGCAATTATGGCACAAATGGTTGTAAATGCTTCTCTGGGATCCCCTTTTTTCAGAAATAGCAGACATATATAGCTTTGGCATTGCTTTTTGGTAATTAGAAGGCCGCTAAATGCCGCTGCGCACCACACGTGTATTATGCTCAGTAGTGCAGGGGTTAATTAGGTAGCTTTTAGGGTTAATTTTAGCTTTAGTGTAGTGTAGTAGACAACCCCAAGTATTGATTTAGGCCCATTTTGGTATATTTCATGCCACCATTTCACCGCCAAATGCGATCAAATTAAAAAAAATAGTCAACTTTTTCACAAACTTTAGTTTTCTCACTGAAATAATTTACAAACAGCTTGTGCAATTATGGCACAAATGGTTGTAAATGCTTCTCTGGGATCCCCTTTGTTCAGAAATAGCAGACATATATAGCTTTGGCATTGCTTTTTGGTAGTTAGAAGGCCACTAAATACAACTGCGCACAACACATGAATTATGCCCAGCAGTGAAGGGGTTAATTAGGTAGCTTGTAGGGAGTTTGCAGGGTTAATTTTAGCTTTAGTGTAGAGATCAGCTTCCCACCTGACACATCAGACCCCCTGATCCCTCCCAAAGAGCTCTCTTCCCTCCCCCACCCCACAATTGTCCCCGCCATCTTAAGTACTGGCAGAAAGTCTGCCAGTACTAAAATAAAAGGTATCTTTTTTTATATATATATTTTTAGCATATTTACATATGCTGTTGTGTAGGATACCCCCTTAGCTCCCAACCTCCCTGATCCCCCCCAAAACAGCTTCCTAACCCTCCCCCTCTGCCTTATTGGGGGCCATATTGGGTACTGGCAGCTGTCTGCCAGTACCCAGTTTGCAAATAATTTTTTTATTTTTTTTTTATTTCATTTTTCTGTAGTGTAGCTTCCCCCCCCAAGACCAATCCCCCACCCGCTCCCAGATCACTTAGATTTCCAAGTACTTAATATTTTGCACCCCTTTCTCCCACTTATAAAAACATTTTTTTCTGTAGTGTAGCAGTTCCCACCCGCTCACGCACAAGCCACCCCAGCGATCCAACCCCCGATCCCGCCCCCCTCTCTGACAAGGACCGCATCGATGCTCCCACCCACCAACGAATGCGGCCATTGATGCCCGGTGCAGAGAGGGCCACCCGGAGGGGTAAAATTTGTTATTGCAGGATGCCTCGATATCGAGGCATCCTGCAATAACCGGAAAGCAGCTGGAAGCTATCAGGATCGCTTCTAGCTGCTTTCCAAACCGAGGACGTATGCCATACGTCCTCAGGCGTTAACTGTATTTTTTCTGAGGACGTATGGCGTACGTCCTCAGTCATTAAGGGGTTAAAAAAAAACTAGAAATTTGACTGTGAAATAATAGCAGTCAGTTTCCTTCACACGTGTGCGTTTCAGGGCCTGCCAGGGCACAGTGTCACACCAGTGCAACTCATATCTGGTGTAACAGTAGTGTACATTTAAAAAAAAAAATACAATTTTGACTGTAATAGATTGAATAGCAGTTAGTTGTCTGCAAGCGTGTGTTTCAGGCCTACAGCGTCTACTCTGCCAACTTCTGCCAGTGCACAGTGCCACTCATATCTGTTGTCACAGTAGCTTGCACGCATAGTACCACTAATCGAAAAAAAAATGACAGGCAGAGGCCGGCCACCCCGCAGGGGCCGTCGTGGTCGTGGTGCTGTGATTCCCTTTGGCCCTAGAATAATGCAATGCGGTGCATTAAACGGGGAGTTTGGTCTGTCACTGTGAAGCGGGCGTAACCCTTACACTACCTGATCGATACAACATCATACCTGATGTTTTAAAGCACGTTATTCCAAACAATTTAGGAATGTTAGGTGATTTATGCCCTTTATGGATTAAAACCAGACTCTGCATCAACTATGTAATTTTCCATGGCAGTTTTGCCATGGATCCCCCTCCGGCATGCCACAGTCCAGGTGTTAGTCCCCTTGAAACAACTTTTCCATCACTATTGTGGCCAGAAAGAGTCCCTGTGGGTTTTAAAATTCGCCTGCCTATTGAAGTCTATGGCGGTTCGCCCGGTTCGCCAGTTCGCGAACATTTGCGGAAGTTCGCGTTCGCCGTTCGTGAACGCAAAATTTTAGGTTTGCAACATCACTATTTGTAAGCAGTTTAACATATAAGACAAATAAATACATACGTATATTATAAATGAAAAAACATAGGAAATGGTAAAATAAATAAATAATAAATTAATATAATAAATCAAACAAAACCTATGTATTAAAAACTATCAAGAATAATCTCATATTATATGGTCACTTTATTGACGATTTGATCAGTGATAACACCACAACAGAGGAATTTGTGACTTATATGAATGATAATGAGTTTAATCTAACGTTTACCAGTAACAGTAATGCACAAACCATTGACTATTTGCATTTAAGAAAAACTGAAAAACTAAGGGGCGCTTACGTTCCTGGGTTAAGTCTGTGAGCTGTAGAAAAGCCGGTTGCTCTGTTGAGCAGGAAGTAGATCCACTGTAATAGCGTGTTGCAGGTGTCAGTGATAGTCTGCTTCCTGTGTCACTGTAGTGATAAGCGCTGCCTGAGACAAAGGGGGGTGTATTCTCCAAACACCTCCAGCAGGTAGTAGTCTGTGAAAAGAAAGCAAAGACAGGCGCAGCCCAATTCAAGTGTAGTATTCTTTAATTCAGTGTAAGTGCACACATACAAATGGCTACTTACAAGAGGCACAAATAAAATCTGCATATAAAGGTATCTTTACATCCAAACTGTGTTATGATATAACATACAGCTACAGTTTCATAGCTGTATGTTATATCATAACACAGTTTGGATGTAAAGATACCTTTATATGCAGATTTTATTTGTGCCTCTTGTAAGTAGCCATTTGTATGTGTGCACTTACACTGAATTAAAGAATACTACACTTGAATTGGGCTGCGCCTGTCTTTGCTTTCTTTTCACAGACTACTATTTGCATTTAAAACTGACCATTGATCAATTTAATAACATTATCACATCTACGTTCAGAAAACCTACATCTAAAAATACTTTCCTTAGAGCTGATTCATGCCATGTGCCCCATTTGAAAAAAGGCATAACTAAGGGCCAATATTTGAGACTCCGTAAGAATTGTACAAATAAAGAGATCTATAAAACGGAAGCATCTGACCTCACTGAAAGATTAACCTAAAGAGGTTATAATAAACATCAATTGATTAAGATCAGTAAAGGAGTAGAAGGTGTTGACAGAAATACATAATTCTTGAGTAAACAAAAAGCTACAATGGATGATAATATCCGCTTCACAACAAAATTTAGTAGACAGTATCACAAAATTTGTAACATTGTAAAAAACAACTTAATTATTCTAAAAAGTGATGACATATTTAAAAGCATTATCTCCAAATGTGTTAAATATGTGGCAAAAAAAGCTCCCTCTAATAAGAACTTTTCTGACAAACAAAAAACAGCCAATAATTGGCTCAGTCTTAACCTAGGTTCTTTCAGATGTGGCCATAGACCTCGTAAAAGCTGTGAATTCACAGATAAAACCCCCACTTTTACTTCTAACATCACTAAAGAGCGTTTTAATATAAAACAAAGGATTGACTGCACCTCCCAATTTGTGATTTATCTCATAACATGTAAATGTTGTTCTAAACAGTATACAGAAATAACGTCACGCTTACTAAAAGATAAAATAAGAGAACACCTCTTATCCTTGGTTTAAAAAAGAACCCAAGACGCCAGTAGCCAAACATTTTCGACAACATGGTATAGGTACGCAATATTTCTCATTCTTAGGTATCGAAAGGATATTAAAAAATGCTAGAGCTTGTGATATGGTTGCCCGACTACTTAAGAGGAAGCCTTTTGGATAATTAATCTCGATACTAGGTATCCTAATGGTATTAATAGACGACTAGATGTAGAGCTCTATTTCTAGCCTATATATATATATATATATATATATATATATATATACATATGATGTTACCTCATGTCTACCCTCCCTATATATACCCATTGTTTTCATTTCTTTTTATTTCTTTATTTTTCTTTTTTTTTCTTCTTTCTCCTTTCCCTTCTCCCCCCTTTTTTATTTCCCTTCCTATTCTTACTTTTACCCATATCGACATGATTGACTAAAAAAAGTTCTTCCTTGTACAAACTTATCCATCACCTTACTTTTCTAGCATTTATCTTTCTAGTATTTATCTTGTTATTGCTTCCCTATATGCTAGATTACAAAAACCACAATGTTTTTTTGTTTTATATTACTAGCATAGTTCTTAGTATTCTATGGAATCTTTATTCAGTCTGTTTATTTTATCTGTTCAGTTCCCTTTTATTAGTGATTCTTTTCACTTATCCAAATTTTTGGAATATAGTACTTATTGGTCAGCCCTTGGGAGACATGATGCATATACTTTTCATGGAATAGATTTCCCAATAGTAACAACATATTTTTAGTCATTTTTATTTGTCAATAATCTTTGCTTATTTTATTATTTATATGTTTTTTGTGCATTTATTGCATTTTCATTTTAAGCATTTTTTATTCACTTATTCATCCTTTTATTCTAGTTTTTAATACATAGGTTATGTTTGATTTATTATATTAATTCATTATTTATTTATTTATTTTACCATTTCCTATGTTTTTTAATTTATAATATACATATGTATTTATTTGTCTTATATGTTAAACTGCTTACAAATGCATTTCTATGTTGTTCATTTGACAATTATGACTTGTGTATAGATGATCCATCCACATGGAGTTTAACATTATTATTTGTTGTACGTAACTCTTAAGTATTTTGTTACCATCACAATTGTCTGCCCTCATGTGTAAGGATCCTATCTATTTGATGTCTGTAATATTGTTTATGATTGGTCTTCTATACACATATAACTCAGAGCACCCAGATTCTTTTCAGCCTCCAAAGAAGCGCATTTACGCATGAGCAAAATGCATCAGGCGTTCCATGTCTGTGCTCCGTTATATGCACTAAAGCATTTATCCAATAAACCCTGTACTATTGACTTCAGCAGTTTCAGTGTGACCACTTCGTTTCTTCTCACTTGTCATTTGGCGGTTGGGAATACCGCTATTGGGATCCGCTAACTGTTAGCTGAATTTCTATAGACATATAACTCAGAGCACCCAGATTCTTTTCAGCCTACGAAGAAGCGCATTTACGCATGCACAAAATGCATCAGGCGTTCCATGTCTGAGCTCCGTTATATGCACTAAAGCATTTATCCAATAAACCCTGTCCTATTGACTTCAGCAGTTTCAGCTGACCACTTCTTTTCTTCTCACTTGTCATTTGGTGGTTGGGAATACCGCTATTGGGATCCGCTAACTGTTATCTGAATTTTCCTTCAGTAAGGAGTCTCATACCAATAGCCTTGCATTCCCCTGGTGACGCATCAGGAAATGTTTACCTTCGACGTCACATGCTACAAACTCCGTTTGGTTAGAAGTCCGCAGTGAATCCTGGAACCCAACCTGCAGCCCAGAAGGGGTAAGAGCTGTTGAGATTTATTATCCGACTGGTATCGGACAGCACAATCATTTACCTTATCGACTTATACTGAGGCAGAAACAGAGTTTTAAGGGCATAGAGTAGGACTGTCCTGTTTAAATAGATTGACTCTGTTTACCCTACTACGATTGAATTGGGACTCAATCCATATGTAGAATCTCTAATTCACTGTCTAAAGAGATTTTTGGATCATAACAAGCACCTCATGTTTATTTGACTATGTGGTCCCAAAAAAGACAGCTGGGCAGTTTAGGATGATTCACTACCTATCTTATTAAAAAGAAACATCGATAAATGATGGAATTGACCCGGCCCTGATGGTGGTTCGTTATGCATCCTTTGACAAGGCTGTGAATGTGGTCAGAAGGGTGAATAGGGGCGCCCTATTGGCAAAGGTGCAGAAGTAGTGACATGCCCGTTGGAGTTGTAGCAGATGAAATTTCTAGGGGATTGAGATTAGCAAGGGGGGCGCTAGCCCACAATACATGTAAGGCATATGTACCGGTGTGGTTGAGATGGTTTAAAAGAGTGGCCAGTTGTAAGGACGGGTTGTCAAAGGACAGGAGATTGACCTGCTTGGTGGATTGGATTGAGGAATGGAAGGAATCAGAAATGTCTAAAGCTATGGTGAAACGGCAGGTGGCGGTCTTAGCCTTTCTTTTCAAGTTGCTAGGGTGGTTTTGATTTGACAAAATAATTTTTGGTCAAATTGGCAGTTCGGGGAATCTGTAAGGGTCTGAGAACAGTGGACAAGAGGCATCTGTGGTTTTCTCCTTGTTGAAGAGAGTGGTGGAGGTGTTACCTAGAGTTTGTAAATCAGATTTGAGTTTTTGCTGATTAGGGCCGCCTTTGTTCTAGTATTCTTCAGAACGTTTAGAGTACTGGAGTTAGTGGGGGTAAATAAGAGAGATTCAGGTGGTATTTAGGTGAATGAGGTGGTGGTGTGTGATTCAGAGTTGTTGATTTGGTTGAGAAAGTCGAAGACGGACAAGGAGGGGAAGGGGCGGATGATCAGTTTGCTATTGGAGGTAAATGTTGCCCAGTTTTGGCTGTGGCAAAATACTTGAAATGGCAGCCAAAATGTGGGGATCCTTTGTTGAGGCATGAGGATGACTGTGTGTTAACTAAGTTTCAGCTTGGGTCAGTGCTGAGCAGGGCTTTGGAAGCAGCGGGGGTGAATCTGAAGGATTTTGGTTGCCATTCCTTCAGGATTGGGGCCGTGATGGAAACTTATGAATTAGGTTTGAGTGTGGAATTGGTGACGCATGTGGGAAGGTGGAAATTAGAACGTTTCAAGCAGTATGTGAGACCGAATCTGAGAGTGTAGTTTTTTGTGTCTCCCATCAGATCCACTCCACTGTTGGATAGTGGGTCATTCTTACATTTATATGGCGAGGAAGGCAGCAGGGGTGAAAGATTTGGGAATTCAGCTGAGTCTTCCAGTGGAGCAGGTTTTGGATAGATGGTTCGGGGTGAGAGGTCTTAGATGGGAAAGGGTAGTGAGTATGATGTGTGAGTACGCCAGATTGTATAGGCCTCCTGACATCCTAGTGGTTCATGCGGGGGGGGGGGGGGGAATGACCTAGGGTTCATGGAGCAGAAGGAGTTAGTGGACAGGATTAGGGGGGGAGGAGGAGACTGAAGGAGCTGTTCCTTCAATTGATCATTGTTTAGTTGGAAATAGAGACAAGACTTGTTAGGAGATCAGTCTGGGATGTCAGGAGGCTTGACACATTGAGAAGAAAGGTTAATAGAACAATTTCGGGTTTTGTTGCTCAGGTGTGGGGTTTTTGCATTTGCCATGTGGAATTTGAAGGGAAGTCGGGAGATGTTTCTTTCTAAAAGATGGAGTGCATCTCAATGAAGTTGGGTTACACTTGTTTAATTTCAATCTGAGGGAACGGGTGCAAAAGGCCTTAGCCCGTGTGGGTGGTGCTTGAACGTAGGTCGTGCTGTGGCGGGTGCTGACCTTATGAGGTGAGTTCAAGATCAAGTGGTATCTCCCTTGAAGATGGGGGAGAGTTTATAGATTGGGGGCAAGCCTGGCAGTAGCCAGTGGAAGTGTCAGGGTTTTTTTCCCTGTTTTGTTTGCCATGTGCTGCTGGCAGCCATTTTACTCACCTCTCTTGCTGACTCTGGTGCATACTGTGTGATGCTGCTCATTTCCTGCACTTCCTTTTAAGGCCAGACTGGTGTACATCATCCGTGTGAGACAGGGTGCAGTCTCAGAATTGTGATGTCATCACTTATTATTTAAAGGACCTCGGTTCAGTATGCTTTGCCCTTGCATTGTCTCAGACCTGTTTGTGAGAGCTCCTGTGTGTTACCTGGCTGTCTGATGTCCCTCCTGGTTCCTGATCCCTGGCTTGTTCCTGACTCTGTTGTTCTCCTTGTTCCTGATTCTGGCTCGTCTGACTACTCGCTTTGGCTCCTGATTTAGCTTGTCTGACTATTGGCTTTGGCTCCTGACTCGGCTCGTCTGACTACCAGCTCTAGTTTTGATTCCTGGCTTGTTATTTGACTTGTGGACTTTTTATTATTTTTTGCTATTAATAAAGGTGTGATTATTTTTGCACTTCTCGTCTCAGTCTGATTCTTGGCATCCTGACATTAGGCAAGGGCCATGAATCCTGATGGTGCTAATAATCCACCTTTACCTGCCATTATTTCCAGGATGGATTAACAGGATCACCGCTTGGATCAATTTGCACTAGCTCTGCAAACCCTGCCGACTCGCACTGCTCATTTGGACCAAAGTGTCCCACAAGGTATGGCTGCTCCTGTTTCCACTGCTGCACCTAGTCCTACCAGGAGCATATCCAGTTCTGCACCTCTACCTCAGTGATATAGAGGCGATCCTAATCAGTGCAGAGGGTTTTTGAACCAGGTGGGCATTTACTTTGAGATGTTACCTCAGGCGTTTCCCTCTGACAGAGCTAAGGTGGGATTTCTCATCTCGTTACTCTCTGACACAGCTCTTGCCTGGGCTAATCCCTTGTGGGAGACTAATAAACCTGTGATTTCAAATTACCCTCCTTTCAAGGGCTAATCCCTTGTGGGAGACTAATAAACCTGTGATTTCAAATTACCCTCCTTTTAAAGGGTATTTGATGTTCCGGCTCGCTCTTTCTCTGCTGCTAAACAACTCATGTCCATTCAGCAAGGTACAAGATCTGTTGCTCAGTATGCCATTGAGTTCCGTATGCTTGCCGCAGAGGTATGATGGAACAATGAAGCCCTTGTTGCCGCCTTCTTTCATGGGCTCTCTAATGCGATTAAAGATGAAGTTGCTGCCAGAGATTTACCAGAGGATCTTGAGGCATTGGTGTCTTTTTTTTATCCTAATTGACATCAGACTCAGAGAGAGGCCTTCTTTCAAGGAGTGCTTGCGGAAGCCTCCTTTTCCATTGTCTCCTACGTGTTCGTTCCCACCCATGCCTCCCTCTTCTCCAATTCCTCCTGGTCCCAAGTCACCAGGTACTGCTGAGCTGATGCAGTTGGGATTCACGTGTCTCTCCACAGCGGAGAGGGCCTTTAGGAGGTGAGAGGGGCTTTGCCTCTATTGTGGGTTACAGGGCCACCTTTTGAAGTCTTTTCCTACATGGTTGGGAATTGCTCACACCTAAGGTCCTGTCTGGGGCAGACCTTGGTTGGTTTCCTCACCCCCCGGAACCGCTAAAGGAGAAACATTTGGTTACGGTTGTCCTTTCCTGGGTGTACTCCTCCATAGTCACCCAGGCTCTTGTTGACTCTGGTGCTGCGCACTATTTCATTGACAGTGCTTTTGTATCAAAGCACTCCATTCCTGTTTTGCCTCAGTACGTTCTGCTTGCTATTGAGGCCATTGATAGCAGGCCCCTTCAGTCTGCACTCGTTACTCAGGAAACTGCTCCATAATCCATGGCTGTTGGGGCTCTCCATTTTGAAACCCTCCAGTTCCAGGTGATAAACTCTCCACATTTTCCAGTTGTTCTGGGTTATCCCTGGCTCCAAAAGCACAATCCCAGTCTCGACTGGTGCAGGTCCAAAATTTTGTTGTCGTCTCTGCAATGTATTTCCACTTGTCTTCGGAAACCAGTTAAAGTCTTGTGCACTTCTTCGGTATCTCAATTGCCAGAGGAGTACTGAGAGTTCCTAGATGTTTTTGACAAGGTGCGTGCTGGTACGTTGCCTCCTCATCGGTCTTACGATTGTGCCATAGACCCGCAACTCGGAGCCATTCCTCCTCGGGGCCGGGTTTACCCTCTGTCTGTTGCAGAGAATTGTGCTATGGAGGAGTACTGTATGTTGCTGATGCTCTGTCGCGGGGCATCATCCACAAATCCTGCTCTCCTGCAGGGACTGACTTCTTCTTTGTGAAGAAAAAGGGTGGCGAGCTAAGACCATGCATCAATTATAGGGGTCTTAATCGTCTTACCATTAAGAATACTTACCCTACTCTGTTCATTACAGAACTCTTTGACTGCCTCAAGGGAGCTACGGTCTTTACTAAACTTGATTTGAAAGGAGCGTACAATCTCATTAGGATCAAGGAGGGCCATAAATGGAAAACAGCATTTAAAACCAGGAGCGGGCATTATGAGTATCTTGTAATGCCCTTTGGCCTATGTAATGCTCCTGCTGTTTTCCAGGAATTTATTAATGATGTCCTATGAGATGTACTTAGACGACATCCTCCTACACTCACCCACACTTGAGGCTCATCATTCTGATGTTACATGGGTTCTTCAGAGACTACGTGAGAACGGCCTGTTTTGTAAACTCGAGAAATGTGAGTTCCATCAGACTCAAGTAACCTTCCTAGGTTATGTTATCTCCGTTGCAGGGTTCTCCATGGATCCTGACAAGTTATCTGCAGTGGCCTCGCCCAGTTGGTCTCCGTTCTATTCAACATTTTTTGGGGTTCGCCAACTACTATAGAAAGTTTATTAAAAACTTTTCTTCCTTGGTAAAACCTATCACAGACATGACCCGTAAAGAGAATGATCCACTCCATGGACACCTACTGCCATTAAGGCCTTTGATAGTCTTAAGACTGCCTTTGCTGCTGCTCCAGTTCTGGCTCATCCTAACCCTGCCCTGCCTTTCGTTCTTGAGGTCGATGCATCTGAGACTGGAGTAGGTGCCCTCTTGTCTCAACATCCTACGCCTGATGGTTCCTTGCATCCGTGTGGTTTCTTCTCTAAGAAATTGTCTCTAGTGGAGTGCAATTATGAAATTGGCGATAGGGAATTGTTACTGACCACAAGAATTTAACTTATCTATCGGAAGCAAAACGTTTGTTGCCCCGACAGGCCAGATGGGCGCTATTTTTGTCTTGGTTTAATTATGTGGTCTCCTACCTGCCTGGTAGTATTAAGAACGTTAGGACTGATGCCCTCTCTCAACAATTTTCACCTCTGTCCAAGGAGGAGTCTGTACCTACTCCATTTATACCTCCTGACCATATTTTGGCTCCCATATGTATTAATTTGACTTCTCCCTTGGGGGAGGAGATCCTGGCTGCACAAACCAATGCACCTCCTAAGAAACCTAGTGGTAAGTGTTTTGTTCCTGAGAATCTTCGAACTAAACTTTTGCACACTTACCACTATCCTAAAGCCGCAAGTCACCCAGGCAAGAACCAAATGATTTGGTCTGTCACTCGACAATTCTGATGGCCAGGTCTTCGTTCTGATGTTGCTGTGTATGTTGCCTCCTGCTCAGTTTGTGCACAGAATAAGACTCCTCGATGTCTTCCTGTGGGTCTTCTTCAACCTATTGCTAATGGTGAGCGTCCTTGGACACATCTTTCCATGGACTTCATTGTCGAGTTCCCTGTTTCCATTGGCAATACTGTTATCCTTATGGTGGTTGACCATTTTTCTAAAATGTCACATTGCATTCCCTTGAAGAAGTTGCCTACTGCTCAGGAGCTTGCTTCAATTTTTGCCTGGGAGGTCTTTCGTTTACATGGGTTACCCAAGGAGATAGTGTCGGACCGGGGTAGTCAGTTTGTCTCCAGATTTTGGCATTCCTTTTGTGCTCAAATGGGGATCCAGCTTTCCTTCTCCTTGGCATATCACCCTCAATCCAATGGGGCTGCAGAATGGTCTAATCAAGCTCTGGAACAGTTCCTTGCTGTGTCTCAGATTACCACAATAATTGGTCTGAACTGTTACCTTGGGCAGAGTTTGCTCGTAATAGTGCTATTAATGCTTCCTGCAAGTTATCCCCGTTCATGGCGAATTATGGGTTTCAACCATCCTTGTTGCCTGATTCATTCATGTCTCAGGGTATTCTGGCTTCGGAGGAGCATCTCCATCAACTCCGTTCCATGTGGGTGCAGATTCAGGATTGCCTTCATTGTTCTATGCAGCGCCAAAAGTTCCAGGCTGATCGTAGGCATCTGCCCGCGCCTTCCTACCAGAGAGTTTGGCTGTCCTCCTGCAACTTGAACATTTGTGTGCCTTCCAGTAAACTGGCTCCCCATTATGTTGGTCCTTTTCAAATACTCCGACATTTCAATCCTGTGGCCTATGCTCTTGACCTTCCTCCTGCAATGCGCATCTCCAATGTTTTTCATATCTCCCTCTTGAAACCATTGGTTTGTAATCAGTTTACCACTGTGTTGCCTCACCCCCGTCCTATCTTTGCTGACAACCATGAGGAGTATGAAGTCAGCAGCATTATTGACTCTCGTATGTCCAGGGGCTATGGTCCGGAGGAGCGTTCATGGGTTCCCTCCTCTGATGTTCATGCTCCCGCCCTCCTCTGTGCCTTCCATGCCCATTTCCCCAATAAGCCTTTTGTCCTCCCGCAGGGAGGAGGGGTCATTGAGGGGAGGGTACTGTCTGGGTTTTTTCCCTGTTTTGTTTGCCATGTGCTGCTGGCAGCCATTTTACTCACCTCTCTTGCTGACTCTGGTGCCTACTGTGTGATGCTTCATTTCCTGCACTTTTATGGCCAGACTGGTGTACATCATCCGTGTGAGACAGGATGCAGTCTCAGAATTGTGATGTCATCACTTATTATTTAAAGGGACTCTGTTCAGTATGCTTTGCCCTTGCGTTTCTGACGTCCCTCCTGGTTCCTGATCCCTGGCTTACTCCTGACTCTGTTGTTCTCCTTGTTCCTGATTCCGGCTCGTCTGACTACTCGCTTTGGCTCCTGACTTGGCTCGTCTGACTATTCGCTTTGGCTCCTGACTCGGTTTGTCTGACTACCAGCTCTGGTTTTGATTCCTGGCTTGTTATTTGACTTGTGGACTTTTCATTATTTTTTGCTATTAATAAAAGTGTGATTATTTTGCACTTTGCGTCTCAGTCTGATTCTTGGCATCCTGACAGGAAGGCACATGTGGCTAACAGGTAGGCAGCACCCTAGGTTATTAATAACTGTTTTGATGGTTGTTAACTATAAGTCATATGTTAATAAATTCGGCTGCGGCCTTTTCACCCAATATTCAAGTAGTTGTGTGAATGGAATGTGTCGAGTGTGTGGGTCAATAGCTTACCTACAGGAAAGCCAATAGTATAAACTACTGTTGTTATCCTTTAAAATTAAGAACTTCCCAATTTCTCTCTCAAACAAACACACACAATCTCAAATACTCTCACTTGCACACACTCTCACTCATACACTCTCACTCACTCTCACTCGCGCACACTGTCACACATTCTCACTCATACACACTCTCACTCATACACTCTCACACACTTTTACTCGCACACTCTCACTCACACACACTCACACACTCACACACATTCTCACTTGTGCACACTCTCCTTTGCACACACTCTAACTTGCATTTACTCTCACACACTCACTCATACACACTTTCACACATTCTCACTCACACACACTCTCACTCGTACAGACTCACACACATTCTTACTTGTGCACACTCTCCTTTGTGCACAGTCTTACTCACAAACACTCTCACCATGGGTCAAGTCCAGTGGGAACTTATGGGAACAGAGTCCCTGCACTATTTTTTCAGGAGGAACTAAGTTCCCTCTGGACAGAGAAAAGAAATGTTTCAGTAAACACTGCTGCTGCTGGTTAGAGGGATAGTGATATCCTCTAGTAGTTGGGAGTAACACTTCCTACAATAAATTACACTAAATCAAGACTGTTAGTGGTCCTGCTGTGTAATCACCCCGCACTGTGTGGAACACATGGAGGTCTAATTATCAAGCTCCAAAAAGAGCTTGATGCCCCTGTTTCCGTGCGAGCCTTCAGGCTCGCCGGAAACAACAGTTATGAAGCAGCAGTCTTAAGACTGCTGCTCCATAACTGGTCTGCTGCCTCTGAGGCTGGAGTCTGTAATCCACCTGATCCTATACGATCAGGTTGATTGACACCCCCTGCTAACAGCCAATTGGCCGTGAATCTGCAGGGGGCGGCATTGCACAAGCACTACTTGTGCAATGATAAATACTGACAGCGTATGCTGTCAGCATTTATTGATGTCATATCCACCAGAACGATGATAAATCGGGCCCATGGTGTTTACCTTTCTGCAGGGGGCAGCATTGCATAAGCACTGCTTGTGCAATGATAAATGCTGACAGTGTATGCTGTCAGCATTTATTGATGTCATATCCGACAGAACGATGATAAATTGGGCCCATGGTGTTTACTTTTCTGTGTTGATTGCTCTAGTGTTATTTAGCTCCCTCCAGCAGAAATATGACTTTTGCACCTAGGTGAGAGTCTGTGATAGAAGAGAAGTCTGGAGTGCCTGCCAGACACGGAGGTCTCAGCCCGAACTGGAAAGGAAGGAGAGGGGAGGAAGGAGGGTGTGAGGAACTGAAGCTAGACTGACTATGCACCATGTGAAAACACCCTGGCCAGATTCCCTGCAGCTAATACATTTGCTGCAGATTTAACCTTACCAGTTTCATCCCAAAGTTTTGCTTTCAATGTTACTGTGCTCTAATAAGTCATAGTTTGGTATGGAAAGCAGTTTTCTAATATTAACCCCTTAGGTATAGTCTATTCATGTGTATCAAAAAAGTGCATATGCACAGCTAAGTATTACTAAGTACATTTAGCAGAATGGGGGTGCTGACTGTGAGAATAATTGCATAGAAAAAGCAAAAAGGAGAAAGTTGACAGTACCTCAGCACTCAGAAAATTTTCAATATCTGACAAGGTATAGGAACCTACAAGTTAAATAGGGAGATGACAGAGATAGGAATGTATTAAAACTTAACTTTTACTAAATTATGGCAATAAAAAATACACTGAAAGTGTACAAAAACAAAGTGAATGTTAAAACTTAGAATAAAAACTTATATACAGGGTGTGTGTGTGACCATGATTGACAAATCAAAATAAGAGATTCTCTAATTACCTAAGAGCCACATAGCCCAGCTCAAACTGCAAGGAGCAGTTCACGGATTGCAGAGGAAAACTAACTGAAAAAAGGGGATTGACCCCAACAACATATACTCTAGTCTATGCAATTCAGGAACACCGGTAGGAGCTGTTCTGAGTGGCTGTCAAAAAGGGTTTCTACACGATATGGGGAGGACACAGCCTCTAATACAATTAACAAAGAGATCCCAAGATTTACTATTAGATGGCCAAACACACACAGAGAATACGCCTGATGTGCATTTCGCCGCTAGCACTGCTTTTTCAAAGGCTAATCAGATCCTGGCAACCATCCCAGCCTTTATATCGTGCTTGGCCAATCAAAAAGAGGGTATGGAGCACACCCACAAAACAGCCTATCGTTTTAGACCTGCCGTCATTGGCTAAGGAAACATCACATGGGTAAACAGGACCGGGTGACGTAAACATGCCTCCGATCCTCAGAGCTGAAAATTGAACAGTGGGCTCTGCTTTTGTGAGATCATGTTATATTAACAAAAACTGGAATTAGATTTATTAATAAACTGTGTCAATAAACGCTTACAGGCAGGTACATGCAATTAGCATAATACAGTAATAATACAATGCGAGTTACATGTAAAAACACAAATAAGGTCTCTGAGTGCAAATATGGTTATTGATGATCACTACTACTAAAGATGGCAATTTAAGAAACATGTGGAATTCACTAACACATTTATGTAATGAGTTGTCTTTATCAGGAAAGAAAAAAACAAAGTATAACACTTGAATTAGAAAACTGCACTTGCTTCTGTGAAAGCATATGATCTGATAAAAATCTGGAGGTAGATTTATTGTTACAATGCGTGAGTAATCGCACACTGGAAGATGCACATGCCATACGCACAATACAATAATAACCACACAATGGGAATTATGTATAAAAACCCCCAAATAAAATCTCAAAATAAATAAAGGAATTGGATAAAAAAGAGAAGGAAATAATACAAACTAAATGTAGCAAAATGAAAAGGGATTTAAAAGACTTTGAGAACAGCCGAATTTTCACATGGGATGAAAAAATGCCCAGACGTAGACCAGTCAATAGTTTGCCACCCACAAAGAATACATCACAATCAGACTATGAATCATCAGTCGTAGAAGACAGCGATACAGAAAATAGCAACACCAGTACCAGCAGTTTTTTAGGGCGAAAACCAGATCACTTGAATCTAGGTACAAAAGACCCACAAGAAGGGGCAAAGGGGGTGGATCGGACGCTACGAGACAGGTCCAGGTGGGGGTATGTCAAGGACAACAAACACAGGAGGAGGGAGGACTGGGGCAGAAGACCCAAATGGTAGGGGGAGATAAAAAATTACAAGTCATTAACCTATCTAAACGAAGTCTTACATCTGCCAACATAGAAGTCTTCTCCAGGGGTTTATCTTTTTCACCCACCCCCCTGTTGGATAAGTTTGAATTAATTATCTCCATATTTTTTGTTGCAAATTGGCACTTAAAAAGATTTTTGCAATCCAAAATGATCCCGTAACGGATGAATTAAGAACTTTAGACATATTGATAGAACTATGGAATGAGAGTGAGGGTGACAATTCACCCTTAACAGAATCTTTTCTAGATAAAAAATTGAAAACCAAGTCTAAATTCATGCCCACCATTAATAAAATTCCATAGCTAGAAGTTTTTCTAAGGATGGTTATAGCTGATTTCCTGAAAATCAAGGAAGACAAAAAATCCTTTAATCTGAGTAAGGATGAAAACCAAGCTCTTTTAGAAATAAAATCATGGGAAGATGTTGTAGTGAAAGCATCGGACAAAGGTGGCAATGTTGTCATTTGGGAAAAAGAGGATTACATACAAGAAGCTTACAGGTAACTCAATGACAAAAAATGCTATAAACATCTGTTCTCTAATCCTACCTCTCAATTCTTTAGTGAATACAATGAGATGATTAAAGAAGCTAAGAGCAAGGGAATTATTAGTCCAAAAGAATACCAATTCCTACAGACTAAAAATCCAAAAGTGGCAACTTTGTACCTATTACCCAAGGTACATAAGAATAAAAATAAACCACCAGGAAGACCAATAGTCTCTAGCATTGGTAGCTTGTGTGAACAAGCAAGCAGGTTTTTGGATCTGTATCTTCGAGATATTGTACTATCTTTGCCCTTGTTCACCAGAGATACTATGGACATACTCAGCAAAATTAATGATATTTCACTTGAAGACAATGCATTATTAATAACTTGCAATGTTGAATCCCTATACACATCCATCAAACACGATAAAGGATGTAACGCTGTGAAATACTTTTTAGACATGAAATCAAATGACAGAAAGGAACATAATGAATTTATACTCAAGTTGCTTCAGTTTGTACTCAACCATAATTTCTTTGTCTTTAATGAAAGATTCTATCTACAGACTCAGGGTACCACGATGGGCTCCTCTTGTGCACCCACATACGCAAATATTTATTTGGGCTGGTGGGAACGAGAAATTGTATTTGGAGAAGATCTATCCCACTATACAAAATACATTAGTATGTGGTGCAGGTATATAGACGATCTGTTTATTATTTGGACAGGTAGTACCAATGAGTTCAAAGAATTAATTCTTCGACTTAATAGCAATGATCTTAATCTGAAACTCAATTATAACATAGGTGGCTCACAAGTTGAATTTCTGGATATTATGATATATAAAGACGAACTCAATAAACTTAAGACTGATCTTTATAGAAAAGAGACTGCCACTAATTCAACCAAAAGAGCGATCCCTACCGGGGAGTTTCTGAGAATCAGAAGAAACTGTACTGATGATTCAATATTTATTCAAAGAGCTAAAGAACTTAAGGCACGTCTGAAAGAGAGAGGATATACACGCAAAGTAATAAGACTTGCATTCCAAAGAGCTAAGAGAACACCCAGAGATTCCTTACTGGTACCTAAAAAGAAAAAAGTTCAATCTGAGGGTATTGTAAGATTTGTTACTACATATAATGCCGAACATCAAGTGATAACAAGAATACTAAATAAACATGCAGATATCTTGAAATCTGACCAAGTCCTAGCTCAGAGCATAGGTGACAAAATTAGCACTAGTTGGAGGAGATCCCCGACGATAGGCAACAAATTAGTGCAAAGCCACTTCATTAAAAAGAAACCGAGTAATAAGAGAATATGTGGTACATATACGTGTGGATCATGTAGTTTCTGCAAGTACATCCATAATGAGAGGGAGTTTATCACCCCTACAGGAATCAAACACATGTATGGTTTTGAAAAGATATTGGTCCCGCGCCAACTAAGCCCCTATATGCCTAAGGGTGGTGGTACCTAGTTACCACCAAGGAAATGTTTAAGGTATATAAGTGTGTGGTCCCCCAGGCGCCTTACTAACGGACCTAAAAAATCCGGCTAAATTAAACGATAGACAAACAAATATTCGACCCCCTATGAAATCAAATCTAATATAGTTCCCTCAGTGAAATATAGAAACAAAATAGATAGTGGTTGGAATGATTAAAAGTTCCTTAATACCAGACCGGAAGTGACGTCACAACAAACGGAGTAGCAATACAATGATGGCTAACGGGCAGGACTCCTCTTTATTAACATAAGTATTTCATATACAATATATACTATGATGAATAGTTTACATTCTCAGTCAGTATTTATGATTTTATGGTTTTTATTCAAACACACGAAATCGTGAAACCGGAAGTACATTAAAGCAATACTTCCGGTTCTTAAGCTTTAAAAGGCAACCGATCCTACCAAAAAACAGTCTTGATAAAGGCCTATCATGGGCCGAAACGGGTTGACTGGATGGTAAGCCTATTTTCATTATTTCCAATATTGTAAAAACGTTATTGTGCAATGCTGTTGTTTCTTATTTTTTCTAGGTCACAATTGGATTTTTATAACCTTAATACCAGACCGGAAGTGACGTCACAACAAACGGAGTAGCAATACAATGATGGCTAACGGGCAGGACTCCTCTTTATTAACATAAGTATTTCATATACCAATATATACTATGATGAATAGTTTACATTCTCAGTCAGTATTTATGATTTTATGGTTTTTATTCAAACACACGAAATCGTGAAACCGGAAGTACATTAAAGCAATACTTCCGGTTCTTAAGCTTTAAAAGGCAACCGATCCTACCAAAAAACAGTCTTGATAAAGGCCTATCACGGGCCGAAACGCGTTGACTGGATGGTAAGCCTATTTTCATTATTTCCAATATTGTAAAAACGTTATTGTGCAATGCTGTTGTTTCTTATTTTTTCTAGGTCACAATTGGATTTTTATAACTTGATTTTTGTCACACTCTGAACACTCCGGGAACCCCAGAGCTACAGAATTTTGTGCCACCACCTGTGCTACATTTTTTGTGAGACACCAATTTTTTCACGTTATATATTTTTTTTTCACCCCAGGATATGTGATTTGTGATTTTCGTTTTGTTTTTCTATTGTTTTCATCACGTGGGACTTTTCCCTATCACTAGGAACTTTCTCAACCCCACTATACTTGGAAGACTTTATTTTGATTTTCTTATTTTTGAATCAGCCATTTTTGTATTTTTTGATTTTACACGCCGCACTCAAAATTGTTATCACCTTTCTTGATTCCATCGTCGCACTCATCTTTACCACATTTAGGTTTACAGACTATTTGAGGAATTGTGCGAACTGTCCTTTTTAATTACAGGGAGTTTTTTAATCACAGGAAGTTTTCTACACCTGTTTCCATATCTCACGCATTTTTATCACTTTTTTATCACATTGTTATCACCAGTTTATTGTACCCCGCCGTGGGTCTGAATACCTTTGTGTCAATTATTAGCCATCCATGTATTATTGGAAGTTGTCTATATGTTTTTAACCTCATTGCTGTAATTATATTTTAACTGCACTTTCATGTGTATTTTTTATTGTATATGTTTTTAATGTGTATTTTCATGGATCCATGACTATTCAATGTTTTATAATTTTTTTCCATAATTGGATTAATTTGTGATTCACTTGTATTTAACTGTTGTAATACATTTCTCAGGTTTTAAACCTCTAGTATAACACCTGCCCATCGTCATTGCTCTCCCCTTGCCTCCGTTAGTAAGGCGCCTGGGGGACCACACACATGTATGGTTTTGCAAATTGCAGGACCAGAAATGTAGTTTATTGATTATTATGTGACTGTGGCAAAAGGTACGTGGGGATCACTACGCAAGAACTACGTACTAGACTTGGAGAACATATCAACAGTATAAAAAAATTGTATAACTGATATGGCAAATAAGAAAACTTTAACCCCGGTAGCGAGACACTATTTTCAAAAACATGGCACCAAACCATTATTAAGAGTATCTGTCCTACAGGTAATTAAACCAGGCATAAGGGGTGGTGATATTGAATCCATGTTATTACAATCGGAATGCCGTTGGATCTTCTGGTTAAATACACTAGTACCCAATGCCGCAAAACCAATGAACAGGATGGTTTTGCGGCTTTCTTATGATAATCATATTCTGTCAAGAAGACAACTCAGATCCAAAATGACCTTGCATATTCCAAAAATGTGATTTTTTGATTAGAGTAATGAGAGTTTATATGCAACTTGGTTTGTTCTCCTAGGGGTATTTATATTTGGGGTGTCTCAAGCTATTAATTGATTCTTTCCTTGGAACTGAGCATGGATAGGTAATTTCATGGAGATTTATATAATATATAATTTTCACAACCTGTAATATATTTCTTTCCACTCAGAAGATTTCGCATAATTTATAATAATAATAATAATCGCAATGAATGATGTATTCTTGATCATGGTACATGATGTGTGTGTATTTGAACCAACTAACTATTAGATCTCAATTACTGTAGGTATTATTATGCCTACTCATATATAATCTCTGAGATTCTATCTCACACTGTTTACCTATGACACTTATCATTGACAACCGGTATAATTTCAATATGCGTTGAAATTGGGTATCTTACGCTCTAAACTGGAGAATTATTAACTATACCTCATATAAGTTCATATAAGCATGAGTCTTTATACCCTGTTATGATGATTCATAAATACTCATTTACTGGCCAGTGCTATTTATAATACTATAATCCTTATGAACACTGAGTACTCTATGTTATATATTTTTTGTCTCCTAACGACAACATTTTGTCACATAAATGTCACTAAAAATTCTTTCCAACTTCCACAGTATCATTTTGAATATTTATCACAAAGATATCTTCACACTAGGGACTTATTTTTATGGTTGTATACGCAAGCCCTGTTGTGTGGTCACTACCGCAATAGTCTAAGTAATATATGCACCTCTCAGCTTTTGTTTTTTAATGCGTGGTGTTAGATTTTGTGCTACTCGTGATAAAAACAATTCTTTATACAGATTTGTTACCTAATCCCCTTTGTTTCTCAAAATGCCAGGTTTAAAAGCAGTGATCAGTTATAACATTACCTTTATTTATTTTGAGATTTTATTTGGGGTTTTTATACATAATTCCCATTGTGTGGTTATTATTGTATTGTGCGTATGGCATGTACATCTTCCAGTGTGCCATCACTCACGCATTGTAACAATAAATCTACCTCCAGATTTTTATAAGATCATATGCTCTCACAGAAGCAGAGTCTGCTGCTCATTTTCCAGCTCTGAGGATCGCATGAGATTAACTAATATATACACCTCGTATCGTGCGTTTTTCTAATTCAAGTGTTATACTTTGTTTTTTTCTTTCCTGATAAAGACAACTCATTACATAAATGTGTTAGTGAATTCCACATGTTTCTTAAATTGCCATCCTTAGTAGTAGTGATCATCAATAAAGATATTTGCACTCAGAGACCTTATTTGCGTTTTTACGTGTAACTTGCATTGTATTATTACTGTATTATGCTAATTGCGGGTACCTGCCTGTAAGCGTTTATTGACACAGTTTATTAATAAATCTAATTCCAGTTTTTGTTAATATAACATGATCTCACAAAAGCAGAGCCCACTGTTCAATTTTCAGCTCTGAGGATCGGAGGCATGTTTACGTCACCCGGTCCTGTTTACCCATGTGACGTTTCCTTAGCCAATGACGGCGGGTCTAAAACGATAGGCTGTTTAGTGGGTGTTCTCCATTCCCTCTTTTTGATTGGCCAAGCACGATATAAAGGCTGGGATGGTTGCCAGGATCTGGTTAGCCTTTGAAAAAGCCGTGCTGGCAGCGAAATGCGCATCAGGCATATTCTCTGTGTGTGTTTGGCCATCTAATAGTAAATCTTGGGATCTCTTTGTTAATTGTATTAGAGGCTGTGTCCTCCCCATATCGTGTAGAAACCCCTTTTGACAGGCACTCAGAACAGCTCATACCGGTGTTCCTGAATTGCATAGACTAGAGTATATGTTGTTGGGGTCAATCCCCTTTTTTCAGTTAGTTTTCCTCTGCAATCCGTGAACTGCTCCTTGCGGTTTGAGCTGGGCTGTGTGGCTGTTAGGTAATTAGAGAATCCCTTATTTTGATTTGTCAATCATGGTCACACACACACACCCTGTATATAAGTTTTTATTCTAAGTTTTAACATTCACTTTGTTTTTGTACACTTTCAGTGTATTTTTTATTGCCATAATTTAGTAAAAGTTAAGTTTTAATACATTCCTATCTCTGGCATCTCCCTATTTAACTTGTAGGTTCCTATACCTTGTCAGATATTGAACATTTTCTGAATGCTGAGGTACTGTCAACTTTCTCCTTTTTGCTTTTTCTACTGTGCTCTAATGCCTCCTGCTTCCTCTGCCAGTATTACTTGCTTCACATTTACTTGGTATACTTGTTAATGGTAAAAGAAAATTACACTCAGACGCCTTGTAACCATAATTTTACTTTAAATAACATTATCATTTTTTTTACTGCAGAGTGAGCTCACACGCAAACCTTATCAAGATCATGATATCAGATGTTTACATTAAAGAGCCTTACAAATCCCGAGGGTCAGGGAGAAACATCTAAAATTTTACTGAGGCTCTTAGCATTTTGGATTATTCAACATCCTCTATATACAAATGCCACTTTATGTGTTCTAAAAGTGTGTGGCTTCTCAGTATTCAGTATCTGTTGAATCCTAAATTAATACAAATGCCTCCCCGCCATATAAAAAATGTAACCATAGGTGTCCATCCTCAGGCCCAAAGGCAACCATTCAGCCCTTCAGTGGTTTTCATTATCCAGAGTGTATAGATTATATACATACAGGGAGTGCAGAATTATTAGGCAAGTTGTATTTTTGAGGATTAATTTTATTATTGAACAACAACCATGTTCTCAATGAACCTAAAAAACTCATTAATATCAAAGCTGAATAGTTTTGGAAGTAGTTTTTAGTTTGTTTTTAGTTATAGCTATTTTAGGGGGATATCTGTGTATGCAGGTGACTATTACTGTGCATAATTATTAGGCAACTTAACAAAAAACAAATATATACCCATTTCAATTATTTATTTTTACCAGTGAAACCAATATAACATCTCAACATTCACAAATATACATTTCTGACATTCAAAAACAAAACAAAAACAAATCAGTGACCAATATAGCCACCTTTCTTTGCAAGGACACTCAAAAGCCTGCCATCCATGGATTCTGTCAGTATTTTGATCTGTTCACCATCAACATTGCGTGCAGCAGCAACCACAGCCTCCCAGACACTGTTCAGAGAGGTGTACTGTTTTCCCTCCTTGTAAATCTCACATTTGATGATGGACCACAGGTTCTCAATGGGGTTCAGATCAGGTGAACAAGGAGGCCATGTCATTAGATTTTCTTCTTTTATACCCTTTCTTGCCAGCCACGCTGTGGAGTACTTGGACGCGTGTGATGGAGCATTGTCCTGCATGAAAATCATGTTTTTCTTGAAGGATGCAGACTTCTTCCTGTACCACTGCTTGAAGAAGGTGTCTTCCAGAAACTGGCAGTAGGACTGGGAGTTGAGCTTGACTCCATCCTCAACCCGAAAAGGCCCCACAAGCTCATCTTTGATGATACCAGCCCAAACCAGTACTCCACCTCCACCTTGCTGGCGTCTGAGTCGGACTGGAGCTCTCTGCCCTTTACCAATCCAGCCACGGGCCCATCCATCTGGCCCATCAAGACTCACTCTCATTTCATCAGTCCATAAAACCTTAGAAAAATCAGTCTTGAGATATTTCTTGGCCCAGTCTTGACGTTTCAGCTTGTGTGTCTTGTTCAGTGGTGGTCGTCTTTCAGCCTTTCTTACCTTGGCCATGTCTCTGAGTATTGCACACCTTGTGCTTTTGGGCACTCCAGTGATGTTGCAGCTCTGAAATATGGCCAAACTGGTGGCAAGTGGCATCTTGGCAGCTGCACGCTTGACTTTTCTCAGTTCATGGGCAGTTATTTTGTGCCTTGGTTTTTCCACACGCATCTTGCGACCCTGTTGACTATTTTGAATGAAGCGCTTGATTGTTCGATGATCACACTTCAGAAGCTTTGCAAATTTAAGAGTGCTGCATCCCTCTGCAAGATATCTCACTATTTTTGACTTTTCTGAGCCTGTCAAGTCCTTCTTTTGACCCATTTTGCCAAAGGAAAGGAAGTTGCCTAATAATTATGCACACCTGATATAGGGTGTTGATGTCATTAGACCACACCCCTTCTCATTACAGAGATGCACATCACCTAATATGCTTAATTGGTAGTAGGCTTTCGAGCCTATACAGCTTGGAGTAAGACAACATGCATAAAGAGGATGATGTGGTCAAAATACTCATTTGCCTAATAATTCTGCACTCCCTGTATTAATACAGTGTGTGTGTATGTGTGTGTGTATATAAGTGTTTTTGTGTGTATAAAAAAAAATTCTCACTCGTGCACACTCTCACTCGCACACACTTTCACTTGTACACACTTTCACACATTCTCACTCAAAAATACTCCCACTCACTTACTTGCACATACTCACACACACTTTACTTCACACACTCACTGACACATTTCATAAAAAAATATAATCCGATTAACTATAACTTCTAAAAGGAACATTTCTGCACATTGCAAATACATTTGAAATTAATTGATAGATAGATGTCAGGCAGATGTAGGATTAGTGTGCCAGTGTATGCTTATGAAAGTATTACTGCTGTCATAAGATGAGCAGGATATCTACCTACAGATGACTCATCCTCATTGTCTAAGCTCATGTACAACCACAATTCCAAAAAAGTTGGGACAGTATGGAAAATGCAAAAAAAAAAAAAAAGTAATTTGAAAATTCAATTTACCTTGTACTATATTGAAACCACATTTTTAACACATTATTTGATGTTTTAGTTTGTGACTTTATTGTTTTTTTTAAAAGCTACACTCATTTCAAATCTGATGACTGCAACACACTCCAAAAAAGTTGGGACAGTCGACTGTTTACCTCTGTGTAACATCACCTTTACTTTTAATTACACTTATTAAAGGGACAGTCAAGTCCAAAATATACTTTTATGTTTCAAATAGGGCATGTAATTTTAAACAACTTTCCAATTTACTTTTATCACCAAATTTGCTTTGTTCTTTTGGTATTCTTAGTTGAAAGCTAAACCTAGGAGGTTCATATGCAAATTTCTTAGACCTTGAAGGTCGACCTTAAATTTAAATGCATTTTAGTTTTGCACCACTAGAGGGCATTAGTTCACGTGTTTCATATAGATAACATTGAGCTCATGCACGTGAATTTACCATGGAGACAGCTCTGATTGGCTAAAATGCAAGTCTGTAAAAAAAAAATGAAATAAGGGGGCAGTTCCCTGTGGCTTAGATACAAGGTAATTACAGAGGTAAAACATGTATAATTATAACTGTGTTGGATATGCAAAACTGGGGAATTGGTAATTAAAGGGACACTGTACCCAAATTTTTTCTTTTGTAATTCAGAAAGAGCATGCAATTTTAAGCAACTTTCTAATTTACTCCTATTATCAATTTTTCTTCGTTCTCTTGCTATCATTATTTGAAAAAAAAGGCATCTAAGTTTTTTTTTGTTTCAGTACTCTGGATAGCACTTTTTTATTGGTGGATGGATTTATCCACCAATCAGCAAGGACAACCCAGGTTGTTCACGAAAAATGGTCCGGCATCTAAACTTACATTCTTGCATTTCAAATAAAGATACCAAGAGAATGAAGAAAATGTGATAATAGGAGTAAATTAGAAAGTTGCTTAAAATGTCATGCTCAATCTCAATCACCAAAGAAACATTTTGGGTACAGTGTCCCTTTAAGAGATTATCTATCTTTTAAAACAACAAAAAATCTGGTGTTGACTGTTCCTTTGCTTTGGGCACTGAAGACACCAGTTGGTATTGTTTAGAAAATGGAATTTTCCCCTATTTATCCATTATGCATATCTTCAGCCTGGCAACTGTATGGGGCCTTTGTTGCCTTATTTTGTGTTTCATAATGTGCCACACATTCTCAATCAGAGACAGTTCAGGACTGCAGGCAGCACTCCCACTCTCTGCTTATGCAACCATGCACTTGTAATCCGGGTTGGTGTTGTCCTGCTGGAAAAATCAGGGACATCTCTGGAAAAGATGATGTCTGGATGGCAGTATATGTTGCTCCAAAATGTATACATATCTTTCTGCATTAATGGTGCCCTCACAGATGTGCAAGTTACCCATGTCATGGGCACTGACACCCCCCCCCATACTATGACAGATGCTGGCTTTTGGACCTGATGCTTATAACAGCTTGGAAGGTCCATTTCTTCTTTGGCCTGGAGAACATGATGGCTGTTTTTTTACAAAAACTATTTCAAATGTTGACTTGTCGGACCACAAAACACAGTTCCACTGTGCTACTGTCCATCTCAGATGACACCGAGCTCAGAGATGTTGGCGGAGCTTCTGGGCAGTGTTGATATATGGCTTCTGCTTTGCATAGTAAAGCCTTAACTTGAATTTGTGGATTCAGTGGCAAATGGTGTTGACTGACAAATTTTATCAAAGTATTCCTGAGCCAATGTCAGGATATCCTTTACAGACTTGTGGCAGTTTTTGAGATAGTGACGGCTGATGGATTGGAGATCATGCTCATTCAGAAGTGGTTTTCGGCCTTGCCCTTTATGCACTAAGATTTGACAGGATTCCTTAATCTTTTAATTATGCAAGACAAAAACAAAAGCGCATCCAAAAGATTCACTGCAAATGGGATCCCATTCACCCTCCACTTATGCCGCCAGCATCCCAAAGAGTCAGTGCGGTGACAAACATTTTCTGGGAAAATCCCTTGATATTGTATTCGTCTGTTTGATCCACCACACCTGGTGCTTTTGAAAAGACCCCTTGAGAAAGTCTGCATGGTACAGACAAAACGTGTAGGTGTGGGTCCTGCATAGTAGCGTTCAATCCGAGAGAAGTAGTCTCCATTGTGAGAAGTTCTAGGTGTGGTGGATCACACAGATGTTCACAGACAAATACACTATCAAGGGATTTTCCCAGGAACTGTTTCTTCACCGCACTGACTCTTTGGGCTGCGGGCAGCATAAGAGCCTGAGGTTGTGAATGGGATCCCATTGGAACTGCTGTGATTCCTACAGATAAGCCTATATTTCTTTTTAATCTTGTGAGTGTATTTTATGCATACGCATAGCGTGTTGTAATACATTTTTGCAGTGAATCTTTTGGATGCGCTTTTGTTTTTGTTTTGCATCCTTTTTCTATGGATGTGACACTGTGTGTGTCTGAATACTATAAGCTGCACCGAGGATCCACTGGCATCTGAGCATACCTTTAAAAAACAAGTTTATATGAAGGCTTCCATTTTCTGAATAATTAACATCAGTACACTATATACTAATTTTCAAGACAAGATTTTTCATTTATTTCTTGCATTTTACTGATTTTATTGCTTTTTTATATCTATATGTATTGGCGCTTGTTTTTGTTGTCTTTTCAACTTTTCTTTTTTGTAATCTTTCAGTTATATTGTGCATTGTAGAAGATGAAATTCCTCAAATCCTACCAATTTGTCTTTGGGGAATGTTGTTCTCAAAGTGCTGGATTATTCGCTGATGCATCTGTTGGCAGATTCGCGAGCCTCGACCCATCCTTGCTCTTGAAGGACTAGGCCTTTTTTTGGAGCCTCCTTTTATACTATGATTACACAATTGCCTCACCTGTTTCACATCACCTTCTTATCTCAACTTGTCACATCACTATTAGTCCTAAATTGCCCATGTCCCAACTTTTTTGGAACGTGTTGCTGTTATCAGATTTGAAATGAGTGTATATTTTTCAAAATACATTAAATTCACAAAGTAAAACATCAAATAATGTTTTTTCAATATAGGACTCTTTTTGTTTAATTTTTGCATTTTCCATATTGTCCCAACTTTTTCGGAATTGGGGTTGTAGTTAATGCTGCCCCATCCTGATGAGCTGTGTCTGGGTAACTTGGTACCAGGCACCTGCATGGTTTATCCAGTGCTCCTGCTCCCCCGGTTGGTAACCTCAGGTTGCCATCCTCAAAATCCGAGTCCTGAGGATAACCAGTGAGCTGAATCTAGATCCTCCTTCCCAGGTCCCACATGGCTATGGAGGATACTAGATGACTGGTTTGCAAATAAAGGTTACACTGCTGTGCATAGTTCAAAACTAACTGTGTGCTGGCTCAAAATGAGATCTACTTTTACTTATTGCAAGAAATCACTGTTGCCTGTAAGGCATGAGTGTGCACACCTGGGTATAGTGATTTCTAGAGCTAAATATGTAGCACTCATTTTGGGTTCTCTCATGCTAAGTACCACAACACTCTGCAAAGCAAATTTGGGAAAATCTGGGACACCTAAACTGAAATTGATGTCCCAAATTGCCCTTTGAAAAATTAGAGACTTCCCAAATTGGGCATTGTCCCTAATAATAGTGACATCTGGCCATCTTAGTTTAACCCTGCAAAGGGTTTTATTTTAAACACTTAGTTTAAAGCACTGATTGGGAAAAATTAAAGAACTACTGGTCTCAAGCAGATTTTGCTGGCGAACCAATCAGCAGCTGCAGTCACACAGCTTGGACTTGCTACTAGAGCTGCTGGTTCACCATATGTTAATTGCTCAGGACCAGCAGTTTTCTGCAGTTCTCGAGCATTACTTTGACTGTGTTTAACTATATATATATATACGATGATTGGAGTAGCCGTGTTAGTCCAGAGATTTAGATATCAAAATAACAAGAGTATTGCATTGAGCAATTATACTTTTTTTATTGGACTAACTATACATTTATAAGTTGACAAGCTTTCGGAAGAGTTCCTTCCTTTATCAAGTCTAAAGCAATACTGACCAATTCAATGGAATTTACAGATTGTATCTTAACCCCTTAATGACCACAGCACTTTTCCATTTTCTGTCCGTTTGGGACCAAGGCTATTTTTACATTTCTGCGGTGTTTGTGTTTAGCTGTAATTTTCCTCTTATTCATTTACTGTACCCACACATATTATATACTGTTTTTCTCGTCATTAAATGGACTTTCTAAAGATAACATTATTTTCATCATATCTTATAATTTACTATAAAAAATTTTATAAAATATGAGGAAAACATTAAAAAAAAACACACTTTTTCTAACTTTGACCCCCAAAATCTGTTACACATCTACAACCACGAAAAAACACTGTGCTAAATAGTTTCTAAATTTTGTCCTGAGTTTAGAAATACCCAATGTTTACATGTTCTTTGCTTTTTTGTAAGTTATAGGGCCATAAATACAAATAGCACTTTGCTATTTCCAAACCATTATTTTTCAAAATTAGCGCTAGTTACATTAGAACACTAATATCTTTCAGGAATCCCTGAATATCCATTGACATGTATATATATATTTTTTTTAGTAGACATCCCAAAGTATTCATCTAGGCCCATTTTGGTATATTTCATGCCACCATTTCACCGCCAAATGCGATTAAATACAAAAAATCGTTCACTTTTTTACTAATTTTTTCACAAACTTTTGGTTTCTCACTGAAATTATTTACAAACAGCTTGTGCAATTATGGCTTAAATGGTTGTAAATGCTTCTCTGGGATCCCCTTTGTTCAGAAATAGCAGACATATATGGCTTTGGCGTTGCTTTTTAGTAATTAGAAGGCTGCTAAATGCCACTGCGCACTATATGTGTATTATGCCCAGCAGTGAAGGGGTTAATTATGGAGCATGTAGGGAGCTTTTAGGGATACTTTTAGCTTTAGTGTAGTGTAGTAGACAACCCCAAGTATTGATCTAGGCCAATTTTGGTATATTTCATGCCACCATTTCACCGCCAAATGCGATCAAATTAAAAAAAACGTTAAATTTTTCACAATTTTAGGTTTCTCACTGAAATCATTTACAAACAGCTTGTGCAATTATGGCACAAATGGTTGTAAATGCTTCTCTGGGATCCCCTTTGTTCAGAAATAGCAGAAATATATGGCTTTGGCGTTGCTTTTTGGTAATAAGAAGGCCGCCAAATGCCGCTGCATTTCACACGTGTATTATGGCTAGCAGTGAAGGGGTTAATTATGTAGCTTGCAGGGTTAATTTTAGCTTTAGTGTAGAGCTCAGCCTCCCACCTGAAACATGAAACCCTCTGATCCCTCCCAAACAGCTCTCTTCCCTCCCCCACCCCACAATTGTCCCCGCCATCTTTTTTTGGCATATCTACATATGCTGCTGTGTAGGATCCCCCCTTAGTCCCCAACCTCACTGATCCCCCACCAAACAGCTCTCTAACCCTCCCCCTCTGCCTTAATAGGCGCCATCTTGGGTACTGGCAGCTGTCTGCCAGTACCCAGTTTAGCAACAAATGTGCATTTTTTTTTAAAAAAAATGCCCTTTTCTGTAGGGTAGCTTTCCCCCCCCCCAAGACCAACCCCCCACCCCTTCCTGATCCCTTAGATGTTTATTTCTAAATTTAAAAATATATTTTTTTTAACCTTTAACAATTTTATTTTTCTGTAGTGTAGCGGTTCCCTCCCGCTCCCGCCACGTGCACGCGCCCGCCCGCTGCCCCCGTGCACGCGCGCGCTCCCGTGCGCGCTCCCACCTGTTCCGCCCCCGATCCCGCCCCCCTTCCCTCCACTCGGCACATCGATGGCCGCCCACCCGCCTCCCAGACTTGCTCCCACCCACCAACGATACAGGCCACCGATGTCCGGTGCAGAGAGGGCCACAGAGTGGCTCTCTCTGCATCGGATGGCCAAGGGGGGTTATTGCAGGATGCCTCCATATCGAGGCATCACTGCAATAACCGGAAAGCAGCTGGAAGCGAGCAGGATCGCTTCCAGCTGCTTTCCAGACCAAGGACGTACGCCACACGTCCTCGGTCATTAACTGTCTTTTTTTTTGAGGACGTGTGGCGTACGTCCTTGGTCATTAAGGGGTTAAACACAGAATAGCTAAGAAGACAGTGCAGGGAGAGGAGGAGGTGTCGTAAAAATCATGAGGGGGGCTTAGGTAACAGGCAGACAGTGTCCAGTGTAGGAGAACAGACAGGGGAAATATATAGCTTTACATAGAGCATATACTGACATAAAGTTATATATCAACATTGAATCAATATCTATAAAGATGTGAAATTGTATATACAGGGGGAATACAAAAGTTAAAAAAAGACAAAAGTGTGGACATAGGCTTACCTGTGTACCTATGTATAAAGAATGTGGAATATACAATGTAATTGACTAAATGAAAGTACATTACAAAAAATTTTGATAATGTGTTAAGAATCCAAAGTCTACATTTAGTCCAGAATTAAACAGGTTGAAGTGCATTATCATTTTCATTTCAAAGGTTTTTCTTTCCATGGTGTTTTTGAAGTTGCCTCTGAGAATTTTGATTTTGAGGTTTTGGATGGAGTGGTCAGGTTGGGTGAAATGGTGACCAACAGGGGTGCAGTATTTTTTTTCACAGTGGTTTTTGATTGAGTGTCTGTGTAAGTTCATTCGAAGGTGCAGTTTTTGGCTTGTTTCTCCAATATAGCATCCTATTTCACATGCAGTGCAATTTATCATGTATACCACATTTGCAGATATACATGAACAAAAACCACTGTGAAACAAAATACTGCACCCCTGTTGCTCACCATTTCACCCAACCTGACCACTCATCCAAAACTTCAAAATCAAAATTCTCAGAGGCAACTTCAAAAACACCATGGAAAGAAAAACCTTTGAAATGAAAATGATAATGCACTTCAACCTGTTTAAGTCTGGACTAAATGTGGACTCTGGATTAACAAGTAACCATTAACAAGTAAGCAACTTCTGCCAAGTAAAAAATGAAGCTACAATCTCGGCCCGAATGACTGACGCGTTTCAGGTGTCTCCCGTAATCATAGTTGACATCTCTATGGCTCCCTCACCTTTTTAAATGGTAAGTAACAGGTGTTAGCTTCATTTGCACAACCATTACCTTTACATAAATATTTACAAAAAGTCATCATTTCATGGTATAAGCAAGTAACAATGAAACAATATAACATATGAACACATATAAAATACATATAAACACTGTATAAGCTTATAACAATGAAACAATATAAGTACATAGTTTTACGTAATCCATGTAGAATGACCTCTTTATATAGGTTTTATATTTAATGTTTAATATTCAATATTCAATAACGGGCAGCTAACTACTGCATATATTTATGTGCATATATTTATATATGTGATAACGTATAGTTGGTTATTGAAAATGAGTATACCCTATGATCACATTTATATATGATGATGGAGATCATATATATTAATAGTGGCTAATTTGTTACATATATTTACTGCTATATTAGAAGAACTTTAAATACCGCTTTCCTCATGTATTTAAATATTCCTAACTTAAAAGCACTCAATGGCCAAATATCAAACTGACAGATTCTACCATTGAATCCTATACTATCACTTATAACTTTTAAATAAATCAGTAAAAAGGTATATCTTGGTATATACACTCCCAGCTGGGGGAAACCGTGATTCATATACATACATCATCTCAATGTAGGCTCGCTATATCCTATATTTACTGCAGAAAAATACTGAATTTAAGTGCCACTAACTTAAAGTGTTGTATATTCGTAACTGTTATACAATAGACTACCACATATTTCTTGTGGACAAAGTACACTGTAGACAAAAAGCGCTACTTATGAGAATATTAATATTAAACTAGAATGAAACATACAATTGAAGATGTGGACATGTATTTGAACATGTGTTTAAACCAACTTTAAGATGGATAAATAAATTGGTATGTCTTGATATGTCAAATTATAACATCTCAACATGAAAGAGCCATTAGTCTTCTATATACACAACTAATTAATCATGTCTATTTTAATTCTTCGCTACTCAATATAGCCCCTACTCCCAATGGTTGATTAAATCAAACATGGAGTTAAATCCTTTTGGGATTCTCGTCTGTAGGGTAAAGATCCAAAAGGCTTCCCTACGATATAATGTCTTAGTTCCATCTCCTCCTCTCGTTGGGGGTAACACTCCCTCTATGATCTGCCATCTGAATGAATCTACTCTCTTGTCATGATCATTGATGAAGTGGGTTGCCAAAGCTGAACATTCTCTCTCATTCTCAATATTGTTAAGATGTTCCCTAATACGTGACCTCACATCTCTAGTAGTGAGGCCTACATACTGTTTTCTACAGCTTATACATGCAGCTAGATAAATGACATAAGTCATCGAGCAATTAATACAAGTTAGAGTTGTATATTCTTTACCTGTGACATATGACCCAAATTTGTCCGTCACTTGAATGTACTCACATGCTTTGCATCCGCTTTTTCCACATCTAAATGTTCCATTGTACCTAAGTCAAGAACTGCCTGATCCCTTAGTGATATGGGGTAATTGGGTGGGTGACAAAATCTGCACCCTTGATTTATATATGGTTTTAATTTATTATCTGCTAGAAGAATCGGTAGATGTTTTCTAACCAATTTGCAAACAGTTGAATATTGTTTGCTATAATCGGTTACAAATGTCACCTTATCTTCTCCAAGGCTCTTGATTTTAGGTTTATCTACAAGCAAATCTTTCCGCATGCATAGGTCTGCCTGTACTCTCGCTCTTTTGATTACTCTATTTGAGTAACCTCTCTCTTTTAGTTTAGAAGAGCACCTCAATTAGTGCTATATGGGCAGTCTGGGATCTATTCGGTCACCCAGAAGACCAACTTCCTGCACAGGAACTGATGTCTATGTGGACAGAGAAGAGACACAAGTGCCTATATGGCCTAGTATTGTTGGTACAAGTTGACAGTATCAAATAATGATAAGAGTGGTACTCACAATGTATAAAGCACCTCTTTTGGTGCTATAGGAGCATGAAGGGATCAATTCAGTCACCCAACAGACTTGTAGCAAGGAATCCGGGTAGGTTCAGTGGCTCAGAGGATCCCAGAGTGGTCCAAATAGTGAATATCCTCAGATAAAAAGGCAGAAAAATCCCAAAGAAAGAGCAGCAAGTGTTCAAATGCTAAAACTGATTTTATTAAAAATTATAAAATTACAGGCAACGCGTTTCTCAGCCAATGACTGTTTCATCAGGCTTCATAAAATATTTACTGAACACTTGCTAGATATACCTTAAATCCAAATAAGATAATAATGAACAGGTGGTAAAGGGAGGGGTCGGCTTAATTGGTAATGCCCTCATAGCAAATCAGATAATACAAAATAAAACATACAATATACAATATACAATATACCATACAACACATATTCACAAATTTCATTTATAAAATACCAGTTAATGTTATTCATATTAGATTTCATGTTATCCAATGCATAATATCATTATCATTTAAGCAAAAATTATAAAATCATAGTTTCATACCTTGTTATAAGCCAAATAGCGCTAAGTCTTTTGGGTGACATACATGAGAGAATAATACACACTAAAATAAATCCCAATGTTCGTGAAGTGATGTAAATGTGTGATAAATGTTGCAATAAGCTGTTAACTAGTGTAATGTTATGCCTCTAAATAAGGTAAGTAAATAAGTGAGAAAAAATGTGGATCTCAACTGGTTAATAAAGCCTCAAATAGTTTATATGTTACACAACTCTGGAATCAATTACTATTGGTAAGTAATGATGGTAAGAGGTTGTGTGGATTTATTTAAATTGGATTATCAATTTCCAAATTATAAAGGAGAGAGTTCAGAGTCTCTTATTTGCAAAGAGAGATGAATTTGAGATAACAGGCAGGCTGGTATGGAACGAGTAAATTGTAACTGTCATTAATTAGGTGATCCAAGTTTTACTGGTGTACTGTTATTAACACACTTTACTTCCTTCCGATATTTAGGTTCAGTCACAGGTACTAATAAACTTTGTTAGACTTTAGCTTTTCCAAATACAGAAAACGAAAAGGTAACTAAAGAAATACCTGTAATAATCCTGTGTACTCGGAGTGTAACAGAGAGCTTGGCGGTCTTAGTCGGGCTGCACAACTGTCACAGCGGGAGGTGTTCCACTTAGGAAGAAGATGATTGGCAAGGAGAGATGAGTGACGTGACGTCACGACTCGCTGTACTCTTCGGAAAGAACGCTGAGAGAAAAAATAAGTTTATTTCCAAGTCCCATAAGAGAAACAGTGTTTCAAGAGTACCTTCTGATTGTGGCCACAATAGCAAGTCCTTATGTGGAGGTAGGTGAGCGGCCGTAAACGCTGACTTGTGGTCCTCTCCTGTACAACAGAGTCTGTGTAGGAACCTTGTCTGTAAATAAAGCTGATAACAGAGTTAGTTATAAAGCGATCCAATCTTTAGTTAAAGATCCGTTTTCCAGTTGCCATAAGTTCAAACAAAACAACAGTCTTTGTGATCAACGCTATTAGCTTAGAGAGGTAGTTGCTGCAAGGTTGCAGGTAACAAAATACTAAGCACTGAGCTTAGCAGGCGGGAAGTATTTAAAGGGGAAGAGGATAAATGGAAGTGAAGCCACTTAAAGCTACAGTCCAAAGTAAATTAACCTGACATGACCCCCTCCTCAAGCAAGCTGATCCTCAGCTTGAGGACGAGGACGATCCGGGTTCTGATGGTGGAATCTAGCAACAAGTCTAGGAGCGTTGAGATTCGAGGAAGGTTCCCAACTATCCTCCTCAAGAGAGAAGTTCTTCCAGCGAACTAAGTATTGAAGCTCACGTTTGTAATAACGTGAATCCAATATGGACTGTACTTCATAGACCCCTGGATCCAAGTCAGTTTCCACAGGTGGTAGGACCGAAATCCCCGATCTGGTAGGAATGTATGGTTTGATGAGCGAAACGTGAAAGGTAGGGTGGATCTTCATGGTGGACGGTAAAGTAAGTGACACTGCGTTGGCATTGATCACCTTTGAAACAGGGAATGGTCCAATGAAGCGATGAGAAAGCTTTTTACTGGGAACGTGTAATTTGAGGTTTTTGGTGGATAACCATACTAGGTCACCGACTACGTAGTTAGGTGGTTTCCTTCTCCGTAGATCAAAGTAACGTTTTTGCGTGGCTTGGGCTTTGGTGATGTTTTCTTTTAAGAATTTAAATGTTTCCAGTAATGAGTTATTGAATTCGTCTACTAAGGGTGAGTTAGATGCGGTTGAAGGGTGAGAATCAAAGCTGGGATGGAACCCATAATTAGCGTAGAAGGGTGATACTTTTGTGCTTGAACTAGTTAAGTTGTTGTAAGCATATTCAGCTAATGAGGTATTTAAGCCAGTTTTCTTGTTGGAATGCACAGAAACATCTTAAATACTCATCTAACCACTGGTTAAGTCTCTCTGTTTGTCCGTTGGTCTGCGGATGGAATGCGGTACTGTACCGGTGCTTAAACTTTAAGGATTTACTCAGGTTTTTCCAGAAATGAGAGGTGAACTGTGATCCACGGTCGGATATGACCACTGAAGGTACTCCATGGAGTTTGATCACATTATCTATGAATAAAGTAGCAGTTTCACTCGAGGTTGGCACCTTGTGGTAAGGTATAAAATGAGCCATTTTGGTCAACGAGTCTATAACCACAAGTATGGTGGTCTGGTTTTTTGATAGTGGTAGATCAACTATAAAGTCCATTCCAACTTGTTGCCATGGCCTGTCTGGAATAGGTAATGATATCAGTAGACCGTAGGGTGACTTTTTCTCGTTCTTTGAGCTCTGACAAACTACACAGGTTGTGACATACTCTTTTATAGTTGCTCTCATATTAGGCCAATAGTATCTTCGTTTTATAAGGTCCTCCGTTCGTTTGATTCCAGGATGTCCGGCTAGAGGTGAATCATGATGTAGTTCCAGTATCTTGGCCCTTTGGTTCTCAGGAAGGAAAACCCTTTTGGAGGTTGGTCCAGAAGATGTCTAGATTGAAAGAAGATTGATGTTCATGGGGCTGTTATCATGGTTGTGGATGAATCTGTCAGCTGGAATGATGGAAGATGGAGGTGGTATCCCTGAGGGAATATCGGCATATCTTGATAAGGCATCCGCCTTTCCATTCTTTGAAGCAGGCCTGTAAATGATATGGAAATCAAACCTTGAAAAGTAGAGAGACCAACGAACCTGTCGTGCAGACAAAGTTTTGTTATTCTGGAGGTACTGGAGGTTCTTATGATCAGTGTAAATGGTGATAGGATATTTAGCACCTTCTAACAAGTGTCTCCAGAACTCAAGTGCTCTACGTATAGCGAGTAATTCTTTGTCACCGATAGTGTAGTTTAATTCAGCAGATGACATAGCCTTGGAATAGTAGGATATAGGATGTAAGGGTTCCGTTAGTGTTTTTTGTTGTGAAAGGACCGCACCTATAGCGTAATCCGAAGAATCGACTTCGAGAATGTAATGTTGGTCAACATCGGGATAGTGTAATATGGGGGCTGTAGTAAAACTTTCCTTAAGTGTGTTAAAAGCTTTATTAGCTTCAGAATTCCATGTAAAATTTTTGGAATTACCAGTGAGTTGTGTAAGTGGTTTTACAATGGTTGAAAAATTTCTAATAAACTTACGGTAGTAGTTTGAGAACCCGAGAAATCTTTGCACTTCCTTTTTGTTTTTTGGGGTAGGCCAATTCATTACACCATCAACCTTTTCAGCTTGCATTTGTATCCCTTCTGGTGTTATAGTATACCCCAAAAAGGATATAGTTGTTTTATGAAACGCACACTTCTCTGGCTTTGCATACAACTTGTGAACCCTTAAGCGGGACAAAACCCACCTCACATGTTTGATGTGGTCTTCTTTTGTTACGGAGTATATGAGTATATCATTGAGATAAATGACCACGCACACATCCAGCAAATCTCTGAAAATATCATTAATAAAATGCTGGAATGTGGCGGGTGCATTTGTCAATCCGAAGGGCATTACCAGATATTCAAATAAGCCTTATCTCGTCCTGAAAGCCGTGAGCCATTCATGTCCTTCTTTGATGCGGATGAGGTTATAAGCCCCTCTCAAGTCCAATTTAGTGAAAATTGTAGCAGAGGATAACCTTTCGATCATCTCCGTAATCAATGGGAGGGGGTACCTATTTTTTACAGTTTGTTTGTTTAGTTCTCTGTAGTTTATAATAGGACGAAGCGTGGAGTCCTTGTTAGTGACGAAAACCATACCTGTCCCTGCAGGGGAGGTTGAAGGTCTGATAAACCCTTTTTGGAGGTTTTCTTGTAAGTACGTTTTTAAATGATTAAGTTCAGGCTGACTCATTGGATATAGATGCCCAACAGGAATGGATGCCCCTGGTACCAGCTGGATTGGACAATCGTATATCCTATGTGGTGGTAAATTCTCTGCCTCTGCTTTACTGAATACGTCCCCAAAGTCCTTATACTGAAAAGGGATAGATTCATTCTGTAGATAAGAGTGGAGAATAAGTTGGTTATGGAAACAAGTAGTGGTACAATAACTTGAATTGAACTGAATTTGTAGAGTCTTCCAATTTATGGTGGGATTATGTAACTGTAACCAGTTTACCCCTAGGATGATAGGGAAATGAGGAGAGGGTATTCGAAGGATATATGTTCCGTATGCCCATTGTTTGCTATTACTAAAAGGGGAATTGTGTGGTGTGTAATGGGACCAAATTTTATAGTGGACCCATCAATAACTTGAACTGAGACAGGATTTGATTTTGCAATAGTGGGTATTTTATTAGACTGAACAATAGTAATATCCATGAAATTCCCCACGGCTCCTGAATCCAAGATAGCTCGGGTCTCCAACCTCCTATGGTCCCACTGTATTATAAGAGATAATTTGCAATAAGGAAGAGAGTCATTTAGATAACTTGATGTATTAATATAAACAGACTTACTCTTTTTGTTTCTTTGTAGAGTAGGGAATTCCTGAACACTGTGTTTGGAACTGGCACAGTACATGCAGAGATGGTTATTTCTTCGTCGAATTCTTTCTTCTGGTGACAATGGACCACGTAAGATACCTATCTCCATAGGTGTTGAGGATGTGTTGGATGTAGATACTTGAGGGTTGTAAACCTCCGCCTTAATTCGTGGTTGTACTTCTGGATTGAGACGTTCAGCTTTCCTTTCACGGAGACGTCTATCTATCTGCATGGATAGTTTCATTAGTGCGTCTAGGGTGTCTGGTAGTTCCACTCTTGATAATTCGTCTTTGATACTTTCAGCTAAACCAAGGCGGAATTGATTTCTCAAAGATATTGCGCTCCATGATGAATCTGAGGAATACAACTTAAACTCCGTTATATATTCTTCTACGAGTTTTTTCCCCTGTTTCAGGTTCCTCATCTTATATTCGGCTGTAAGCTGTATGTCTGAATCCTGGTATAATTCATCCATAGCCTTAAAGAAGTTAGTTAGGGAACCTAGGAGAGGATCATCTGTCTCACACAGATGATCTGCCCAGATTCTGGGTTCTGACCTCAAGAAGGATATTGTAGTCAGAACTTTAACTCTTTCTGTTGGATAAGTTAGGGGTTTCAATGAATACAGTAAAAGACAAGCGTTCTTAAAATGTCTGTATGTCTTTCTGTCTCCAAGAAATGGCTCAGGTAAGGATACCTGAGGTTCAGGAGTTGAATCCATTTTAGAGTTGCTGGAATCTTTTATAATATCCTTTAAGGCTCTGTTTTCAATTTGTAGGTCTCTTATAGCTTGTCCCATTAAATCATCTTTTTGGGACAGGTTATAAACTATTTGTGGCAAATCACCTAGCTCCATTATAGAAGGCTTAGTATTATGTAATGTTATGCCTCTAAATAAGGTAAGTAAATAAGTGAGAAAAAATGTGGATCTCAACTGGTTAATAAAGCCTCAAATAGTTTATATGTTACACAACTCTGGAATCAATTACTATTGGTAAGTAATGATGGTAAGAGGTTGTGTGGATTTATTTAAATTGGATTATCAATTTCCA
This sequence comes from Bombina bombina, assembly GCF_027579735.1. Classification (NCBI taxonomy): domain Eukaryota; kingdom Metazoa; phylum Chordata; class Amphibia; order Anura; family Bombinatoridae; genus Bombina; species Bombina bombina. Next base: position 742,505,564 of record NC_069500.1, read on the forward strand.
AATTATAAAGGAGAGAGTTCAGAGTCTCTTATTTGCAAAGAGAGATGAATTTGAGATAACAGGCAGGCTGGTATGGAACAAGTAAATTGTAACTGTCATTAATTAGGTGATCCAAGTTTTACTGGTGTACTGTTATTAACACACTTTACTTCCTTCCGATATTTAGGTTCAGTCACAGGTACTAATAAACTTTGTTAGACTTTAGCTTTTCCAAATACAGCAAACGAAAAGGTAACTAAAGAAATACCAGTAATAATCCTGTGTGCTCGGAGTGTAACAGAGAGCTTGGCGGTCTTAGTCGGGCTGCACAACTGTGAAGCGTGAGTCACAGCGGGAGGTGTTCCACTTAGGAAGAAGATGATTGGCAAGGAGAGGTGAGTGACGTGACGTCACGACTCGCTGTACTCTTCGGAAAGAACGCTGAGAGAAAAAATACGTTTATTTCCAAGTCCCATAAGAGAAACAGTGTTTCAAGAGTACCTTCTGATTGTGGCCACAATAGCAAGTCCTTATGTGGAGGTAGGTGAGCGGCCGTAAACGCTGACTTGTGGTCCTCTCCTGTACAACAGAGTCTGTGTAGGAACCTTGTCTGTAAATAAAGCTGATAACAGAGTTAGTTATAAAGCGATCCAATCTTTAGTTAAAGATCCGTTTTCCAGTTGCCATAAGTTCAAACAAAACAACAGTCTTTGTGATCAACGCTATTAGCTTAGAGAGGTAGTTGCTGCAAGGTTGCAGGTAACAAAATACTAAGCACTGAGCTTAGCAGGCGGGAAGTATTTAAAGGGGAAGAGGATAAATGGAAGTGAAGCCACTTAAAGCTACAGTCCAAAGTAAATTAACCTGACAACTAGTTGCTATGTGTAGCTAAAATTAAGCGCCGTCGGAGTCGGCGTCCTAAGACACTTACGGCTAGATTTAGAGTTTTGTCGGTAACGACCCGCGTAGCTAACGCTGGCTTTTTTCTGGCCGCACCTTTTAAATAGCTCTGGTATTGAGAGTTCACAGAAAGGCTGCGTTAGGCTCCAAAAAGGGAGCGTACAGGCATATTTAACGCCACTGCAACTCTCGATACCAGAGCTGCTTATGGACGCGGCCAGCTTCAAAAATGTGCTCGTGCACGATTCCCCCATAGAAAACAATGGGGCTGTTTGAGCTGAAAAAAAACCTAACACCTGCCAAAAAAAACGCGTTCAGCTCCTAACGCAGCTCCATTGTTTGCTATGGGGAAACACATCCTACGTCTGTACCTAACACTCTAACATGTACCCCGAGTCTAAACACCCCTAACCTTACACTTATTAACCCCTAATCTGCCGCCCCCGCTATCGCTGACCCCTGCATATTATTATTAACCCCTAATCTGCCGCTCCGTAAACCGCCGCTACTTACATTATCCCTATGTACCCCTAATCTGCTGCCCTAACATCGCCGACCCCTATATTATATTTATTAACCCCTAATCTGCCCCCCACAACGTCGCCTCCACCTGCCTACACTTATTAACCCCTAATCTGCCGAGCGGACCGCACTGCTATTATAATAAAGTTATTAACCCCTAATCCGCCTCACTAACCCTATAATAAATATTATTAACCCCTAATCTGCCCTCCCTAACATCGCCGACACCTAACTTCAAACATTAACCCCTAATCTGCCGACTGGAGTTCACCGCTATTCTAATAAATGTATTAACCCCTAAAGCTAAGTCTAACCCTAACACTAACACCCCCCTAAATTAAATATAATTTAAATCTAATGAAATTAATTAACTCTTATTAAATAAATTATTCCTATTTAAAGCTAAATACTTACCTGTAAAATAAATCCTAATATAGCTACAATATAAATTATAATTATATTATAGCTATTTTAGGATTTATATTTATTTTACAGGTAACTTTGTATTTATTTTAACCAGGTACAATAGCTATTAAATAGTTAAGAACTATTTAATAGCTAAAATTGTTAAAATAATTACAAATTTACCTGTAAAATAAATCCTAACCTAAGTTACAATTAAACCTAACACTACACTATCAATAAATTAATTAAATACAATACCTACAATTACCTACAATTAAACCTAACACTACACTATCAATAAATTAATTAAATACAATATCTACAAATAAATACAATTAAATAAACTAACTAAAGTACAAAAAATAAAAAAGAACTAAGTTACAAAAAATAAAAAAATATTTACAAACATTAGAAAAATATTACAACAATTTTAAACTAATTACACCTACTCTAAGCCCCCTAATAAAATAACAAAGCCCCCCAAATTAAAAAAAATGCCCTACCCTATTCTAAATTACAAAAGTTCAAAGCTCTTTTACCTTACCAGCCCTGAACAGGGCCCTTTGCGGGGCATGCCCCAAGAAATTCAGCTCTTTTGCCCGTAAAAAAACACATACAATACCCCCCCCAACATTACAACCCACCACCCACATACCCCTAATCTAACCCAAACCCCCTTAAATAAACCTAACACTAAGCCCCTGAAGATCTTCCTACCTTGTCTTCACCTCACCGGGTATCACACCGATCCATCCTGGCTCAGATATCTTCATCCAACCCAAGCGGGGGCTAGACATCCATCATCCGACGGCTGAAGAAGTCCAGAAGAGGGTCCAAAGTCTTCATCCTATCCGGGAAGAAGAGTAGATCTGGACCGGCAACCATCTTCTTCCAAGCGGCATCTTCTATCTTCATCCGATGAGGACCGGCTCCATCGTGAAGACCTCCAGCGCGGACCCATCTTCTTCCGACGACGTCCAATTGAAGAATGACGGTTCCTTTAAGGGACGTCATCCAAGATGGCGTCCCTTGAATTCCGATTGGCTGATAGGATTCTATCAGCCAATCGGAATTAAGGTAGGAAAATTCTGATTGGCTGATGGAATCAGCCAATCAGAATCAAGTTCAATCCGATTGGCTGATCCGATCAGCCAATCAGATTGAGCTCGCATTCTATTGGCTGATCGGAACAGCCAATAGAATGCGAGCTCAATCTGATTGGCTGATCGGATCAGCCAATCGGATTGAACTTGATTCTGATTGGCTGATTCCATCAGCCAATCAAAATTTTCCTACCTTAATTCCGATTGGCTGATAGAATCCTATCAGCCAATCGGAATTCGAGGGACGCCATCTTGGATGACGTCCCTTAAAGGAACCGTCATTCTTCAGTTGGACGTCGTCGGAAGAAGATGGGTCCGCGCTGGAGGTCTTCACGATGGAGCCGGTCCTCATCGGATGAAGATAGAAGATGCCGCTTGGAAGAAGATAAAAAAGAATAAAAAACAGAGGCGCCACCATGGCTGTGTTAATAAAGACTTTTTATACTTTTATACACTTGCTATTGTGTGTATTTTTTTCACCTCCTGTGATAAATTATATCGTTGATCCTGGTTCCTGTTGAGGATTGCTGTTTTAAGTCTACTGGGCGACGTTTTGGCTCCAGTTTGCTGAGATTGCATCTGCAGGTGCCCACCATCTTGTAAGTGCAAGCAATTGGTATTATTTTCCCCTTGTCTTGATGATATTGGGCCATGTCGTGTTGCTTTTTCCTTTATCCATAGGCACATATACATTGGAGTGTCAGAGGATTCCTGACTGTCTCTGCGCTTTGGATACAGTGTGCTGAACCACTGAGAAGTGTCAGTCTGCTCTACTAGCACCAGTGGGGTGCTTTATGTTTGTGAGTATTCACATTCTCATATTGCTGCTCATTTTACCTGTACTGGCGATATTAGGCCATGGTGGCGCCTCTATTTTTTATTCTTTTTTAGATTCCATACTACAGGATAGCCATCCTTTGACAGAGTGCAGCCTCAAACATCTGGGAATTGTCATTACCCTGGACTCATAGACTTTCACATTACCATTATTTGGTTTTGAATTGGTTTTAATATTTTTTCCAATCTATGTTTATATTCTAGTAATATATATATATATATATATATATATATATTCTCATATATACAGGGAGTGCCGAATTATTAGGCAAATGAGTATTTTGACCACATCATCCTCTTTATGCATGTTGTCTTACTCCAAGCTGTATAGGCTCGAAAGCCTACTACCAATTAAGCATATTAGGTGATGTGCATCTCTGTAATGAGAAGGGGTGTGGTCTAATGACATCAACACTCTATATCAGGTGTGCATAATTATTAGGCAACTTCCTTTCCTTTGGCAAAATGGGTCAAAAGAAGGACTTGACAGGCTCAGAAAAGTCAAAAATAGTGAGATATCTTGCAGAGGGATGCAGCACTCTTAAACTTGCAAAGCTTCTGAAGCGTGATCATCGAACAATCAAGCGTTTCATTCAAAATAGTCAACAGGGTCGCAAGAAGCGTGTGGAAAAACCAAGGCGCAAAATAACTGCCCATGAACTGAGAAAAGTCAAGCGTGCAGCTGCCAAGATGCCACTTGCCACCAGTTTGGCCATATTTCAGAGCTGCAACATCACTGGAGTGCCCAAAAGCACAAGGTGTGCAATACTCAGAGACATGGCCAAGGTAAGAAAGGCTGAAAGACGACCACCACTGAACAAGACACACAAGCTGAAATGTCAAGAATGGGCCAAGAAATATCTCAAGACTGATTTTTCTAAGGTTTTATGGACTGATGAAATGAGAGTGAGTCTTGATGTGCCAGATGGATGGGCCCGTGGCTGGATTGGTAAAGGGCAGAGAGCTCCAGTCCGACTCAGACGCCAGCAAGGTGGAGGTGGAGTACTGGTTTGGGCTGGTATCATCAAAGATGAGCTTGCGGGGCCTTTTCAGGTTGAGGATGGAGTCAAGCTCAACTCCCAGTCCTACTGCCAGTTTCTGGAAGACACCTTCTTCAAGCAGTGGTACAGGAAGAAGTCTGCATCCTTCAAGAAAAACATGATTTTCATGCAGGACAATGCTCCATCACACGCGTCCAAGTACTCCACAGCATGGCTGGCAAGAAAGGGTATAAAAGAAGAAAATCTAATGACATGGCCTCCTTGTTCACCTGATCTGAACACCATTGAGAACCTGTGGTCCATCATCAAATGTGAGATTTACAAGGAGGGAAAACAGTACACCTCTCTGAACAGTGTCTGGGAGGCTGTGGTTGCTGCTGCACGCAATGTTGATGGTGAACAGATCAAAACACTGACAGAATCCATGGATGGCAGGCTTTTGAGTGTCCTTGCAAAGAAAGGTGGCTATATTGGTCACTGATTTGTTTTTGTTTTGTTTTTGAATGTCAGAAATGTATATTGTGAAGGTTGAGATGTTATATTGGTTTCACTGGTAAAAATAAATAATTGAAATGGGTATATATTTGTTTTTTGTTAAGTTGCCTAATAATTATGCACAGTAATAGTCACCTGCACACACAGATATCCCCCTAAAATAGCTAAAACTAAAAACAAACTTAAAAACTACTTCCAAAAATATTCAGCTTTGATATTAATGAGTTTTTTGGGTTCATTGAGAACATGGTTGTTGTTCAATAATAAAATTAATCCTCAAAAATACAACTTGCCTAATAATTCTGCACTCCCTGTATATATATATATATATATATATAGTTTTTTACTATTATCATTTTCAGCATTGTGGTTACTTACTTATGTCCACATTTTAGATTTTTTAGGGTTTTATTTATAGTTTTATTATTGTTGCTATTATCATATTTCTAGATTTAGGCCTGTTTTTTTCTATCGAGACATTACAAGCACTACCATATCACCTATTATATTGGAACTGAGGAAGCGCACCCTAAGGGCGTGGTGTGTCCACTGAGTACACACCACTCTCTCCATACATACTAGCTTGGAAGAAGATGGTTGCCGGTCCGGATCTACTCTTCTTCCCGGATAGGATGAAGACTTTGGACCCTCTTCTGGACTTCTTCAGCCGTCGGATGATGGATTTCTAGCCCCCGCTTGGGTTGGATGAAGATATCGGAGCAAGGACGAATCGGTGTGATACCCGGTGAGGTGAAGACAAGGTAGGAAGATCTTCAGGCGCTTAGTGTTAGGTTTATTTAAGGGGGTTTGGGTTAGATTAGGGGTATGTGGGTGGTGGGTTGTAATGTTGGGGGTGTATTGTATGTGTTTTTTTACAGGCAAAAGAGCTGAATTTCTTGGGGCATGCCCTGCAAAGGGCCCTGTTCAGGGCTGGTAAGGTACAAGAGCTTTGAACTTTTGTAATTTAGAATAGGGTAGGGCATTTTTTTTTATTTTGGGGGGCTTTGTTATTTTATTAGGGGGCTTAGAGTAGGTGTAATTAGTTTAAAATTGTTGTAATATTTTTCTAATGTTTGTAAATATTTTTTTATTTTTTGTAACTTAGTTCTTTTTTATTTTTTGTACTTTAGTTAGTTTATTTAATTGTATTTATTTGTAGATATTGTATTTAATTCATTTATTGATAGTGTAGTGTTTAATTGTAACTTAGGTTAGGATTTATTTTACAGGTAAATTTGTAATTATTTTAACTATTTTAGCTATTAAATAGTTCTTAACTATTTAATAGCTATTGTACCTGGTTAAAATAAATACAAAGTTACCTGTAAAATAAATATAAATCCTAAAATAGCTACAATATAATTATAATTTATATTGTAGCTATATTAGGGTTTATTTTACAGGTAAGTATTTAGCTTTAAATAGGAATAATTTATTTAATAAGAGTTAATTTATTTCGTTAGATTTAAATTATATTTAACTTAGGGGGGTGTTAGGGTTAGGGTTAGACTTAGCTTTAGGGGTTAATCCATTTATTACAGTAGCGGCGAGATTCGGTCGGCAGATTAGGGGTTAATAATTGAAGTTAGGTGTCGGCGATGTTAGGGAGGGCAGATTAGGGGTTAATACTATTTATTATAGGGTTATTGAGGCGGGAGTGAGGTGGATTAGGGGTTAATAACTTTATTATAGTAGCGGTGCGGTCCGCTCGGCAGATTAGGGGTTAATAAGTGTAGGCAGGTGGAGGCGACATTGAGGGGGCAGATTAGGGGTTAATAAATATAATATAGGGGTAGGCGGTGTTAGGGGCAGCAGATTAGGGGTACATAAGTATAACGTAGGTGGCGGTCGGCAGATTAGGGGTTAATTATTGTAGGTAGCTGGCGGCGATGTTGTGGGGGGCAGGTTAGGGGTTAATAAATATAATATAGGGGTCGGCGGTGTTAGGGGCAGCAGATTAGGGGTACATAAGTATAACGTAGGTGGCGGTCGGCAGATTAGGGGTTAAAAAAATGTATTAGAGTGGCGGCGATGTGGGGGGGCCTCGGTTTAGGGGTGTATAGGTAGTTTATTGGTGTTAGTGTACTTTAGAGCACAGTAGTTAAGAGCTTTATGAACCGGCGTTAGCCCAGAAAGCTCTTAACTACTGACTTTTTTCTGCGGCTGGAGTTTTGTCGTTAGATTTCTAACGCTCACTTCAGACACGACTCTAAATACCGGAGTTAGAAAGATCCCATTGAAAAGATAGGATACGCAATTGACGTAAGGGGATCTGCGGTATGGAAAAGTCGCGGCTGAAAAGTGAGCGTTAGACCCTTTCCTGACTGACTCCAAATACCGGCGGTAGCCTAAAACCAGCGTTAGGAGCCTCTAACGCTGGTTTTCACGGCTACCGCCAAACTCTAAATCTAGGCCTAAGTGCGCATGACTGGCCACAGTGTGTCAATCAAACTAAAAGTTGCTCAATAACTGGTTAGATTACCGAGCATGACAATAGCTAATAGGCAGACAGAGAGATGGAGGCGGGATCATTTAGATATCTCAACATAATCTCAGTTATATGTTATATGAGAATGAGGCGCATAACCTATTTAGTGATAAATCACAGAGACGCTCGATGTTAACTATGTATGTCATAAGAGTCGTTATGACTATACGTGCTTTATTACACATCTATAACAAGATAAGATCGCGGTAAGCGTCACTAGAACACATGACTCACCATGGCCTATCAGAGATGAGAGTTGTCTAGTGATAAGTGGATAAGCTGCACGTCAATCAAACAGAAGCTGTTTGATGTTAGGATGGAGTATCGTGTGTAAAATACATTGATAAATATATAATATATAAGAGTATGATCACTTAAGTTTTTTAGGGGAGGGATATCATATCATACATATGCCCAACATAAAATAATGTGATGAAAACAGTAATATCACAATAACAGCAGCAGTACCAGAATTGGCAAGCAGATTCAGCTTAACCATCGCATCGCGATACATCCCAATGGGGCTCAATGTTAGCCCTGTATATCCAAAGGATATTAACAAATATAGTTAGTCCACTGAGTAATTATTCCATGTGGTCAAATTATTTTGCATGATCGCAATTAGCACACCTAGCAGGACAGATGACAGCTTGCTAATCAAATCGAACATGTGTCTAATACTAGATCAGTATGTTCTAAATAAATGTTGACTGATCGACAGGAGAATATAATGACTGAGTATATATTATATAGTACGGCAGTGAACTATCAAATATAGTCAGATTGACCTTCACAGGAACAAATCAGTACAGCTCATTGTACTAAAAATGTATCTAGATAATATTAGCAATTGTGGCTAGTCAAATGATAGTCAGCTCAAATACAGGGGGCAAGATAAGGGGGGTTACCAATCGACAAGAAGCAAGTGGTCAGCCATACCCAATATGACAATAGTCTCACTGCGTGAGACACTCTCTAATGGAGTACAAGTAACATTAAATTATCACCTACACATACCATTGGGAAAAAACACAATCTCCAAGTGGACTCATATGGTACAGAACCATATGCATATATATATACACAACCATATCTCAAAAACATACCTACACATGCATATATACATACATACTACTGTGGGCAGAGGACAAATAGGCTCCCTTTATGCCCATAGGGAAAATAGAATAAATAAAGCATATATAGCCACTATATATAATGTATCAGGGAAATATTTAAACAAGAGCAAAGGACTAGTGAGATCCCATCCAAACTCAAGAGAGAATACTGACACTTATAGATCAAATGCTGCTAGATCAACACATTCGTTGAGGCCATCAGGGGCGAGAGTATGTAATTTATGGATCCAGTAAGTCTCTCTATGCCGTAGGGTAAGTATAGCATTATGGCTTTTGCGAAATATCTGTTCAATAGGTAGTATAGAGAGTGTTTTAGCACTACCTTTGTGTGCATAAGCACAATGCCTAGAGAGACTATGTTTCAACAATTTGTTTTTTATATTGGAAGTATGTTCACTCCATCGCTTTTTGATGGTACGTCCAGTGGGCCCTACATACTGGACACCACAGACGCCACTCACAAGATATACAACATAGGTAGATTCACAAGACAACCTTTTTGTGATTTTAAATTGTTCCCCTGTCTGATTAGAAGAAAATGTATTAGTGCCGCTTTTCATGACCTTGCACATATTGCACCTTGGTTTCATGCATTTAAATACTCCATATCTTGGTAAAAAAATTACCCAAATAAGTCCTATTAGTCCCTATACTAGAATTCTGGCTACCAATCTTATCCCTAACCACTTTACTAGGGGCCAGTTTATTCTTCAACGTGGGAGCCCTCCTATATACTACCCTCGGTTTGATGGAAGTATATTCCTTGAGATAAAGATCATTACAAATGATTGGCCAATGTTTATGAATTATTCGCTTAATTTGTCGAAATTGGTTACTATAACCAGTTACGAATAATGGTATTTCTAAGGTGTCACTGGGTTGTTGTTTATTGGTAGGTTTTTTATTATTTTTCTTTTTGTCAAGTGATAAATATTTGCTTCTATCATCTTCTAGGGCTCTAAGATATCTCTTGAGTACCAAATCCAAGGGATAACCTTTCTCTAGGAACCTATCCTTTAATATCTGAGATTGTGCTATATAGCTTTCAACCATACTGCAGTTCCACCTAATGCGTCTGAACTGTCCGTATGGTACGTTCTTTTTCCAACTATGATGATTATAATAATTATAATCATTCATACGTCTGTTGTCAGAGTTATTTCCATTATGTCTCTCATGTATATGTCCAGGTGGGTTATTCCTAGTATTCTCATGTGTGGAGTGAGAGTTGTTCCTCCTGTTATTAGTACGGTTAAAAGTATAAACCTCACCCCTGGAATAATCACCCCATCCCTGGTCAATTTTTTATTTTTCTTTCTGATAATTTCATTCTGATAGTCTTCTGCACGATCATATGCTAACTTCCTGTCTTTTTCAAAATCATTGTGGGTGATAAATTTATCGAGTTCTTTTTGGGTTTTATCTATCTCCGTGCCTACTTCATTATACAATTTCTGTCTATGTTTCATTAAAATATCAATGAAGGTAAGACTGAATAATATTGAATTTGGTCTAGCATTTACCAGTAACATCCAGTCCACTAGGATATAATATCTCGATTTGTTATTATATTTTTCAGAGGCTGAAACCATCATGTCTGAAACCTTTTTTAAAAAGGTAGATTGCAACAGCTTTCTCAATTACAATAGCAACCACTACCATAGTTGGAAAAAGAACGTACCATACGGACAGTTCAGACGCATTAGGCGGAACTGCAGTACGGTGGAAAGCTATATAGCACAATCTCAGATATTAAAGGATAGGTTCCTAGAGAAAGGTTATCCCTTGGATTTGGTACTCAAGGGATATCTTAGAGCCCTAGAAGATGATAGAAACAAATATTTATCACTTGACAAAAAGAAAAATAATAAAAAACCTACCAATAAACAACAACCCAGTGACACCTTAGAAATACCATTATTCGTAACTGGTTATAGTAACCAATTTCGACAAATTAAGCAAATAATTCATAAACATTGGCCAATCATTTGTAATGATCCTTATCTCAAAGAATATACTTCCATCAAACCGAGGGTAGTATATAGGAGGGCTCCCACGTTGAAGAACAATCTGGCCCCTAGTAAAGTGGTTAGGGATAAGATTGGTAGCCAGAATTCTAGTATAGGGACTAATAGGACTTATTTGGTTAATTTTTTACCAAGATATGGAGTATTTAAATGCATGAAACCAAGGTGCAATATGTGCAAGGTCGTGAAAAGCGGCACTAATACATTTTCTTCTAATCAAACAGGGGAACAATTTAAAATCACAAAAAGGTTGTCTTGTGAATCTACCTATGTTGTATATCTTGTGAGTTGCGTCTGTGGGGTCCAGTATGTAGGGCGCACTGGACGTACCATCAAAAAACGATGGAGTGAACATACTTACAATATAAAAAAGAAATTCTTGAAACATTGTCTCTCTAGGCATTGTGCTTATGCCCACAAAGGTAGTGCTAAAACACTCTCTATACTACCTATCGAACAGATATTTCGCAATAGCCATAATGCTATGCTTACCCTACGGCGTAGAGAGACTTACTGGATCCATAAATTACATACTCTGGCCCCTGATGGCCTCAATGAATGTGTTGATCTAGCAGCATTTGATCTATGAGTGTCAGTCTTCTTTCTTGAGTTTGGATGGGATCTCACTAGTCCTTTGCTCTTGTTTAAATATTTCCCTGATACATTATATATAGTGGCTATATATGCTTTATTGGTTCTATTTTCCCTATGGGCATAAAGGGAGCCAATTTGTCCTCTGCCCACAGTAGTATGTATGTATATATGCATGTGTAGGTATGTTTTTGAGATATGGTTGTATATATATATATATATATATATATATATATCTATGCATATGGTTCTGTACCATATGAGTCCACTGGGAGATTGTGTTTTTTTCCCAATGGTATGTGTAGGTGATAATTTAACGTTACTTGTACTCCATTAGAGAGTGTCTCACGCAGTGAGACTATTGCCATATTGGATATGGCTGACCACTTGCTTCTTGTCGATTGGTAACCCTCCTTATCTTGCCCCCTGTATTTGAGCTGACTATCATTTGACTAGCCACTATTGCTAATATTATCTAGATACATTTTTAGTACAATGATCTGTACTGATTTGTTCCTCTAAAGGTCAATATGACTATATTTGATGGTTCACTGCCGTACTATATAATATATACTCAGTCATTATATTCTCCTGTCGATCAGTCAACATTTATTTAGAACATACTGATCTAGTATTAGACACATGTTCGATTTGATTAGCAAGCTGTCATCTGTCCTGCTAGGTTTGCTAATTGCGATCATGCAAAATAATTTGACCACATGGAATAATTACTCAGTGGACTAACTATGGCCTAGATTTGGAGTTTGGCGGTAGCCGTGAAAACCAGCGCTAGAGGCTCCTAACGCTGGTTTTAGGCTACCGCCGGTATTTGGAGTCACTCAAAAAAGGGTCTAACGCTCACTTTTCAGCCGCGACTTTTCCATACCGCAGATCCCCTTACGTCAATTGCGTATCCTATCTTTTCAATGGGATTTTTCTAACTCCGGTATTTAGAGTCGTGTCTGAAGTGAGCGTTAGAAATCTAACGACCAAACTCCAGCCGCAGAAAAAAGTCAGTAGTTAAGAGCTTTCTGGGCTAACGCCGGTTCATAAAGCTCTTAACTACTGTACTCTAAAGTACACTAACACCCATAAACTACCTATGTACCCCTAAACCGAGGTCCCCCCACATCGCCGCCACTCGATTAAATTTTTTTAACCCCTAATCTGCCGACCGCCACCTACGTTATACTTATGTACCACTAATCTGTTGCCCCTAACACCGCCGACCCCTGTATTATATTTATTAACCCCTAACCTGCCCCCCACAACGTCGCCGCCAGCTACCTACAATAATTAACCCCTAATCTGCAGACCGCAAAGCGCCGCCACCTACATTATAGCTATGTACCCCTAATCTGCTGCCCCTAACACCGCCGACCCCTATATTATATTTATTAACCCCCTAATCTGCCGCCCTCAACGTCGCCTCCACCTGCCTACACTTATTAACCCCTAATCTGCCGAGCGGACCGCACCGCTATTATTATAAAGTTATTAACCCCTAATCCGCCTCACTAACCCTATAATAAATAGTATTAACCCCTAATCTGCCCTCCCTAACATCGCCGACACCTAACTTCAATTATTAACCCCTAATCTGCCGACCGGAGCTCACCGCTATTCTAATAAATGTATTAACCCCTAAAGCTAAGTCTAACCCTAACACTAACACCCCCCTAAGTTAAATATAATTTAAATCTAACAAAATTAATTAACTCTTCTTAAATAAATTATTCCTATTTAAAGCTAAATACTTACCTGTAAAATAAATCCTAATATAGCTACAATATAAATTAAAATTATATTATAGCTATTTTAGGATTAATATTTATTTTACAGGTAACTTTGTATTTATTTTAACCAGGTACAATAGCTATTAAATAGTTAAGAACTATTTAATAGCTAAAATAGTTAAAATAATTACAAATTTACCTGTAAAATAAATCCTAACCTAAGTTACAATTAAACCTAACACTACACTATCAATAAATAAATTAAATACAATTCCTACAAATAACTACAATGAAATAAACTAACTAAAGTACAAAAAATAAAAAAGAACTAAGTTACAAAAAATAAAAAAATATTTACAAACATAAGAAAAATATTACAACAATTTTAAACTAATTACACCTACTCTAAGCCCCCTAATAAAATAACAAAGCCCCCCAAAATAAAAAAATGCCCTACCCTATTCTAAATTACTAAAGTTCAAAGCTCTTTTACCGTCCCTTTGCGGGGCATGCCCCAAGAAGTTCAGCTCTTTTGCCTGTAAAAAAAAACATACAATACCCCCCCCCCAACATTACAACCCACCACCCACATACCCTTAATCTAACCCAAACCCCCCTTAAATAAACCTAACACTAAGCCCCTGAAGATCTTCCTACCTTATCTTCACCATACCAGGTTCACCGATCCGTCCTGAAGAGCTCCTCCGATGTCCTGATCCAAGCCCAAGCGGGGGGCTGAAGAGGTCCATGATCCGGCTGAAGTCTTCATCCAAGCGGGAGCTGAAGAGGTCCATGATCCGGATGAAGTCTTCATCCAAGCGGGAGCTGAAGAGGTCCATGATCCGGATGAAGTCTTCTATCAACGGCATCTTCAATCTTCTTTCTTCGGGAGCCATCATCTTCCATCCGACGCGGAACATCCTCTTCTCCCGACGCCTACTAGCTGAATGACGGTTCCTTTAAATGACGTCATCCAAGATGGCATCCCTCGAATTCCGATTGGCTGATAGGATTCTATCAGCCAATCGGAATTAAGGTAGGAATATTCTGATTGGCTGATGGAATCAGCCAATCGGATTGAACTTGATTCTGATTGGCTGATTCCATCAGCCAATCAGAATATTCCTACCTTAATTCCGATTGGCTGATAGAATCCTATCAGCCAATCGGAATTCTAGAGACGCCATCTTGGATGACGTCATTTAAAGGAACCGTCATTCGGCTAGTACACGTCGGGAGAAGAGGATGTTCCGCGTCGGATGGAAGATGATGGCTCCCGAAGAAAGAAGATTGAACATGCCGTTGATAGAAGACTTCATCCGGATCATGGACCTCTTCAGCTCCCGCTTGGATGAAGACTTCATCCGGATCATGGACCTCTTCAGCTCCTGCTTGGATGAAGACTTCAGCCGGATCATGGACCTCTTCAGCCCCCCACTTGGGCTTGGATCAGGACATCGGAGGAGCTCTTCAGGACGGATCGGTGAACCTGGTATGGTGAAGATAAGGTAGGAAGATCTTCAGGGGCTTAGTGTTAGGTTTATTTAAGGGGGGTTTGGGTTAGATTAGGGGTATGTGGGTGGTGGGTTGTAATGTTGGGGGGGGGGTATTGTATGTTTTTTTTTTACAGGCAAAAGAGCTGAACTTCTTGGGGCATGCCCCGCAAAGGGCCCTGTTCAGGGCTGGTAAGGTAAAAGAGCTTTGAACTTTAGTAATTTAGAATAGGGTAGGGCATTTTTTTATTTTGGGGGGCTTTGTTATTTTATTAGGGGGCTTAGAGTAGGTGTAATTAGTTTAAAATTGTTGTAATATTTTTCTTATGTTTGTAAATATTTTTTTATTTTTTGTAACTTAGTTCTTTTTTATTTTTTGTACTTTAGTTAGTTTATTTCATTGTAGTTATTTGTAGGAATTGTATTTAATTTATTTATTGATAGTGTAGTGTTAGGTTTAATTGTAACTTAGGTTAGGATTTATTTTACAGGTAAATTTGTAATTATTTTAACTATTTTAGCTATTAAATAGTTCTTAACTATTTAATAGCTATTGTACCTGGTTAAAATAAATACAAAGTTACCTGTAAAATAAATATTAATCCTAAAATAGCTATAATATAATTTTAATTTATATTGTAGCTATATTAGGATTTATTTTACAGGTAAGTATTTAGCTTTAAATAGGAATAATTTATTTAAGAAGAGTTAATTAATTTCGTTAGATTTAAATTATATTTAACTTAGGGGGGTGTTAGTGTTAGGGTTAGACTTATCTTTAGGGGTTAATACATTTATTAGAATAGCGGTGAGCTCCGGTCGGCAGATTAGGGGTTAATAATTGAAGTTAGGTGTCGGCGATGTTAGGGAGGGCAGATTAGGGGTTAATACTATTTATTATAGGGTTAGTGAGGCGGATTAGGGGTTAATAACTTTATAATAATAGCGGTGCAGTCCGCTCGGCAGATTAGGGGTTAATAAGTGTAGGCAGGTGGAGGCGACGTTGTGGGGGGCAGATTAGGGGTTAATAAATATAATATAGGGGTCGGCGGTGTTAGGGGCAGCAGATTAGGGGTACATAAGGATAATGTAAGTAGCGGCGGTTTACGGAGCGGCAGATTAGGGGTTAAAAATAATATACAGGGGTCAGCAATAGCGGGGGCGGCAGAATAGGGGTTAATAAGTGTAAGGTTAGGGGTGTTTAGACTCGGGGTACATGTTAGAGTGTTAGGTGCAGACGTAGGAAGTGTTTCCCCATAGCAAACAATGGGCTGCGTTAGTAGCTGAACGCGGCTTTTTTGCAGGTGTTAGGTTTTTTTTCAGCTCAAACAGCCCCATTGTTTCCTATGGGGGAATCGTGCACGAGCACGTTTTTGAGGCTGGCCGCGTCCGTAAGCAACTCTGGTATCGAGAGTTGCATTTGCGTTAAATATGCTCTACGCTCCTTTTTTGGAGCCTAACGCTGACATTATATGGACTCTCAATACCAGAGTTATTTTAAAGGAGCGGCCAGAAAAAAGCCAGCGTTAGCTACGCGGGTCGTTACCGACAAAACTCTAAATCTAGCCGTATATTTGTTAATATCCATTGGATATACAGGGCTAACATTGAGCCCCATTGGGATGTATCGCGATGCGATGGTTAAGCTGAATCTGCTTGCCAGCTCTGGTACTGCTGCTGTTATTGTGATATTACTGTTTTCATCACATTATTTTATGTTGGGCATATGTATGATATGATATCCCTCCCCTAAAAAACTTAAGTGATCATACTCTTATATATTATATATTTATCAATGTATTTTACACACAATACTCCATCCTATCATCAAACAGCTTCTGTTTGATTGATGTGCAGCTTATCCACTTATCACTAGACAACTCTCATCTCTGATAGGCCATGGTGAGTCATGTGTTCTAGTGACGCTTACCGCGATCTTATCTTGTTATAGATGTTTAATAAAGCACGTATAGTCATAATGACTCTCATGACATATATAGTTAACATTGAGCGTCTCTGTGATTTATCACTAAATAGGTTATGCGCCTCCACTGAGCAAGTTCTGCCAAATCTGTTGCCATTCTAATATGTTATTTGCTTGATATTCATTCTCATATAACATATAACTGAGATTATGTTGAGATATCTAAATGATCCCGCCTCCATCTCTCTGCCTATTAGCTATTGTCATGCTCGGTAATCTAACCAGTTATTGAGCAACTTTTAGTTTGATTGACACACTGTGGCCAGTCATGCGCACTAAGCGTCTTAGGATGCCGACTCCGACGGCGCTTAATTTTAGCTACACATAGCAACTAGTTAACAGCTTATTGCAACATTTATCACACATTTACATCACTTCACGAACATTGGGATTTATTTTGGTTGTATTATTCTCTCAGGTATGTCACCCAAAAGACTTAGCGCTATTTGGTTTATAACAAGGTATGAAACTATGATTTTATAATTTTTGCTTAAATGATAATGATATTATGCATTGGATAACATGAAATCTAATATGAATAACATTAACTGGTATTTTATAAACAAAATTTGTGAATATGTGTTGTATGGTATATTGTATGTTTTATTTTGTATTATCTGATTGGCTGAGGGCATTACCAATTAAGCCGACCCCTCCCTTTACCACCTGTTCATTATTATCCTATTTTGATTTAAGGTATATCTAGCAAGTGTTCAGTAAATATTTTATGAAGCCTGATGAAACAGCCATTGGCTGAGAAACGCGTTGCCTGTAATTTTATAATTTTTAATAAAATCAGTTTTAGCATTTGAACACTTGCTGCTCTTTCTTTGGGATTTTTCTGCCTTTTTATCTGAGGATATTCACTATTTGGACCACTCTGGGATCCTCTGAGCCACTGAACCTACCCGGATGCCTTGCTACAAGTCTGTTGGGTGACTGAATTGATCCCTTCATGCTCCTATAGCACCAACAGAGGTGCTTTATAGATTGTGAGTACCACTGTTATCATTATTTGATCCTGTCAACTTGTACCAACAATACTAGGCCATATAGGCACTTGTGTCTCTTCTCTGTCCACATAGACATCAGTTCCTGTGCAGGAAGTTGGTCTTCTGGGTGACCGAATAGATCCCAGACTGCCCATATAGCACTAATTGAGGTGCTCTTCTAAATGTGAGTTTGTTTCTTATTTCAAGATCTACATCTTTGGACCAAACAATATTGGGCCATGTGGCGCTTCTGTTTTCTCTTTTTTCTATAGATTGCTGTTCCTGGATCCTGGCCTGGATCTTCACAGATAGCTGCCTAATCTCCTCTCCAGAGACTTTACAATAATTCTATGCTTCTTTTTTGTCCATCTCAGGCAATGATACACACTCACAATATTTAATTGTATCACATTATAATTGTATAACAACTTTATTGTAATTTTGTATTTCTGTATTTTTATATATATATATATATATATATATATATATATATATATATATATTTTAATAGATGTTGATCACTTTTTCTAATTTGTGATTATTTGTAATTTACAATTGACTCTATCGGTAATTATTGTTTATATTCACATAATCACTTTTATTTTCTTTTATATTATTATCTCTGACACATTAGAAGACTGAGTCTCCAGTGTCTATTATTCTCACTCATTTAATAAATAGGGCGCCCCCTCACTTTTTTGTTGTTCTCTATTTTAGTTGTTTTGTGAGTATTTCACATTCGCTTTTATATTTTTCCTGTTTACTACAATTTCTTTTTATTCTTAGAAATTGTCCCTTTGCTATCGCAAAGGGAACATGCGCTGGATGATTACTTGTGGCATGTAGTAAAGTGTTCTTCCTGTATATCTGACTTTCAATCTTTGTGTCTCTTGTCCCTATAATTGATACATCTAGATAGTGTATACTTCTTTGATTGTATTCCATTGTGAACTTTAAGTTGACATTGTTATTATTCAGATAGTGATACAACATCCACTGTGAGCCAGCTATAATTTGATTTCCATTAAACATCATCATCAAGAACTTTTAAAAGATGTTTTGTATCCCGTAGGAAACTCCCTAAACGGCTCACTAGTGGTTGTAACACTGAATCCACCCATTCAGATATATAGAACTAGACATTGAGCAGAGAGAATATGTACTACATGCCACAAGTAATCATCCAGCGCATTTTCCCTTTCGATAGAAAAAGGGACAATTTCTAAGAATAAAAAGAAATTGTAGTAAACAGGAAAAATATAAAAGCGAATGTGAAATACTCACAAAACAACTAAACGAGAGAGGTTACTCAAACAGAGTAATTAAAAGAGCGAGAGTACAGGCAGACCTATGCATGCGGAAAGATTTGCTTGTAGATAAACCTAAAATCAAGAGCCTCGGAGAAGATAAGGTGACATTTGTAACCGATTTTAGCAATCAATATTCAACTGTTTGCGAATTGGTTAGAAAACATCAACCGATACTTCTAGCAGATAATAAATTAAAACCATACATAAATCAAGGATAAAGATTTTCATATAGATGAGGTGTTACCCTGGGAAACATTTTGTCACCCACCCAATTACCCCAAATCACTATAGGATCAGGCAGTTCTTGGCTTAGGTGCAATGGAACATTTAGATGTGGAAAAAGCAGATGCAAAGCATGTGAGCACATTCAAGTGACGGACAAATTTGGGTCATATGTCACAGGTAAAGAATATACAACTCTAACTTGTATTAATTGCTCAATGACTTATGTCATTTATCTAGCTGCATGTATAAGCTGTAGAAAACAGTATGTAGGCCTCACTACTAGAGATGTGAGGTCACGTATTAGGGAACATCTTAACAATATTGAGAATGAGAGAGAATGTTCAGCATTGGCAACCCACTTCATCAATGATCATGACAAGAGAGTAGATTCATTCAGATGGCAGATCATAGAGGGAGTGTTACCCCCAAAGAGAGGAGGAGATAGAACTAAGACATTACATGGTAGGGAAGCCTTTTGGATATTTACCCTACAGATGAGAATCCCAAAAGGATTTAACTCCATGTTTGATTTAATCAACCATTGGGAGTAGGAGCTATATTGAGTAGCGAAGAATTAAAATAGACATGATTAGGTAGAGGAGTGTTTTGAAGATAAAGGGTTTCTCCTTGTTAGGAGGTTACAAATTAAGACACAGATGAGTATTTCAATACGATTTGATTCAACGTTTGACTTAATCAACCACTGGGAGTAGTGGCGGTATTAGGTAGTGAAGAATTAAAATATACATGTTTAATTAGTTGTGTATATAGAAGACTAATGACTCTTTCATGTTGAGATGTTATAATTTAAGACATATCAAGACATACCAATTTATTTATCCGTCTTAAAGTTGGTTTAAACACATGTTCAAATACATGTCCACATCTTCAATTGTATGTTTCATTCTAGTTTAATATTAATATTCTCATAAGTAGCGCTTTTTGTCTACAGTGTACTTTGTCCACAAGAAATATGTGGTAGTCTATTGTATAACAGTTACGAATATACAACACTTTAAGTTAGTGGCACTTAAATTCCGTATTTTTCTGCAGTAAATATAGGAAATAGGGAGCCTACATTGAGATGATGTATGTATATGAATCACGGTTTCCTCCAGCTGGGAGTGTATATAACAAGATATACTTTTTTACTGATTCATTTAAAAGTTATCTTGTAAAAACGTACCTATCAAGTGATAGTATAGGATTCAATAGTAGAATCTGTCAGTTTGATATATTTGGCCATTGAGTGCTTTTAGGTTAGGAATATTTAAATACTTG
Source organism: Bombina bombina (assembly GCF_027579735.1). Lineage (NCBI taxonomy): Eukaryota > Metazoa > Chordata > Amphibia > Anura > Bombinatoridae > Bombina > Bombina bombina. The sequence continues at coordinate 742,526,069 of NC_069500.1, forward strand.
AGGAAAGCGGTATTTAAAATTACTCTAATATAGCAGTAAATATATGTAACAAATTAGCCACTATTAATATATATGATCTCCATCATCATATATAAATGTGATCATAGGGTATAATAATTTTCAATAACCAACTATACGTTATCACATAAATAAATATATGCACATAAATATGTGCAGTAGTTAGCTGCCCGTTATTGAATATTAAACATTAAATATAAAACCTATATAAAGAGGTCTTTCTACATGGATTACGTAAAACTATGCACTTATATTGTTTCATTGTTTTAAGATTATACAGTGTTTATATGTATTTTATATGTGTTCATATTTTATATAGTTTTTTTTGTTTTTTTTCCATTCAAAAAGCATTTTATTTTTATTATTCTTTTTTTTTTTCTTTTTTTTTTACATTTTTTATTTAAGAGTTCAAAAGTATACATCAGTTTTTTAGTTATACATGACTAAGGCAGTGCTTCGAGATACTCATCAACTACTAAAACATTTACAAAACAGTTTCAAAACTCCATATAGAGCAGAAAGCACCCCTACTAGCTAGGGGGAGATTAATGTACCAGTGTACCAGCCATCATAAAAGAATAGATACTTTGATATCTAGCATTCCTTGTTGGAGTTTTAATATGCAGAGGCAACAATGGGACCCAGTGAACTAAGTTAGGGTAGACTAGTAGAACTATCTCAACCCTGCCTGTCTCCTCCCACTACCTGGGGTGCTGTAAGTCCTGCATTCAAGTATTCTCCCCATAAAAAGCAAATGGAATGATATTCGTCCTGTTGGTCAGTACATTAACCTAACTGTAGGTTATGTGTGACTGCTCCTTTCCAGATATTTATGTGTAGTGTGATAGGAGCGCCTAAAGGTGGATTCCTGCTGCTAAAAAAGTTCTTCCCTCAAAGAGAACTAAATGGTGGATAAGAAGAAAAAATGGGGTTTATTTAGAAGTGCTAAAAAAAGCTAGGAAATGATGATACCAATCTAATTTATGTGTTATACAATCTAGTTTATTTAAACATTCTTATAACACATAAAAACAACAGCAAATGCTTTTCCTAATTAATAAAGGGACGTCTCCCTTATACAACACTTATAAAAACAGACTAGAACCATATAATCCTAGAATTCCAGGTATAAAGGAATTAATTCTATAGATAACATATGGCAAGCAACAAATTTCTAAGATAAATGGTGAATTGAATATTTAAAAGGCACAAATGTATCAATCCTAACAGCTTTACAGTTCTTCAGTAACAAATACAGTTATAAAGTTACAGAGTTACTTTCCTTGGACATATAATTGGCTCAGGTGTGCTGGATAGTTAAAAAGGCAAAAAAACAGCCGTTATTCTGATTTAGGTGCCAAAGCAATCGTGGTTAATGGAAATGGTTAATTTAACAGATGAATACCTTGATGTCTTTAAAGTTCAGTTTGCCTGTTTTAAAAAACGTAGTGCAAATTAGTGTAGAGGTACCTTAATCTGTCCTGGTTGCAACCGCTGATATTCTTCACTGTGAGGGATTCACAGACTGTTTGTTCCTGGTGCTTCTGATAAGTCACCTGACCTTCTCTTTGATTCAGAGGTCAGGGGTGATTCCGTTCTGGTGATGTAGTTATCCTTTTTTTTTTGTTTTCCTTTCTTCTTATAGCCCAAATATTGCTTTCATCTGGGTTGCCTCAGACTTCTTAAGGTTTGAAGAAATCTTTGGTCAGTGTTTAGCAGTAACACCGTATTCCCTGAAGTTACCAAAGGTAGATTTTAACTTGCAGGGTCAGGAGAAAAGTTTAAAGATGCAGGGTCACACAGCTTTGTGACAGTAGTAAATGAAGTTTAGTAGAGTGTAGCAGGTCTCATTCAACGCGTTTCACCCTTCTGGGCTTTATCAAGAATCATCTTGATAAAGCCCAGAAGGGTGAAATGCGTTGAATGGGACCTGCTACACTCTACTAAACTTCATTTACTACTGTCACAAACATCTTGATAAAGCCCAGAAGGGTGAAACGCGTTGAATGGGACCTGCTACACTCTACTAAACTTCATTTACTACTGTCACAAAGCTGTGCAAGCCTGCAACTTTAAACTTTTCTCCTGACCCTGCAAGTTAAAATCTACCTTTGGTAACTTCAGGGAATACGGTGTTACTGCTAAACACTGACCAAAGATTTCTTCAAACCTTAAGAAGTCTGAGGGAACCCAGATGAAAACAATATTTGGGCTATAAGAAGAAAGGAAAACAAAAAAAGGATAACTACATCACCAGAACGGATCATCACCCCTGACCTCTGAATCAAAGAGAAGGTCAGGTGACTTATCAGAAGCACCAGGAACAAGCAGTCTGTGAATCCCTCACAGTGAAGAATATCAGCGGTTGCAACCAGGACAGATTAAGGTACCTCTACACTAATTTGCACTACATTTTTTAAAACACGCAAACTGAACTTTAAAGACATCAAGGTATTCATCTGTTAAATTAACCATTTCCATTAACCACGATTGCTTTGGCACCTAAATCAGAATAACGGCTGTTTTTTGCCTTTTTAACTATCCAGCACACCTGAGCTAATTATATGACCAAGGAAAGTAACCGTGTAACTTTATAACTGTATTTGTTACTGAAGAACTGTAAAGCTGTTATGATTGATACATTTGTGCCTTTTAAATATTCAATTCACCATTTATCTTAGAAATGTGTTGCTTGCCATATGTTATCTATAGAATTAATTCCTTTATACCTGGAATTCTAGGAATATATGGTTCTAGTCTGTTTTTATAAGTGTTGTATAAGGGAGACGTCCCTTTATTAATTAGGAAAAGCATTTGCTGTTGTTTTTATGTGTTATAAGAATTTTTAAATAAACTAGATTGTATAAAACATAAATTAGATTGGTATCATCATTTCCTAGCTTTTTTTAGCACTGCTAAATAAACTCCATTTTTTCTTCTGCTCCTTTCCAGATCACAACCGTTGGGGGGTATAATTTTTTCCAGTGCAGAGGTATCAGTTTTTTAGCGGAGTTGACCATTAATGTCCATAAAGCTAGTCTAAGCTTACATTTAATTTTGGGGAAATGATTAAAAAGGAAGGTCCAGATAGTGTAAAGTAAGGAGATTTTTACTACTTGCTCAATTTCTTTCTTAATTGATTACCAATATTTTTTTGCTATTGAGCATTGCCACCATATGTGAAACTGATTTCCCACCTCTTGGCAGCCTCTCCAACATGTTGCTGGAGTGTTAGGGAAGAGTTGGTGTAGGCGTGCGGGGGTATAATACCACCTGCACATCAATTTCAAATTAATTTCCGATATAGAAATGGAGGAGGAAGACTTACTCATATGTAAGAATATGTTTAGCCACATTTGTGTAGGCAGGGTATTCTCAGCTTCCCTCTCCCATCTGGCGACATAAGAAGGCAAGATTTTAGAGTATGATGCTACTATCTGTTTATATGTAAGGGAGAGGATACCTCTGCTGGGCAGTGGGGTGGCACATAAGTTTTTGAATGGGGTGAGGGGTCGCGTCAAATGCATCTTAGAAGGATGTGTAGTAAGAAAGTGTGCTAATTGCGAGTATGTTAACTAATTTTGAAATCCATCTCCACAGCTAGAAATGATATCTAGTTCTGTTTTGACTTTCCCAGCTTGGAAGAAATTATAAGCAGGTAAAGCCTCTTTAATCCCTACAGTGTGTTTTCCATGTGTCTTAAGTTGTAGCGGGCAAGAGGGGTTCCCTACTAGTGGGGTTAAGGGCGAAATCGTTGAAGAGATATGTGTGTATTTCTTTATAGCCTTATCCCAAAGTTTGTAGGTTTATCGTGTTATTGTGGGGGTTGTGTTCAGTAAGGTCCTTTGATTGGGAGGGAGCCAACATTGTCCACTTAAGGTAGAATCATTAGTTAAGTGATGTTCTAGCTGAACCCATTCTTTACTGGGGGTATGTTTGCACCAGTCTACCACTCTTGTTAGAAAGGTCGCCAGTCTATAAAACTGTAAGTTTGGAGCTCCTATTCCTCCTAGTTCTTTAGGACGATATAGCGTGGCTGTGTTGATGCAAGGGTGCTTGTGTGACCACAAAAAAGAGTTTAGTGTTTTCTGTAGGTGGAATATCATCCAGTCTGGAAGGGGTATCGGCAAAGTCTGCATGAGGTATAATATTTTGGGCAGAATAATCATTTTGATTGCGTTGAGTTTGCCAAGCCAGGATAGAAATTTATCATTACAATTTCTCAATAATGAGTTAATATGTACTGAGAGGGCTTTATAATTCAATGTTATCATGTCTTGCGTGTTTGGGGACATGTAGATTCCTAGATATTTGAACGCTTTCTCTTGTGCTCTTTTGCTGATATATATTATTTGTAGTTATAGGTGATAGGTGTATACCCATTAATTCTGATTTTGTTATATTTATTTTGGGGTTTGAGTAACTGCCATATGTTTGTATCGCTTGCATCAAATAGGGGACTGATAACTCAGGATTTGTAAGGGTAACGAATATGTCATCTGCATAGAGTGTAATTTTATATTCGATTGATTCTATTTTGTGGCCCGTAATGGCCACAATAGGTGTATACCCATTAATTCTGATTTTGTTATATTTATTTTGGGGTTTGAGTAACTGCCATATGTTTGTATCGCTTGCATCAAATAGGGGACTGATAACTCAGGATTTGTAAGGGTAACGAATATGTCATCTGCATAGAGTGTAATTTTATATTCGATTGATTCTATTTTGTGGCCCGTAATGGCCTTCTACTTCTAACATATGAAGCTAGGATTTCCATTGATAGCACAAAAAGCAGTGGTGAAAGTGGGTAGCCCTGCCTGGTCCCATTTGTGATTTGAAATGTATCTGAAATGGAGTCATTTAGTTTGATTCTAGCTTGTGGTTTGTTATAAAGTGCAAAGATCTTCCCTATCAGGTCTTGATCAAAGCCAAATCTAGATAATGTGAGTTTTAAAAAGGGCCAATCGAGCCTATCAAAGGCCTTTTCCGCGTCCATAGATATGAACGCGGAAGGTGCATATTCCATAAGGGTTAATTTTTTTATTTGCTTGGTTTGTATGAATTATAGAAGGGAGCAGTGTATTAATTCAGGTTGCAATAACTTTCGCATATAACTTAATATCTACATTAAGTAGGGAAATCAGTCTAAAATTTGCTGGTGTGGTTGGTGGTTTACCCGGTTTGGGAATTACTGTGACCTTAGCTTCTTACATTGAAGGAGGGAATGGGTTATTTTCAGAGATTTCATTAAAAAGACAGGTAAGGTTAGGGGTTAAGATTGTGTTGAAAGTCTTATAGTATTTGGCTGAGAGACCATCAGGGCCTGGACTTTTCCCGTTGGGTAAAGAGGTTTTTGCTGACTGTAGTTCCTGTATTGAAATTGTTTTTTTTTAAATCTTTTAATTGATCTTGTGTGATATTAGGGACCTGGCAGGTTGCAATATAAGATGTGAGATTTGAGAGGTGATCTTCAGATGGGGGGGTTTACCTAAATTATAAAGTTCAGTATAATATTCTTGAAAAGCATAAAGGATATCTTTTGTCGCGGTTACCGGTGTCTGTTGTTGGATTTCATATATAAATGATTTAAATCGCTTCTTTTTTAGGGGACGGGCTAAAAGTTTACCTGCCCTATGGTTTTCATAATAAAACAGGCTATTTGTTTTTTTTCAAAGTGTTTGATACTCTATATCCAAATAATTATCTAAGGCTATACGTGCTTACTGGTATTCCTTTGCTACTATGGAGTTATTCGGGTTAATTTTTAACGCATGGTCCATTCGTGAGAATGCTTCAGATAGGTTTTTATACTGTTGTCGAGCATATCTTCGGGATTGGGCTTTCAGTTTTATCAGTTCCCCTCGGAGTACACACTTATGTGCTTCCCAAATCTTATAGTTATCTGTTATAGAATTAATATTAAGTGTGAAATATTCAGATATAAGTGTTGTTAGTCTAGTGACATGTTTTGGATCATTCAAGAGAGTATCATCTAATTTCCAGGTATATGGTTCTGACGGCACTTCAGGCCAGGAGAATTTTAATTTTACAGCTGAGTGATCGGACCATGACGTAGGTGAAATGTCACATTTGTGTATATAAGGGAGGCCTTTCTGGTTAGTGAAAATATAATCTAACCTGCTATAGGTTTTATTAGGGTGCGAGAGAAAGGTATAGTCTCTTTTATCAGTATGTATGAGACGCCATATGTCGTATAAATTGAGATCTCTCAAACTTTTCCATAAGTATGTGGAGGATTTTTTGGACACCGAAATTTTGGGGTTAGAGCTATCTTTTGTGGGTTGTAAAGGGAAATTAAAATCTCCAGCAAGATATACAGGGCCTACTGCTAAATCGAGTATTCTTTTAAACACATTTCGGAAAAATGAGGTCTGGTTGGAATTGGGAGCATATATGTTCATTAGTGATGTCGCAAACCTAAAATTTTGCGTTCGCGAACGGCGGACGCGAACTTCCACAACTGTTCGCGAACAGGCGAACCAGGCGGACCGCCGTAGACTTCAATAGGCAGGCGAATTTTAAAACCCAGAGGGACTCTTTCTGGCCACAATAGTGATGGAAAAGTTGTTTCAAGGGTACTAACACCTGGACTGTGGCATGCCGGAGGGGGATCCATGGCAAAACTCCCATGGAAAATAACATAGTTGATGCATAGTCTGGTTTTAATCCATAAAGGGCATAAATCACCTAACATTCCTAAATTGTTTGGAATAACGTGTTTTAAAACATCAGATATGTACACTACTGTTACACCAGATATGAGTTGCACTGGGGTGACACTGTGCCCTGGCAGACAGGCACTTAAACACACACGTGTGAAGGAAACTGACTGCTATTATTTAACACAGTCAAAAAAGTGTTGTTTTTTTTTAAATCTACACTACTGTTACACCAGATATGAGTTGCACTGGGGTGACACTGTACCCTGGCAGGCAGGCCCTGAAACGCACACCTGTGAAGGAAACTGACTGCTATTATTTAACACAGTCAAAAAAGTGTTGTTTTTTTTAAATCTACACTACTGTTACACCAGATATGAGTTGAACTGGGGTGGCACTGTGCCCTGGCAGGCAGGCAGGCACTTAAACGCACACGTGTGAAGGAAACTGACTGCTATTATTTAACACAGTCAAAAAAGTGTTGTTTTTTTTAAAATCTACACTACTGTTACACCAGATATGAGTTGCACTGGGGTGACACTGTGCCCTGGCAGGCAGGCACTTAAACGCACACGTGTGAAGGAAACTGACTGCTATTATTTAACACAGTCAAAAAAGTGTTGTTTTTTTAAATCTACACTACTGTTACACCAGATATGAGTTGCACTGGGGTGACACTGTGCCCTGGCAGGCAGGCACTTAAACGCACACGTGTGAAGGAAACTGACTGCTATTATTTAACACAGTCAAAAAAGTGTTGTTTTTTTAAATCTACACTACTGTTACACCAGATATGAGTTGCACTGGGGTGACACTGTGCCCTGGCAGGCAGGCACTTAAACGCACATGTGTGAAGGAAACTGACTGCTATTATTTAACACAGTCAAAAAAGTGTTTTTTTTTTAAATCTACACTACTGTTACACCAGATATGAGTGGTGGCACTGGGCAAGTGGGCACAGTATATACTGTGAGCCTGACACACACTCTGGCAGGCAGGCAACTGCAATTAGATTACACAGGGAAAAAAAAGCAGCCCTAAAAAGGGCTTTTTTGGGTGCTGTCCTTACAGCAGAGATCAGATGAGTCCTTCAGGACTGTAGTGGACACTGAATACACTAGCCTAGCTATAGATTTCCCTACTAAATCAGCAGCAGCTACACTTTCCCTCCTCTCACTAACAATGCAGCTTCCGAATGAATCTAAAATGGATGCTGTCCAGGAGGTAGGAGGGTCTGGGAGGGAGGGTCTGCTGCTGATTGGCTGGAATGTGCCTGCTGACTGTGAGGTACAGGGTCAAAGTATTACTCAATGATGACGAATAGGGGGCTGATCGAACATCGCATATGTTCGCCCGCTGCGGCGGACACGAACATGCTATGTTCGCCGGGAACTATTCGCCGGCGAACAATTAGCGACATCACTAATGTTCACTAATGTTATAGGGAGACTGTATAAGAGCCCTGTCAATCCTAGAAATCTGCCCTCTCCATCTCTATCAGTGCAGGTCAGTAAAAATGGGAGATCTTTTTTAACCCCTTAATGACAACTGACGTACCAGGTACATCATGCATTAACAACCAGTTAATGACAATAGACGTACCTGGTACGTCAGTTGTCTAAGAGAGTGCTGGAAGCGATCGCAATCGCTTCCAGCAGCTCTCAGGGTATTGCAGTGATGCCTCCATATGGAGGCATCCTGCAATACCTTTTCAGAAGACTCTGATGCAGAGAGAGCCACTCTGTGGCCCTCTCTGCACCGGTAGCGATGGTGCCGGTTCGTTGGTGGGTGGGAGCATAACAGGGAGGCGGGTGGGCAGCCCATCGCTACCCGGCATCCGGTTCCTGTAAGTGCAATGTGCATGCCGGGTGCCGGGAGCGTGCGGGGGCGCGCGTGCGCGATTAGCTCGCCACTGACACCAATGAGGAGGGAAGAGGGGGGAAAAAAGAATTAAAAAAAATAAATATATAAGGATCTGGGAGGGGGAGGGGGTTGGGGTATTGTGGGGGGCTGCTACACTACAGAAAACATTAAAAATTGCAAAAAGATAAAAAAAACACTTGTTTTTGGGGCAAATTGGGTACTGGCAGACAGCTGCCAGTACCCAAGATGGCGGCAATTAGGTAGGGGAGAGGGTTAGAGAGCTGGGGGGGGGGATCATGGAGGTTGGGGCTAAGGCAGGGGTCCATCACAGCTAAAACATTTTAATTTTTTTTATTAAAAAAAAGAAAAACTCCTTTTATTTAGTACTGGCAGACTTTCTGCCAGTACTTAAGATGGCGGGGACAATTGTGGGGTGGGGGAGGGAAGAGAACTGTTTGGGAGGGATCAGGGGGTGGGATGTGTCAGGTGGGAGGCTGATCTCTACCCTAAAGCTAAAATTAACCCTGCAAGCTCCCTACAACCTACCTAATTAACCCCTTCACTGCTGGGCATAATTTTCGTGTGGTGCGCAGCAGCATTTAGTGGCCTTCTAATTACCAAAAAGCAATGCCAAAGCCATATATGTCTGCTATTTCTGAACAAAGGGGATCCCAAAGAAGCTTTTACAACAATTTGTGCCTTAATTGCAGAAGCTGTTTGTAAATAATTTCAGTGAGAAACCTAAAATTGTGAAAAATGAATTTTTTTTTAATTGTTTGCTCGCATTTGGCGGTGAAATAGTGGCATAAAATATATCAAAATGGGCCTATATCAATACTTGGGGTTGTCTACTACACTACCCTAAAGCTAAAATTAACCATGCAAGCTCCCTACAACCTACCTAATTAACCCCTTAACTGCTGGGCATAATTTACATGTGGTGCGCAGCAGCATTTAGCGGCCTTCTACTTACCAAAAAGCAACCCCAAAGCCATATAAGTCTGCTATTTCTGAACAAAGGGGATCCCAAAGAAGCATTTACAACCATTTGTGCCTTAATTGCAGAAGCTGTTTGTAAATAATTTCAGTGGGAAACCTAAAGTTTGTGACAAAATTTGTGAAAAAGTGAACTTTTTTTTTTATTTGATGACATTTGGCGGTGAAATGGTGGCATGAAATATACCAAAATGGGCCTAGATCAATACTTTGGGTTGTCTTCTAAAAAAAAATATATACATGTCAAGGGATATTCAGGTATTCCTGACAGATATCAGGGTTCCAATGTAACTAGCGCTAATTTTGAAAAAAAGTTGTTTGGAAATAGCAAAGTGCTACTTGTATTTATGGCCCTATAACTTGCAAAAAAAGTAAAGAACATGTAAACATTGGGTATTTCTAAACTCAGGACAAAATTTAGAAACTATTTAGCATAGGTGTTTTTTGGTGATTGTAGATGTGTAACAGATTTTGGGGGTCAAAGTTAGAAAAAGTGTGTTTTTTTCAATTTTTTCCTCATATTTTATATTTTTTTTATAGGAAATTATAAGATATGATGAAAATAATGGTATCCTTAGAAAGTCCATTTAATGGCGGGAAAAACGGTATATAATATGTGTGGGTACAGTAAATGAGTAAGAGGGAAATTACAGCTAAACACAAACACTGCAGAAATGTAAAAATAGCCATTGTCATTAAGGGTAAGAAAATTGAAAAATGGTCCGGTCATTAAGGGGTTAATTAGAATACTAACTCCGGTTTTCTTGCAAGGCCCGGAGCTATGAAAGTGTAGAGTGTATGCCTTCCCAAAATATTTGGGTTATTTTTATATTGAAAATGCATCTCTTGCAAAAACACAATATCTGCCTGCCTTTTGCTAATGTCTGATAGTGCTTTGGAGCGTTTATGTGGTGAATTTAAGCCTTTAGCATTTTGTGTCAACAGGGTCAGTTGGTTCATAGTATTACCTTTGGGTTGCATCATGTCCACCTACTTGTTGTGTGGGGTTGCTAGGAATGTAGCATGGTACCTGGTACAGAGTCTGGAAATTATCATTGTGTAGAAGCAATTTTCTATAAAATAAAATATTAACAATGCTTACAGTACTAACAGTGAACAAATAACAAAATAGTAGATATACTAAAATGCTCATATATGAACTAGAATACAAGTCTCTCATCCTAATATAGGGCATATTGAGAGTATTTATTGGGAATGCAGGTTATAAGCCAAGTAGCTATATCTATTAGAAGGTCATCTATTCTGGCAAGTAATTATTATAAGTTATCCAGTCTATTGGCGCTATAAATATTTTTTGGAACTAGCATATTTAAAGTGATAAAGAAAACTTTCAACAGTATTAAACAGATGTCATTGAACATCTTACATTATGGTCATGAGTCCAATACCTTGAAATAAATATCAAGGACTCAAGGCATGTTGACAGAGGCTATCTGATTAGAAACAGTTAAAGAGGACTATTAACAGTATGAAACCAATATAAATGAACAACTTGCGTTATAGCCATGAGTCTGATGTAGTGAAATTAAACGACTGTCCTGGACTGTAGCTATAAGTATTTTGGAACTAGCATATTTAAACTGATAAAAAAAACTTTCAACAGTATTAAACAGATATTAATGAACATCTTACATTATGGTCATGAGTCCAATACCTTGAAATAAATATCAAGGACTCAAGGTATGTTGATAGAGGCTATCTGGTTAGAAACATTTAAGGAGAACCATTAACAGTATGAAACAAATATAAATGAACAACTTACGTTATAGCCAAGAGTCTGAGGTAGCGAGATTGAATGACTGTCTTGGACTCAAGGTATGTTGGCAAAATTGTTCTGGTCTGATGCACTTGTTCTAGGTGGTGAAGAGACAGCAGCTTTTCCTTTTTTGGCAGTTACAGTATGCCAATTAGATATTCTTCCGTTAGGCCTTTTACCTTTTATTAGGTGGGTGCATAGAACTATCAGGGCCGGTGCTAGGATTTTTGGCTACACAAGCAAAGACACATTTTGCCCCCCCCCCCCAAAAAAAAAAAAAAAAAGATATACCCTGCTACTTAATAAAATGTTCTAGTAATGTGTAGTAGATATTTCTGCATGACATAATGTGCAGGTTACAACATTTACCTGCACACACACATACATACATATTTTCACACACACACATTTACACATACACACACACACATTTACACATACACACACGCACACACACGCACATTTACACATATTTACAGATACATACACACACATATTTACCCATATATACACATGCACACATATTTACACATACATACACACATACACACACACACATTTACACATTTATACACACACATTTACACATACATACACACACATTTACACATACATACACACACATTTACACATACATTTACACACATATGTACATATACATACACACACACATGTACATATACATACATACATTTACATACACATTTACATATACATACATATTTACATATACATACACACACACATATTTACACATGCACACACACACACATTTACACATGCACACACACACACATATTTACACATGCACATACACACACATTTACACATACATACACACACACACATTTACACATACATACACGCATATTTACATATACATACACTCATATTTACACATACATACACATTTACACAAACATACACACACATGTTTACAGCAGCATAAGTGTCATGATTGTCACTTATTAAAATCACATATTATATCCCCAAGTTGAGCTGAACTAGCAAACACTTCACTTCAGTGAACAGACAGCCGAGCAAAACTCTCTCCCTACCCATCCCCCCTCTGCTTACTGTGAGGGGCTTGTGTCTGATTTCCTAGTTAAATTGTGACCTCCCTCTGCAGGAACAGCTCCCTGATCATGTTTAACACAGCACGGTATCTCTCTGACTCTGCACGGAGCTTGGACTGCATTAAGCAGATACTCCCACAAATCATTAAAAGCAAGTGTTTATTTAAGCAAACGGTTCAGAACATGCAGCATGGAAAATAGCTCAGACAGTGGAGTAAAAGTAAACTTGTACTTAACTGTCTGATCTATTTTCCGTGGTGCAGTTTCTGAGCTGTTTGCTTAAATAAACAATTGCTTTTAAAGGACAAGCTTTGTTTGTTCTATAGAAACTGGTAACAGGCTTTGCTTTACCTGTGAGTTGACTTGACTGTCTGCTGCTGCCAATTCAGAACTGAGCTAGTTCTGCAAATCCGTTCCCCAGCCAGGACAGTGCAGCTGAGCTCCTGCATAGCTGCTCCACCCCCTCCTCCTTTACCTACAGAAGCCCGCGCGCACTGAACAGATGCAGCCTGTGCGCGCGGGAAACATTTGAATAAATTGAATTTGAGACAATATTTAAAAATGTAACCCCTACGTATGTATTACTAGCACGGCACCCCAATTTGCCCAAAGAAAATTCAATGTTGTCTGGACTGGGGGCGGAGTGGACCGCAAATGTAAAAAAAAACAAAAAAAAAAAGTTGCTGCTGCTTGTCACCGGCAGTTTGCGCCCCAATACTGTGGCGCCCTAAGGCCGATGCCTAACGTGCCTATATGCAAGCGCCGGCCCTGAGAACTATTCACAGATGTGGATTCTATAGGATCAATGTCCAAGGATGAGCAGAATGTTGGAATATCTTCTGGGGTTCTGCATATCAGTCTAGTGTTGTTCTTGAGGACCCAGATTTGTGCTGGGAAGCCCCATCTGTAGGGGATCTTTTTGTTCCTTAGGGCTGTTGTCAGGGGTGAAAATTCCTTTCTTCTCTGAAGGGTCTCATATGATAGATCTTGGTAGAACTGAAGCACAGTTCCTCTGAACCGTATGGGTTGGTTCTTACGAGATTGGTTTAATATCATTTCCTTTTCCAGAAAGTTTTTGAATCTAATGACAATGTCTCTGGGTGGAGCTGTGTCAGGGGGTTTAGGGCGAAGGGATCGATGTGCTCTCACCCATTGTATGTCTGTTGTGTGTGAAGATTCTTTCACATGTTGGAACAATGCTTGCAAATAAACTGTAAAATCATGTGGCAGAAGGTCCTCAGGCAGCCCTCTGATTCTCAAGTTCTTCCGCCTACTGCGGTTTTCTAGGTCCTCCAATTTTTCCTGGAGGCCTTGTATGACTTCTTGTTGTGTTGAAACTTGCTCAGTTAGGGTATGAACCTCTTCCTTAAGTTGATATGGTTGCTTTCCAGTGACTCAATCTGGAATCCTAAGGTGTGAATGTCCTGCGACATGGTTGCCAGTTCTTCTCTGATACAGGTGTGAACTATATATGCTATGTCCTGTTTAGATGGTAAATTACTAAGTAAGGATGCAGGTAGCTGCGGTTCAGGAGTTAGTGGTGTTGCATTTGGCTGAGAGTTTGGACTAAGAGATTGGTCTCCTAAGCTTGCCTCAGTGCGTGGAGTCTCTAAGGTATCAACAGTATGTAAGAAAGAGGTCATGGTGAGAGTTTTTATGGGAGTTTGCTTGACCGATTTGTCAGTTCTAACTGTACGTCTTGCTGCCATTATCAGTACTATGGAAATTTAGTATAGTGCTCAATAACTGAGGGGATCCAACTTCTCCTGTTTAGTTGAATATGTTTTATTTGCTCTGTTGTCAGGCGCAACCACGTATGGTAAAGGATTGTCACCAGAGTTAAAAAGAGTCTGATCACCGGAACAGTCTTTATTATGATAGCTCTGGCTTTGTGTTTCCTGCTTGCTAAACTATGCAGGTTATTTAGTTTGTCTATTATTGTTGGCTAAGGCAGCGTAGTGGCACTATCAGTGCGCATTAATTTAGTTTTCTTCCCCCGTTTTGGGCGATTGCCTCTGTAACTAAGCTCCGCCGTGGATTAGCTACTTAGTCCTTTAGAGTTTGTAGCTTCATTTTTTACTTGGCAGAAGCTGCTTACTTGTTAATGGTCTGCTGGTGTTGGTTTGTAAACATTTTAAAGTTTATAATCAAGATCTTTCTTTTACTAGTACCAGAATGTGCCGGTCTGGGTATTTTGTATTACATTGTTGCTGATCATTAAGGACACCCATAGGGCACCTGGTTTCTTTGTGAAAGGAAAGTGAGTCATGTAAGGAGTTGCACAGGGTGTAATGTACACCTGGCCTGCATTGAATACCTGGTGAAACGCTGGATGTTTTACACCAGATCGAGTTTGGAAGAAAACAAAGCCAATTGTGCTTCAGGAGTGACATCGTAACTACAGAACTGTAAGTGCTATTATCTCTATTCCATGGGAATGATTTGTGTTTAAGGATGCAATGAAAGTTATAGGATGAATTTTAACTACATACCCTAAACCATGGGATATAGCTACATCTGAAGTGTTACTGCAGTCATCTGTTTATTTCCAGCATTTTTTCTTATACATATGTATGGGTGAGGCTGCAGTGTGTCAAATTACTATAAACAGGAGGAGAGACACAGTGTGATTATGCACAGCACTGGACTGTGTGGGCTGTAGGGGGCAAATTGATTTTTGTATTATTTAGTCTGACAGCAATTTTCATATTTTTCATATTTTGTGTAGGAAGTGGTGTATGTTTAAAACTCATGCTAAAATCAATACGCTGCAGAGGACACAGAGTGCAAAAATATGAAGATTACTGTCAGACTAAATAATGCAAATATACAAATTAGTAGTAGCCTAATTATCCCCC
Organism: Bombina bombina; assembly: GCF_027579735.1. Classification (NCBI taxonomy): domain Eukaryota; kingdom Metazoa; phylum Chordata; class Amphibia; order Anura; family Bombinatoridae; genus Bombina; species Bombina bombina. The sequence continues at coordinate 742,541,340 of NC_069500.1, forward strand.
CACTTTACAACAAATCAGCACAGATCCTTACCTGGGCCCCAATAGTCAAATCATCTGAAGGGGCGTGGCCGAGCAGTGCCGGCTAGGAGTTATGTTTCTTCCATAGAAGCCAATGGGAGCATAAAATCACTACTGCATTTCTGCTATCGTAGCTCATCTGCATTTTGCTGTGGCCGTGGGGCCCTATTTGAAGTGGGGCTACACGGTGCAGGCAGTGCACTCACTGAAACTAAAAATAGTTTGCGTGTAGGCACACTCCAAATATTGGCTGCAGGATCTAAGTTTTATTACACCTACTCTAACTACTTCAGGCGATGTAGTCTCATCAGCTGATACATATGGATTTGATGTTGATGTGTCAGAATAGAACAAATTGGGTAAAGCGCTAGATGAGATACCTGTATAAAGCCACAATAAGGGGTATTTCTCCTCTAGATTACCCTATAGCAATGAACAAAGTAAGAAAACCTAATGTGTGCTAAGACACATAAGTAGACAAATACTGCGGCGTTGAGGACAACTTAATATACTCTAGTATCTGGCTGATATTGGATTAAATAATACCTGCTAACTGCGGGAAAAAGATGGGGAGCTATAAGGGTTAAATAAACACTGGTAGAGTATCTATTGTATCTACCGGTGTTTATTTAACCCTTATAGCTCCCCATCTTTTTCCCGCAGTGAGCAGGTATTATTTAATCCAATATCAGCCAGATACTAGAGTATATTAAGTTGTCCTCAACGCGGCAGTATTTGTCTACTTATGTGTCTTAGCACACATTAGGTTTTCTTACTTTGTTGATGTGTCAGGATCAAAGTTCCGGCTGTCATATATCACCTGTACCTTTAAAAAATAACTCCTCCTTGACCTGTAATCAACCTTTATAAGATGTGACTCTCCTACACTAATTGCTTGAAGATCGCAAGCTGTAAGGTGTAACTTCTGTTCAATCCAGTTTAGTGTATTGCAGTTACCTTATCCTTTCCAGCTCCCTCTGCCTGTTGTTCCTGCATACAATCAAGATTCTACATTATCTCCTCATCCAGCCTTTCTACAAACAATCCTTTGCTTGTCTCCCTCTGTTCCTCCTCTCTTTGTCTCTTACAGATCCTCCACTATCCTCTAACCGGACCGCTCCACCTGAGACTTTCTCACAGCCTCCAATGTCATCAGCTATAGACATCAGCCGCATTCTTATCCAAACATCGGACACACCGGCAGCAGGCCGCTTCTACCTCCATCAGCAGTCTTTCACTTATTTCAGATTGAATCTTTCTCCTGTTGATCCTGCCGCAACTCAAGTGCAAGTATTTTCCTTACGGAGTTCATTTTCATATAGTGTTATGTGTGCCACAGACTGACATAAATAATTGTCTTCCATTATTTTTCATCACTTTAAACTACTGCTTTCTAACATTCTTTGGGCTGGATTATAACTCATTGCTGAAACATTATAATAACGCTATTATATCTCTTAAAGGGCCATGATACCCAAATGTTGAAACACTTGAAAGTGATGCAGCATAGCTGTAAAAAGTTGACTAGAAAATATCACCTGAACATCTCTATGTAAAAAAGGAAGATATTTTACCTAAAAATGTCCTAAGTATTCAAACCCCATTGCAAAGGACTTTAAGCAGCAAATCAGTATGTCTGTTCCGGGACAGGCAAGGGAGTGTGCTTCGTGCACTCTCATATTATTTCCATATTCAGTTAAAGGAAGTTTTCTGTGAAATCTCATGAGAGTTAAGTAAAATCTCATGAGATCACAGTAAAAGAGTTAATGACTTCAGCACTACTGATGCTGATTGGCTGCAGTTCAATTCTTCATTTTTACTTTTTACACTTACTCTGGTGAGCTGAGGAGATTGTGAGGTAAAATATCTTCCTTTTTGTTTTTTTTTGTTTTTTATTGAGGTTTGTAATAAGGCATACAATCTTCTTGAAACCAAAGTAAGTAGTAGTTACAATACAATGTCAAACAATAGTATACAGTATAAATAGTATGCCATACAATCTTTGAACCTTACTGCGAACGCAAGGGGGCGCTTTTGGACCACATATAAAGCATAGAGAAGGCAGAAGGCTCCTTGTGATATAGGAGACCACTCATGGATCTCACCTGATAAACCTCATTTTTATAGTAGAATATTTGAACAGATAAGGTAAATACAGTAGTTAACGAGGACAATGTACTCATAGAGTTGTTAGAAGAGCCATCATAGTATAGTTAGGATATATATGAGGCTACAGACTAGTAGGGGACATGGCAAAACAAACAGTGTTTAGTATTATCAATAAAGTATTGTGCTGTATATCTTTAGGTTTATGACATTAACTGTAAACAATGCTATAACCTTGTATAACAAAAACATCTATATTGAGCTCTAGAAGCAGCCATATCCCCAGCACTCTCAAATTGGGTAACATCCTATGAGCACTATATAAAACAAGCTGTAAAAGTTAGTATAATGTAAGTAGAACTGAACTAGTAGATTAGATTAAACGCTGGCAACTACTCATCAACTGTAGGAGGACAATGTTGTAGTAGCAGAACCCTTTATTGTTCCATTTTAGCTATTCTTCTATTTCCCTTCCCTCTAAGTGAAGTTGCATTCATTACTGTGAGGTGTATCCTTGTCTTGTCATCTCATACCATAAAGAGCAGACTCGCTATGTGGGTTCCGGTTAATGTAAGGCCACTATTGAGAGATTGGGAATAGGTTATGTTAAATATTTGATATGCTCATCTGACAAATATATAATCCCTCAGGGTCTAATAAACAGATGTTAAGATAGGCTATAGATGTTTAGGCTTTGCAGGAAAAGGCAACCTAGGCTGTCCCAGCTGCAGACAACCCAGCCACCAAATGCATTACTGCCTACTCTTAAGTATAATTACTTGGATTGCATTAAATGACCATAAATGCTACCTCCTCATCTTGAGCATAAATATGTTTCAGTAATGAGCTGGATGATCATCCCTTGCTTTAGTAAGTACCCTAGGTAATAGCCAAATTAGCAAAAGTACAGGACACTACTCTGCGAAGAGCAACTCACAATAGGGAGACAAACTAAATAAATGAATGATTGGCACTCTATAGAAGGACAAGGAACCTACACCTAACAAACATGTTCAGTGTATCACCATAAGCTTGGTAGTAACTGCCTAGGTATCTGAAAGCACTCAAGATATGTAATAACATTGAACAACATACCTCATCCTATATAATAAAAGGCCAAGTGTGTTTGTCCGAAGCTGTCATGCGCAGTAGAGACAGCACGAGGACAAACACACCTGGCCTTTGAGTCCCTACCTGAACTGTGGCAGAAGTAGGCGTGGCCCGAGCATGGTCAGGGGCGTGGTCAGACGTGAATGGGGCGTGGTCGGACGGAAGGGCCGTGAAGGGGGTATGGCCGGGCGTAAAGGGGGCATGGCCAGTGCGGTCGCTCACGCAAGATAGAGGGGAGAAAGATAGAGAGGGGGGGAGATAAAAAGAGAGAGGAGAGAGAGAAGGGGGAGATAAAAAGAGAGGGTAGAGAGAGAGAGAGAGAGGGGGGAGAGAGAGAAAGGGGGGGAAAGAGAGAGGAAGGAGAGAGAGAGGGGGGAGAGAGAGAGGGGGAGAGAGAGAGAGCAAAAGAGAGGGGGAGAGAGAGAGAGCAAAAGAGAGGGGGAGAGAGAGAGAGTGCAAGGGGTGGGACCGCTGTACTGCAAAAAATGGCCCGTGTGAATGGGTTTTAGGACTAGTGTATATATATATATGAATTAAAAGACAGAACACAACATCAGATTTCTATACTATGGGATAATGCAACAGAGGAAGCTCTCAAAAAGATTAATAGGCACTCTGAATGAGTGCACTAAACTGTGGCAGGAAATTATTGTCTATTAGACATAGTCAGCATTAGAGCCACACAAAAACGGTTCTATAGAGTTCATTAGCTTAGGGGTTACCAATTAGAAAATAAAGCTTACAGAACACATAACAGGTTGCAAACGCCCAACATAGGCCTCGCTTCCATTGAGTTGTTAAAAATGGAGCCGTAAGCTACCGAAGCGGCCGACAGCTAAAAGTAATTTACGGCTGCATTTTAGTACCAGGTTTCCATTGAAAAGATTAGCGTGTTGCGTGCAGTCACTCTTTTCGTGTAGCTGTAAGTTAACGTTGTGTTAACGCTTCCATCTGACGTCGGATTTCTTGAAAATCAATTAGTTGCTAAGGTAACCCGACCTTACGCTATAGAATTTACGTTTAACGTCCGTGCTTCTTACCTGTGATCGCCTCTCAAGAAAAATAAAAAAACACTTATCCATATTTTTAATAATCAAATACTATTTTCTAATATAATTATATTTAACACTTCATAAATATAAGTAATATTTATTGCTGCCCTAGGCATAGGTCTAGTTTGCATTCTGTAGATATGTTCTTGCATATATTATTATATTTAAATATATACTGATATTTCTATTAGAATATAAGTTCAACTATTTCTATACATGAGACAACAATAAATATTACTTATAACAATTTATTTCTACATTAAAACACTTGCATTATTTGCAAGTTTTATAATTTCAATAGAAAATAGGTCTCAAAAAGCACAATTTTCCTCTTTTACACCTAGTTGAGCTGGGGGTAATATTTCTCAATGTATCGACAGCCTCCGACAATGTATTAACGGTTAGCGCTTTCATTGGAAACCTGGTATAATTTATCGATTAACGGCTTCTATTACTTTCTATGGGAAACAGTCCGGCTGCCGATATTGAGGTATAACGCGCCATTGGAAACAGTCGATAAACGATATTGCTTCCGACAGCATATTTATCGGTTTGCGAGTGCACGCAAACTGAATTACGACTCAATGGAAGCGAGGCCAAATTCAGTGTCACTCCCACTGACTTTCTGTCTTCAGCCAACTCCAGACTTATGGGTCAGTAGAAGCACAAAGATCTGTAAGTCTCTTTAAATCGCCGTTTTTCTCTGTAGCATATGGGAATCATAGAAAGATCGGCTCATATAGAATACAAATGCAAAGTAGTGCCAAATGGAGTGATCACATAGTTTCTTTGTTCTCTGTAATTATGTATAGTAAGGTCTCTTTTGGGACTGTAAGAAGAGATAGTACTTGCTTTAGTTCAAGTCTGTTAGCCATATCAGGGACCAAAATTAAGGAGGTGCATTCAAGCTCTTGGTCAGGTTTATCCTCATATCTATTTTGATTAGATGGTCATGTAACAGGAGCTCAACCTCAGCAACCAAGGGACCATCTATGTCAGTCACTGCGGCAATCTCACCCTGCGTAGAGGCATCAGGCATAACATCCATCTTCACAGTGGGGCAGAGTATCGCAGTCAGACGCTCCTCCATTCTTTGGTAATGTTCCACAAGCAGGTCCTGTATTTGGCTCAGTAAAAAGTTGGCCTCCATAATTTTTTATCGCAGTATGTGTGCAATTATTTGCCGATAGGAAAAGAGAATATTGCTAAGGCACGCACAGTTCCAACTAATGACAGGGGCCAAGTAGCACCCCCCCGGGGGTTAGTCCACATGGGCTGATTTTGCAGGCCACAGCTTCAAATGTAGCTCCGGGGCTCTGAAGCCTACAGCGATCTCAACAAAATTGTATTCAGAGAAAAGATTTTCCTTTATAGATTACAATTATGCTTAGTTTTTGCAAAGATTATTCACCAGTAAGGCGATATCATGTAGGTAATACTGAAATGCTGGAGCAGCTTGCAGAAGTGCGGCTGATTATGGCCGCTGCTCGGAAGTTCCCCCAAATATCTTCCTTTTTTACATAGAGATGTTCAGGTGATATTTTCCTGTCAGCTTTTTACAGTTATACTGCATCAGTTTTAAGTGATTTCGCATATGAGTATTAATATGTCCCTTTAAGTGATTATCATTTCTGAAGAGAGGAATGCGGCGATGACCACATGAAGACCAAGGCTCGTGGAAAAAAAGCCAAAGAAAAGAAGGTGCAGAGCGGAGGTGACGGAAGAGCCCGCCAAAGTCCGCCTCTGTGAAGATGGGCCCATGTTGACAGGAGCCAGGATGAAGAGGTCCCCGGCATGGAACAAGATTGTGGAGTGGAGGTGGCGGAAGAGGCCACCGAAGTCAGACTCTGCTTCAACGAAGATGGGCCAACGATGGGTATGTCGCGGTTTAGGGGTTAATAGTTTAGATAGATATTTGCGGTGGGTATGTGGCAGTATAGGGTCTAATAGAATAGTACTTGTGGTGGGTATGTGGCGGTATAGGGGTTAATAGGATAGATACTTGTGGTGGGTATGTGGCGGTTTAGATCTTTATTAGCGTAGTAATAGTTTGGGATACTTTCGGGGTTTTAGGATTATTGCGGCTAGATTTAGAGTTTTGTCGGTAACGACCCGCGTAGCTAACGCTGGCTTTTTTCTGGCCGCACCTTTTAAATACCTCTGGTATTGAGAGTTCACAGAATGGCTGGGTTTTCAGTGCGTTAGGCTCCAAAAAGGGAGCGTAGAGCATAATTTAACGCCACTGCAACTTTCGATACCAGAGTTGCTTACGGACGCGGCCAGCTTCAAAAACGTGCTCGTGCACGATTCCCCCATAGAAAACAATGGGGCTGTTTGAGCTGAAAAAAAACCTAACACCTGCAAAAAAGCCGCGTTCAGCTCCTAACGCAGCCCCATTATTGTCTATGGGGAAACACTTCCTATGTCTGCACCTAACACTCTAACATGTACCCCGAGTCTAAACACCCCTAACCTTATACTTATTAACCCCTATTCTGCCGCCCCCGCTATCGCTGACCCCTGCATATTATTTTTAACCCCTAATCTGCCGCTCCGTAAACCGCCGCTACTTACATTATCCATATGTACCCCTAATCTGCTGCCCCTAACACCGCCGACCCCTATATTATATTTATTAACCCCTAATCTGCCCCCCACAACGTCGCCTCCACCTGCCTACACTTATTAACCCCTAATCTGCCGAGCGGACCGCACCGCTATTATAATAAAGTTATTAACCCCTAATCCGCCTCACTAACCCTATAATAAATAGTATTAACCCCTAATCTGCCCTCCCTAACATCGCCGACACCTAACTTCAAACATTAACCCCTAATCTGCCGACTGGAGCTCACCGCTATTCTAATAAATGTATTAACCCCTAAAGCTAAGTCTAACCCTAACACTAACACCCCCCTAAATTAAATATAATTTAAATATAACAAAATTAATTAACTCTTATTAAATAAATTATTCCTATTTAAAGCTAAATACTTACCTGTAAAATAAATCCTAATATAGCTACAATATAAATTATATTTATATTATAGCTATTTTAGGATTTATATTTATTTTACAGGTAACTTTGTATTTATTTTAACCAGGTACAATAGCTATTAAATAGTTAAGAACTATTTAATAGCTAAAATAGTTAAAATAATTACAAAATTACCTGTAAAATAAATCCTAACCTAAGTTACAATTAAACCTAACACTACACTATCAATAAATTAATTAAATAAAATACCTACAATTACCTACAATTAAACCTAACACTACACTATCAATAAATTAATTAAATACAATATCTACAAATAAATACAATTAAATAAACTAACTAAAGTACAAAAAATAAAAAAGAACTAAGTTACAAAAAATAAAAAAATATTTACAAACATCAGAAAAATATTACAATATTCCGATCAGCCAACAAGTTCCGATCAGCCAATAGAATGCGAGCTCAATCTGATTGGCTGATCGGATCAGCCAATAGAATGGGAGCTCAATCTGATTGGCTGATCCTACCTTAATTCCGATTGGCTGATAGAATCCTATCAGCCAATCGGAATTCGAGGGACGCCATCTTGGATGACGTCCCTTAAAGGAGCCTTCATTCGTCGGTAGTCCGTCGGATCAGCAGGATGTTCCGCGTCGGAGGTCTTCAAGATGAACATGGATCCGGAAGAAAGAAGATTGAAGATGCCGTTGATAGAAGACTTCAGCCGGATCATGGACCTCTTCAGCTCCCGCTTGGATGAAGACTTCAGCCGGATCATGGACATCTTCAGCCCCCCGCTTGGGCTTGGATCAAGACATCGGAGGAGCTCTTCTGGATCGATCGGTGAACCTGGTATGGTGAAGATAAGGTAGGAAGATCTTCAGGGGCTTAGTGTTAGGTTTATTTAAGGGGGGTTTGGGTTAGATTAGGGGTATGTGGGTGGTGGGTTGTAATGTTGGGGGGGGTATTGTATGTGTTTTTTTTACAGGCAAAAGTGCTGAATTCTTTGGGGCATGCCCCGCAAAGGGCCCTGTTCAGGGCTGGTAAGGTAAAAGAGCTTTGAACTTTAGTAATTTAGAATAGGGTAGGGGATTTTTTTATTTTGGGGGGTCTTTGTTATTTTATTAGGGGGTTTAGAGTAGGTATAATTAGTTTAAAATTGTTGTAATATTTTTCTTATGTTTGTAAATATTTTTTTATTTTTTGTAACTTAGTTCTTTTTTATTTTTTGTACTTTAGTTAGTTTATTTCATTGTATTTATTTGTAGATATTGTATTTAATTAATTTATTGATAGTGTAGTGTTAGGTTTAATTGTAGGTAATTGTAGGTATTTTATTTAATTAATTTATTGATAGTGTAGTGTTAGGTTTAATTGTAACTTAGGTTAGGATTTATTTTACAGGTAATTTTGTAATTATTTTAACTATTTTAGCTATTAAATAGTTCTTAACTATTTAATAGCTATTGTACCTGGTTAAAATAAATAAAAGTTGCCTGTAAAATAAATATTAATCCTAAAATAGCTATAATATAATTATAATTTATGTTGTAGCTATATTAGGGTTTATTTTACAGGTAAGTATTTAAATTTAAATAGGAATAATTTATTTAATAAGAGTTAATTTATTTTGTTAGAATAAAATTATATTTAACTTTGGGGGGTGTTAGGGTTAGGGTTAAAATTAGCTTTAGGGGTTAAAAAATTTATTAGAGTAGCGGTGAGCTCCGATCAGCAGATTAGGGGTTAATACTTGAAGTTAGGTGTCGGCGATGTTAGGGAGGGCAGATTAGGGGTTAATACTATTTATTATAGGGTTATTGAGGCGGGAGTGAGGCGGATTAGGGGTTAATAACTTTATTATAGTAGCGGTGCGGTCCGCTCGGCAGATTAGGGGTTAATAAGTGTAGGCAGGTGGAGGTTTAGAGTAGGTATAATTAGTTTAAAATTGTTGTAATATTTTTCTTATGTTTGTAAATATTTTTTTATTTTTTGTAACTTAGTTCTTTTTTATTTTTTGTACTTTAGTTAGTTTATTTCATTGTATTTATTTGTAGATATTGTATTTAATTAATTTATTGATAGTGTAGTGTTAGGTTTAATTGTAGGTAATTGTAGGTATTTTATTTAATTAATTTATTGATAGTGTAGTGTTAGGTTTAATTGTAACTTAGGTTAGGATTTATTTTACAGGTAATTTTGTAATTATTTTAACTATTTTAGCTATTAAATAGTTCTTAACTATTTAATAGCTATTGTACCTGGTTAAAATAAATAAAAGTTGCCTGTAAAATAAATATTAATCCTAAAATAGCTATAATATAATTATAATTTATGTTGTAGCTATATTAGGGTTTATTTTACAGGTAAGTATTTAAATTTAAATAGGAATAATTTATTTAATAAGAGTTAATTTATTTTGTTAGAATAAAATTATATTTAACTTTGGGGGGTGTTAGGGTTAGGGTTAAAATTAGCTTTAGGGGTTAAAAAATTTATTAGAGTAGCGGTGAGCTCCGATCAGCAGATTAGGGGTTAATACTTGAAGTTAGGTGTCGGCGATGTTAGGGAGGGCAGATTAGGGGTTAATACTATTTATTATAGGGTTATTGAGGCGGGAGTGAGGCGGATTAGGGGTTAATAACTTTATTATAGTAGCGGTGCGGTCCGCTCGGCAGATTAGGGGTTAATAAGTGTAGGCAGGTGGAGGCAACGTTGAGGGGGGCAGATTAGGGGTTAATAAATATAATATAGGGGTTGGCGGTGTTAGGAGCAGCAGATTAGGGGTACATAGCTATAATGTAGCTGGCGGCGGCATGCGGACGGCAGATTAGGGGTTAATAATAATATGCAGGGGTCGGCGATAGCGGGGGCGGCAGATTAGGGGTTAATAAATATAATATAGGGGTCGGCGGTGTTAGGGGCAGCAGATTAGGGGTACATAAGTATAACGTAGGTGGCGGTCGGCAGATTAGGGGTTAAATTTTTTTATTAGAGTGGCGGCGATGTGGGGGGGGCCTCGGTTTAGGGGTACATAGGTAGTTTATGGGTGTTAGTGTACTTTAGAGCACAGTAGTTAAGAGCTTTATGAACCGGCGTTAGCCCAGAAAGCTCTTAACTACTGACTTTTTTCTGCGGCTGGAGTTTTGTCGTTAGATTTCTAACGCTCACTTCAGCCACGACTCTAAATACCGGAGTTAGAAAGATCCCATTGAAAAGATAGGATACGCAATTGACATAAGGGGATCTGCGGTATGGAAAAGTCGCGGCTGAAAAGTGAGCGTTAGACCCTTTCCTGACTGACTCCAAATACCGGCGGTAGCCTAAAACCAGCGTTAGGAGCCTCTAACGCTGGTTTTCACGGCTACCGCCAAACTCTAAATCTAGGCCTTGGTTAGGCATACGGCAGTTATATTACAAAAGATCCTTTACTATTCATCGCCAATATGTTTGACAATGCTGTATGTTGTCTATAGTCATAATCGCAGACCAATGGCATGTATAGTAAACGCCTCTTGGTGATGTCGCTACGTCCGGAGCTTGGAATATTTTGAAAGGCCCGCTTGACATATTGGTGGATCCTTTGGAATATTTCACCACCCCCCGTAGCACTTTTCAAACATAAGGGCCTCAGTGTAGAGGAGCTGTTTGCAAGTGTTTTCTTTTCTTTGGATTTGTGACAGTTTAAACATCCATCACTCAGAGAAGGTGCAGCAAGGAGTCCCTGCCTAGTCCTGCTCTGAATGATCACGCAAAGTACTTGCTGCACGCACAGCTGGCAGCTCCTCCTGTTTAACTTGTGTCACACATGCCCCAGCTCAGCTGCATCCCTCCAAATATCCTGGAGGGGACATTTCCAGGGACCAAAAAAAAAATCCAAGGACATACAACAAAATCCAGGGACTGTCCCTGGAAATCAGGGACTGTTGGCAACTATTTATACTGTGCTTATCTTTAGCCAGTCAGTATAAAACAACAGAAAACAAAATAATAAAAGCTTAATACACATCCAGCATTAAAACATATACATTTCTTACATTTTGACAAATAGACAACATCTAACTATACTAAAGTTGTATTATATTTTGGCCACATTATGATTAGCTTGCAATAGATACAAGGATTGCCACATATGTAAGCCAATGTTTTTTTATCATCCAATGACAAAAGAGCAGAAACCAAATAATTATTTGGAGTATGGATCAGAAAGAATGCTTGATAACGTCCTCAAATAGTAACAGATTTTTCAGCATGGATCTCCCATAAGAATTCAACGATTTCCCATTATCAAAGCAAATAGAAATCATTTGTGATAATGGATATCACTAAGCGCCCTCCAAAGATACGACGTAGCTTCGGTTTGATGACTCCTAGTAGTCAAAAAGGTTAAAATATTACAGGGATAGAAAACCAAAGCGCCAAATGAGGCTCGGTCTGGATTAACCCAAAAAATACTACGTAGAGTGGATAAGATAAAATTTACATCCAATTTAATTATACATAAAATAACTCACATAAAATCATTCAGTAAAATCAATCAATAAAATCACAACCTCGGATGCTACCCTTGGTATATTGGTAGGTAAGGATCATAGGTCTGCAAAAGACAATTTACAAATATCGGATATTCCTTGATCCTTACCTACCCATATACCAAGGGTAGCATCTGAGGTTGTGATTTTATTGATTGATTTTACTGAATGATTTTATGTGAGTTATTTTTTGTATAATTAAATTGGATGTAAATTTTATCTTATCCACTCTACGTAGTATTTTTTGGGTTAATCCAGACCGAGCCTCATTTGGCGCTTTGGTTTTCCATCCCTGTAAAAAATAGAAATCATTTCTTATGAGCTAATATTATTTTATTCATTAAAGAGCTTCACTTCCCCAGTTTATAGGAAACATTTACATTTGGATAATTGGACATATCATCCCTGAGAAAAGTTGAAAGGGACAGACTGTTGTATGGCAACCCTGTATTTTTGTATGAAATCCTTCTTTTACTATGTGTTTAACTCCTTCAAGAGGGGTTAACAGTCAAAGTTGAACTCCTGAAAAAACCCTTTTATGCTTCAAATAAGGAAATGGATATTAATTGGATCATACATTCTCTTGTTCTCACCTGCTGTTCCGTTATCTGGAGTGGCACAGGAGTGCATCTTTGACTATGTCCATTAATGCTTTATATAAAATAAGCCTTTCAACTAATTTTACTCTGCACATTGTGCTAATGCACTACTTGAATTCATTCATTATAGCTAATAAAGACTAACTGTTAATGGGTTTGCTCACTGTTCTAAGCAACCACTAAATAAAGCTGGTTAACCCCTTAACGACCGTGCAGGGTACGTCCTCAAAAAATAGGCAGTTAACGCCTGAGGACGTACTCTGCACGTCCTCGGTGTGGAAAGCAGCTGGAAGCGATCCTGTTTGCTTCCAGCTGCTTTCCGGTTATTGCAGTGATGCCTCGATATGAAGGCATCCTGCAATAACCTTTTGAAGCCATCCGATGCAGAGAGAGCCACTCTGTGGCCCTCTCTGCACCGGAGATCGGTGGCTTCCTTCGTTGGTGGGTGGGAGCAGTACCGGGAGGCGAGTGGCGGCCATCGATGGCCCTGGAGATGTGGAGGGGGGCGGGATCGTGGGCGGAGATGCCCGGGGGCACGCACGGACGCGCGCGTGCACGGGAGGGCAGGGGCGGGCGCGTGCACGGGGAGGGAGCGGGTGGGAACCGCTACTCTACAGAAAAAGGTGCAATCAGTTTAAAATAAGTAAAAAAAAACGATTAATGAGGTGGTTGGGGTTTGTGGTGGTGGTGTGGGGGGGGGGGGGGGTTTGGGGAAGCTACACTACAGAAAAAAAAAACCTAAGAAAAAAAAGCCCTTTTTTGTGCAAGCTGGGTACTGGCAGACAGCTGCCAGAACCCAAGATGGCCCCCAATAAGGCAGATAGGGAAGGTTACAGAGCTGTTTTGGGGGGGATCAGGGAGGTTGGAGGCTAAGGGGGGTCCTACACAGCAGAATAATTATTATTTTTTTTTTAAAAAAAAAACCTAAACCCCCCAAAAAGCTTTTATTTTAGTACTGGCAGACTTTCTGCCAGTACTTAAGATGGCGGGGACAATTGTGGGGTGGGGGAGGGAAGGGAGCTGTTTGGGAGGGATCAGGGGGTCTGATGTGTCAGGTGGGAGGCTGATCTCTACACTAAAGCTAAAATTAACCCTGCAAGCTCCCTACAAACTTCCTAATTAACCCCTTCACTGCTAGCCATAATACACGTGTGATGCGCAGCTGCATTTTGCGGCCTTCTAATTACCAGAAAGCAACGCCAAAGTCATATATATCTGCTATTTCTGAACAAAGGGGATCCCAGAGAAGCATTTACAACCATTTGTGCCATAATTGCACAAGCTGTTTGTAAATGATTTCAGTGAGAAACCTAAAATTGTGAAAAATTTAACGTTTTTTTTAATTTGATCGCATTTGGCGGTGAAATGGTGGCATGAAATATACCAAAATGGGCCTAGATCATTACTTTGGGTTGTCTACTACACTACACTAAAGCTAAAATTAACCATACAAGCTCCCTACAAGCTCCCTAATTAACCCCTGCACTGCTGGGCATAATACACGTGTGGTGCGCAGCGGCATTTAGCGGCCTTCTAATTACCAAAAAGCAATGCCAAAGCCATATATGTCTGCTATTTCTGAACAAAGGGGATCCCAGAGAAGCATTTACAACCATTTGTGCCATAATTGCACAAGCTGTTTGTAAATAATTTCAGTGAGAAACCGAAAGTTTGTGAATAAATTTGTGAAAAAGTGAACGATTTTTTGTATTTGATCGCATTTGGCGGTGAAATGGTGGCATGAAATATACCAAAATTGGCCTAGATCAATACTTTGGGATGTCTTCTAAAAAAAAATATATACATGTCAATTGATATTCAGGGATTCCTGAAAGATATTAGTGTTCCAATGTAACTAGCGCTAATTTTGAAAAAAAGTAGTTTGGAAATAGCAAAATGCTACTTGTATTTATGGCCCTATAGCTTTCAAAAAAAGCAAAGAACATGTAAACATTGGGTATTTCTAAACTCAGGACAAAATTTAGAAACTATTTAGCATGTTTTTTTTTTGGTGGTTGTAGATGTGTAACAGATTTTGGGGGTCAAAGTTAAAAAAAGTGTGTTTTTTTCCATTTTTTCCTCATATTTTATAATTTTTTTTATAGTAAATTATAAGATATGATGAAAATAATGGTATTTTTAGAAAGTTAATTTAATGGCGAGAAAAACGGTATATAATAATATGTGTGGGTACAGTAAATGAGTAAGGGGAAAATTACAGCTAAACACAAACACCGCAAAAATGTAAAAATAGCCTTGGTCCCAAATGGACAGAAAATGGAAAAGTGCTGTGGTCATTAAGGGGTTAAAGTTATTTGCATGATACATAATTTGACCTCCAGCCTCTCTAAGGAGCGTGGGACACACATTTTATTGCAAAAGAAAGCATAAGAAATTTTGAATATTTCCTGCAATATTGTTGCATTTTCATTAATTCATTACATGAATAAAATGATGAAGAATTAAAATGTAAGTTTAATATCTCCTTTTGCAGGGCTTGAACACATAGTAAAATAAAGTAATTTTAAAAGACAGAGCTTTTTTGCACTAGAATGTCCTTTGAAGTAATCAACAGATAACTAGAAAAAAACAATTGTACCTTTGAATTTATAGTTTATTATACTAAATAAAGAGTTTGAATGTTAAAAGGGTTGAATCACTAGCAGATATATGCCTAATAGTTGCCAAATCATATGTAAAGGGGCTTTAAAGTGACACATTACTCTATATTCATAAAGCAATTTATGTTTTAAATAATTACTTTCCTATGACCTATATAAAATCAATCACCTAGATTATAAGTTTTGGGTTCTTGTTTTAATGTTGAAAAAATTGTAATTTCAGCGTTAAAACAGCACCGCAGCCATTACAAGTCTTGTCGGTATAGCTGTACCGCAAGCATTTTAGCCTGTAACGCAATGTCAGTCCCGTTTTTTCATGGGACTTCCATAGTGCTGCCATTACGAGTTTTGCGGTGAGGCTAAAAAACTTGCATTGTAGCCTATACCGACAAGATCCGCTTCGCAATCTAAAAGCGAAAAATGTTACATAAAACTCATAACTAAAGTGTTACAAAGTGCACTAAACACCCATAAGCTACCTATTAACCCCTAAACCAAGGCCCTCCCGCATAGCAAACACAATTAAATTTATTAACCCCTAATCTGCCGCTCCCGACATCACCACCACTAATAAAAATGATTAACCCCTATTCCGCCGTTCCCTGTCATCGCCCCCTTTATACTAAAGTTATTAAACCCTAAACCGCCACCCTCCCACATCACAAGCACTATTTAAATATTATTAACCCCAAATCTGCCGTCCGCCCACATTGCTCCCACTATACTAAAGTTATTAACCCCTAATTCCGCCGCCACTATAAAAACCTATTAACCCATAAACCGAAAGCCCCCTACAACAAAATATACTAAATTAAACTATTAACCCCTAAAACAAAAGCCCCCACATCGCAAAAACTAATTTAAACTAGTAACTTCTAAACCTAACACCCCCCTAACTTTACATTAAAATTACAATTCCCCTATCTTAAATTAAAACTTACCTGTCAAATTTAAAAAACTTACAGCTAGATTTAGAGTTCTGCGGCCAAAGGGGTGCGTTAGCTACGCGTGCTTTTTTCCCCCCGCACCTTTTAAACAACGCTGGTATTTAGAGTTCACAGAAGGGCTGCGTTAGGCTCCAAAAAGGGAGCGTAGAGCATAATTTACCGCCATCGCAACTCTCAATACCAGCGGTGCTTACAGACACAGCCAGATTGAAAAACGTGTTCGTGCACGATTTCCCCATAGGAAACAATGGGGCAGTTTGAGCTGAAAAAAAACCTAACACCTGCAAAAAAGCAGCGTTCAGCTCCTAACGCAGCCCCATTGTTTCCTATGGGGAAACACTTCCTAAGTCTGCACCTAACACCCTAACATGTACCCCGAGTCTAAACACCCCTAACCTTACACTTATTAACCCCTAATCTGCCACCCCCGTTATCGCTGACCCCTGCATATTTTTTTTAACACCTAATCTGCCGCTCCGTACACCGCCGCAACCTACATTATCCCTATGTACCCCTATTTATTAACCCCTAATCTGCCGCCCCCAACGTCGCCACCACCTACCTACAATTATTAACCCCTAATCTGCCGACCGGACCTCACCGCTACTATAATAAATGTAGTAACCCCTAATCCGCCTCACTCCCGCCTCAAAAACCCTATAATAAATAGTATTAAACCCTAATCTGCCCTCCCTAACATCGCCGACACCTAACTTCAAGTATTAACCCCTAAAGCTCTTCTTTTGGCTCTACACGTTTCAACGACTGAAATCGTCTTTTTCAAGAGCAGTAAAAAAAAAATTTGGAAGTGCTGCCTAAGAGTATTACAGGTGTATTTATACAGATAATCAATGTTCCTGTTCCGGTGAAAACACCGGAATAGGACTCACAAATAAAAACATTTGTTCTTTATCCCCATCCCATTGTGTTTGGGAATAATGCAATCTGTATTTTGCTTAAGCTATTTTGCTTGAAATCTCAATAATTTGCCAAATCGGATCGGTATAAATCAATCTTAACAAGTCAAAAGTCATTAGCCAAACACAGCAAAATAACAAAATAGTTCCCTTTCGAGTCCCGATCCTGTATGTTTCCCTTTCAGGTCCGACAGGGGTTGCGCTGTCACGTGTCACAGTCGGGCCAATTGTGTAGCGAGCGCTGTTCCAAATGCTTTATGTGGTTTGTATAGGAATATATTTCCAAATCCGATCAGACCGTCCTATGTCACATGTCGGCCAATCCTCTTTTGAGCGATGTTTATTCACCGTATTCCGATTGTAACCAATTCTTGTCTTTTTAGTTTTCTCTAAGGGGTATGTAATGAAAGCGCAAGGTGTGGTCGGCAGATTAGGGGTTAAAAAAATTTAATAGAGTGGCGGCGGTTTAGGGGTACATAGGTAGTTTATGGGTGTTAGTGTACTTTAGAGCACAGTAGTTAAGAGTTTTATGAACCGGCGTTAGCCCATAAAGCTCATAACTCCTGGCTTTTCTCTGCGGCTGGAGTCTTGTCGTTAGATTTCTAACGCTCACTTCAGCCAAGACTCTAAATACCGGTGTTAGGAAGATCCCATTGAAAAGATAGGTTACGCAATTGGTGTAGGGGGATCTGCGGTATGCAAAAGTCGTGGCTGGAAAGTAAGCGTTAGACCCTTTCCTGACTGACTCTAAATTCCAGCGGGCGGTAAAAACCAGCGTTAGGACCCCCTAACGCTGGTTTGGACGGCTAACGCAGAACTCTAAATCTAGGCGTAAGTTTAAACTAACAATAAAACTAATATAACTATATAACTCATATTAAACTAACTGCCAATTAAATGAAACTAAAATGCACATTAAAAAAATCCTAACACTACTATAAAAATTACAAACTAGCTAATTACAAAAAATACTAAATTACAAAAAATAACAAACACTAAATTACGAAAAATAACAAACAAACTTATCAAAAATAAAAATGAATTACACCTAATCTAATAGCCCTATCAAAATAAAAAAGCCCTAACAAAGTAAAAAAAAAAACTAGCCTACAATAAACTACCAATAGCCTTTAAAAGGGCCTTTGTAGGGCATTGCAGCTCTTTTACCTGTAAAAAAAATACAAAGACCCCCCAACAGTAAAACCCACCATCCAACCAACCCCCCAAAATAAAAAAACCTAACTCTAACAAAAATCTAAGCTAACCATTGCCCTAAAAAATTTAATTTGCATGGGCATTTAGATCTTTTGCATTGCCCTAAAAAAGGGCATTTGGCTCTTTTATGGAAAGCTAAACCCTAAACTAAAAAAAAACACCCAAAAAAACCCTTAAAACCCTGATTTCAGTAGCTCTCATCCTATTCGCTGATTTGAATTTCCAAAATCAAATCAGCCAATAGGAATGCAAGGGATGCCATTTTGAATTGCATACCTTGCTTAAAGATTCAGTATACGGCGGCGACCGTATGAAGAGGATGCTCCGCACTGGATGTCTTCAGGATGGATCAGCTCCTTGCCGCTGGGATGAAGATAGAAGATGCTGCCTGGACGAAGATAGAAGAAGCCTCCTGGATGAAGACTTTGCTGCCTGGATGAAAATAGAAGAGGCTGTCTGGATGAAGACTTCTCGCCGTCTGGATCAGGACTTCACCACCTATTAGTTATATTGTAGCTAGCTTAGGTTTTATTTCACAGGTAAGTTTGTATTTAGTTTTAAATAGGTATTATTTAGTTAATAATTGTAACTTTAATTTAGCTCTATTTTAATTATGTTAAAGTTAGAGGGCGTTAGGGTTAGGTTTAGGGTCAGGTTTAGGGGTTAATAGTTTAATTTAGGTTGTTGCGATGTGGGGGGCTGACAGTTTAGGGGTTATTAGGTTTATTTAGTGGTAATGATGTGGGAGGCCAGAGGTTTAAGGGTTAATAACTTTATTATAGTGGCGGCGATGTCGGGGAGTGGCGAATAGGGGTTAATATATTTATTATAGTTTGGCCAATGTAGGGGTTAATAACTTTAGTATAGTTGCGGCGATATCGGGAGCAGCAGATTAGGGGTTAATAGCTTTATTTAGGTGGTGGCGATATTGGGAGCGGAAGATTAGGGGTTAATAACATTAAGTAGATGTCGGTGATGTCGGGGGCAGCCACTCTCCCCATTGATGTCTATGGGGAAAGCGTGCATGAAGATATCAAAACAGCGCTTGAATTGTGTGCGGTATGGAGTTCAACGCAACCATATCGCACGCACAAGCCGGATGTTTGAAAACTTGTAATGGCTGCGTGATAGAGGGTTAAATCAAGCAACTTTTGTTGCGTTCATTAATTTCTCTATAGCTCGCATAACTTGTAATCTAGCTGAATGTTACTAGCTGAATGTTAGTTAACAAAATAATAATCATTACTGCCACATACCTCTATGACAGTATCAGCCTATTAGAGTTCTGCAACTGACGCATTGATGAGCTGGATGCTGATAGGCAGGTAGAGCAGCAAGGAAACCAGCAAGGGTAACATTGGTCTAGATTCAATAAAACCCATTGGAATAGATTGGGACTGCTAGTTTAAACACATAGGCCCAGATTACAAAGGGCCATCTAATAATAGCCACAGGTGCAATTATTGATATATAATATCCAAACAGATCGCACTCCAGACTACAGTATCAAAAACCCAGGGTGCAACAAAAAATAGATACAGTCAGAAAGAAAAGTGCTCTCCAATAGGAATATTTTTGCAATGTTCGTCACTATTTATTGTGAACATTTGCGGGCCAAAAATGGTCCGTCCTCAGATGAAAGTGATAATATATATATATATATATATATATAGGCTTAGTATGTGTATGTCTGTATGTATGCATGTCTCTATATGTCTATATATGTTTATACATGTTTATGTTTAAATTTATGTGTACATATACATACATATATATATATATATATATATATAAAATTAATAATAATAATAATAATATATAGGCTGCAGTGTGTCAAGTTACTATAAACAGGAGGAGAGACCCAGTGTGATTATGCACAGCACCGGACTGTGTGGACTGTTGGGGGCAAATGGATTTTTGATATATGATCAAATGATTTTCCTGGTCTTGGTGAGCACGGCTGATTGCCGTTTTGAGTTTTTACTTGTCTTGATGAAGGCTTCTGCAAAAGCTGAAACGTCGACTTACAAACGTTGTGACTAAGAACAATAGATAAAAAAATGTTTTTGCTGACACGCAGATTTCACAAACCCTGAGAGTGCCCTTCATTTCCTAATGCAGTTATATATATATATATATATATATATATATATATATATATATATATATAAATAATAATATATAGGCTGCAGTGTGTCAAGTTACTATAAACAGGAGGAGACACCCAGTGTGATTATGCACAGCACCGGACTGTGTGGACTGTTGGGGGCAAATGGATTTTTGTATTGTTTAGTGTGACAGCAATTTTCTTATTTTTGCACTGTGTGTAGGAAGTGGTGTATGTTTAAAACTCATGCTAAAATCAATAAGCTGCAGAGGATACAGATTTCAAAAATTTGAAGATTACTGCGTGTAACAAAGTAAGAGTGTTTATAAAAACAAAAAAATATTCTTACAGTAATGCCTCTCACTCTAATGTAAACACGCTCCCAGCAGGGGGTGTATGTAGAGAGATACTAAAATGTCATTTTTCCATTGGCCTCACTTTGTAAAGAGAGATACAATAAGGTCTGCTTTCCCTGCAAGCAAAGCCCACTGGATTGTAGTTTAAACTTTGTATATCAAGGGTGCGATCCGATATATGGCACAGGTTTCGGCGCAAGCGTGGAAACCTGTGCTGCCCCTACTTTCACCTCGCACATAGCGATGTCCAGAAATAAGCGTAAGTACAAATTTCTGGAGTCGCCAGTGACTTACTTTAGAAAATGTCGCCGCCAAAAAAAAACTAACTAAAGTATAAAATCTCCCGTAACTGTCTAACACGCCTCCCAAATATCATCCCAACACGTATACCCCTCTATCCGCAATCCCCCTCTTACTCCTAATAATAAATATATTAACCCCTAAACTGCCGCTCCCGGATCCCGCTGCCAGCTACATTAAATGTATTACCCCCTAATCTGACCCCCCTACACTGCCGCCAGCTACATTAAATGTATTACCCCCTAATCTGAGCCCCCTACACTGCCTCCACCTACTTTAAATATATTAACCCCTAATCTAATCCCCCTACACCGCCACCACGTATTTTAAATATATTAACCCCTAATATGATCCCCCTACACCGCCGCCACCTATTTTAAATATATTAACCCCTAAACCTAAGTCTAACCCTAACACCCCATAACTTAATTATTATTGAATTAAATCTAAATAATATTAATATTATTAACTAAATTATTCCTATTTAAAACTAAATACTCACCTATAAAATAAACCCTAAGATAGCTACAATATCATTAATAATTACATTGTAGCTATTTTAGGGTTTATATTTATTTTACAGGTAACTTTGTATTTATTTTAACTAGGTACAATAGCTATTAAATAGTTAATAACTATTTAATAGCTACCTAGTTAAAATAATTACCAAATTACATGCAAAATAAATCCTAACCTAAGTTACCATTACACCTAACACTACCCTATCAATAAATTAATTAAATAAACTACAATTATCTCAACTAAAATACAATTAAATCCACTAAACTATATTACAAAAAAACAAACACTAAATTACAAAAAATAAAAAAGATTACAAGAATTTTAAGCTAATTACACCTAATCTAAGCCCCCTAATAAAATAAAAAGCCCCCCAAAATAATAAAATTTCCCTACCCTAAACTAAATTAAAAAAGTAATCAACTCTATTACCAGCCCTTAAAAAGGCCTTTTGCGGGGCATTGCCCCAAAGTAATCAGCTCTTTTACCTGTAAAAAAAAAGAGAACAACCCCCCCATTATAACCCACCACCCACACACCCCTATTCTAAAACCCACCCGATCCCCCCTTAAAAAAACCTAAGTCTAACCCCCAAGTGGTCCTTACCTGTCCTGAAGACCGGCGGAGAAGGTTCTGTTCCAGGTGGAGAAGTCTTCTTCCAAGCGGTGACATCTTCTTCTTCCAGGAACCAGCCGACACTGAGCGGAGGAGTTGAAGACCGATGACCGCGGAGCTGAAGACCGTCCACTCTGGAACTGAAGACCGGCAATGCTGGAACTGAAGATCGGTGACGCTGGAACTGAAGACCGGAGCCATGGAGCGTGGAGTATCCTCTTCATACGATCTCCGCCGTACACTGAATAGGAATTCAAGGTACGCGATTAAAAATGGCGTCCCTTGAATTCCTATTGGCTGATTTGAGCCTTCAAATTCAAATCAACCAATCGGATGAGAGCTACTATAATTCTATTGGCTGATTAGAATAGCCAATAGAATTACAATAGCTCTTATTCTATTGGCTATTCAAATCATCCAATAGAATTAAAATAGCTCTCATCCTGGAAGAGGTGCAGATCATGACCAAATCACTTGCCTTGGGCAAGGCGGCGGGCCCTGATGGCCTACCAGTAGAGCTATATCGCATGCTTTTACCACAAGTGTCCCCAGTACTTAATAACTTATTTAATGGTCTGTTTTGCAGAAACGACTGCCCTTCTGACACCTTCTCCTCTGCTTATATTACCCTAATTCCAAAGTCTGGAAGAAATCCCCTAGAACCTGGCTCTTACCGTCCCATTTCACTTTTAAATTCGGACTACAAGATATTCACTAAAATTCTTGCAAATCGGTTGAAAGTTATCTTTCCCACCCTTCTTGGCCCCGATCAAACAGGCTTTGTATTTTAGCGTACCCCGGTGACCAACCTGAGATGGGTACTCCATGTCATCAATCACTATTGGAACAGGGAGCAGACCCACCCCGGGAAAAACAACTCGGAGGCCTTTCTCCTCTCCCTGGATGCAGAGAAAGCCTTTGACTGAGTCGAGTGGCCTTATCTCTTCGAGGCCTTGGACTGGTTTAATTTTCGGGGTCACTATATGGAGGTGCTGAAGAAGCTCTACTCCACTCCTGACGCCCATATCTTGGTGAATGGATGTTTCTCTTCTGGCTTCACCTTGGAGAGGGGTACTAGGCAGGGGTGCCCCCTTTCCCCGCTGATATTTGACTTGGCCTTGGAGCTGTTGGCGTTGAGACTACGTGGAGTCTTTCCAGGGGTGACTCTGGGTTCTAAGGCACTTCACTTGGCACTGTACGCGGACGACATGATGTTGTTTGTGGACTCTCCAAAGCAATTTATCCCTACCATACTAGAAACACTTGAATCATTTGGCCGTTTCTCAGGCTATAGGATAAGCAATACTAAGTCTGAAATACTGTGGTTACACAGAAACTCCCCCGAAACTGCTGCATACCCCTTTGTGGAAGTGTCCGACTCCCTCACATACTTAGGTATCAAACTACACAGGAACCCACATAAATTGTATGGCCTCAATGTCACGAACCAATGTGATCTGATCTGCTCTAAGCTGAATAGCCGGCAGAACCTTCCTTTGAGTCTCACAGGACGGATACATTTGTTTAAGATGTCCTTACTGCCCAAGATTCTGTATACCTTACTGATGCTGCCTCTCCTGATGACTAGAGGAGACATAAAGAGATTGGATAGGGCTGTGAGTCACTTTATCTGGAATAGAAAAAAACCTAGAATTGCGACTCAGAAATTGTATTCCTCTTTCCTTAACTGAGACCTTGGCTTACCACATATCCAATATTACAACTGGGCAGCACTGATAAGATTGGTGTTGGACTGGCAGCTGGGCACAGAGCACTTTTGTGATAAACAGCTGGAAGAGAACGTGATTGGATTATGTGGCCTGGCATACCTCCCCTATTGTCAGTGTAGGGATGTGCCTCATCAAATTAAAAACAAACTTGTGTACAGGGACCCCCTTAGAATCTGGTTGAGGGTGTACAAAATGTTGAAGCACCCACACCCTGCACCTAAATATATCCCCATTCAGGGTAACCTATGTTTTCCTAGTGGAGACGAGCATGCCCCATTTGGTATGTGGAGTGCGAGGGGTTTGCGGAGAGTGGGGGACGTTCTGGATCCACTGTCGCACACCTTCAGGACGTTTCAAGATTCCTAACCAACACTTTTATGCCTATCTGCAGCTCAGGCATTATGTCAGAGCACTAATGGATGATAACTCGGAATTTTGGTCCCATGCCCCATTTGTAATTCCCCAGACTTCTTTCACATTGGGACGCTTCTCCATTTGGGGAATTTATCAGGAAATTCTTCAAAAGCACACTGCTGGAGTTCAGTTGGGGATGCTGGAGCGGTTGCATGTTGATACCGCCACCGAGATATCCATCCAAGACTTACAGGATAGCCTAGTGCAGACTAAGGCAGCTACTCTGGCGTTATCGTTGAGGGAGGCACAGATTAGAATACTAAATAGGGACTACGTCACCCCTGGTAGGAGGGCAAAGTGGAACCCCAGCCACCCAAATAAATGTGTGAAGTGCCAACTCCCTGACCCCTCCTTGGCTCATTACTTCTATGACTGTCCATTGATTAGACGATTTTGGGGCTATGTGCAATACTGGCTTAAGACTGTCCCATGTATAGAAGTATCTTTCAACCTCCCCAATATATATCTATTTAATTGGACCAATATTAGTGCCAGAGTGAGGCCCTTCTTAACGCTCAGCACATTACTAGCAAGACACTGCATTCTGACTGTGGGGTTCACACCGTGCTCCTACAGTAGCACAATTCAAGAAAACCCTCTTTAAGTACTTATTCATAGAACGACAAGATACATGCCGGGATACCAGACACAGACTGCCACATTTCCTGAGGAAAATGGAAATGCCTTTTGGAAAAACTGCCTACAGGCCAGCAAATCCAAATCCTTAAGCCCTTTGCACATCATGAGATAATGCAGGAAGCAACCCTTAGGGGTGAATGGACGGCCCTTTTGGGGGACACCCAACCTCAAACCAGAGGCAGCGATTCGGAAATAATCCTTATTGAATCCTTTTTTAACTATACTCCCTCCACCCCCCCTTTCTTTCTTTTTTTTTTTTCTCTCATCTTTCTTCTCCTCTCTTCTTCCTGCTCCCCTCCCCGTGCACTCACACAGGACTACGTGATTTCTCACTTTTGGGGTTTATAGGGACCTAATCAGGGTGTAGTCGCATGAATCTATGGGTTTTTTTTTTTTTTTTTTTTAGGGTGGGTATGGGTTTGTTGTTAGAGTTAAAAATTTTGTTAGTTGGAAAAAAGATTAAATATTGAGGGATACGTGCAAACTTTCGGAGCAAAATTTTAGCTTATAATAAATGGCTAAAAGGTCTACGGTACATTTGCATAATAAGATGCTTTTAATCTGATTTTTTCTTTGCAAGATGTATACTGTATTATCATATATACAACCGAACTGACTGTACTATCAATCTTTGTACTAATGTTTCTCACATGGATGTACCTGTGGATTTTGTGTATCCGCAATAATAAAAACGAATTAAAATTTTTTAATCGCGTACCTTGAATTCCTATTCAGTGTACGGCAGAGATCGTATGAAGAGGATCCTCCACACTCCATGGCTCCGGTCTTCAGTTCCAGCGTTGCCGATCTTCAGTTCCAGCATTGCCGGTCTTCAGTTCCAGAGTGGACGGTCTTCAGCTCCGTGGTCATCGGTCTTCAACTCCTCCGCTCCGCGCCGGCTGGTTCCTGGAAGAAGAAGATGTCGTTGCTTGGAAGAAGACTTCTCCGCCTGGAACAGGACCTTCTCCGCCGGTCTTCAGTACAGGTAAGGACCACTTGGGGGTTAGACTTAGGTTTATTTAAGGGGGGATCGGGTGGGTTTTAGAGTAGGGGTGTGTGGGTGATGGGTTGTAATGAGGGGGTTGTTCTTTTTTTTACAGATTAAAGAGCTGATTACTTTGGGGCAATGCCCCGCAAAAGGATCTTTTAAGGGCTGGTAATAGAGCTAATTACTTTTTTAATTTAGTTTAGGGTAGGGAAATTTTATTATTTTGGGGGGCTTTTTTATTTTATTAGGGGGCTTAGATTAGGTGTAATTAGCTTAAAATTCTTGTAATCTTTTTTTGTTTTTTGTAATTTAGTATTTGTTTTTTTGTAATATAGTTTAGTGTATTTAATTGCATTTTAGTTGAGATAATTGTAGTTGATTTAATTAATTTATTGATAGGGTAGTGTTAGGTGTAATGGTAACTTAGGTTAGGATTTATTTTACAGGTAATTTGGAAATTATTTTATCTAGGTAGCTATTAAATAGTTATTAACTATTTAATAGCTATTGTACCTAGTTAAAATAAATACAAAGTTACCTGTAAAATAAATATTAACCCTAAAATAGCTACAATGTAATTATTAATGATATTGTAGCTATCTTAGGGTTTATTTTATAAGTAAGTATTTAGTTTTAAATAGGAATAATTTAGTTAATAATATTAATATTATTTAGATTTATTTCAATAATAATTAAGTTAGGGGGTGTTAGGGTTAGACTTAGGTTTAGTGGTTAATATATTTAATATAGGTGGCAGCGGTGTAGGGGGATCATATTAGGGGTTAATATATTTAAAATAAGTGGCGTCCGTGTAGGGGGATAATATTATGGGTTAATATATTTAAAATAGGTGGCGGCGGTGTAGGGGGATCAGATTAGGGGTAATATATTTAAAATAGGTGGCGGCGGTGTAGGGGGATCATATTAGAGGTTAATATGTTTAAAATAGGTGACGGCGGTGTAGGGGAATCATATTAGGGGGTAATATATTTAAAATAGGTGGCGGCGGTGTAGGGGGCTCAGATTAGGGGTTAATATAGTTAAAATAGATGGCAGTGGGTTAGGGGGCTCAGATTAGGGGTTAATATAGTTAATGTAGGTGGTGGCGGGGTAGGGGGCTCAGATTAGGGGTTAATATAGTTAATGTAGGTGGCGGAGGGGTAGGGGGCTCACATTAGGGGGTAATAAATTTAATATAGATGGCGGCGGTGTAGGGGAATCAGATTAGGGGGTAATAAATATAATGTAGGTGGTGGCGGGGTCCGGGAGCGGCGGTTTCGGGATTAAACACTTTATTAGTGATTGCGGGGGGGGATTGCGGTTGAGAGGTAGATAGACATTGCGCATGCGTTAGGTGTTAGGCTTTATTTTGCAGGCAGTTTAGGGAGTTACGGGGCTCCAATACTCAGCGTAAGGCTTACTACGCCTGCATTTTGTGGCGAGGTGAAAATGGAGTAAGATTTCTCCATTTTCGCCACGTAAGTCCTTACTCTGTATATTGGATACCAAACTGCGGGGGTTTGGTATATCACTCTATGGTAATCTACAAAAGGTTATACAGACTGCGCAAAGGTTAGGGTATATATGCTTTAAGATTTAAGGGGATATTTCTCCTAAATCCCCAGGGGAAAGGACAACAGAGAACAGTTAAAATCTAAAGCGCCAGTACAGGCAAAATATACCCAAGAAAAAGAGAGCATGCAATTTAGTGTTTAAATAAAAAAATAATTTATTCTTCAACAAATGTCACAAAAAGAACCTAAAAAAAAAAAAAAAAAAAAAATATGTATAACATGAGATGAAAATCTCATAGGTATAAATTAAACCTTATACAAGAATACAGACAATAAAATATGTGATTGGCCAATCTCTATTAAAATGTGAGTAGTCTATAAAAGCATTTACACAAGGAAAATTACACATATATTGTAGGTTACTAATGTAAGCAACTAGAACTGTAAGTATCAGAATATCAAGCAATTTGTAACACAATATCTATCATCAAATTATCTACTGATAATCTAAGAGTATGTGCGCTAAGTGCATAAACCAAATAGCTTCCGTTAAATATGGCTAAGTCAGCATATCAGTAAAATGTCCACAAAGGTGCAGATGAATATGAGTGATTTACTGGTATCCGTGATTCCTTTAGTGTAGCACAGTGTTTTTTAGTGCTCTAATGGATCCACTAGAAACTACAGGTACCTGTTTAAGTGATCCTTTTAAGTTCAGCTCTTAGAATGGAATGAGCTGTCTTCTTTGTCCGATGTCACCTTTTAGAAGAAAATGCCTCCAAAATAAGACAAGCAGTGTAACTGTTTTTGCTGATCTTGAAGCCGCGCTGTAAACCCCAGCTACAAACACTTCTGTCTCTTGCTCAGTTATCACCTATACCGGTTAGGGCGCTGATTAGCTTAGTATTATGGGAGTGTCTGGTTTGAGCTGTGGGGTGCCGGCTCTACAGCTGATCCTTTCTTTTCTTCCTCTTGATGCACACTAGGAGATCCGCAACGCGTTTCCGCTGAAATTACTTCAGCCTTTGTCAAGCTTGATCTCCTTTGAATCCTGTGGCTTTAAATAGCCCTCCTTCCATTTCAATTGGTTAGGAATTTCAGCCAATGTGTGTCTAATTGGCTTCAGCCAATATGTGTCTAATTGGCTCAGAAATGTTTGTTAAACATTTATAAACATTATATTTCTTGAATTTATGTATATTCAGATATTGTATATTTGGTAAGTTCTAATAATTAGTCATAAACATGTATTTCTCTGAGATTTAAAATTGAATGATTGTATAAGATTATGAGAGATATTTTCAACAAACGTTGATAAAAGAACAAAGATGAAAAAAAACCAAACTAAATTTTGTTAAACTAAACATTTAAGATATTGAGGTTGGAATTAGTCATAAACAAGTATCTCTCTGAAAACTAAAATTTGATTAATTATATAAGATTGTAAGAGATATTTTCAACAAACGTTGATACAAGATCTAAGATAAAAAAAAAAAAAAGTTTATTTTTGAAAAACTAGTCTCAATTGTAGAGATATTTAGGTTGGGATTCAGAGATGTCCTTGGTAAGGACTAAATGCTACACAATGGTCTAAATTTGTGGAAAAAAGGTGGTGAAAACAATATATATGATAAAATTTGAAAAAAAGTTTTTAAATGAGGATTGGGATAATTTCACTAATGTAATACAGTTTATACTGATTTGTCTATAACTTTTCTCTAAAATTTCCAGCTTCTATTTTTATAGAAGGTACTAAATTTTTGATATAATTTTAAATATATTTTGATTTTATTTAGGTTTTTAAGAAGCAGTTCAGGTTAAAATCTAAGTTTAACCCTTTAGGCTTTAGGGTTTGTAATTCAAATATCCATTTGGCTTCTTTTTGCAGGAGTGCATCGGATAAATTACCACCCCTCTTTTTTTCTTTTAATTTAGTTATCGCTGTGAAGTTAAAATATTTCAAATTGTTATTGCAACACATCCTGAAATGTTTCGCGACAGGTAGATCCTTATTGCGTTCCTTTTCCAAATTTTCTATGGAGTTTAGGTGTTCCCTAATTCTTTCCCTTAGTGTTCTCTCTGTCTCTCCTACATACTGTTTTTCACATTTTTTGCATGTAATAAGATAGATAACATTCGTGTCCATACACCTGATGGTTTACTTAATTTTATATTCTTTCTTTGTTATGTTTGATTTAAAGCTTTTTGTTTTAATTGAATGTTTACATGCTTTGCATGATATGCATGGGTAAAACCCTTGTAGTTTTTCGCCTAAGATCCCTCTTATAGTATTGTTATTTTTATGTTTAAAAGTTGGTGCAAGTTTGCTTTTTATATTATTTGCTTTTTTATAAACAAATTTTGGTTTGTCTGGGAGTTTTTCTTCTAAATGAGGATCAGATTTAAGAATTTTCCAATGGGTTTTTATTATTTTTTCTACTTTGATCCTATCTTCACTATACTCTGTTATGAAGGGTAGGAAGATTTCTTCGTTATTTATTGAAGTAGTTTTCTTTGGTTTGTATTGTAAAATCTCTTTTCTATCTAGATTCACAATTTTTTGTCTTTCTGTTTCTATGGTCTCTTCTAAGTATCCTCTTTCTAAAAATTTATTTTTTAGTATTTTTGACTGTATTTCAAAGTCTTCTTTCTCTTTGCAATTTCTTTTTAGTCTTAGGAATTGACTCTTAGGTATGTTTGCTTTCCACCTTTTTAAGTGACAGCTACTTTCATGGATGAAATTGTTAGCGTCTACTTCCTTAAAGTATATTCTGGTTGATATTTTTTCGTCAATAATGTTGATTTCAAGGTCTAAATAATGAACTATATTAGCGCTGATATCAGCAGTGAACTTCAGATTTAGATTGTTAGTATTCATGTTTTCTAAACAGATTGTTAGTTCCTCTCTAGTTCCACTCCATATGAGAAACAGATCGTCTATATATCTCTTATAGACAATGATGTTTTCCCTATATGGGCTGAGGCTGAGAAATTGTTTTTCCCAGGCTCCCATGAACAGATTTGCGTAGCTAGGGGCAAATTTGGTGCCCATAGCTGTGCCGCAAATCTGTTCATAGTAATTGTCTTCGTATAAGAAAAAATTATTATATTAACTCTATGGGCCAAAAAACTATGGCCGAAGGGGGAAATATACGAGCGTAACTTCTATGTTACGCCGTATATGTGATACCAAACCAGCACAAAATTTGGCGTTGCCGGCTTTTGTGGGCGATGCTGCATATCGGATCGGGCCCCAATATTGCAATAAAATATGGAAAATAGGCAAATGCTTAAAAATGCAAAACACATACAACAAAAATTGTAGCACAGCATTTATATAAATAATATTATAAATACAAATTAAATAAAATAAATTTACTTTATGATTTGACTTATATAAATGCTGTGCTTTAATTTTTGCTGTATGTCTTTAGCTTTTTAAAACATTTGTCTACTTTCCTTATTCTATTGCTCTTTTGATATAGGAAAGTTAGTTTCTGTACTGTAATGTCCCTATAAAGGGACAGTCTACACCAGATTTTTTTATTGTTTAAAAAGATAGATAATCCCTTTATTACCTATTCCCCAGTTTTGCATAACACAGTTATATTAATATATGTTTTACCTCTGTGATTACCTTGTATCTAAGCCTCTGCAAACTCCCCCCTTATCTCAGTGCTTTTGACAGACTTGCAGTTTAGCCAATCTGTGCAGACTCCTAAATAACTCCACGGGATTGAGCACAATGTTATCTATATGACACACATGAACTAGCACTCTCTAACTGTGAAAAATGCTCTGAGCTTAGAGGCGGGTTTCAACGGTTTAGAAATCAGTTTGAGCCTTCCTAGGTTTTGCTTTTGAAAAATACCACCAAGGAAACAAAGCAAATTTAATGATAAAAGTCAATTGGAAAGTTGTTAAAAATGTCATGCCCTATCTGAATCATGAAAGTTTAATTTTGACTAGACTGTCCCTTTAATTTGCATTTCTTTCATTTGAAGGTTTCTCCAGACTTTAAAGTTTTTTTTCCTTGATTGAAGATCGTATTTTTCCTAAATTGAAAATTATATAATTTTCTATTTAATTAGGCTCTGCTGTGGGGATAATTTAAAAGCTTTTTACAAAATAACAGTTCAGCTTTGATTTCATTGCTGGCTATTATAAAAGCTTATTAGCGCCCTTTGAATTTTCTTTTGTATCTTTGTAATAAATTGTAGTTCAGTGATTTCACTTTGATCACTATGTGTCAGATTCTCTAAAGCTTGTTGCTCAGATTAAATCATGGATGGCCACATGCAGCCCTCTACACTAGTTTAGGCAGCTCCTTATTGGAATAAAAACTATGACTGTTTGGTTTAGGGAATTCTGGTGATGGGTAAAAGTGGCCACAACTCAAATAACCCTAATTGGAAGAACAGCAGATAGTGATTACCCTGCAACCTTATTTAAATCATTCCCCCACTGAATATTTTTAGCAAATATATTATTATTTATGTGTATCCATTAATTTACATGCAGTCCTTAAATCTTCTAAAATACTGATCTGTGGCCCCCATGTGTTAGGAAGTTGAGCATTATTGAAAAGATGATTGACAAAAGATCCTACAGCACTGAGATTCCTCATAAGATTCTGAAAAGGCAGATTTTGCTGTATCTTTCTAAGGGGCGTTTCCTGCATTCCTGCATGTGAAGGAGAGACAAGTATGACATGAGAGTTCTGCTACATTTACACTTTGTGCTTTGTATTTTAATTTACTTCAGACGGAGCCGGTGCTACAACAGAGGCAGTGTGCAAATTTGGTGCATGATAAAAACATTTTTTAATGTGTTTATTTATTTTTGCTGCCTAAATTGGGCTTCATAGTATGGGCCATATGTGGTGGTATAATGGTTAGAATGGGAAGAGACTCCCCTGAAACAACAGGAGGCAGAGAGTGCCAGAACAATTAGAAACCTCTCACTGAAATCTCACTGTACAGGCCCTGCTCTCTCTGCAAAACTTTATCTGCCTTCATAAAAGTTGGGGGAGCCGGTAACAGCAGCGGGATTCACCTCCACCTACATGCTAATGGGTATTACTGTCAGGATTCACCTCTCAGTCATATACATTATCATATGCAGATACTGTCCCTTTAAGAATCACTGCTCTACATTCCTGTCTCCACCCTATTTAAGGATCACCTTTTGCACTCATTCTTTGCTTAGTATTGAAGTACCACTACAATAGCCAAGCCTCCTATTGTCTGAACGCTGTTCATTCAATTTTGCTGCAATCCAGTTACTTATTTAAGATTAACCTTTATATCTGCTTGAACTCCTTTCTGCTGACAACCACTTGTTATTGGGACTGCTTGTAACATCTACTTCCAATCTACTCCTAAAGTTTTCAAGCTGTTTGTTCACCGGTATAGTGTCGCTCCATTCATCTGTCTCATCGCTGCTACGGAGCTCCGCCACGACCGCGGTGACGTCACACGCCAGCTGCTCTGCCGCTCAGCATACTGCTCTAACCCGCACTTGAGAAAACACTGTGAGTTATCTAAAACCTTGCATAGTGCCTTAAAACTAATGTTATCTAAACTACGGTAACTTACATTAAGCAGTCTTATCCTCCTCTGTGCTCCGTTATTAAGTTGGCTCTCTCTCAAATTCAGTATTTACCGTTACCTGCTGTTTCTCACTCCTCCATACTTACCATTTCTTGCTGAGTCCTAATTATCATTATATGTGTCCTCTATATTACCATATCTTACATGTAAGAGTTTATATTAACAAGTTACCCCTTTTCTAAGGATATATGGTTTATGTCTTCCCTGCAGACTGCTGCGCATCCACTTTTATCCGCCTGCCATAGGGTTAACATTACTATACACATCCTTACAATAATTACAGCCTGCTGATACATGAAACCTGCCTTCACATACCCTGTGACTATTGTGGTTTTCAGTATCTTCTTGCTACAAACATTTATTTGCATATTATTACTTATTCCCCATCTCAGCAGTTGTGATTCAGTCTTCTTACTTAAAATACTGTGTCTTCATTCTAGATTTCTTAACCAGTGTGACAGAATACTAAGCCATAAAAACATGGATCCAGCTGAGATTAACACTCACATGCAGGTATTAACTCAAAGGGTAGATTTACTCACTAATGGTCTCAATGCATTAAAAGTGGAAAATGATAACCTTAAGGCATACATTAGGGATGTGGTAGACAAAAGAACACCTATTTATGAACCCCAGGTTAGCCCCCCTGATTGTTTCCATGGAGACAGGACTCTCTATAGAGAGTTTAAAAATGCATGCCTACTGATGTTTGCTTTACGACCTCATACCTACCCAAACGATAGGATTAGAGTACTCACGACCATATCCTACCTTAGAGGTGAACCCCGTACATGGGCAAACACTTACTTTGAGGATAATAAACAGATATTAAACTCTTTGGATAATTTTTTCACCGCAATGGGTCAATTGTATGAGGATCCATACAAACAGCTTACAGCTGAAAACGCCATGCGGAGTCTTAGACAAAAGAAGAGAGTAGTCGAAGACTACATCACAGAATTTAAAAAAATGGGCAAAGGCTCAGAATGGAACAATCTATCCCTTAGGAACCAGTTCAGACTGGGTCTCTCTGAGGGAATAAAGGATGAGTTGTCCCGTACAGATATACCAAATACTTTAGAAGAGCTCATGTCCCTCAGTATCACGATAGATAGGCGCCTCAGGGAGAGGTACCATGAAAAGTCAGGGCATGACACTAGCCCTAAGAAACCACCTTACACTCCTCATCCCTCCTCACTACACAAAAGCACCTCTGAACCCATGGACATAGCCTTCATCAAAGGTCCTCTCTCTCCACAAGAAAAGCTCAGACGACGTTCCAATAACCTATGCCCATACTGCGCCTCAGAGGAGCACACTGTTAGAGACTGTCCATCTCTTCTGAAACAAACCAAGGGTAAGACCTTAACAGAATACTATTGCTGTACTACTCAACAGAATTCAGTTGCTTACATAAAAATCCCTCTTTTGTTACAGTGGGAACAACTACGTCTGCACGCCACCGCGATTATTGACTCCGGTGCTACAGCATCCTATATTGATAAGGAATTTACCACTGTAAATAAAATACCACTCATGCAGAAACAGTCTCCTATTTTCTTAAGAGGAGATAAGCAAGGTCTCCAGCACTTTATCAAATAGACTTTATTTAAACACAAATAGCGACGTTTCGGTGTCACAGCACCTTATTCATGCTGTGACACAGAAACGTCGCTATTTGTGTTTAAATAAAGTCTATTTGATAAAGTGCTGGAGACCTTGCTTATCTTTACTTATGTGTTTAGGGCTTGGCAGCGCCCTAGGTCTACCGTGCACACTCTTCACTCCCAAGTGCTGTTCCCCTTTTGGACTTTTATTTTCTTAAGAGGGATAGATGGGAAAACTATTTCTTCAGGGCCTGTTGAATTTCACACTATACCCCTACTTGTTGTGTCTCAAGATCAGCATAGAGAATATATATCATTCTATGTAATAAACTCTCCGGTCTCTCAGGTGGTTCTAGGTATGCAATGGTTGCGTACACACAACCCCCAGATAGACTGGTCCAACTCAACGCTTACTTATAACTCTCTATATTGCCAAAATACTTGTCTCCCCTCTCCTATCTTACAAACTTCTATCTCTCCAGACGTACAAACCATACCTGAGGTTTATAGTGATTTTGCTGATGTTTTCAGTAAAAAGGAGGCAGAGAGTCTACCGCCACATGCAAAATATTACTGCCCCATTGAGATACTCCCTGGGTCAGAGATTCCAATTGGGCACATATTTCCTTTATCTGATAATGAGTTAACACACTTAAAAACGTATTTAGACGAGAACCTCAGAAAAGGGTTCATCCGTCCCTCCACTTCTCCAGCAGGGGCTGGAATATTTTTTGTAAAAAATAAAGATGGGACACTTAGACCTATAGTTGATTACCGCCAGTTAAACAAAATTACGGTAAAGAACCGCTACCCTCTACCTCTCATACCGGAGCTTATCGAGAGATTAGAGGGAGCTAAGTATTTCACAAAGCTGGATTTAAGGGGTGCATACAACCTACTCCGAATAAGATCTGGAGACGAATGGCTGACTGCGTTTCGACCCCGTTATGGACTATTTGAGTACGTAGTCATGCCATTCGGGTTGTGTAATGCCCCTGCTGCTTTTCAGCATCTAATTAATGATCTTTTTAGAGACCTTCTAGATGTGTATATCGTCATATACTTAGATGATATTCTCATTTATTCGAAAACATTAGAACAACACATACTACATGTGAGACAAGTATTATCCCGGCTTAGAAGCAACTTTCTCTACGCAAAAACCGAAAAATGTGTTTTCAATTCACAGACCATATCTTTCCTTGGATATGAAATATCCCCTTCTGGAATTTTTATGGAGAATAAAAAAATTGATGCAGTATTGAACTGGCCTGTCCCTAAGACAAGACGCCAAGTTCAATGCTTTATGGGATTCACAAACTTCTACCGCAA
Organism: Bombina bombina; assembly: GCF_027579735.1. Classification (NCBI taxonomy): domain Eukaryota; kingdom Metazoa; phylum Chordata; class Amphibia; order Anura; family Bombinatoridae; genus Bombina; species Bombina bombina. The sequence continues at coordinate 742,577,188 of NC_069500.1, forward strand.
ATTTATTAAAGATTTTTCTAATTTAGCAATCCCTTTAACCACACTTACAAAGGCCAAGGTTCCATTCAAGTGGACACAAGATTGCCAGTCAGCTTTTGATACACTCAAAAAGAAATTCACCAATGCACCCATTTTGCGTTTCCCTGACCCTAAACTCCAGTTCGTTCTAGAGGTTGACGCATCCAACTTTGCGATTGGAGCAGTATTATCTCAGAGAGACAATTTAAATACACCTCTACATCCCGTAGCTTATTACTCCAGGACATTAAATACCTCGGAACAAAACTACCCCATAGGGGATAAGGAATTACTCGCAATCAAACTGTCTCTGGAACATTGGCGTCATCTTTTAGAGGGTACCACTTACCCCACTCTCATCTACACAGATCACCGTAACCTTCAGTATTTGAAGAGTTCCAGAACACTCACCTCACGCCAAGTTAGATGGAATTTGTTTTTTCTTTCATGTAATTAGCAAGAGTCCATGAGCTAGTGACGTATGGGATATACATTCCTACCAGGAGGGGCAAAGTTTCCCAAACCTCAAAATGCCTACAAATACACCCCTCACCACACCCACAAATCAGTTTTTACAAACTTTGCCTCCTATGGAGGTGGTGAAGTAAGTTTGTGCTAGATTCTACGTTGATATGCGCTCCGCAGCAGGTTGGAGCCCGGTTTTCCTCTCAGCATGCAGTGAATGTCAGAGGGATGTGAGGAGAGTATTGCCTGTTTGAATTCAATGATCTCCTTCTACGGGGTCTATTTCATAGGTTCTCTGTTATCGGTCGTAGAGATTCATCTCTTACCTCCCTTTTCAGATCGACGATATACTCTTATATATATACCATTTCCTCTGCTGATTTTCGTTTCAGTACTGGTTTGGCTTTCTACAAACATGTAGATGAGTGTCCTGTGGTAAGTAAGTCTTATTTTCTGTGACACTCTAAGCTATGGTTGGGCACTTTTTTAATAAAGTTCTAAATATATGTATTCAAACATTTATTTGCCTTGACTCAGGATGTTCAACATTCCTTATTTTCAGACAGTCAGTTTCATATTTGGGATAATGCATTTGAATCAATCATTTTTCTTACCTTAAATTTGACTTTTTTTCCCTGTGGGCTGTTAGGCTCGCGGGGGCTGAAAATGCTTCATTTTATTGCGTCATTTTTGGCGCAGACTTTTTTGGCGCAAAAAATCTTTTCTGTTTCCGGCGTCATATGTGTCGCCGGAAGTTGCGTCATTTTTGACGTTCTTTTGCGCCAAAAATGTCGGCGTTCCGGACGTGGCGTCATTTTTGGCGCCAAAAGCATTTAGGCGCCAAATAATGTGGGCGTCTTATTTGGCGCTAAAAAAATATGGGCGTCGTTTTTGTCTCTACATTATTTAAGTCTCATTTTTCTTTGCTTCTGGTTGCTAGAAGCTTGTTCCTTGGCATTTTTTCCCATTCCTGAAACTGTCATTTAAGGAATTTGATCAATTTTGCTTTATATGTTGTTTTTTCTCTTACATATTGCAAGATGTCTCACGTTGCATCTGAGTCAGAAGATACTTCAGGAAAATCGCTGTCTGGTGCTGGAACTACCAAAGCTAAATGTATCTGCTGTAAACTTTTGGTAGCTGTTCCTCCAGCTGTTGTTTGTATTAATTGTCATGACAAACTTGTTAATGCAGATAATATTTCCTTTAGTAATGTACCATTACCTGTTGCAGTTCCATCAACATCTAATGTTCAGAGTGTTCCTGATAACATAAGAGATTTTGTTTCTGAATCCATCAAGAAGGCTATGTCTGTTATTCCTCCTTCTAGTAAACATAAAAAATCTTTTAAAACTTCTCTTTATACAGATGAATTTGTAAATGAACATCATCATTCTGATTCTAATGACTCTTCTGGTTCAGAGGATTCTGTCTCAGAGGTTGATGCTGATAAATCTTCATATTTATTTAAAATGGAATTTATTCGTTCTTTACTTAAAGAAGTACTAATTGCTTTAGAAATTGAGGATTCTGGTCCTCTTGATACTAAATCTAAACGTTTAGATAAGGTCTTTAAATCTCCTGTGGTTATTCCAGAAGTTTTTCCTGTTCCTGGTGCTATTTCTGAAGTAATTTCCAGAGAATGGAATAATTTGGGTAATTCATTTACTCCTTCTAAACGTTTTAAGCAATTATATCCTGTGCCGTCTGACAGATTAGAATTTTGGGACAAAATCCCTAAAGTTGATGGGGCTATTTCTACCCTTGCTAAACGTACTTCTATTCCTACATCAGATGGTACTTCGTTTAAGGATCCTTTAGATAGGAAAATTGAATCCTTTCTAAGAAAAGCTTATCTGTGTTCAGGTAATCTTCTTAGACCTGCTATATCATTGGCTGATGTTGCTGCAGCTTCAACTTTTTGGTTGGAAACTTTAGCGCAACAAGTAACAGATCATGATTCTCATAATATTATTATTCTTCTTAAAACATGCTAATAATTTTATCTGTGATGCCATTTTTGATATTATCAGAGTTAATGTCAGGTTTATGTCTCTAGCTATTTTAGCTAGAAGAGCTTTATGGCTTAAAACTTGGAATGCTGATATGTCTTCTAAATCGACTCTACTTTCCATTTCTTTCCAGGGTAACAAATTATTTGGTTCTCAGTTGGATTCTATTATCTCAACTGTTACTGGTGGGAAAGGAACTTTTTTACCACAGGATAAAAAATCTAAGGGTAAAAACAGGGCTAATAATCGTTTTCGTTCCTTTCATTTCAACAAAGAACAAAAGCCTGATCCTTCATCCTCAGGAGCAGTTTCAGTTTGGAAACCATCTCCAGTCTGGAATAAATCCAAGCCTTCTAGAAAAGCAAAGCCAGCTTCTAAGTCCACATGAAGGTGCGGCCCTCATTCCAGCTCAGCTGGTAGGGGGCAGGTTACGTTTTTTCAAAGAAATTTGGATCAATTCTGTTCACAATCTTTGGATTCAGAACATTGTTTCAGAAGGGTACAGAATTGGTTTCAAGATAAGACCTCCTGCAAAGAGATTTTTTCTTTCCCGTGTCCCAGTAAATCCAGTGAAAGCTCAAGCATTTCTGAAATGTGTTTCAGATCTAGAGTTGGCTGGAGTAATTATGCCAGTTCCAGTTCTGGAACAGGGGCTGGGGTTTTATTCGAATCTCTTCATTGTACCAAAGAAGGAGAATTCCTTCAGACCAGTTCTGGATCTAAAAATATTGAATTGTTATGTAAGGATACCAACGTTCAAAATGGTAACTGTAAGGACTATCTTGCCTTTTGTTCAGCAAGGGCATTATATGTCCACAATAGATTTACAGGATGCATATCTGCATATTCCGATTCATCCAGATCATTATCAGTTCCTGAGATTCTCTTTCCTGGACAAGCATTACCAGTTTGTGGCTCTGCCGTTTGGCCTAGCTACAGCTCCAAGAATTTTTACAAAGGTTCTCGGTGCCCTTCTGTCTGTAATCAGAGAACAGGGTATTGTGGTATTTCCTTATTTGGACGATATCTTGGTACTTGCTCAGTCTTCACATTTAGCAGAATCTCATACGAATCGACTTGTGTTGTTTCTTCAAGATCATGGTTGGAGGATCAATTGACTAAAAAGTTCATTGATTCCTCAGACAAGGGTAACCTTTCTGGGTTTCCAGATAGATTCAGTGTCCATGACTCTGTCTTTGACAGACAAGAGACGTCTAAAATTGATTTCAGCTTGTCGAAACCTTCAGTCACAATCATTCCCTTCGGTAGCCTTATGCATGGAAATTCTAGGTCTTATGACTGCTGCATCGGACGCGATCCCCTTTGCTCGTTTTCACATGCGACCTCTTCAGCTCTGTATGCTGAATCAATGGTGCAGGGATTACACAAAGATATCTCAATTAATATCTTTAAAACCGATTGTACGACACTCTCTAACGTGGTGGACAGATCACCATCGTTTAATTCAGGGGGCTTCTTTTGTTCTTCCGACCTGGACTGTAATTTCAACAGATGCAAGTCTTACAGGTTGGGGAGCTGTGTGGGGATCTCTGACGGCACAAGGAGTTTGGGAATCTCAGGAGGTGAGATTACCGATCAATATTTTGGAACTCCGTGCAATTTTCAGAGCTCTTCAGTCTTGGCCTCTTCTGAAGAGAGAATCGTTCATTTGTTTTCAGACAGACAATGTCACAACTGTGGCATACATCAATCATCAAGGAGGGACTCACAGTCCTCTGGCTATGAAAGAAGTATCTCGAATTCTGGTTTGGGCGGAATCTAGCTCCTGTCTAATCTCTGCGGTTCATATCCCAGGTATAGACAATTGGGAAGCGGATTATCTCAGTCGCCAAACGTTGCATCCGGGCGAATGGTCTCTTCACCCAGAGGTATTTCTTCAGATTGTTCAAATGTGGGAACTTCCAGAAATAGATCTGATGGCGTCTCATCTAAACAAGAAACTTCCCAGGTATCTGTCCAGATCCCGGGATCCTCAGGCGGAGGCAGTGGATGCATTATCACTTCCTTGGAAGTATCATCCTGCCTATATCTTTCCGCCTCTAGTTCTTCTTCCAAGAGTAATCTCCAAGATTCTGAAGGAATGCTCGTTTGTTCTGCTGGTAGCTCCGGCATGGCCTCACAGGTTTTGGTATGCGGATCTTGTCCGGATGGCCTCTTGCCATCCGTGGACTCTTCCGTTAAGACCAGACCTTCTGTCGCAAGGTCCTTTTTTCCATCAGGATCTCAAATCCTTAAATTTAAAGGTATGGAGATTGAACGCTTGATTCTTGGTCAAAGAGGTTTCTCTGACTCTGTGATTAATACTATGTTACAGGCTCGTAAATCTGTATCTAGAGAGATATATTATAGAGTCTGGAAGACTTATATTTCTTGGTGTCTTTCTCATCATTTTTCTTGGCATTCTTTTAGAATTCCGAGAATTTTACAGTTTCTTCAAGATGGTTTAGATAAAGGTTTGTCCGCAAGTTCTTTGAAAGGACAAATCTCTGCTCTTTCTGTTCTTTTTCACATAAAGATTGCTAATCTTCCTGATATTCATTGTTTTGTACAAGCTTTGGTTCGTATAAAACCTGTCATTAAGTCAATTTCTCCTCCTTGGAGTTTGAATTTGGTTCTGGGGGCTCTTCAAGCTCCTCCGTTTGAACCCATGCATTCATTGGACATTAAATTACTTTCTTGGAAAGTTTTGTTCCTTTTGGCGATCTCTTCTGCCAGAAGAGTCTCTGAATTATCTGCTCTTTCTTGTGAGTCTCCTTTTCTGATTTTTCATCAGGATAAGGCGGTGTTGCGAACTTCTTTTGAATTTTTACCTAAGGTTGTGAATTCCAACAACATTAGTAGAGAAATTGTGGTTCCCTCATTATGTCCTAATCCTAAGAATTCTAAGGAGAAATCGTTGCATTCTTTGGATGTTGTTAGAGCTTTGAAATATTATGTTGAAGCTACTAAGTCTTTCCGAAAGACTTCTAGTCTATTTGTTATCTTTTCCGGTTCTAGAAAAGGCCAGAAAGCTTCTGCCATTTCTTTGGCATCTTGGTTGAAATCTTTAATTCATCATGCCTATGTCGAGTCGGGTAAAACTCCGTCTCAAAGGATTACAGCTCATTCTACTAGGTCAGTTTCTACTTCCTGGGCGTTTAGGAATGAAGCTTCGGTTGATCAGATTTGCAAAGCAGCAACTTGGTCCTCTTTGCATACTAAATTCTACCATTTTGATGTATTTTCTTCTTCTGAAGCAGTTTTTGGTAGAAAAGTTCTTCAGGCAGCGGTTTCAGTTTGAATCTTCTGTTTATGTTTTTCATTAAACTTTATTTTGGGTGTGGATTATTTTCAGCAGGAATTGGCTGTCTTTATTTTATCCCTCCCTCTCTAGTGACTCTTGCGTGGAAAGATCCACATCTTGGGTAGTCATTATCCCATACGTCACTAGCTCATGGACTCTTGCTAATTACATGAAAGAAAACATAATTTATGTAAGAACTTACCTGATAAATTCATTTCTTTCATATTAGCAAGAGTCCATGAGGCCCACCCTTTTTTGTGGTGGTTATGATTTTTTTGTATAAAGCACAATTATTCCAATTCCTTATTTTATATGCTTTCGCACTTTTTTCTTATCACCCCACTTCTTGGCTATTCGTTAAACTGATTTGTGGGTGTGGTGAGGGGTGTATTTGTAGGCATTTTGAGGTTTGGGAAACTTTGCCCCTCCTGGTAGGAATGTATATCCCATACGTCACTAGCTCATGGACTCTTGCTAATATGAAAGAAATGAATTTATCAGGTAAGTTCTTACATAAATTATGTTTTTCACGCTTTAATTTTCTCATTACCTATCGACCTTCAACAAAGAATCAGAAAGCCGATGCACTATCCCGGATTCCATCTGAGTCCATGTCTCTACCCACCAATCAAAGTATCATTCCTTCGGAAAATTTCCTTTGTTTTACTTATGACACCTTGCCCAGTATTCACACAGAACAACAGAAGGATCTTACAAAACCACTACAGCTATTACAGTTGAAGTCTGATGGATGTTATTATCTTGGCTCCCGTTTATACATTCCACCCATACTTCGCCATTCTTTTCTTAAGTCAATACATGACTCTCCTCTTGCAGGTCACCCTGGTATCAAAAGACCCTGGATTTAGCAAAAAGGTTCTATTGGTGGCCAAATATGACTACCGATATTTCCCAACATGTTCTCACCTGTACCATCTGTACCATATCGAAGAGAAAGAAACAACCTCCATATGGCCTTTTGCTACCTTTACCTACTCCTAAGAGACCTTGGACAGAGATAGCTCTCGACTTTATTGTCGATTTACCTCTCTCCTCGAGGAACAACACGATCATGGTTGTTGTGGATCTCTTCACAAAAATGTGTCATTTTATTCCCTATAAAAAATTACCAACATCAATGGAAACTGTTCAACTTCTCATTTCTAATGTCCTCAAGCTACATGGTCTGCCAAAGACTATTTTAAGTGACAGAGGTACTCAATTCTCCAGTAAGCTCTGGTTAGAGTTCTGTAAACTTTTTCATATTGACAGGCGGCTCTCGACGGCATACCATCCCCAGACTAATGGGCAGACCGAACGCTGTAACCAATGGCTGGAACAATTTCTAAGATCTTTTTGCTCCTCCGAACAACATCTTTGGGCGGATTTACTACCATACGCAGAATTCTGTTATAACAACACCTTACATACCACCACTAATCAAACTCCGTTCTACTCAAACTATGGATTTCATCCAGCATTCCAACTGTATCCTACTCAAGAGTCTTCTTCACCTACAATCGCTGAGTTTTCGGACAGTATTTCCTCAAACTTCACTCGTATTGAGTCCTCAATTGAAAACGCTAAGAAGCTCTACAAACTGTACTATGATAGACGTAGAACACCGCCTCCAAAATACGAAATAGGTGACTTGGTTTGGCTCTCCACGAAACACTTACGACTGAACACTCCATGTAAGAAGTTAGCCCCACTTTATGTCGGTCCTTATCCGATAGCTCATGTTGTGAATGCCAATGCTGTTCGTCTCACCCTACCTGATACTATGAAGATTCACCCGACATTTCATGTCTCCCTGCTTAAACCCTATCGTGCTGTAAGGGATTTTAAGACGAATACTTCTCCTCCTCGGATCTCTGTCGACCCAAATATAGAATACGAGGTTCGCTCCATCAAGGATTCCCGAATGTTACACGGGGCATTGCAGTACCATGTTAGCTGGAAAGGTTACCCACCTGATGATTGACTCCTGGGAACCCTCTGTTAATATCTCTGCGCCTAAATTGGTTTCTCGTTTTCATCAACGACATCCTGACTCTCCTGGACCCTGAGCTCCGGAGTCGCTCCTTGAAGGGGAGATCCTGTCAGGATTCACCTCTCAGTCATATACATTATCATATGCAGGTACTGTCCCTTTAAGAATCACTGCTCTACATTCCTGTCTCCACCCTATTTAAGGATCACCTTTTGCACTCATTCTTTGCTTAGTATTGAAGTACCACTACAATAGCCAAGCCTCCTATTGTCTGAACGCTGTTCATTCAATTTTGCTGCAATCCAGTTACTTATTTAAGATTAACCTTTATATCTGCTTGAACTCCTTTCTGCTGACAACCACTTGTTATTGGGACTGCTTGTAACATCTACTTCCAATCTACTCCTAAAGTTTTCAAGCTGTTTGTTCACCGGTATAGTGTCGCTCCATTCATCTGTCTCATCGCTGCTACGGAGCTCCGCCACGACAGCGGTGACGTCACACGCCAGCTGCTCTGCCGCTCAGCATACTGCTCTAACCCGCACTTGAGAAAACACTGTGAGTTATCTAAAACCTTGCATAGTGCCTTAAAACTAATGTTATCTAAACTACGGTAACTTACATTAAGCAGTCTTATCCTCCTCTGTGCTCCGTTATTAAGTTGGCTCTCTCTCAAATTCAGTATTTACCGTTACCTGCTGTTTCTCACTCCTCCATCCTTACCATTTCTTGCTGAGTCCTAATTATCATTATATGTGTCCTCTATATTACCATATCTTACATGTAAGAGTTTATATTAACAAGTTACCCCTTTTCTAAGGATATATGGTTTATGTCTTCCCTGCAGACTGCTGCGCATCCACTTTTATCCGCCTGCCATAGGGTTAACATTACTATACACATCCTTACAATAATTACAGCCTGCTGATACATGAAACCTGCCTTCACATACCCTGTGACTATTGTGGTTTTCAGTATCTTCTTGCTACAAACATTTATTTGCATATTATTACTTATTCCCCATCTCAGCAGTTGTGATTCAGTCTTCTTACTTAAAATACTGTGTCTTCATTCTAGATTTCTTAACCAGTGTGACAATTACTGGGTCTGATGGGCAGACAATCCTCCAACTTTCAATGTAAGTATGACAAAAGTGCACTATTTTCCTACACAATGTCTGATATATATATTTATATACACACATATACTGTATATGTGTGTGTGTATATATATAACAAATTCATAATTGTGCAGCACCACGGTCTATTCTACATACCTATACATTAAATTGTATAGCTGACCATTATCATTATTTAGCACATGTCATATTTCAGTGTATATATAATTAGCACAATTATACAGTGCAGTCTGTTCATTTTCAGTGTATAAATAATCTGCATCATTATGCAGCACAGAGTGCTCACCATCAGTGTATAGGCACCTATCATCATTATACAGTGCAAATTGTTCTGTTTTTTAGTGTATGAACCCTCAACATCATATATGTCTATAGGTACTGTACATTAATTATATAGTGCAGCATGTGTATTAGTGTAATGATGTATTGTATTATCATATAGTGCAGAGTGTTTATTAGTGTATATATGTTCATTATCATCACTTTACAGTGACACTTGTCCAAAATAAATGTTAGTAGTACTGGTCGACTGGCTGAAACATGCCAGTACTCCACTGTAAGGTAATGTGATCTATAATAGGCTTGAATGTGTATTTGCCTGTGTAGCCAAAAATCCTAGCACCGGCCCTAACTTCAGATTGTGGGGTTTGATCAGAATCTTGCTAATGTTTTTAAGCAGATATGGATTTATGAATGTCAGGCAATATTGTCAGTGTGTTATTCCAGTGATCACAATTCCAAAATAGTTTTGTTGATAAAACCCTTCAAGCATGAACTTGTTACCTCCCAAAACTCTCCCACAAAGGCTTAGATTACAAGTCAAGCATAATCAATAGCCCAGGGTGCGCTATTTATCGCAACCCACGATGCACAATCTGGTATCAGGGTCATTTTTAGGGGCATTCAAACTGAGCAACAGCCCGGGGTGCCAGACAGGTGGGAAGCATGATTACATGTCTCAGCGTGTACACACACCTCTTGCTTAACTGTTAGGATTCAGTGCAATACAGCCAGAAATGAAGTATCATGTTGCGCTGTCAGTTCCCTGTGTCTTCTAACAGCCCTATTACACTCCACCACAGAGCTGTTTTAATTCCTGGGGCAGCTGCAGCCTCAAGGGAAGAGCTGCATTATTAGCTTAGTGCTCCATATAAGGGGCTGGCCTACATGGAGGTTAACTGAATACCCTCCTAATGTGGTATGCCGCTCCTCCCCATGATCCCTGCCGCCACCACCAACACTAGCACCACAGCCGCTTCACTTGATCTGTCAGAGGAGTTATTAACACATCAGGTTGAAGAAATGAGTGATGCACAACCATAATTGACAGAGGATGTAGATAACAGTGACCATAGCAATCTTCTGGGCTGTTGTATTGTGTGATTTCCCCCACCTTCTTAGTCCCACACAAGGTGCTGTGTTAAGGACACACAGCACTTATTCTGTCAAATGTAGTCATTCCCCCTTCTCCCTGCCTGTGTGCGGTGCAGTGCTGACAGCCTCTACATGAGCCAGTAGACTGCACACAGATGAATGTTCAGGCAGGACAACATAGCAGGGAGCCAAGGTAAGAGGTATAGGGGTAGCTTTCACTAAAAAAACAATTTTTTTAGTTTGGCCCAAGCACTATCCCCTAGTTTAGTGTCTTGAAATGAAAATAACAGAACCAATTGGCTTTTCTAAGTACCAGTATGGGGTGCAACAACTGTAGTAATATTAAAGGACCACCATGGGTGGACTGAGACCAACCAGGGCCCCCACCCCATCTTTGCTCCACCTACCTACCTCCTCTGCTCCATCTCTACCATCTTGCCCCTCCCATCTCATGTACCCCACTCATCTCATATGCCCCCCCCCACCTCATATGCCCCTTCCCCACCATGCTTTTAATTGCCATATAAAGAGACAATTTATTCCTTAAATATTTTTAATAAGAACTAAATATTGTAAATTAACAAGTGCTTGTGCCTATATGCACTACATTATGGAGCAGAAAATAGTGAGGGGCAGACAAGTAAACTCCTGTTTACTTGTTACTGGCAGCTAACAAGGTAAAATCATTCATTTGTATGTTACTGGCAGCCAAGGGGTCAAATTACTTATTAGTTATCAAACATATCCATCAAGGGATTAACATTGGGGCTAAAGTAGTGCTGTTAGGTGGGACATTGTGTAACACAACTATCATTGTGCCCATAACAGATTATCCAGTATATTCATGGAGGGCAGCTAGAGTCTGGTTTTGAGGATACAAATAAAAAAAAGCCTTTAACTTACCCTGGGTCATATGATGCTTGGTTGAAAAGAGAAAATTAAACTATCATATTACAGATACTGCATGTCATTTTAACAGTGATATTATCCCTCATAGCTGTCAGTCACACATAGCAGTGATAGTATCCCTCATAGCTGTCAGTAACACATAGCAGTGATATTATCCCTCATAGCTGCCAGTAACACAGCTGTGATATTATCCCTCATAGCTATTAGTAACACATAGCAATGATATTATCCCTTATAGCTGTCAGTAACACATAACAGTGATATTATCCCTCATAGCTGTCAGTAACACATAACAGTAATATTACCCTCATAGCTGTCAGTAACACATAACAGTGATCTTATCCCTCATAGCTGTAGTAACACATAACAGTAATATTATCCCTCATAGCTGTCAGTAACACATAACAGTGATATTATCCCTCATAGCTGTCAGTAACATATAACAATTATATTATCCCTCATATCTGTCAGTAATACACAACAGTGCTATTATCCCTCATAGCTGCAGGGACAGAAGAATAGGGAGAGGTACAGAGGGATAGGTACAGGGACAGAGGGATAGAGGGACAGAGGGAAAGGGAAAGAGGAATAGTTATAGAGGGATAGGGACAGAGGGATAGGGACTGAGGGATAGGGACAGAGGGATAGGGACAGAGACAGAGGGATAGGGACAGAGGGATAGGGATAGAGGGATAAGGACAGAGGGATAGGGACAGAGACAGAGGGACAGGGACAGATAAAAAAAATAACATTTTAGATCAATTATTCCCTGCTGCAGAGGAGTAAATTTGGTGGTCCCTACAGGCAGTGAATGTGTTACAACGCCTTCAAGGCATTTGTGGCTAAGACTAAAGAAATATTTTCACCCTACCCAAAGCAATTTGATTTTGTGCACACAAAATATTTAAAGACATAATCCAGTGTCTACCTACCAATAAGAATATTGATGTGTTGACAAATAGGAATGCACCCTTACAAACATCCTAGGATCCTTGTTATGCCAAAGCCAGAGAAGTAGAAATTAAATGTAGCCCATGAACAGGTGATGCCTGGTGAAGATAGATTTGGATGTCATACCACCAGCCATTTGAGTGCGCCCCATACGCATGCTGCAGCTGCCCCCCCCCCCAAAAAAAAAGTTGCAGAATATTTTTTTAACCCTTTGAGTGTTAAGCACTTTCCCACCTGGGTGCTAAGCACATTTGAGGATTTTTTATTTTTTAAAATGTTTTTTTTTTTTAACTTTTTTTTCTTTTCAGATCCCCAAGGTTAGGCAATTATCTTTCCAACGGTGGGTCTTGGTAGTCTGTAGTTGCTTAGATGCCTAAGATACAGGCTTCTAAGCAGCATGCCCCCTTTCCCTATATTGTCCATTGTCTTTTTTTAATAAAGTTGCACGATGACGTCATCACGTCATTGCGCAGGAGGTCACCCCGCAAAAGTGAAGCCCCAGTGATGCCTGTCATTATACAGGCCTGATCACCAGGGTAGGAGCAGGTGGGAGCCCCCAGATCTCCCTCAAGGTGGGATAGTGCTAGTGAAGGCTCTGAGCTGTCGTTAGCACCTGAGTGGGAAACTCTGTGACGGCTCAGAGCCGTCGTTAGCACTCAAGGGGTTAATGTAAAATATATAAAAAAAATCAAAACCCCAAAACACCTTAGTTAGTTCTGCATGATGCAGGCAGTGGTGGCGGGCCCTCTAAGATGCCGCCCCTGAGGACCACTCAATGCAGTAGAATTGTATAATTAAGAAGTGGACAATAAAAAGACAATGCAATAGCACCTACTCTGAATATCAAATAAGCAGTAGATTTTTGTTTTTTCTCCCATTTTCTTGCCCCCTGTATCATGTGACAGATATCAACCAATCACAGACTAGTATACGTATACCCTGTGAACTTGTGCACATGCTCAGTAGTATCTTGTTCCACAGAAAGTGTGAATATCAAAGACTGTGCAAAATTTGATAATGGAAGTAAATAGAAAGTTCTTAAAACTGCATGTTCTTTCTGAATCATACAAGTTTATTTTGACTTGAGTGTCCCTTTAAGACAGGAAAGAACTTTTCTTCCAATGTTACTAAAAAAAGTATTTTCTATGAATTTTCAGGCTAACTTTGTCACGACATTTGTAGTGTATTTATTAATCTGTAACCTATGTAATTGTCAATATGTAGGAAAAACATCACAATAATTTAGAAAAAGATATAGTGAACACGTTCAGAATGTAAAATATTACAGTAAAGAATTGGATGCAGCCCAGCACTAATTGTGTACACTTTACAAATGTTGCGGAAATGAGTATACAAATAATAGACATTGCAACTTTGCTGCCTAGAGGAGGAAATGCTTCTGAAGAGTAGGGAATTGAACATAAGCCACTTTGTGGAAAATTAAGACATAGGGGCTGATTTATCATGTGTTGGGTGGACATGATCAGCTGTAGCAGATCATGTCTGCCTGACATTGATAAATGCGACAGTATACGCTGTCGGCATTTATCATTGCACAACCATTTAGTGTGAAATGCTTGTGCAATACTGCCCCTGCACATTCACAGCCAATCGTCCGCTAGCAGGGGGTGTCAATCATCCCGATCGTATCCCAAGGTGGCAAACGAGTTAAGGAGCAGTGGTCTTACGACCACTGCTTCTTAACTTCTGTTTCAGGGGAACCTGAAACTACAGGCGTAGATTGCAGCATCCACTGCTTGATAAATCTACCCCTTAGTCTTTGTAATTTGAGGATGTTAAATTATGTTCCATTTTCCCACTTAATTTCCCTTGGGTATTCTTTCAAAGGGTAGAATATATCGTTCTGTTCTAATTAGGTATATTTCTTCTGTTTATATGGTATTATTCTTAAAATGTATTCAATGCCTTATTCTCAGGTTATTTAAATGAAAACTATTAGATTTGCATATCAGTTTTAATTGATAGAAATTTGTAATTTAATTAATTATTTGTTATTTTGTGTTTGAGTTATTAATAGTTTTTTCTTCAAGTGTCCCTTGAATAATATGGTATTTGAATGCATCAGAATGGAATTTACCTTGAATCATCACACTTATTTTATATTGGTTGTTTTAAAATTGTATGTTAAGAGTTAATTGCCCCACAGGTATACATATAAATGAACCTGTGTCTTAGGAAGATCATGTCTATGATTAAGCGCCACTAGGAGGGAAACACGTCAGATGTCCTGCCTAGAGACGCCATCTTTTGTCTGCTTGTATAGCTGTTTTTAATATGCAAGAATAAAGTGAGTTGTTTACTTTTATTCACCCTGCAGTGCCGTACTTTCTTTTATTCTTTATTTTTTGACTGGTAGCTTTCACTAATGTCTATTTATTTTTAAAAGACTCCAGCCTCTTTGATGTGTATTGCTCTACAGGGCAAGAGCTCTCAACCCTTCTCCCTGCAGCTCACAGCCTTTTTATTAACCACTTTGCTCCTAGATTTTAATGGGCTGCCGGCAGCTTTTGTTATACTGAATTAAATGTGAGACAGTGTGTGTATATCTTACACACATATGCAAGTCTTCCATTTAAAGACATAAAATAGTGTATGCTGTGCTTAGGTGATAGTGTGACAGGAATGGGAAAATCTATTCTCTTTTCTCTACTCTTTTCCTTCTCACTCATCTCTCCCCTACCTCTTTCCAGTCCCTTCTCTTTGACTCTTTCTTTCCTCTCTTCTCTGTCTCCCTCTTTCCTTTCTCCTCCCTCTACCTTCTCTTCTCTCTCTGTCCACCCCATCTCTTTTTTTTTTTTTTTTAAATATCTTTATTTTTGTGTGCCACAAACAGGAAAACCAAAAACATCATAAATTTGACATGAGAATATACACTACAAAGTTACAACATAAATGATGTCTCATGCAGTTGATCTGGTCCGAGTGTTTCTTCAAACAGTAGAGAGACCAAAGACGTATATGATAAGTACCGTTCAACTAAAGAAAATAGTTTTGGCCTATGAACAACAAATCAGTCTTCTCCTGAGGCACATTTTAACCTTTAGACAGTGTAATCCCTATTTAACCTAAACTAACATTTGCCAGCTCGGATTGCTCAGCCTCCTCTCCCTTCACTCCTGGTTCCTTAACTCATCAAACTCCCATTCACCTCTTAAATTTGCCTCGAGTATATATTCCGTGTTTCTGAATGGTGCTATAACCATTTTACACAATGTGACTGGGAGCGTATGAATAAATGTTTCCCATTTTGTTACAAATGACTTCACTCTCTTAGTCATGTTTCCTAATCCGTCTGACTGCTCAATGAACATCTGATTTAGCAGTGCCTGCTTTAACTGTGTCACAGTAGGTGGGTTACGTTTGAGCCAGTTCTGGAATATCAGGCGTCTGGCTACTAAAACTATGTGGAGCATGAATATCTTAGATTTTCTCGGTATTCCCCCAACCTCAGCAACCTTATTTATACAAGTTATGTTTGCCACTCTAGCCAACTTCTTATATATAGCTGAAATGGATGTGATACCTTGCTCTGCTAACTGCACACTTTGCACAATTTGCGATTGTTCACCTCCTCTTTTCTCCCTAAGTAGTGTTGTGTAGTAATGCCTAGCCTGAAGGTAAGCATAGTGGTGTGTTCTAGGCAGCCCAAACGTATGTCTTAGATCTTCAAATGTTTGCATGTGATTCCCTCCCGGCAACAAAGTCTGGCCCACCGTACGCAGTCCTAGCTCTCTCCAAGAAGCAAAGGCCTCTGATGTGAAGCCCGCTGGAAATTCGGGGCCCCCCCCCATGGTATGTAAGCCAGTAGTCTATGATCCCCCCCCCCAAATGTTTACAATTCAATCTCCAGGCTCTCGCTGGCTGGTTTATCAGGTCAATGTCATTCAGGTGTTTAGTCGCCTGCGAATGGGTCATGTGTGGTATCATTTCTAATGTCCAGGGTTTTATCAGTGCATTTTCCAATTTGATATTTGTGAATTTCCCTTGTCCTGTCAGCCAGTCAATGGCGAACTTACACCGAGCTGCCCAGTTGTAAAATTCAAAGATGGGCAGTGCTAAACCACCCATCTCACGAGATGCTGTGAGCTTTGAGTAACTAATCCTATGTTTTTTATTGGACCATACAAATTGAAGGACCATCCTCATGACACTCTGCAGGTCCGATTTCTTAAGTAAAAAGGGCAATGTCTGGAAAAAATAGAGTATTTTTGGGAAATATATCATTTTTAAATAAGGCCTACTCTGCCTGATAAGGATAGAGGGAGCGGGGACCATGTTTTAAGTAGGTTCTTTAGTTGTCCCAGCAGGGGGCCATAATTTATAGAGTACCATTTACGCGGATCAGTGTTAAGGGTTATACCCAGATACTTAAAGTTCCCTTCCACTACCTTAAAGTCAAAGTTTGGATTTGCCTATCACCCTTTGATAGTAGCCAAATTAATTCTGTTTTGTCCGTGTTAATTACATACCCAGAGATCCTACTAAACTCCTCAATTAACTCCTTTAGCTTGGGGATATTTCTACAGGGGTCCTGAACAAAGAGCACCATATCGTCAGTGAAAAGTGAGACATGCGAAATTGTGTCACCTATCTGCAGACCTTCAAGCTGTTGCCTAATTCTCCACGCCAGGCGCTCAATGGCTATGTTAAAGAGAAGCGGAGACAGGGGGCAACCCTGTCTCATGCCTCTACGAAGTGTGAGGGGCAGTGTGGCTATCCCATTCACAAGGATAGAAGCCTGCGGGATTTTATATAAATTGGATACTGCCTGTATAAACGAGCCTTCTATTCCCATCTTTCCCAATGTATAGAAGAGATGTTCCCACAAGACCTTATCGAAGGCTTTTTCAGCATCGATTAGTAATATGGCTGCTTCATTTTGGTTTTCTCTACTTTTGCTATCTTGTGACAACTTCCAATAATACTGAATAACTGTCTGAACTTTTCTAACATTGAGGACCGAAGATCTACCCTTAAAAAACCCCGTCTGATCGCTGTGAATAAACAACGGTAGGATGCTTGCCAGCCTGTTTGCCAGAATTTTTGTTAGGATTTTATAGTCCTGGTTAAGCAGGGATATAGGGCGGTAAGACTGTGTCAGGAGGGGGTCACGTCCCTCCTTTGGAATAATGCTAATGTAAGCTTCCGCAAATCTAACTGAAGGCACCACTGTGTCATTTAGTAAACCATTAAATAAATCCGCTAGAGCTACAGCTACGTCTGGCCCCATAATTATGTAGAATTCCGCCGGTAGCCCATCAGGGCCCGGGGACTTCTCTAGTTTTAGATCTCTGATTGTGGCTGTTATCTACTCCGGGGTAATGGGGGAATTAATTCCCTCCAGTTGGCTCTGCTCTATTTTTGGTAATTGAATTAAAGACCAAAATCTTTCCCTATCCGTAGCGTATACTTGTTGCTCTGAGTAAAGATCCCCATAGAAACTAGTAAAGGCTTTTTGGATGTCTGCCTCCTTATTCAGTATGACTCCTTCCTGCTTTATCGCTAGAATGGAACTCCTTATCCTAGTCAGTTTGGTGACTCTGGTCAGCAGTTTCCCAGTTTTACTCCCAAACCTATAGTACTTGGCTTGTGTTTTGGCATAGGTTTGGTTAGTTTGTTGGAAAATATAGTTATCCCTAAGTGTTTTGGCTTCTTTATATTTAAGTCTATTTATGGTATTAGGATTCCTAAGATATTTGTCTCTCGCATTCAAGAGGCGTGTTAGAAGCTGTTCTGTTTTTAGTTTGTTTCGTTTTTTAATGGAAGTGGCATAGGCTGATATGGCATCCCCGCAAAACCGCCTTGGCGGTTTCCCAATATAGGAGGGGGTCATCAACATGTGTTTTATTGATATTCACGTATGTGTGCCATTCTCCTAGAATATGTCTATAGAAATTTGGATCCTTGTATAAGTATGTCGGAAAAAATGATTTGCTAGATTTACGATTAGTGTGGCCGGTATGTATCCTCACCACTATGGGCACATGATCCGATATAGTTATAGGGTCTATTATTGTCTCTACCACTCTGGGGCACAAGATTGATGAAACCAGAAAATAATCCAGTCTCGACAGAGTATCTTTTGCTACAGACATACATGTGTATTCCTTATTTTCTGGAAATTTGGCTCTCCACACATCCTGCAAGCTCAAGGATCTCGCCAGATTGTGTATCACCAAAGATTCCTTCTTGGAGTTCATAACCCTCTGGGTTGTTGGAGTATTTCTGTCTGGGTTGGAAAACCTATCTGCAGGGACCTGGGAGCGATATTAAAATCTCCTCCAAGGAGGATAGGTGAAGTAGTAAACATTATTATTATTATCTGAGTGTAATGCCCTCCAGAATATTTGTTTTTGCGTCTGTGGTCCATATACTCCTACCAGAGCAAATGATAGTCCCCCAACTTCTAACTGAATCATTACAAACCTCCCTTCCTGGCCAGTCTGCGTTTTGGTGATGGTGTATTGCATGTTCTTTCTAAACAGGACTGCCACTCCTCTAGCTCTCCTCTGTTCATACGGAGTATAAATAACCTCCCCCACCCAACTCTGTTTTAGTTTCTTATGTTCTAGTTGCGTTAAGTGTGTCTCCTCTAGAATGGCAATGTCCGCCCCTCTATAATGCAAGTAGCATAAAATTGCTCTGCACTTTTGTAGAGAAGTAATCCCCCCACATTCCAACTCATAACTGATAAGTTACTACTCTGCATAGTATAATCCCTTGTGCGCATGTTGTGCTGATATGTATGAGACTGTTGGGCATTGTGTTTTGGCTGCAATGAAGTACTTGACCATTTCACCATTATTATGACCTTGTTCTTTCAACTAAGACTATTCTCCCCTTTCACTGGGCCCCCGGGAGAGAGGCGAGCATCCTGTTGGCTGAACAAAAAACATTCAATAAACAACATAAAAAACAATTTGGAATATACATCACAATTTTAAGCAACGTAAACCAGTTCCTCCTCAGCACTAAACTAGTACCTATAAACTAAATTATTTTTGTGTACTGTACACTTCTCCCCTAAACCTAGATTCCCTAGCGAAAACTAAGCATCTGTATCCCAATTCCTCCCCCTCACCGGGTTCTTACAAATTAAGGAGCGTGCCCCATCAGGTTATTACAACTTAGAAACATTTCCCTTTAGCTAAGAAAAGGGGCAAACCCCTTGAAATCCTTCTGCATACTAGTACATTTAGGGGCGTGTTACATAATCTATTTCCTAAGAAACGTTACAACAGCTTGACTGAATTCCTCCTTGGTAACCACTCCATAACACAGGTATAACCCAAACTATTAACTTTTGAGTAAAAGGCTTCTGAATAGTGAGAGTCAATGTTCATTAGTTAACACATTATGGATCCCTTATCTGTAACCTCACTTAAGCAAAATGAAAAGTGTCCAGAACCTTTTACCGTTTCTTGAGGTTAACCATCTCTCACTCAGGTGTCCTCAGCTGCAGGAGCATTCTCCTGTCTTAGAAATTTCTGAAGGTGTCTGGGATCATCGAAAAACTTGACCACCTGCTGGTTCTGAAGCCTAAGCCTTCCCGGAAACAACAGGGAAACAGAGCGTCCAGCCTCCATCAGTGACTTACAATAGGGCGAAAACTCTCTTCTTCTTCTGGAGATTTCTGCAGAGTAATCTTGAAAGATCAGTATTTTCTTCCCTTCAAAGCTCAAGGGGGAATTCTGGCGATAGGCTCTAAATTGAGATATCGTATCATAACTTGACGGGGTCCTCTTGTATTTTTCTGATCTTGATTAATGTTGCCTACCCTGTGGGCTCTCTCAACAACACATGGCACATCTTCGGGTCTTAATTTCAATAGAGTGGGCAGAGTGCGCTCAGCAAATTCAATTAGGTCAGTGTTTGGCACAGTTTCTGGCAGTCCAACAATACGCAGGTTGTTGCGCCTTGTGCGGTTCTCAAGGTCGTCAACTTTGTCAAGCAATATTTTGTTTTGAGCTTCAAGCACAGCAATCTTTGTAGAGCTTTCTCTTTGAATGACTTCTCCATCCCCAACTCTTTGCTCAATATGCTGGAGTCTGGAGGAGAAGTACTTGAAATCTGATGACAATGAGTCCATCCCTGTCTGCAACTGCTCTATCTTGGGTAGAAATAAAACTGAGATTTGAGCTACAATAAGGTGAGTGTATGTCAAGCCCTCCTCCCCCATTTCCACTGCCATGTTTTCTGCAGCGTGTACTTCAACTGCGGCCTTAGATTTCCTGTCTTGGTGTTTTTGCCTATTGGACATGGCGCCAGTGATTTTAACAAAGCTGGAGTAATACTTCTGCATGCATCTATCAGACAGTGTGCTCCTTCCTCTAATAAACTTGTGCAGGGGAGAGAACCAAATCCCACAGCCCAGGGGAGGATAGCTGTTAACAAGGCGCTCAGTAATGGATCCTTCCAGCAATCACTTAGCTTTCATATGTCTGCAGAATGTAGGGGTTTAGTGTACTGCATTGGTGCTACTTCATATCTGCTAATTGTTTAGTACCATTCTCCATCAGAGAGCCCTCAAGCAGCGTTCGCATTCCCAGTAAGCCCACAAAGGTATCTTGCCTGTATTATATTGAAGCACACATATACTGCACGCTCTCAAGGCAGAGATATCCCCACACAACCAGTCCTTTTCAAGCTAGTGTGTAGGGTGGCCGGGGCTAGGTATATTGTTTTGTCTCCTTGCGTGTGCTTATTGCAATTACTTTTTAACCTCCCCCTTTCACCTGAGTGCAGCAAGATGGCGGGCTTCCTCTTTCTTACCACCCGGCACTCTCCTTCCCGTGTACCTCTCACTGCCACACTTGTCCCCCAATCGAACTGGAGGTTATATCCAGCTGTTCAGGGCTGTGCTGTCCCTTCTAATGGGGTCTTAGTCAGCGATCTCCATGCGCATGTGTCCGGACAGGTCCTCTGGTGTCCCTATCAAGGATTAACAGCCTTGTGGGCTCAAACTATCGCAGATTAGGGAATCTATGGAGCTATATCCACGGAGCTCCTTTCCTCCGCGACCGTTCACTTCGCCCGCCCACCGGAAGTGTCAACCCCTTCTTTTAATCTTCCTCTTTACCCTGTTTCTTCTCTCCTTTCTCCCATCTCACCCTTTAATGTCTCTCTTGATAGCTTTTTGCACAATCAGCTATTTATCTGTGCAAGCGGCAGTTCTCCATTTGTTCATAGATCATTTACTGTACATATTGACTAAAGTACCTCTTACTTGTACTGATTGTCAAGGGACCAGCTATACCACACAGTCTTTAAAAGTAATTATTTATGCAGGTCTACAAAAAAGGAAAATAAAACTGATAAAAATAAATCCTTGCGTTTCAGTGCATGGACTTACACAGAAAACAGAAGCTGATTAATAGTTGGATGGCTTTTCTGAAACCAATAATTTAAACACATAAAGAATTGATTTATAAACCTTTACAAATATCCTCTCTCAGAAAACAATGCAGGTTCACTCTTTGTCTGAGTTTATATCTATCTGCCTGCAGTAGAGGCTCCTCCATTTGAGCACACTCGCACGTGCCCCCCAGCAGCCCAGAAGAAAGAAAAAAAAAACCAGAAGAAAAAAAAGATTATTTTTCCAATAGCCCCCTACTGTAAAAATTATATTTATTTTGTCCCCCAAAAAATCCAAACAGTTTGTTTAATCATGTAAAAAAATTTTTTTATTTTTTTTATTATATAATATACACTAACTAACCCCTAACCGCACATGCGGTAGCTAAGATATGGCAGTGTGTCTATGCGCATCCTAAATTTGCCTGCTGTGCAGCTCCCAGCCTCCCCATCCCCATACTCTGTGTATCGCACACTTCAGCCTGTGCGAGCTGTGGGAAGTGTTATTTACCGAGAGAGACATCAGAAAGGCAGCAGCCAGTGACAAAGTAGAGCGTCATCACTCACAGTCACGTGATGACGCTTGACAAGCTCCTCCCAGCTCAACGGCGCAAAATCTCATTGTGGAGATAGTCGTTGAGCTGAGAGGAGCTCATTTTGCAGAGTTAGTCAGGCTCAGTGTGACCAAGTTGGGAGTTACTTTGGTGGAGTGGGACTTAGTTAAAGCTTAAAACACTGCACTGTGAGAAAGAATATTGTTTTTGAGATTGAGTCAAGAATACTAGTTATTTTCCCATAAAAAAAAAACACATTTTGTTAGCTATATGCCAATTTTAGACTTTAACGTGTGCAAGTGTATCTGAATGTGTATTTACAGTATGTATACCTGTGTATCTTTGTGTGTTTGAGTATCTATGTGAATGTCTATATGTTTGAGTGTATGTGTGTGTACAGGTCTGTGTGTGTGCTTGAGTGTATATGCGTTTGTCTATGTGTGAGAATGTGTTGTGCGTGCCTGTTTGAGTGCATATACTATATTTATGTGCTTGCACATATATTAAAGTATATTGTGGAACTTCTGAGGAACCCAGGAGCATCATATGCGGGCCATTTAATGACACTGGATACCTATCACTGGTGTGAACCTCACTAAAAAAAAGACCTGCTGCAGACAGGTAGGAAACCTTTTTTGCATATATTAGGTTTTACTTTTTAGTCTATCTGACTGCTATATTTACTTGAATAAGCAGCCACCCAGTTTGTTTGGCTTTGTTAGTTCTAGACTGACTGTGTGTTCTTTTAAATATATTAAGATGTGGTGGATGGTGGGAGCCATAAATATACTGTGTATATGTATGTATATATATATATATATATATATATATATATATATATATAGATAGTGAACCCCCATTAGAATAACCCACAAGCCACCACTGTCTGCCTGGCAGCCAAGGGAATTTTATTAAAGGGACATTATACACTAGATTTTTTCTTTGCATAAATGTTTTGTAGATGATCCATTTATATAGCCTATACAGGTTTTTTTAAAAAATGTTTTGATAGTTTTGCTTATTTTTAAATAACATTGTGCAGATTTTCAGACTCCTAACCAAGCCCCAACATTTTAGAATACTAATGTATACCTACTCCAGCTTGCTTCTGTTTGTGTAAAGGGTCTTTTCATATGCAGAGGAAGGGGGGGGGTCTGCTTTTCCCCTCTTTCAGTGGGTGTTCCAGTAACATTTAAACAGAGCTAAACTGTAAGCTTCTAAGTAAGTTTTTAAACAGTTTTATATTGGATTTTATATCAGTATCTGTGCATCTTAATCTTTATAGTAGTGTCTATAACATGCAGTTATATGACAATTAGTGTATACTGTCCCTTTAAAAGCCTCTGCTGATCACCAGTCTTAGTTGAGGATAGTTTGAAGGTTTTGTTGAGCTCATGGCCTGGATTCCTGACCTGGTGTGCTGCATATAAAATGTGAAGTGGAGAACTGGCCCGTCATACTCTCCAAAAGAGCCACACCTGTGACCTGAATTTTATTAGCTATTGCCAGGTATTTGTAATAGCTTCTATAACTAAACACTAATATAATCTTTCATTGTATACTTACATTGTTTAACTACCTGGATAGGTAGGAATCTGTCCAACGTGGAAACAGAACGCGGTCACAGTCTTAAGTGCGTATACATTATGTTCAGCAACCTGGATAAGCCGGAAAATGTAACGTATATGTATTATATAAGGTCCAAGTCACCATTTTCTCATACTTATCCCAACAGTAACTTCAATTGAATGAAGTCTAAGAGCAGCACTATCCTACATAGGAGAGCTATAGAAATGTTCTAGTAGTTCTTTGAACTTACAATGTGCCTCATATTTGTTACTCTTTGCTTATTCTAAAAAAAATGAGGCTGGCTGTTTATTCATTGACATATCTGTGACAGTTTTTATCTATTTATTTTCAGACATCTAATGGATATACAGATAGAAAACCCTTAAAACAAACTGCTTGGGACTGGAAAATGTTTAGATTTTGGAATATTTGTATCTTTAAAATGGGACAATTTAGGCAATTTAGTACAGTACTGTAATCATAAAGGTAATATTTGTTGTTTTAATAAGACAATTGCATTTTAGAACACACAAATAAAAAAGACACAGGCAGAGAAGATAGTGATTTAAAGGTGGGGAATATAGTAATTTCTGATAATTTTATTTTTTAAAGAAATATTAATTAAAAAGTTTGGGTTTCTCAATAAATTTGGATTTTGGAATTCTGGATTTGGGAATATGTACTTGTATGTGTGAAAAATGTTGTACAGGTATGTACTTATCTCTTCCATTTTCAATCGTATTAATACAATAGACAAAATGGCAATATGGGGAGGAGTTATTGATTATATCACTGATTAAACTGGCTTATGTTTATTGGGACCTGTGTGCAATTAAAGGGACACTGAACCCAATTTTTTTTCTTTTGTGATTCAGATAGAGCACGCCATTTTAAGCAACTTTCTAATTTACTCCTATTATCAAATTTTTTTCATTCTCTTGGTATCTTTATTTGAAATGCAAGAATGGAAGTTTAGATGCCGGCCCATTTTTGGTGAACAATCTGGGTTGTTCTTGCTGATTAGTGGATAAATTCATCCACCAATAAAAAGTGCATTCCAGAGTCTGAACCAAAAACAAGCTTAGATGCATTATTTTTCAAATAAAGGCCTAGATTTAGAGTTGGGCGGTAGCCGTCAAAACCAGCGTTAGAGGCTCCTAACGCTGGTTTTGGGCTACTGCTGGTATTTAGAGTCAGTCAGGAAAGGGTCTAACGCTCACTTTCCAGCCGCGACTTTTCCATACCGCAGATCCCCTTACGTCAATTGCGTATCCTATCTTTTCAATGGGATCTTTCTAACTCCGGTATTTAGAGTCGTGTCTGAAGTGAGCGTTAGAAATCTAACGACAAAACTCCAGCCGCAGAAAAAAGTCAGTAGTTAAGAGCTTTTTGGGCTAACGCCGGTTTATAAAGCTCTTAACTACTGTGCTCTAAAGTACACTAACACCCATAAACTACCTATGTACCCCTAAACCGAGGTCCCCCCACATCGCCGCCACTCTATTAAAATTTTGTAACCCCTAATCTGCCGACCGCACGCCGCTGCCACCTACATTATCCCTATGAACCCCTAATCTGCTGCCCCTAACATCGCCAACCCCTATATTATATTTATTAACCCCTAATCTGCCGCCCCCACTATCGCTGACCCCTGCATATTATTATTAACCCCTAATCTTCCGCTCCGTACACCGCTGCCACCTACATTATAGCTATGTACCCCTAATCTGCTGCGCCTAACACCGCCGACCCCTATATTATATTTATTAACCCCTAATCTGCCCCCCTCACCGTCGCCTCCACCTGCCTACACTTATTAACCCCTAATCTGCAGAGCGGACCGCATCGCTACTATAATAAAGTTATTAACCCCTAATCCGCCTCACTCCCGCCTCAATAACCCTATAATAAATAGTATTAACCCCTAATCTGCCCTCCCTAACATCGCCGACACCTAACTTCAAGTATTAACCCCTAATCTGCCGATCGGAGCTCACCGCTACTCTAATAAATTTTTTAACCCCTAAAGCTAATTCTAACCCTAACCCTAACACCCCCCCTAAGTTAAATATAATTTTATTCTAACGAAATAAATTAACTCTTATTAAATAAATTATTCCTATTTAAAGCTAAATACCTGTAAAATAAACCCTAATATAGCTACAATATAAATTATAATTATATTGTAGGTATTTTAGGATTAATATTTATTTTACAGACAACTTTGTATTTATTTTAACCAGGTACAATAGCTATTAAATAGTTAATAACTATTTAATAGCTAAAATAGTTAAAATAATTACAAAATTACCTGTAAAATAAATCCTAACCTAAGTTACAATTAAACCTAACACTACACTATCAATAAATTAATTATATAAAATACATACAATTATCTACAATTAAACCTAACACTACACTATAAATAAATTAATTAAATACAATATCTACAAATAAATACAATTAAATAAACTAACTAAAGTACAAAAAATAAAAAAGAACTAAGTTACAAAAAATAAAAAAATATTTACAAACATTAGAAAAATATTACAACAATTTTAAACTAATTACACCTACTCTAAGCCCCCTAATAAAATAACAAAGCCCCCCAAAATAAAAAAATGCCCTACCCTATTCTAAAATAAAAAAGTTCAAAGCTCTTTTACCTTACCAGCCCTGAAAAGGGCCCTTTGCGGGGCATGCCCCAAATAATTCAGCTCTTTTGCTTGTAAAAAAAACACATACAATACCCCCCCCCAACATTACAACCCACCACCCACATACCCCTAATCTAACCCAAACCCCCCTTAAATAAACCTAACACTAAGCCCCTGAAGATCTCCCTACCTTGTCTTCACCTCACTGGGTCCCGATCTGTCCAGAAGAGGGTCCGAAGTCTTGATCCAAGCCCAAGCGGGGGGCTGAAGAGTGACGTCCATCCTCGGGCTGAAGTCTGGATCCAAGCGGCGGCTGAA
Source organism: Bombina bombina (assembly GCF_027579735.1). NCBI lineage: Eukaryota > Metazoa > Chordata > Amphibia > Anura > Bombinatoridae > Bombina > Bombina bombina. Next base: position 742,603,825 of record NC_069500.1, read on the forward strand.
GTCGGAAGTCCATCATCAGGATGAAGTCTTCTATCAGGCCGCATCTTCAATCTTCTTTCTTCCGGAGCGGAGCGGAGCCATCTTCTTCCAAGCCGACGCGGAACATCCTCCTCAACCGACGCCTACTCGCCGAATGACGGTTCCTTTAAATGACGTCATCCAAGATGGCGTCCCTCGAATTCCAATTGGCTGATAGGATTCTATCAGCCAATCGGAATTAAGGTAGGAATATTCTGATTGGCTGATTCCATCAGCCAATCAGATTCAAGTTCAATCCGATTGGCTGATTGGATCAGCCAATCAGATTGAGCTCGCATTCTATTGGCTGATCGGAACAGCCAATAGAATGCGAGCTCAATCTGATTGGCTGATTGAATCAGCCAATCGGATTGAACTTGATTCTGATTGGCTGATTCCATCAGCCAATCAGAATTTTCCTACCTTAATTCCGATTGGCTGATAGAATCCTATCAGCCAATCTGAATTCGAGGGACGCCATCTTGGATGACGTCCCTTAAAGGAACCGTCATTCGTCGGGAAGTCGTCGGAAGAAGAAGATGGGTCCGCGGTAGAGGTCTTCAAGATGGAGCCGGTCCTCATCGGATGAAGATAGAAGATGCCGCTTGGAAGAAGATGGTTGCCGGTCCGGATCTACTCTTCTTCCCGGATAGGATGAAGACTTTGGAGCCTCTTCTGGACTTCTTCAGCCGTCTGATGATGGATGTCTAGCCCCCGCTTGGGCTTGGATGAAGATTTCAGAGCCTGGAACGATCGGTGATACCTGGCATGGTGAAGACAAGGTAGGAAGATCTTCAGGGGCTTAGTGTTAGGTTTATTTAAGGGGGTTTGGGTTAGATTAGGGGTGTGTGGGTGGTGGGTTGTAATGTTGGGTGGGGTATTGTATGTTTTTTTTTACAGGCAAAAGAGCTGAATTCCTTGGGGCATGCCACGCAAAGGGCCCTTTTAAGGGCTGGTAAGGTAAAAGAGCTTTGAACTTTTCTAATTTAGAATAGGGTAGGGCATTTTTTTTATTTTGGGGGTCTTTGTTATTTTATTAGGGGGCTTAGAGTAGGTGTAATTAGTTTAAAATTGTTGTAATTTTTTTCTAATGTTTGTAAATATTTCTTAATTTTTGTAACTTAGTTCTTTTTTATTTTTTGTACTTTAGTTAGTTTATTTAATTGTATTTATTTGTAGATATTGTATTTAATTAATTTATTTATAGTGTAGTGTTAGGTTTAATTGTAGATAATTGTAGGTATTTTATTTAATTAATTTATTGATAGTGTAGTGTTAGGTTTAATTGTAACTTAGGTTAGGATTTATTTTACAGGTAATTTTGTAATTATTTTAACTATTTTAGCTATTAAATAGTTCTTAACTATTTAATAGCTATTGTACCTGGTTAAAATAAATACAAAGTTACCTGTAAAATAAATATAAATCCTAAAATAGCTATAATATAATTATAATTTATATTGTAGCTATATTAGGGTTTATTTTACAGGTAAGTATTTAGCTTTAAATAGGAATAATTTATTTAATAAGAGTTAATTTATTTTGTTAGATTTAAATTATATTTAACTTAGGGGGGTGTTAGGGTTAGACTTAGCTTTAGGGGTTAATCAATTTATTACAGTAGCGGCGAGATTCGGTCGGCAGATTAGGGGTTAATAATTGAAGTTAGGTGTCGGCGATGTTAGGGAGGGCAGATTAGGGGTTAATACTATTTATTATAGGGTTATTGAGGCGGATTAGGGGTTAATAACTTTATTATAGTAGAGGTGCGGTCCGCTCGGCAGATTAGGGGTTAGTGTAGGCAGGTGGAGGCGACGTTGTGGGGGGCAAATTAGGGGTTAATAAATATAATATAGGGGTCGGCTGTGTTAGGGGCAGCAGATTAGGGGTACACAGAGATAATGTAGGTAGCGGCGGTTTACGGAGCAGCAGATTAGGGGTTACAAAAAATATGGAGGTGTCAGCGATAGCGGGGACGGCAGATTAGGGGTTAATAAGTGTAAGGTTAGGGGTGTTTAGACTCGGGGTACATGTTAGAGTGTTAGGTGCAGACGTAGGAAGTGTTTCCCCATAGACAACAATGGGGCTGCGTTAAGAGCTGAACGCTGCTTTTTTGCAGGTGTTAGGTTTTTTTTTCAGCTCAAAATGCCCCATTGTTTTCTATGGGGATATCGTGCACGAGCACGTTTTTGAAGCTGGCCTCGTCCGTAAGCACAGCTGGTATCTAGAGTTGCAGTGGCGTTAAATTATGCTCTACGCTCCCTTTTTGGAGCCTAACGCAGTGAAAACCCAGCCATTCTGTGAACTCTAAATACCAGCAGTATTTAAAAGGTGCGGGAGAAAAAAAGCACGCGTAGCTAACGCACCCCTTTGGCCGCAAAACTCTAAATCTAGGCGAAAGGTAGCAAGAGAACGAAGAAAAATTGATAATAAAAGTAAATTAGAAAGTTGCTTAAAATCGCATGCCCTATCTGAAGCACGAAATAACATTTTTGGGTTCAGTGTCCCTTTAACCAGTTGTGCTCCAAAACCATAAAGATATGTGAGTGTTTCTCTAAATGGTTTGAACAGGGGCATTGTGAGTATAGTGGGCATGTGTGAGTGTTGGTTTATTAATTTGAAAATATTAAAAGTGTTTATTATTTTTTCACTGCAATTGTGTGATCAGAAAGTGTTTGCATCAGTTTGGTCACTTCCTAACGTCTTCTAATATTGTGAGAGTAATGTCAGTGTGTTTTGTGCATACAGAAAACTAATGTTACACCCAAAACACTTTTGGGGCACCTGTATAATAAGTCCCAATTTGTTGTCTGGGGGTTTATAAAGACCCCGCCGCAACTCTTATAAATGTATTAACCCCTAAACCGCCGCTCCCGGACACCGCCGCAACCTACATTATACCTAGTAACCACTATCCTGCCCCCCCCCCCTATACCGCCGCCCTCTATAATAAAATTATTAAACCCTATCCTGCTGATCCCGCACCTCGCTGCAACTAAATAAATAGTTTAACCCCTAAACCGCCGCTCCCGGACCCCGCCGCAACCTATATTAAACTTATTAACCCCTACACCGTCGCCACCTATAATACATTTATTAACCCCTATCCTGCCCCCCCTACACCGCCGCCACTGTAATAAATTTATTAACCCCTAAACCTAAGTCTAACACTAACCCTAACACCCCCCTAACTTAAATATTAATTAAATAAATCTAAATAATATTTCTATTATTAACTAAGGCCTAGATTTGGAGTTTGGCGGTAGCCGTGAAAACCAGCGTTAGAGGCTCCTAACGCTGGTTTTAGGCTACCGCCGGTATTTGGAGTCATTCAAAAAAGGGTCTAACGCTCACTTTTCAGCCGCGACTTTTCCATACCGCAGATCCCCTTACGTCAATTGCGTATCCTATCTTTTCAATGGGATCTTTCTAACTCCGGTATTTAGAGTCGTGTCTGAAGTGAGCGTTAGAAATCTAATGACAAAACTCCAGCCGCAGAAAAAAGTCAGTAGTTAAGAGCTTTCTGGGCTAACGCCGTTTTATAAAGCTCTTAACTACTGTGCTCTAAAGTACACTAACACCCATAAACTACCTATGTACCCCTAAACCGAGGCCCCCCCAAATCGCCGACACTCGATTACATTTTTTTAACCCCTAATCTGCCGACCGCCACCTACGTTATACTTATGTACCCCTAATCTGCTGACCCCTATATTATATTTATTAACCCCTAACCTGCCCCCCACAACGTCGCAGCCAGCTACCTACAATAATTAACCCCTAATCTGCCGACCGCAAAGAGCCGCCACCTACATTATAGCTATGTACCCCTAATCTGCTGCCCCTAACACCGCCGACCCCTATATTATATTTATTAACCCCTAATCTGCCGAGCGGACCGCACCGCTACTATAATAAAGTTATTAACCCCTAATCCGCCTCACTAACCCTATAATAAATAGTATTAACCCCTAATCTGCCCTCCCTAACATCGCCGACACCTAACTTCAATTATTAACCCCTAATCTGCCGACTGGAGCTCACCGCTATTCTAATAAATGCATTAACCCCTAAAGCTAAGTCTAACCCTAACACTAACACCCCCCTAAATTAAATATAATTTAAATCTAACGAAATTAATTAACTCTTATTAAATAAATTATTCCTATTTAAAGCTAAATACTTACCTGTAAAATAAATCCTAATATAGCTACAATATAAATTATATTTATATTATAGCTATTTTAGGATTTATATTTATTTTACAGGTAACTTTGCATTTATTTTAAGCAGGTACAATAGCTAAAATAGTTAAAATAATTACAAAATTACCTGTAAAATAAATCCTAACCTAAGTTACAATTAAACCTAACACTACACTATCAATAAATTAATTATATAAAATACATACAATTACCTACAATTAAACCTAACACTACACTATCAATAAATTAATTAAATACAATACCTACAATTAAATACAATGAAATAAACTAACTAAAGTACAAAAAATAAAAGAGAACTAAGTTACAAAAAATAAAAAAATATTTACAAACATCAGAAAAATATTACAACAATTTTAAACTAATTACACCTACTCTAAGCCCCCTAATAAAATAACAAAGACCCCCAAAATAAAAAAATGCCCTACCCTATTCTAAATTACTAAAGTTCAAAGCTCTTTTACCTTACCAGCCCTGAACAGGGCCCTTTGCGGGGCATGACCCAAAGAATTCAGCTCTTTTGCCTGTAAAAACCCCCACATACAATACCCCCCCCCAACATTACAACCCACCACCCACATACCCCAAATCTAACCCAAACCCCCCTTAAATAAACCTAACACTAAGCCCCTGAAGATCTTCCTACCTTATCTTCACAATACCAGGTTCACCGATCGATCCAGAAGAGCTCCTCCGATGTCCTGATCCAAGCCCAAGCGAGGGGCTGAAGATGTCCATGATCCGCTGAAGTCATCATCCAAGTGGGAGCTGAAGAGGTCCATGATCCGGCTGAAGTCATCATCCAAGCGGGAGCTGAAAAGGTCCATGATCCGGCTGAAGTCTTCTATCAACGGCATCTTCAATCTTCTTTCTTCCGGATCCATCTTGCAGACCTCCGACGTGGAACATCCTGCTGGCGCGACGGACTACCGACGAATGAAGGCTCCTTTAAGGGACGTCATCCAAGATGGCGTCCCTCGAATTCCAATTGGCTGATAGGATTCCATCAGCCAATCAGAATCAAGTTCAATCCGATTGGCTGATCCGATCAGCCAATCAGATTGAGCTCGCATTCTATTGGCTGCTCCGATCAGCCAATAGAATGCAAGCTCAATCTGATTGGCTGATCGGATCAGCCAATCGGATTGAACTTGATTCTGATTGGCTGATTCCATCAGCCAATCAGAATTTTCCTACCTTAATTCCGATTGGCTGATAGAATCCTATCAGCCAATCGGAATTCGAGGGAAGCCATCTTGGATGACGTCCCTTAAAGGAACCGTCATTCTTCAGTTGGACGTCGTCGGAAGAAGATGGGTCCGTGCTGGATGTCTTCACGATGGAGCCGGTCCTCATCGGATGAAGATAGAAGATGCCGCTTGGAAGAAGATGGTTGCCGGTCCGGATCTACTCTTCTTCCCGGATAGGATGAAGACTTTGGACCCTCTTCTGGACTTCTTCAGCCGTCGGATGATGGATGTCTAGCCCCCGCTTGGGTTGGATGAAGATTTTGGAGCCAGGACCGATCGGTGTGATAGCCGGCAAAGTGAAGATAAGGTAGGAAGATCTTCAGGGGCTTAGTGTTAGGTTTATTTAAGGGGGGTTTGGGTTAGATTAGGGGTATGTGGGTGGTGGGTTGTAATGTTGGGGGGGGGGTATTGTATGTGTTTTTTTACAGGCAAAAGAGCTGAATTCTTTGGGGCATGCCCCGCAAAGGGCCCTGTTCAGGGCTGGTAAGGTAAAAGAGCTTTGAACTTTTGTAATTTAGAATAGGGTAGGGCATTTTTTTATTTTGGGGGGCTTTGTTATTTTATTAGGGGGCTTAGAGTAGGTGTAATTAGTTTAAAATTGTTGTAATATTTTTCTAATGTTTGTAAATATTTTTTTATTTTTTGTAACTTAGTTCTTTTTTATTTTTTGTACTTTAGTTAGTTTATTTCATTGTATTTATTTGTAGATATTGTATTTAATTCATTTATTGATAGTGTAGTGTTAGGTTTAATTGTAGGTAATTGTAGGTATTTTATTTAATTAATGTATTGATAGTGTAGTGTTAGGTTTAATTGTAGGCAATTGTAGGTATTTTATTTAATTAATGTATTGATAGTGTAGTGTTAGGTTTAATTGTAGGTAATTGTAGGTATTTTATTTAATTAATTTATTGATAGTGTAGTGTTAGGTTTAATAGTAACTTAGGTTAGGATTTATTTTACAGGTAAATTTGTAATTATTTTAACTATTTTAGCTATTAAATAGTTCTTAACTATTTAATAGCTATTGTACCTGGTTAAAATAATTACAAAGTTGCCTGTAAAATAAATATTAATCCTAAAATAGCTATAATATAATTATAACTTATATTGTAGCTATATTAGGATTTATTTTACAGGTAAGTATTTAGCTTTAAATAGGAATAATTTATTTAATAAGAGTTAATTAATTTCGTTAGATTTAAATTATATTTAATTTAGGGGGGTGTTAGTGTTAGGGTTAGACTTAGCTTTAGGGGTTAATGCATTTATTAGAATAGCGGTGAGCTCCAGTCGGCAGATTAGGGGTTAATAATTGAAGTTAGGTGTCGGCGATGTTAGGGAGGGCAGATTAGGGGTTAATACTATTTATTATAGGGTTATTGAGGCGGGAGTGAGGCGGATTAGGGGTTAATAACTTAATTATAGTAGCGGTGCGGTCCGCTCGGCAGATTAGGGGTTAATAAGTGTAGGCAGGTGGAGGCGACGTTGAGGGGGCAGATTAGGAGTTAATAAATATAATATAGGGGTCGGCGGTGTTAGGGGCAGCAGATTAGGGGTACATAAGTATAACGTAGGTGGCGGTGGCAGATTAGGGGTTAATTATTGTAGGTAGCTGGCTGCGACGTTGTGGGGGGCAGGTTAGGGGTTAATAAATATAATATAGGGGTCGGCGGTGTTAGGGGCAGCAGATTAGGGGTACATAAGTATAACGTAGGTGGCGGTCGGCAGATTAGGGGTTAAAAAAAATTAATCGAGTGGCGGTGATGTGGGGGGACCTCGGTTTAGGGGTACATAGGTAGTTTATGGGTGTTAGTGTACTTTAGAGTACAGTAGTTAGGAGCTTTATGAACCGGCGTTAGCCCAGAAAGCTCTTAACTACTGACTTTTTTCTGCGGCTGGAGTTTTGTTGTTAGATTTCTAACGCTCACTTTAGCCACGACTCTAAATACCGGAGTTAGAAAGATCCCATTGAAAAGATAGGATACGCAATTTACGTAAGGGGATCTGCGGTATGGAAAAGTTGCGGCTGAAAAGTGAGCGTTAGACCCTTTCCTGACTGACTCCAAATACCGGCGGTAGCCTAAAACCAGCGTTAGGAGCCTCTAACACTGGTTTTCACGGCTACCGCCAAACTCTAAATCTAGGCCTTAGGGTTTATTTTGAAGGTAAGTATTTAGTTTTAAATAGGATTAATTTAATTAATAATAGAAATATTATTTAGATTTATTAAATTAATATTTAAGTTAGGGGGATGTTAGGGTTAGACTTAGGTTTAGGCGTTAATAATTTTATTACAGTGGCGGCGGTGTAGGTGGGGCAGGATAGGGGTTAATAAATCTATTATAGGTGTAGGGGGGGCAGATTAGGGTTAATAAGTTTAATATAGGTTGCGGCGGGGTCCGGGAGCAGCGGTTTAGGGGTTAAACTTTTTATTTAGTTGTGGCGAGGTCCGGGATCGGCAGGATAGGGGTTAATAACTTTATTATAGAGGGCGGCGGTATAGGGGGGCAGTATGGGGTTACTAGGTATAATGTAGGTTGCGGCGGTGTCCGGGAGCGGCGGTTTAGGGGTTAATACATTTATTATAGTTGCGGCGGGGTCAGGGAGCGGCGGTTTAGGGGTTAACATATTTAGTACAGCTTGCAGTGGGCTCCGGGAGCGGCGGTTTAGGGGGTAATAACTTTATTTAGTTGCAGCGGTGTAGGGGGGGCAGATTAGGGGTGTTTAGACTCGGGGTACATGTTAGGGTGTTAGGTGTAGACAGCTCCCATAGAAATCAATGGGATGTCTGGCAGCAGCGAACTTGTACTTTCGCTATGGTCAGACTCCCATTGATTCCTATGGGATCCGCTGCCTCCAGGGCGGCGGATTGAAAACCAGGTACGCTGGGCCGGAAAAGTGCCGAGCGTACCTGCTAGTTTTTTGATAACTATCAAAAGTAGTCAGATTGTGCCACACTTGTGTGCGGAACATCTGGAGTGACGTAAGAATCGATCTGTGTCGGACTGAGTCCGGCGGATCAAAGCTTACGTCACAAAACTCTACTTTTTCCGGTCTCTAGCCTTTGATAACTAAGGCGAATCAGCCTCGCCACAAATACGCTGCGGAATTCCAGCGTATTTGAGGTTGACGGCTTGATAACTACTCCCCAAAGTATACAACAATGCATATAGGGGGCCCCATTACATATGCGGCGTTGCAGCAAAAGCCGGCAATGCCGGTCTTTGCGCGGTTTTGGTATCCAATATACAGCGTTGCATATGCATATAAATGCGGCACGTAAATTTTCACCCGTCGCCCGCAATTTTTACTCCCATAAGCTAACATGGGACCGCGTCGCAAATCGGTATCCAATATTAAGTGGCAAAAATGGAGAAATCTTGCTCCATTTTCACCTCACCACACAAAGGCAGCTGCAGCAAACATTGTGCTGAGCATGGGAGAACCGTAACTCCCGAAAATGCCTGCAAAAATAAACACCTAACGCATGTGCAATATATATCTACCTGTCAACTGCAATTCCCCACCTAAATAACTAATAAACGCCTAGATTTAGAGTTTTGTCGGTAACGACCCGCGTAGCTAACGCTGGCTTTATTCTGGCCGCATCTTTTAAATACCTCTGGTATTGAGAGTTCACAGAATGGCTGCGTTAGGCTCCAAAAAGGGAGCGTACAGGCATATTTACCGCCACTGCAACTCTCGATACCAGAGTTGCTTACGGACGCGGCCAGCTTCAAAAACGTGCTCGTGCACGATTCCCCCATGGAAAACAATGGGGCTGTTTGAGCTGAAAAAAAACCTAACACCTGCAAAAGAGCCGCGTTCAGCTCCTAACGCAGCCCCATTGTTTCCTATGGGGAAACACTTCCTACGTCTGCACCTAACACTCTAACATGTACCCCGAGTCTAAACACCCCTAACCTTACACTTATTAACCCCTAATCTGCCGCCCCCGCTATCGCTGACCCCTGCATATTATTTTTAACCCCTAATCTGCCGCTCCGTACACCCCCGCCACCTACATTATCCCTATGTACCCCTAATCTGCTGCCCTAACATCACCGACCCCTATATTATATTTATTAACCCCTAATCTGCCCCCCACAACGTCGCCTCCACCTGCCTACACTTATTAACCCCTAATCTGCCGAGCGGACCGCACCGCTATTATAATAAAGTTATTAACCCCTAATCCGCCTCACTAACCCTATAATAAATAGTATTAACCCCTAATCTGCCCTCCCTAACATTGTCGACACCTAACTTCAAACATTAACCCCTAATCTGCCGACTGGAGCTCACCGCTATTCTAATAAATGTATTAACCCCTAAAGCTAAGTCTAACCCTAACACTAACACCCCCCTAAGTTAAATATAATTTTTATCTAACGAAATAAATTAACTCTTATTAAATAACTTATTCCTATTTAAAGCTAAATACTTACCTGTAAAATAAATCCTAATATAGCTACAATATAAATTATAATTATATTATAGCTATTTTAGGATTTATATTTATTTTACAGGTAACTTTGTATTTATTTTAACCAGGTACAATAGCTATTAAATAGTTAATAACTATTTAATAGCTAAAATAGTTAAAATAATTACAAAATTACCTGTAAAATAAATCCTAACCTAAGTTACAATTAAACCTAACACTACACTATCAATAAATAAATTAAATAAACTACCTACAATTATCTACAATTAAACCTAACACTACACTATCAATAAATTAAATAAATACAATACCTACAATTATCTACAATTAAACCTAACACTACAATATCAATACATTATTTAAATACAATATCTACAAATAACTACAATGAAATAAACTAACTAAAGTACAAAAAATAAATAAGAACTAAGTTACAAAAAATAAAAAAATATTTACAAACATTAGAAAAATATTACAACAATTTTAAACTAATTACACCTACTCTAAGCCCCCTAATAAAATAACAAAGCCCCCCAAAATAAAAAAATGCCCTACCCTATTCTAAATTAAAAAAATTCAAAGCTCTTTTACCTTACCATCCCTGAACAGGGCCCTTTGCGGGGCATGCCCCAAAGAATTCAGCTCTTTTGCCTGTAAAAAAAACACATACAATACCCCCCCCCAACATTACAACCCACATACCCCTAATCTAACCCAAACCCCCCTTAAATAAACCTAACACTAAGCCCCTGAAGATCTTCCTACCTTATCTTCACCATACCAGGTTCACCGATCGGTCCTCGGAAGTGTTGATCCAAGCCCAAGCGGGGGGCTGAAGAGTGACGTCCATCCTCGGGCTGAAGTCTGGATCCAAGCGGCGGCTGAAGAAATCCATCATCGGGCTGAAGTCGGAAGTCCATCATCGGGATGAAGTCTTCTATCAAGCCGCATCTTCAATCTTCTTTCTTCTGGAGCGGAGCGTAGCCATCTTCTTCCAAGCCGACGCGGAACATCCTCTTCAATCGACGTCTAGACGACGAATGACGGTTCCTTTAAATGACGTCATCCAAGATGGCGTCCCTCGAATTCCGATTGGCTGATAGGATTCTATCAGCCAATCGGAATTAAGGTAGGACTATTCTGATTGGCTGATGGAATCAGCCAGTCAGAATCAAGTTCAATCCGATTGGCTGATCCAATCAGCCAATCAGATTGAGCTTGCATTCTATTGGCTGTTCCGATCAGCCAATAGAATGCAAGCTCAATCTGATTGGCTGATTGGATCAGCCAATCGGATTGAACTTGATTCTGATTGGCTGATTCCATCAGCCAATCAGAATTTTCCTACCTTAATTCCGATTGGCTGATAGAATCCTATTAGCCAATCGGAATTCGAGGGACACCATCTTGGATGACGTCCCTTAAAGGAACCGTCATTCGGCTAGTAGGCGTCGCTTGAAGAGGTTGGATCCGCGTCCGCTGGGAAGAAGAAGGCTCGGCTCCACTCCGGAAGAAAGAAGATTGAAGATGCGGCTTGATAGAAGACTTCATCCCGATGATGGACTTCCGACTTCATCCCGATGATGGATTTCTTCAGCCGTCGCTTGGATCCAGACTTCAGCCCGAGGATGGACGTCACTCTTCAGCCCCCCGCTTGGGCTTGGATCAAGACTTCGGACCCTCTTCTGGACCGATCGGATGACCCCGGCGAGGTGAACACAAGGTAGGAAGATCTTCAGGGGCTTAGTGTTAGGTTTATTTAAGGGGGGTTTGGGTTAGATTAGGGGTATGTGGGTGGTGGGTTGTAATGTTGGGAGGGGGTATTGTATGTTTTTTTTTTACAGGCAAAATAGCTGAATTCTTTGGGTCATGCCCCGCAAAGGGCCCTTTTAAGGGCTGGTAAGGTAAAAGAGCTTTGAACTTTTTTAATTTAGAATAGGGTAGGGCATTTTTTTTATTTTGGGGGTCTTTGTTATTTTATTAGGGGGCTTAGAGTAGGTGTAATTAGTTTAAAATTGTTGTAATTTTTTTCTAATGTTTGTAAATATTTTTTTATTTTTTGTAACTTAGTTCTTTTTTATTTTTTGTACTTTAGTTAGTTTATTTAATTGTATTTATTTGTAGGAATTGTATTTCATTTATTTATTGATAGTGTAGTGTTAGGTTTAATTGTAGATAATTGTAGGTATTTTATTTAATTAATTTATTGATAGTGTAGTGTTAGATTTAATTGTAACTTAGGTTAGGATTTATTTTACAGGTAGTTTTGTAATTATTTTAACTATTTTAGCTATTAAATAGTTCTTAACTATTTAATAGCTATTGTACCTGGTTAAAATAAATACAAAGTTACCTGTAAAATAAATATAAATCCTAAAATAGCTATAATATAATTATAATTTATATTGTAGCTATATTAGGATTTATTTTACAGGTAAGTATTTAGCTTTAAATAGGAATAATTTATTTAATAAGAGTTAATTTATTTCGTTAGATTTAAATTATATTTAACTTAGGGGGGAGTTAGTGTTAGTGTTAGACTTAGCTTTGGGGGTTAATACATTTATTAGAATAGCGGTGAGCTCCAGTCGGCAGATTAGGGGTTGATGTTTGAAGTTAGGTGTCGGCGATGTTAGGGAGGGCAGATTAGGGGTTAATACTATTTATTATAGGGTTATTGAGGCGGGCGTGAGGCGGATTAGGGGTTAATAACTTTATTATAGTAGCGGTGAGATCCGCTCGGCAGATTAGGGGTTAATAAGTGTAGGCAGGTGGAGGCGACGTTGAGGGGGGCAGATTAGGGGTTAATAAATATAATATAGGGGTCGGCGGTGTTAGGGGCAGCAGATTAGGGGTACATAGCTATAATGTATGTGGCGGCGCTTTGCGGTCGGCAGATTAGGGGTTAATTATTGTAGGTAGCTGGCGGCGACGTTGTGGGGGGCAGATTAGGGGTTAATAAATATAATATAGGGGTACATAAGTATAACGTAGGTGGCGGGCGGCAGATTATGGGTTAAAAAAATGTAATCGAGTGGCGGCGATGTGGGGGGCCTCGGTTTAGGGGTATATAGTTAGTTTATGGGTGTTAGTGTACTTTAGAGCACAGTAGTTAAGAGCTTTATGAACCGGCGTTAGCCCAGAAAGCTCTTAACTACTGACTTTTTTCTGCGGCTGGAGTTTTGTCGTTAGATTTCAAGCGCTCACTTCAGCCACGACTCTAAATACCGGAGTTAGAAAGATCCCATTGAAAAGATAGGATACGCAATTGACGTAAGGGGATCTGCGGTATGGAAAAGTCGCGGCTGGAAAGTGAGCGTTAGACCCTTTCCTGACTGACTCCAAATACCGGCGGTAGCCTAAAACCAGCGTTAGGAGCCTCTAACGCTGGTTTTCACGGCTACCGCCAAACTCTAAATCTAGGCCAAAGTTTTTTAACCCCTATATCCGCCATCAAACACACACCGCAACTAAAGATAAAATATTAACCCCTAAATCCGTCAACCCCAACATTGCAAACTACCTAATAAAACTATTAACCCCTAATCCGCCATTAAACCACAACGCAAACTACCTATTAAAATATTAACCCCTAAACCGCCAAAGCCCACAATGCAAATGACCTATTAAAGTATTAACCCCTAAAATGCCCAAGCCCACAATGCAATAAACCTATTAAAGTATTAACCTCTAAATCGCCAAAGCCCACAACGCAAATAAATAATTAAATTACTAAGCCCCCTAACCTAACACCCTCTAACCTAACACCCCATAAATGAACCCAAATTACCTAAATTACAAAATACTAAAGTTACTAACTATTAAAATTAAAAACCTAATATTGCTTTAAAAAAAAAAAAAAAAAGTATAAATTAAAGGGACAGTCTAGTCAAAATTTAAATTCTGGTGTAGACTGTCCCTTTAAGCTAAAATTACAGAAAAAAAAAAAAAAATCTAAGGTTACAGAAAATAAAAAACAAAATTATCAAGTTTTAAAAAATTATACCTAATCCCTATTATTAGGTATAATCCCTATGAAAAGAAAGAAGATTGAAGATGCGGCTTGATAGAAGACTTCATCCCGATGATGGACTTCCAACTTCATCCCGATGATGGATTTCTTCAGCCGCCGCTTGGATCCAGACTTCAGCCCGAGGATGGACGTCACTCTTCAGCCCCCTGCTTGGGCTTGGATCAAGACTTCGGACCCTCTTCTGGACCGATCGGATGACCCCGGCGAGGTGAACACAAGGTAGGAAGATCTTCAGGGGCTTAGTGCTAGGTTTATTTAAGGGGGGTTTGGGTTAGATTAGGGGTATGTGGGTAGTGGGTTGTAATGTTGGGGGGGGTATTGTATGTTTTTTTTTACAGGCAAAAGAGCTGAATTCTTTGGGTCATGCCCCGCAAAGGGCCCTTTTAAGGGCTGGTAAGGTAAAAGAGCTTTGAACTTTTGTAATTTAGAATAGGGTAGGGCATTTTTTTATTTTGGGGGTCTTTGTTATTTTATTAGGGGGCTTAGAGTAGGTGTAATTAGTTTAAAATTGTTGTAATTTTTTTCTAATATTTGTAAATATTTTTTTATTTTTTGTAACTTAGTTCTTTTTTATTTTTTGTACTTTAGTTAGTTTATTTAATTGTATTTATTTGTAGGAATTGTATTTAATTTATTTATTTATTGATAGTGTAGTGTTAGGTTTAATTGTAGATAATTGTAGGTAGTTTATTTAATTTATTTATTGATAGTGTAGTGTTAAGTTTAATTGTAACTTAGGTTAGGATTTATTTTACAGGTAATTTTGTAATTATTTTAACTATTTTAGCTATTAAATAGTTCTTAACTATTTAATAGCTATTGTACCTGGTTAAAATAAATACAAAGTTACCTGTAAAATAAATATAAATCCTAAAATAGCTATAATATAATTATAATTTATATTGTAGCTATATTAGGATTTATTTTACAGGTAAGTATTTAGCTTTAAATAGGAATAATTTATTTAATAGGAGTTAATTTATTTCGTTAGATTTAAATTATATTTAATTTAGGGGGGTGTTAGTGTTAGTGTTAGACTTAGCTTTGGGGGTTAATACATTTATTAGAATAGCGGTGAGCTCCAGTCGGCAGATTAGGGGTTAATGTTTGAAGTTAGGTGTCGGCGATGTTAGGGAGGGCAGATTAGGGGTTAATACTATTTATTATAGGGTAATTGAGGCGGGAGTGAGGCGGATTAGGGGTTAATAACTTTATTATAGTAGCGGTGAGATCCGCTCGGCAGATTAGGGGTTAATAAGTGTAGGCAGGTGGAGGCAACGTTGAGGGGGGCAGATTAGGGGTTAATAAATATAATATAGGGGTCGGCGGTGTTAGGGGCAGCAGATTAGGGGTACATAGCTATAATGTAGGTGGCGGCGCTTTGCGGTCGGCAGATTAGGGGTTAATTATTGTAGGTAGTTGGCGGCGACGTTGTGGGGGGCAGATTAGGGGTTAATAAATATAATATAGGGGTCGGCGGTGTTAGGGGCAGCAGATTAGGGGTACATAAGTATAACGTAGGTGGCGGTCGGCAGATTATGGGTTAAAAAAATTTAATCGAGTGGCGGCGATGTGGGGGGGGGGGGCTCGATTTAGGGGTATATAGGTAGTTTATGGGTGTTAGTGTACTTTAGAGCACAGTAGTTAAGAGCTTTATGAACCGGCGTTAGCCCAGAAAGCTCTTAACTACTGACTTTTTTCTGCGGCTGGAGTTTTGTCGCTAGATTTCTAACGCTCACTTCAGCCACGACTCTAAATACCGGAGTTAGAAAGATCCCATTGAAAAGATAGTATACGCAATTGACGTAAGGGGATCTGCGGTATGGAAAAGTTGCGGCTGGAAAGTGAGCGTTAGACCCTTTCCTGACTGACTCCAAATACCGGCGGTAGCCTAAAACCAGCGTTAGGAGCCTCTAACGCTGGTTTTCACGGCTACCGCCAAACTCTAAATTTAGGCCAAAGTTTTTTAACCCCTATATCCGCCATCAAACACACACCGCAACTAAAGATAAAATATTAACCCCTAAATCCGTCAACCCCAACATTGCAAACTACCTAATAAAACTATTAACCCCTAATCCGCCATTAAACCACAACGCAAACTACCTATTAAAATATTAACCACTAAACCGCCAAAGCCCACAATGCAAATTACCTATTAAAGTATTAACCCCTAAAATGCCCAAGCCCACAATGCAATAAACCTATTAAAGTATTAACCTCTAAATCACCAAAGCCCACAACGCAAATAAATAATTAAATTACTAAGCCCCCTAACCTAACACCCTCTAACCTAACACCCCCTAAATGAACCCAAATTACCTAAATTACAAAATACTAAAGTTACTAACTATTAAAATTAAAAACCTAATATTGCTTTTTTTTTAAAAAAAATAAGTATAAATTAAAGGGACAGTCTAGTCAAAATTTAAATTCTGGTGTAGACTGTCCCTTTAAGCTAAAATTACAGAAAATAAAAAAAATCTAAGGTTACAGAAAATAAAAAACAAAATTATCAAGTTTTAAAAAATTATACCTAATCCCTATGAAAATTAAACCCCCCCCAAATAAAAACACCCCCTAATCTAAGAATAAACTACCAGTAGCCCTTAAAAGGGCTTTTCCAGGGCATTGCCCCAAGATAAACAGCTCTTTTACATTCAAAATACACAAAGACCCCCCTAACAGTAAAACCCCCTTCCCACAAAACCCCCCAAATAAAAAACCTAACACTAAAAAACTTAAACTACCCATTGCCCTCAAAGGGGCATTTGTTTGGGCATTGCCCTTAAAAGGGCATTTAGCTTTTTTACGCATTGCCCACCCTAATCTAAAAAAAAACAAAAAAAAAAAAAAACTCCTAAGTCTAACCCCCACGTTGGTACTCACCATTCCTGAAGACCGGCAGAGAAGGTCCTGTCCCATGTGGTGAAGTCTTCTTCCAAGCAGCGACCTCTTCTTTCTTCTTCCAGGAACAATCCGACACGGAGCAGAGGGCAGAGCTAAAGACCGATGACCGCAGAGCTGAAGACCGACGACCCTGGAACTGAAGACTGGTGACCGAGGAGCCATGGAACATGGAGGATCCTCTTGGTATGATCGCCGCCATACACTGAATAGTGAATTCAAGGTATGCGATTAAAAATGGCATCAATTGAATTCCTATTGGCAGATTTGATTAGCTAATAGGATTTGAGTACCTCTCACCCTATTGGCTGATTTGAATTTGAAGAATCAGCCAATAGGAATTCAAGGGATGCTATTTTTAATCACGTACCTTGAATTCACTATTCAGTGTATGGCGGAGATCGTACGAAGAGGATCCTCCATGCTTCATGGCTCTGCGGTCACTAGTCTTCAGTTCCAGGGTCTCCGGTCTTCAGTTCCAGGGTCGCCGGTCTTCAGTTCCAGGGTTGCCGGACTTCAGCTCTGCGGTCATCGGTCTTCAGCTTCGCCCGATTGTTCCTGGAAGAAGAAAGAAGAGGTCACCACTTGGAAGAAGACTTCACCGCATGGGGCAGGAGTAAGTACCAACCTGGGGGTTAGGGTTTTTTTTTAAAACATTTTTTTTAATTTAGATTAGGGTGGGCAATGGGGGGGTTTGGTGGGTGGGGGGTTTTACTGTTAGGGGGGACTTTGTGTATTTTGAATGTAAAAGAGCTGTTTATCTTGGGGCAATGCCCTGCAAAAGCCCTTTAAAGCGCTACTGGTAGTTTATTCTTAGATTAGGGGGTGTTTTTATTTTGTGTGGGCTTTTTTATTTTAATAGGGATTAGGTATAATTTTTAAAAATGTGATAATTTTGTTTCTTAGGTTTTTTATTTTCTGTAATTGTAGCTTATTTTTGGAAGACGTGTTAGACTGTTACAGGAAATATGATATTTTTTGTATTTTTCTTAGGCGCCGGCAGTTTCTAAAGTGCCGTAAGTCACTAACGACTCCAGAAATTTGTATTTGCGCTCATTTTTAGACATTACTAGTTTATCCGACTTACAGCACTTTATGAACTGTAATCTCGCCCAGAATTGTCATTTTACAAGTTTTGATGGGATTAGACTAGAAGTAGGGCATGTTAAATTGCACTCAGCCATGTATAAACAGTAACACACAATGTACTATTTCAAGTTGTAGGTCGTACATTTTAGCCAAAGCATCTCAATGCGCCCAATACTTTTTTTTATAGCGGCCTATTTAATGGATTGTACATGGTGTTACAAGTGGTAGGTTAAAGGGACAGTAAAGTCAACGTTTTTCTTTCATGATTCAGATAGAGAATGCAATTTTAAATAATTTTGCAATTTACTTCTATTATCAAATTAGCTTTGTTCTTTTGGTATCCTGTGTTACAATGTAAAACTATGTAGGATGGTAGGAGATCAGAAGCGAGCAAATGTCTTTAGCAGTCTATAGCAACAGTGTATGTAACTATGTATAACACTGCTATAAACAATGTTGCAAACACTGCCAGATAGCTAAAGACATGTGCACGCTCCTGAACAATCCTAGGAGAACTAAGCGAAATTTGATAATAGTAGAAAATTGGGAAGTTGTTTAAAACTTCATGATCTATCAAATCCATTTAAGTTTAAATTTAATTTTACTGTCTCTTTAGATGATAAATGTTAACGCTCCATTCGTAGTCTGGCTCTAAATGTGGAATTGTAATATCAAGGATCTAAAATTTTGTTATGTTTCTGAAAATTACATTTTTACATTATAATGCTGCATACGGATATTGATTTTCCCTTTATTTCAGATAACAACATTATTGTGATGTTTCAATGTGAAATCTTAGTAAAATATAGAAAAATATATTGGAAAAAAAACAAAAAACAAACTTTTATTAAAGGCAACACAACATTCTCACTCACAAAAGCCACAAAACGGAAAGTTTTATATGATTGTTCAAAAGTCTTTGATGATGTCATACTATTTAACATTAAAATGACAACATTGATTAATTCATAAATCATATTAACACTCATTACATGATGCAAACGATTATATTTCAAAGAAAAATTGAATACCCTTGTCTATCATACTATACAACCTTCAAATAATTACCAGGCAGGTATTTCTATGGTTTAGTGCAATAATAGGGTCAAAGCAAGATAATAAACATATAGGGGCCGATTTTTCATCGGCCTGTCCGACATGACATACGCTGTCGGCATTTATCATTGCACAAGCAGTTCTGGTGAACTGCTTGTGCAATGCCGCCTCCTGCAGATTCGCAGCCAATCGGCCGCTAGCAGGGGGTGTCAATCAACCCGAACGTATAGGATTGGGAGGATTGATGTCCGGAGCAGGCGGACCAGTTATGAATCAGCTGCTTAATAACTGCTGTTTCGGAAACAGAGGCATCAAACTGCATTCGGAGCTTGATAATTTGTCCCCATTAAGGATATTTTTTTTTTTTAATAAATGTGTTTTCATGCATTTGTTTTTACCTTATAATGGTAGAATCATTTTATACTTTTCAGTTATTTTATATCAATGATCCTCAACCTCAATGTAACACAGAATTGAGTATGAGGATAAATGGAGGTAAATTACATTTTTGTGTATAAACTTTCTTTATATTGAAACTCAAATTGAAGAATATTACATCTATAAATCCCATCCACCTATATACACACAATATATATACATACATATCCTTGTTCACAGTATTTTCATTTTTATATTATTATATTATAATAACAGATCCCTCTTTGTGTCACATATAAAACTAAAATAAGGGTTATTATAGTAATAAATATGCCAGTGGTGTCCATAAGGAAAAAATTGTTGTGAACCATTTTACTAGGTAGTCACAATTTGTTTTGGTTTGCTATTGCTATAGCAAGGTCTTGTTGTTAGGTGAGAAGATCCTGACATAAAACAGCAGTGTAGGTATACTGCAGGGCTTAGGCTGACCAGTATACATAATGTTCCTGAAAACCACAATCCCTAGAATAGGGATGGACGAATGTGTAAATTTACGAATTTGAATGTTAGAACGAATGTTATTACCGAAATTCGAATTACAAATCCGAATGTTGATACGAACGAATATTCTTAAAAATTCTATAATCGAATGCTATTTACAGTTTTCGAATGCCACTTTCGAATTTGAATGTTTATAATTAGATCGAATGTCCACATTCGAAATTTCGAATTTATCATTCTATTTAACAAATACTATTCAGGAGTTCAATAGCTCATGTGGTAGAGAATCTAGTAAATTGATACATAATAGATACAAATATATCAATTCGAATGTTTCTATTTCGATCAAATATTGCATAATTCGAATATTACATTTAAAGAAAGCATTAGAAATATATTGATTCAAATTTTTCAAAACGAATATTTTCAAATCTAGTCAGAAAGTTCTAAACCAAACATTCGAAAATCGAATGTTAGAATGTTATGTAAAGATTAGAAATTTGATTCGAACGAATGTGATACAATTCATTTCATTTTTCGAATGTTGAGAAACATTCGCCCATCCCTACCCTAGAGTAGTGTTTTATAGTAAAAATAGAAATTACAACACATCAGAAATATTTAGTGAATAGGGAAATCCTGCAAGAGGGGACAAATGGACCTGGAATTGTGTTCCTTATGTCTTTGTATAATACCCTTTTCAATCACTCTTTCCAGAAGTAAAGTTTTACAGCGTTATAAGTTGAAAGTAAAATGTTTGTGTGTGAGCGAAAGCTGTGGAGTGCTAACTTCAGGACTTCAGATATCACGACTGGGTTAACTTATCCCCATATACTTTAATAGAGCGCACAAACTGAAAAAGCCTTAAAGCTTCTTGCTCTTGCGTAAACCATACATCGTGTTAGACCAACTGCGCTAACCCAAAGATAGTTATGAATATTTTACATTCCAATGTTCTATTTATTTTTCTCTTAAAGTGAAGGTAAAGTTTCAACTATCCCTATACAACATCAATTTACTCACAGTTAAAACATTATAATCGCTAACTTCTTTTCTGAAAAATAATATATATTTATATAATAAAGATCTTTAAAATCACCCTACTGTGCCGTTCCTCTCTCCTCCCATCAGCCATATATATATATAGATATAGGAATATCTATTTAAAAATATATAGAACATTTTCCCCTATGTGAAGAACATTGGAATGTAAAATACAGTACATACACAGTAAAACACATTATTAAATAGATACATACACAAATTTAGACATGTATATCTATCTATCTATCTATATATGATTCGCTTGTTTGGATCTGTGATTACTGCCACTCGGCAGTTTAAAGATAATACCTGTCCTGATGAAGGCCCAACTGAGGGCCGAAACGTCGACCATGTATTAAAGTTCTAAGAATAAAGAAAATATTTGTCTCTATACAAACCCTGAGAGTGCCCTTCTTCCACACTGTTCTCTAACTATCTCTCATAAGGATTGCACCCAGGTTGTGGCTGCCCCACCTGGTTGGAGTGCTGGGCTATATGCTATTTGGACTTTTTATATATATATATATATATATATATATATATATATATATATATATACCTTTTAATCCTTATAATGTTTTTTAATAATTATATGATTTTTTTTTATTAGACAGTGTATATATGAGTGTAAATGCTTAGCTTAATGTATTTGTTGTATTTGAAGCAACTTTTTATTTAGCCATAACCCTTAACGCAAGGACTTCAGTTGTGCTAACCTAAGGAGCACAAATTTAGTTTGCGCTTGCGCAGTTGCATTTACTTTAACTTTTTAATACTCACACAAGTTAATATAGTTTCAATATTGTGTGTGCCCTAACGTTAGTGCGCCACTAGTAAACTAGAATTGAGAAGCTTTCATCCTTTATTTGGAATCATAAACCATCAGTATTTTACAGTAGCTGTAAAATAATACTCATTTGTAAGTATTATAAATATAACCTTTGGCAATTTTATTTCTAAGTAATCAACCATCGGTTTATTTGAGTTTTACTCAAACTATCACTCTTTGGGGCCTATCTATCAAGCTCCGAATGGAGCTTGATGCCCCGTGTTTCTGGCGAGCCTGCAGGCTCGCCAGAAACAGCAGTTATGAAGCAGCGGTCACAAAGACCGCTGCTCCATAACCTGTCTGCCTGCTCTGAGCAGGCGGACAGACACCGCTAGAAATCAACGCGATCGAGTACTATCGGGTTGATTGACACCCCCCTGCTGGCGGCCCATTGGCCTCGAGTCTGCAGGGGGCGGCATTGCACCAGCAGCTCTTGTGAGCTGCTGGTGCAATGCTGAATACGGCGAGCGTATTGCTCGCCGTATTCAGCGAGGTCTGGCGGACCTGATCCGCACTGTCGGATCAGGTCCGCCAGACTTTGATAAATTGGGGTCTTAATCTGCAATCAAACTACCGAGGTTTCTACTTCCAGTTAAAAATCAAAATAAACTTTTATGATTCAGATAGAGCGTGCAATTTTAAGATACTTTCCAATTTACTTTCATTATCAAAGTTTGATTTTAAAATACACACTTTCTGGGGAACCTACTGAGTATGTGCACAAGTTCACAGGGTATATGTATACTAGTCTATGATTGGCTAATGTCTGTCACTTGATACAGGGGTCCGGAAAATGGGAGAGATAATAAAAATTGTCAGAAAAAAATCTACTGCTTATTTGAAATTCAGAGTAAGTGCTATTGCATTGTCTTTTTATTATGTACTTGTTAATTATGCAATTCTACTGCATTGATTTGTTGTGAGCATTTCAGCTGACAGCCTTTCACTTAAGTGCTTAATCTTCAAGTGTTTCTGTCAATAAAGGGCCATACTGTTAAAGATCTTGGAATTGATTATATTTGACTGTATATTGCTAAAATAAAGGCTTGTAGTGGTTGCACATGTAGTAAACAAGGCCTGCTAGGGAGAGAGGAAGAGTCTATATTACTGCTAGAATAAGATGTTTTACTACACAGGGATATTCTAATGTAGAAATAAAATGGCCTTTGGGCTCCATGTACTAAGATGTGTGTGAGGTCTTCGTGACTATTTACGTCTAAATTTCTGCGTGCGGATCAATAACCGTATGTACTATGCCACGAATCCATTGAAAACCTTATATTAACAAACGTCGAGCGAAGTTGTCTGCAACTCTTGAATTCTCGTCTTTTTTGTAGCTAGAAAATACTCGCTCGACATAAATCTCGCACAAAACAGTAATTACTAAACTAACACACAAAAGTAAATAGTGGCACTACTCGGGCTTTTCCTCATTAACTTTATTTACATATATATTAATATGGTTCATATGTATTAATTGTGTCAGTCTATAGAGGAAATGGTGCTTGTGCACAAAGTCAATCCAACCGAAAGGAAAATTGATATAAAGGATACCAAAATTCCAAAAGTATGCACTTGTAGCACTCTGGGCCCTAAACTGAGGGGCAGGAATTCCCAACAGGGTTTTAAAATATAACTTTTATTTATTAAAATTAAAAAAACAAATTGTTGGTTAAAAATACACACACAATTAAAATACACACCAGTACCATATTCTAGTGGTATTACGTTTATAAGATCACAAACTGTTAAGATTAGGCCTGTATATATTCACAATTATAAGTGATCTACATTGTAACAGATAACGTCCGCTAAATACTGTTGCAATAGGAATTGAAACAAACAGTTATAGAGAGATGTGATTTGGGTAAGTTTTAATCAAACTAGTCCATAATGCCTATCCGGTATGTTAGTGTCTCATTGAAGTCAGAGTATCTAGAGGTTGCTAAATTGGTTTAGCTTCACCTATCTTATATTTATTCAGGTTCCTAAATGGAATATGTCAGTATACTTGATAGTAGTATGTCAATAATATCTAGTATCTACTCAATATTACTAAAAGAACCTGAGATATATCAATTCCAGTGTGAGGTGGATCTGCAGCTCAGATTACAATAACTTCCAGAATTACTCAATCAACTAGTGTGAACTTGTATTGTATTCAAACTAATAACAACCCTTCCATTATAACTTTAAACAACTACTGCCATGTAAATCACGACTGAAATATCAGTAACATATGCTAGTTTAGATTCTATATTAGGCAGTTGTCAATGTTCGTTTTGTATTATGAGTGTGTAATGTCACCTTACATAAATTGAGCTGATTCTTGCATAAACCGGACTATATACAGTATATATTGTGTGTTAAAGAATATTTTCTTTAATCACAGTAGACTTGTGTCGTCTTTATCAGACATCCACTCTATTCAATTGCTGTATATATATAGTGAGGTTAGGTCTAGCACAACCCAAGCTCTATATAGTGTGTATTGTACGTTAGAGAGTCTTTTAGTGGATCAGCTGGACAGTACTAGCCCGGTCCGCAGGCACAGATCTACAATCATTCACTAATCACTGAATTATTCAGGCACACATCATTATATCTCTCTTGAAAAGGTTAAGTTATAAGTTTGACTAAGTCTGGCACAACCCAGGCTACATATTATGTTACTGTTATAAGTTCCGTGAACCGCGGTGCCTCCCCACAGCTAATGCTGAATCACACGAGCTGAGCAACACTCTTTCAGCTAAGATTGAAAATCCTCTGTGAATAAACACAGAAAGTTAGCATTTTATTGTCTATTATCCACTGTATTCACAGGCTGTATAAGGTTAAGCTAAGTCTGGCACAACCCAGACTATGTATATTGTATGTATTACGTTAAACAAGCCTTGTAGTGGATCAGCACGGCAGTTACTGCCCGGTAAGCAAATGCAAACTAACAGTCATTCATTGCTCTCAGGTTTCATCAGGCACGCACCACTGCTCACATTATAAGAACCTTAATATTCAAGTAAACATAGTTTTTCTCTTTTATGTTAAATTAAATTAAATACCCAGAAGGCAACTAGTATTGTTATCGTACTAGGGTACAGATCATAGCCATACCACTAGAATAAAACCCCAAATCACTCAGTAATGATTTTATATATAAAGTGCAATCTTAGCGGCACATAGGTATATGGTACTGGGCGGTTAAAAAGACACAAAAAAGATCGAGTGTGAAAGAATCAGCACTCTCCCCTGATGCGTTTCGCCCGATAGGGCTTTATCAAAGGCAGCGAGCCGCCAAATTTTTGGGGATTTAAACCCTGCAAACCGGAAGTCCCGCCCTTGCTCCACTCTGATTGAGTAAAAGTCATGTATATGTATGTTGATTGACATTTCTATGGACCAATCATAAAATCAAATTTACGTACTTAGAGTCAATACTGAGTTTGAAAGATGAATATCATGTAATAACCTAATAATAGCCTCTGAGTTATGATGATATTACCAAATAAAATTGTAATTATGAAAACTAATTGTGTAGCATCATTATACAGCACTCAGAGTCAAGTGCCCTCTATTTTGATGTATATATGTTTTGATGTATATATTTATTTGTCTTTAAAGTCTATCGTTACCAGAAAATTTTTATCATTTAAATTAAATATCATGTTAGTCTTATACATAATAGTTCTATATAACACTGATGAGTTCATGTGCCATATGGGTATTAATATCCAAAATGCCTATCATAAGATACAGATTCATTTTATACTCTGTATAGTTGAGTCCTGTATGAGATCATACTAAAGTGACTATGGGTCTGTGCTGGAAATGGGGATCAGTGCCCAGTGCATATATATCGATGCTTCTAATAACTGAAATAAATATCTGTGAAGATTCACCTTGTGATGTGTAAATAAATAATATTTAACAGTGTTTAAGAAAAAAGGGGTGAAGATTTATAATTAATAATGCTCATCTTCAGTGAAGGTCTAAGTGTAATCAAATAGGTTGAATACGTGGTACTTAGGTAAAATCATTCTGTTCTTGCAGATGATTGTGTGTTAAGAATTTTTAAAAAAAACCTGTGAATAAAATTCAAACCCAAAATAATAGTGTAGTGAAAAACAAGGAAGGGTGGATTATCAGTATAGTGGCGTAAAAACATAATCATGATTTATGCCACTCGGGTAGGTCAAGGACTCTAATGTGTAATATCATACCTTTATTGTTTGACTCACTTGCTCTTATGATGCAAATACTGTTTGCAATGTTTTCATTCCCAGAATTTATTGTTAACTGTTCTTTTAATGTTATCAGTTCATACTTAGGATATACTCTCTTATATTCAAGAGTGTGTCCCGTATTATAGCTGTTATAAATTATTAACAGAAAACTTCCTTCATTTTAAGTAAGATGTAAGATATTCAGTATACACATTTTGTATTTTTGATTTTTATTAATATATCCATTTATTTAAGTGTACACTATGAACCCTAAAATTAAGGTGGATGTCTATTAGTAATGTTCCAGGATAGTTCTTCACCTCTGTATAAAATATTAATATGTTATTAAGTGCTAGATGGTATCAGACATTTTCTACTTTTTTTCTTTATTTTTTCGAACATTATTAATACATACATGTGGTTTTAAATCACTGCTTGTGTATATTTATGGTCATTTACAGATAGACATAAAGATTATTTTGTTCATTGAGACCCCAAGGTTGAACCGAGTTTAATAGGTAGATCCAACGGCTTTCAGACTTTAGTAGTGTGGTTTCCAAGTCTCCCCCTCGGAACCCCAGACTCACTTTCTCAATGCCCCAACACAGTAGATCTTTCTGGTTAGAATTATGCTGTTTTAAAAAGTGTGCTGCTACACTGGTTAGGGTTTTAAGATCTTCTTTGTCTTTGGCGGCATTTTTGATGTTTCTGAGATGTTCAAGAAGCCTAATTCTCAGTTTCCTGGTAGTCATACCCACATAATACAAATTGCATGTACACTGTAGTACATATATAACGCTCTCAGTGTTACAGCTAATGTATCTCTTAATTTTGTGTTTCTTCCCAAATCTGTCCTCAATTTCAGTGGTATTTTTCATAAAACTGCAAGTACTGCAATTTCCACATTTGTGGGCTCCTGGATTGAAGGAAGAAATGGTCTTTTTCCTTTGAAAATGACTGCTTGTCACAATATCTTTAATGTTCTTAGTTCTCCTAAATCCAAAAGACGGAGTTGTTCCCAATGTTGATTTCAGTAAAGGATCTGTCAGGAGAACATTCCAGTGTTTTTTAATTATGCTTATGATTTGAGGAGTTTGCGAGTTGTGAGTTAGGATCAGTCTGGGAGTTTGGGAACTGGTCTTGTTTTGTCTTTTATACAGTAAGTTATTTCTTGGTGTTAATCGGGCTTTCTGTTTGGCCTTTTTGATCGATCTTTTACTGTATCCTCTCTTCAGTAATCTTGCTTCCAAATCCAGTGCCCTTACTTCAAAGGCTTGAGTTTCTGAACAATTTCTGCGGAGCCTCAGGAATTCCCCTGTAGGTAGGCTTTTCATAGTGCCTGGTGCATGTGCACTGCTACCATGTAGCAGGCTGTTAGTGACAGTAGGTTTCCTGAATAGATCAGTACTTATGACTCCATCAGAATTTTTACGAATAGTAATGTCCAAGAAATTAATCTGGACTAAACTCTCTTCATGTGTTAATTTGATGTTAAGTTGATTATTGTTCAGGTGTGTAAGGAACTGTAATAATTCTGAATGTAGTACGATAACGATACTAGTTGCCTTCTGGGTATTTAATTTAACATAAAAGAGAAAAACTATGTTTACTTGAATATTAAGGTTCTTATAATGTGAGCAGTGGTGCGTGCCTGATGAAACCTGAGAGCAATGAATGACTGTTAGTTTGCATTTGCTTACCGGGCAGTAACTGCCGTGCTGATCCACTACAAGGCTTGTTTAACGTAATACATACAATATACATAGTCTGGGTTGTGCCAGACTTAGCTTAACCTTATACAGCCTGTGAATACAGTGTATAATAGACAATAAAATGCTAACTTTCTGTGTTTATTCACAGAAGATTTTCAATCTTAGCTGAAAGAGTGTTGCTCAGCTCGTGTGATTCAGCATTAGCTGTGGGGAGGCACCGCGGTTCACGGAACTTATAACAGTAACATAATATGTAGCCTGGGTTGTGCCAGACTTAGTCAAACTTATAACTTAACCTTTTCAAGAGAGATATAATGATGTGTGCCTGAATAATTCAGTGATTAGTGAATGATTGTAGATCTGTGCCTGCGGACCGGGCTAGTACTGTCCAGCTGATCCACTAAAAGACTCTCTAACGTACAATACACACTATATAGAGCTTGGGTTGTGCTAGACCTAACCTCACTATATATATACAGCAATTGAATAGAGTGGATGTCTGATAAAGATGACACAAGTCTACTGGGATTAAAGAAAATATTCTTTAACACACAATATATACTGTATATAGTCCGGTTTATGCAAGAATCAGCTCAATTTATGTAAGGTGACATTACACACTCACAATACAAAACGAACATTGACAACTGCCTAATATAGAATCTAAACTAGCATATGTTACTGATATTTCAGTCGTGATTTACATGGCAGTAGTTGTTTAAAGTTATAATGGAAGGGTTGTTATTAGTTTGAATACAATACAAGTTCACACTAGTTGATTGAGTAATTCTGGAAGTTATTGTAATCTGAGCTGCAGATCCACCTCACACTGGAATTGATATATCTCAGGTTCTTTTAGTAATATTGAGTAGATACCAGATATTATTGACATACTACTATCAAGTATACTGACATATTCCTTTTAGGAACCTGAATAAATATAAGATAGGTGAAGCTAAACCAATTTAGCAACCTCTAGATACTCTGACTTCAATGAGACACTAACATACCGGATAGGCATTATGGACTAGTTTGATTAAAACTTACCCAAATCACATCTCTCTATAACTGTTTGTTTCAATTCCTATTGCAACAGTATTTAGCGGACGTTATCTGTTACAATGTAGATCACTTATAATTGTGAATATATACAGGCCTAATCTTAACAGTTTGTGATCTTATAAACGTAATACCACTAGAATATGGTACTGGTGTGTATTTTAATTGTGTGTGTATTTTTAACCAACAATTTGTTTTTTTAATTTTAATAAATAAAAGTTATATTTTAAAACCATGTTGGGAATTCCTGCCCCTCAGTTTAGGGCCCAGAGTGCTACAAGTGCATACTTTTGGAATTTTGGTATCCTTTATATCAATTTTCCTTTCGGTTGGAGTAATTACTAAACTATCTATTTATACGCTCGTGAATTTCTCCGCACCTACCTCGTTAAAAATCCCTCGCCAGCTTATAGGTGGCGAGCACCATAATAAACAATAGGGTCTATCAGATCAACGCCTACAACTGATTTAAAAGAGGTGTACAATTGAATGGTTACTCACTTTTGATCCTGTTAGCCATGGAGACACTTCTTCAACTTTATATTATTCGTCTGATGCAAATGAGGGGTAGAAGGCAAATTCTTCAACCTGATGCCCCAAATCCGGTTCGAAGAAGGCGATTACGAGTACAGCGGGTATTCCTTCCTCGGGTTCCTTTAGATGCCCTTTCCGATCAAGAGGTTATTCAAAGGTTCCGTCTGGATCGACATTCAATATTGACTTTATATGCTCACATAGCACATTTTCTAGAGCCTGTGACGGCTCGTTCAAGGGCCATTCCCGGAATATTCAAGTTTCTTGCTGCCTTGCACTTTTTTGCCACCGGATCATTTCAGGCAGTGTCCAGCGTCATCATTGGTTTCAGTCAGTCTGCCTTTTCTCGTCATCTTTCCAAAGTTATCGATGCACTCATGCATATATTCCCTGAATATGTTTGTCTGCCATCTACCACAGAAGAGTGGCAATCGATAAAGTCGCAATTCTACAGTGTGGCTGGAATGCCAAATGTTCTTGGGGCAATAGACTGTACCCATATTGCAGTTCGACCGCCACGGTTATGGGAGGAGATTTACCGCAACCGAAAGTCCTGCCATTCCTTGAATGTACAGATGGTTTGTGACCCGAAAATGAGAATAATAAGCGTGAGATCAAATTACCCTGGCTCCTGCCATGACGCTTATATCCTTCGGCAGACCGGACTGTACCAAAAATTCGAGAATGGAGAGATGCCAGAGGGATGGTTATTAGGTAAGCTTGAATTGAACTCTAAAAATTTTTTTTAGCTGAAAAGCATATCTAGATATATGCTCAATAGCTGCCGATTGGTTGCTGCACCTAGAGGCCTTGTGTGATTGGCTCACACATGTGAATTGCTATTTTTTCAACAAAGGATATATAAATAATTTTTAAAAACACATAATATAAGTAAATTTTTAATTTGTTACTATAAATTTATACTAATTTGACGCTAGCCTCAATAACTAATAAAAATTATTTTGTCTTTTTGGAATGACTTACATCAATATTTTTTTTTTTTATTACAGGGGATGCCGGTTACCCTTGTTATGAATGGCTTCTGACAGCCTATAATAACCCCCAACTCAGGAAACATATTCGTTTTAATGAAGCACACAAGAGCACAAGGGGTGTCATTGAAAGGACTTATGGATTGTTGAAAATGAGGTTCCGATGTCTGGACAGATCTGGCGGTGCAATGCAGTATTCTACTGAAAAAGTAGCAAGAATCATATTAGTTTGCTGTGTCTTGCATAATATTGCCACAATAAGAGGATGCCCCATTGTTGACGATATTGCCATGCCTTTTAATGACTTTCCCGAAGAAATTTGCAGAGAAAACACAAATAGACGTGGCATGGCCACAAGGGATATGGTTTCTAACCAATATTTTGATGATTGATCTTTCTCAACAAATTTTTTCCTCTTGTATGTAAATTGTGTTCTGCAGTTATGTGTTATTTTTTGTTCAAATAAAATTTGTGTGCAACATCATCATATTGTTATTTCTTTTTAGCCCTTTTTATAAACAAACCTTATTTGCATTGGTCACACCAAAAAAAAACATGAAACAGAAGTTTATTTTCGTGAAAATAATATAATAACTATTTATTTAAAGTTCAAAAAGCAACAATAATAACAATTATAACTATTTCTATCCTAATAAAACTAATATATTTACATAACTAAAAAAGTACAACATTTATCTATTGAAAAGGTTACATATTAGACTTACTATTCTACATTTAACCAGTGATTTTGTTACATAGTAATGGTATGAAATATAAATGAATCACAAAATTTGAGAATATATATATTAGTAGTGTTAGCTGTGGTCGATTTGGACTGTGAATCAGATCGAGAAGTAGCCATACTTAATTTATCGATAAGAATAACAGTCAGTAAAGCTTCAAGTTCTTGAAATATGCAGTCTGAAAAAATTTATAAAATCGACTTTATATAGTGCTGCAATATGTTCCCGCGACAAAGCTGATGTTTCTGACACCTTACAGTCACGTGGGACAAACATGACTGACAGGTTGTAAGCGATTAATAGTACATTCGCAAATAGCGAGGCGTCATATGTATGAATTATTCGCCAGTGCTCCATGCGGATTAGATGCGCCTTTTTTTGGGATAGTTTTTAGTACATATGGCGGGCGGGCAACATCTCGCTAGCTGCGAGTTCAAGCGAGTCGAGAATACACGTTGTCGGCGAAAAAATTGACGCTTTAGTACATGGAGCCCTTTGTTTATTTCTTCCTTTTACTATATATTTAGTCCCTGCAAAGTGGTTAATGGCCTAATCATAGTTGTGCTCTTGTGTCACACCAGATAAGGATATAGCTAGTTAGCCAATCTGAAGCTGGCTGTATTCTTATCTGGAACAAAATGGAGGAGTTTCAGGAATGCAGCTATGGCTATGGGTCAGTAGTGAACCTACTCAACAGAGGGCCTTGGTGCAAAAACCTTTTTGGGCCCTTCCCAAAGATAACTTAGTAATATGCAATACTAATAATATACATTCTTCTCTGTATAATAATTTAGAGTATATGATAGATATACATTGATAATGGGCTCTGGTGTCACTGCACCAATAATAGTTCCACCCCTGGTATAGGCCAATGATCTAAGGCTGTGGTGAGATTACCTAAGAAATCTCCTCAATACTGTGCATATTTAGCATAGGAGCTGTTTATCCAGCTATACAGGATCTAGATATGTAGGAGGGACACATAAATGTGTAAAAAAATAATAATAATATTTGCTCAAAAAAAGCCCCTAAATATTTTGCATGATTTTTCCTTGTGCAAAATTTTGTTCATGTGTTTAATCCTATGAAAAAAGTAAAACACTCAATCAAGAATAGATTTAGTTTAAAGGGATAGTCAACATAAAAAATGTAATTGTTTAAAAAGATAGATAATCCCTTTATTACCCATTCCCCAGTTTTGCAAAACCAACACTGTTATATTAATATACTTTTTACCTCTATGATTACCTTGTATCTAAGCCTCTGCAGACTGCCTCCTTATCTCAGATCTTTTGACAGACTTGCATATTAGGCAACTAGTGCTGACTCTTAACGCCACTGGAGTGAGCACAGTATTATCTATATGGCACACATGAACAAACAGTACACATTATTAGCTATTCACAGCCAGACTGTGATATAAGAGGTGGACTGCAGAGTCTTAGAAATTACCCAATGAGCCTACCTAGGTTTAGCCTTTAACAAAAAATACTAATAGAAAAAAAGCAAATTTGATGATAAAAGTAAATTGGAAAGTTGTTTAAAATTACATGCCCTATCTGAACCATGAAAGTTTAATTTGGACTTTATTGTCCCTTAAAAATAAAATGCTCTAAAAAAACGACAGCATTTTATTTTTACACACATATATAATATTTATGGCCCAACTACCTCAAAATAAATAATAATATCAGCTTAAATCTTCCCAAGTTGAAAAATGCAAAACGTGTATAAAAGTAAGCAAACACAGCTAGGGATAACTTCTACTTAGTTGTATATTGGGTAACATAAGACGTTTTAGGACTTTGTAATGATTTGCTCTTCACCATCAAAATATCTTTTGAAGTTGTCTGTTATGTTAATATATATAAATATATCATTTTCTCTTGGGATAATTCCCATACATTGTTGGTAACTATGGATATACATGCATGATAATTTAGAAATAACTAATTAATAAAGGGACGCAATGGGCAGATATATCACATACTTTCCTTTAAAGTTATGTAAATAAGAACAGTTAAAGGGAAAGAGTACACAAATTTTCATATAACTGCATATAATAGACACTACTATAAAGAAGAATATGCACAGATACTGATATAAAAATCCAGTATAAAACATTTTAAAAACGTACTTAGAAGCTCTGGGGCTGGGAATACAGGAAGAGCAGACAACTTTTGAGGCATCCTGCTGCCTTCCTTATTGAAGATACAGAAGATCTGACTGGGGACGTGCCTAGCAACGTAGGTAGTCCCCCAGGATCCGATCAAAGGCATTATTGGAGTCATGTGATAAGAGTGACAATCACGTGACTTCCTGTTTTTCCTTTTGTTTTCTTGGTTCAGAACTTGTGCACTTGCCTTGTACTGAAGGGGTTAACATTGCTGTTCTTTTTTTCCCCAGGACTTTAAAGGTAAGTATGTAATCTTTCTAATCCTAAAGTTTGGTGTCTTTTTTGCATCAAATTTCATTTTTTTGCTTTCTTATTTGCACCTTTTGCTTGCTGATCATATTGAACATACCCTACCACCATGCTGGTCACATTCTGCAACAGTTTACCAGCTATCAGTAACCACATTATTTCAGTACGAGCACTTGCTTCATGTAAAATAATTAGTTCACGGTCTCCAACATTGTTGGTTTCCACTCAAAGGACTGTTAAAAAATGTATTTTAAGGGACATACTTAAACTGATTTATAGTACAGATTATTTTTTACTGAAGTTATTTGCATACAATGTATTTAACCCCTAGTAATTTGTTTAAAATACGTAAGCTAACTATAGAATAGCCTGTTTATGAACACTCCAATCAGATGGTAAGTTGGACCCTCTGTAGCCTCTGATTGGCTGATACATACAAATAACATAATTTACCTGATAAATTCATTTATTTCATAGTGGCAAGAGTCCATGAGCTAGTGACGTATGGGATATACATTCCTACCAGGAGGGGGCAAAGTTTTACAAGAGCTGCTGGTGCAACGCCGCCCCCTGCTGACTCGCGGCCAATGGGTCGCCAGCAGGGAGCTGTCAATCAACCCGATCGTACTTGATCGGGTTGATTTCCGGCGATTCCTGTCCGCCTGCTCAGAGCAGGCGGACAGGGTTATGGAGCAGCGGTCTTTAGACCACTGCATCATAACTTGTGTTTCTGGCGAGTCTGAAGACATGGGCCCACAAGCTCCGTATGGAGCTTGATAAATGGGCCCCTTAATATAATAAATTTTGGTGCCAAGAACAACGCATTAAAAAAAAACGCAACTCGCGTCATAACAGGCACGACCTATCACCAAAAATGACGCAATAAAATGACGCAACTCTCATCACAGCAGACGCGATTTTGTGCTAAAATATTAGCTCCAAAAATGACGCAATAAAATTATGAAAATTGTGTCATTGCGAGCCTAATTTGCCCGTGAAAATTTTAAAAACAGACTCCATGTTGACAGCTAACCGGAACCCCAGGTTAGAAAAAAACACTTAAATTCTCCCATAAACATAATTTCCATTCTGTAACTGAGTGACTGCAAAGGGAAATATTAACAGACATGTCTCATGGCTAATATAATGCAATATACATTAAGACCTTTATAATATAAAGTGCCTTCCATAGCTGAGAGTGTCTTAAAAATGATATATACTTACCAGAGGACACCCATTCACATATAGCAGACACAGCCAAACCAGTACTGAAACATATCAGCAGAGGTAATGGTAGAGGAGTATAATGTTGATCTGTAAAGGGAGGCAGCAGATAAATCCCCACGACCAAATTTACAGAGAGCCCTAGAATAGATTTCCCATAGATGAAAACATGGCATCATCAGGCAATACTCCCTTCACATCCCTCAGACAAACACTGTACTTAGAGAGGAACTGGGCTGCAATATGCTTAGAAGCGCCTTTTACATCATGCTTCACCACCTCCTAAGGAGGCAAAGTTTGTAAAACTGAGGTATGAGTAAGGTGGGAGGTGTATTTATAGGCATTTGAGGTTTGGGAAATTTCGCCCCCTCCTGGTAGGAATGTATATCCCATACGTTACTAGCTCATGGACTCTTGCCACTTACATGAAAGAAATGTGTATTTGCAAATCAGTTGTAAATTCATTGGGGCATTGTCTACCACTTACAAAAAGATATCGCTAGCTGCTTTGATTCAGATTCAATATTACCTTGTTATGCAGTAAACATGTATCAGAGAGACGCACAATGTACAAATAAACTACAGAATACTATATACATTTTTTTACACAAAAGAGAGAAATCACCCACATTCTCAAATCTGTCAGTGATATAAATTCCCATGTGAAATGCACTTATCTTACAATGTAACAAATACCTTCTTGTCTTATAAAAATAGTAAAATTGTACAAATGATAGGGTCATGGTAAAGTTAAAGGGACATGAAACCCCCCAAAAATTATTTCATGATTCAGATAGAGAATACAATTTTAAACAACTTTCTAATTGACTTCTATTATCTAATTTGTTTAATTCTCTTGGTATCATTTGTTGAAGGAGCAGCAATGCACTACTAGTTTCTAAATGAACACATGGGTGAGCCAATGTCAATTATTATATATCTGCAGCCACCAATCAGTAGCTCGAACCTAGGTTCTTTGCTGCTCCTGAGCTTACTTAGATAAACCTGTCAGCAAAGAATAACAAGAGAAGGAAGCTAATTAACCCCTTAACGACCAAGGACGTACGCCATACGTCCTCAAAAAAAATACACTTAATGCCTGAGGACGTATGGCGTACGCCCTCGGTCTGGAAAGCAGCTGGAAGCGATCCTGCTCGCTTCCAGCTGCTTTCCGGTTATTGCAGTGATGCCTCAACATCGAGGCATCCTGCAATAACCCCCCTTGGCCATCCGATGCAGAGAGAGCCACTCTGTGGCCCTCTCTGCACCGGACATCGATGGCCGGTTTCGTTGGTGGGTGGGAGCCAGTCTCATACCTCCCAACATTTCAAAATTCAAAAGAGGGATCCCCCCCTACAAAAAAATTGAAATGTGGTGGGCAGGGCTTAAAAAATCATAAGACCAAAGTAATAAAAATAAAATTCTAAATAAAGTCATATATTTTAATACACTTAGGCAGCAAATCAAACACAAGCTCAAACCACTGGTATGGCTATGTGAGCGCTGTATTTAATTAGCCTTTGCAGAGACAGTGCTAAATATTTTTATCTTAATTGCACATTTATTAATAAATTCTTTAAAACTACTGTCTGCATTCCCCATTAATATTCTAGATTCTGGCCTTTAAAGTCAGCAAAAATGCACAGTAGCACGCTACATAGCATAAACTTACACATGCAGATACACACATACACACACTACATAGCATACACTTATACATGCAGATACACACACACTACATAGCATACACTTATACATGCAGATACATACAAACTACATAGCATACACTTACACATGCAGATACACACACACTACATATCATACACTTACACATGCAGATACACACACACTACATAGCATACACTTATACATGCAGATACACACACTACATAGTATAAAATTATACATGCAGATACACACACACTACATAGTATACACTTATACATGCAGATAAACACACTACATAGTATAAAATTATACATGCAGATACACACACACTACATAGTATACACTTATACATGCAGATACACACACACTACATAGTATACACTTATACATGCAGATAAACACACTACATAGTATAAAATTATACATGCAGATACACACACACTACATAGTATACACTTATACATGCAGATACACACACACACACATTACATATCATACACTTATACATGCAGCATACACTTATACATGCAGATACACAGACACTACATTGTATACACTTATACATGCAGATACACAGACACTACATAGTATACACTTATACATGCAGATACACACACACACACATTACATATCATACACTTATACATGCAGCATACACTTATACATGCAGATACACAGACACTACATTGTATACACTTATACATGCAGACACACACACACTACATAGCATACACTTATACATGCAGATACACACTTACACATGCAGATACACATACACACACTACATAGCTTACATTTATACATGCAGACACACACACACTACATAGCATAAACTTATACATACCGATACACACACACAGTTATGGATACAGATAGACACACACACTACATCATATATGGGTATCTGTAATTCATTGTATGGGATCCCGGGGTTGGCAAGCACATTAGCTGGCAGTCTGCGGCTGCCACTGTTCGTTACCCTGGTATTAGCACTGCTCATTGTATAAAACTGAAGGCATGCTAGTATTATCACCAGGGGTTAGATATCATCACTACCAGAGGTAGGTTAGAGAGGTCACCATTACCTGAGGTCAGAGTGTATGCAGCCTTCTTACTCCTGCTTAACCCCTTAAGGACCAAGGCCATTTTTCAATTTCTTTCCCTTAAGGACCAGGGCTATTTTTACATTTCTGCGGTGTTTGTGTTTAGCTGTAATTTTCCTCTTCCTAATTTACTGTACCCACACATATTATATACCGTTTTTCTCGCCACTAAATGGACTTTCTAAAGATACCATTCTTTTCATCATATCTTATAATTTACTATAAAAAAATATTATAAAATATGAGGAAAAAATGGAAAAAAACACACTTTTTCTAACTTTGACCCCCAAAATCTGTTACACATCTACAACCACCAATAAACAACCATGCTAAATAGTTTCTAAATTTTGTCCTGAGTTTAGAAATACCCAATGTTTACACGTTCTTTCCTTTTTATGCAAGTTATAGGGAAATAAATACAAGTAGCACTTTGCTATTTCAAAACCACTTTTTTTCAAAATGAGTGCTAGTTACATTGGAACCCTGATATCTGTCAGGAATACCTGAATATACCTTGACATGTATATATTTTTTTTTAGAAGACATTCCAAAGTATTGATCTAGGCCCATTTTGGTATATTTCATGCCACCATTTCACCGCCAAATGCGATCAAATAAAAGAAATTGTTCACTTTTTCACAAATTTTTTCACAAACTTTAGGTTTCTCACAGAAATTATTTACAAACAATTGTGCAATTATGGCATAAATGGTTGTAAATGCTTCTCTGGGATCCCCTTTGTTCAGAAATAGCAGACTTATATGGCTTTGGCGTTGCTTTTTGGTAATTAGAAGGCTGCTAAATGCCACTGCGCACCACACGTGTTTTATGCCCAGCAGTGAAGGGGTTAATTAGGGAGCATGCAGGGAGCTTGTAGAGTTAATTTTAGCTTTAGTGTAGTGTAGTAGACAACCCAAAGTATTGATCTAGGCCCATTTTGGTATATTTAATGCCACCATTTCAGCGCCAAATGCGATCAAATTTTTTAAAAAAACGTAATTTTTTCGCAATTTTAGGTTTCTCACTGAAATTATTTACAAACAGCTCGTGCAATTATGGCACAAATGGTTGTAAATGCTTCTCTGGGATCCCCTTTGTTCAGAAATAGCAGACATATATGGCTTTGGCGATGCTTTTTGGTAATTAGAAGGCTGCTAAATGCCGCTGCACATCACACATGTATTATGTCTAGCAGTGAAGGGGTTAATTAGGGATCTTGTAGGGAGCCTGTAGCGTTAATTTTAGCTTTAGTGTAGAGATCAGCCTCCCACCTAACACATCAAACCCCCTGATCCCTCCCAAACAGCTCTCTTCCCTCCCCTACCCCACAATTGTCCCCGCCATCTTAAGTACTGGCAGAAAGTCTGCCAGTACTAAAATAAAATGTATCTTTTATTTTTTTTTATTATTTTTTTTAGCATATTTATATATGCTGCTGTGTAGGGTCCCCCTTAGCCCCAAACCTCCCTGATCCCCCCCAAACAGCTCTCTATCCCTCCCCCTCTACATTATTGGGAGCCATCTTGGGTACTGGCAGCTGTCTGCCAGTACCCAGTTTACAAAAAAATATTTTTTTTTTATTTTTTTCCCCACTTTTCTGTAGTGTAGCTTCCCCCCCCAAGACTAAACCCCCACCCCTTCCCAGATCACTTTGATTATTGTGATTTATGTTTTTATTCCCTCTATCCCTCTAAATGTAAACTAACTATGTTCCATAGTGTAATGGTTCCCACCCGCTCCCTCCCCGTGCACGCGCCCGCCCGCCTTCCCCGTGCACGTGCGCGCGTCCATGCGCGCCCCCCCCAGCGATCCCGCCCACGATCCCGCCCACCTCTGCACTCTGCAATCCATCGATGGCCGCCCACCCGCCTCCCATGTCGGCTCCCACCCACCAACTATTGCGGCCATCGATGTCCGGTGCGGAGAGGGCCACAGAGTACGTCGCTGGTCTTTAAAGACCAGTTTGTGCAAGACGTACCCAGTA
The DNA here is from genome assembly GCF_027579735.1 of Bombina bombina. Taxonomy (NCBI): domain Eukaryota; kingdom Metazoa; phylum Chordata; class Amphibia; order Anura; family Bombinatoridae; genus Bombina; species Bombina bombina. The sequence goes on from NC_069500.1 coordinate 742,643,267, forward strand.
CGACGCGTGTCGTTAAGGGGTTAACCCATACACCATTCCTTTTCCACAGGGAATATAACAGGTATCTAACCCTGTGAGAGCAAAGCCAGCTGCTTCTGAGTATGGGCCCAATAGAATTTAAAAAAAAAAATAAAAATTTTTTTTTAAATGCCTGGGGCAAATTGGGACAGATGGCTAGCAACTCGGGACAGAGGGACAGACCCCTAAAATCGGGACTGTCCCACGAAAATCGGGACAGTTGGGGGGTATGCAGTCTGGGAGGCGGGTGGGCAGCCATTGATGGGCCGTATGATGTGGAGGGGGGCGGGATCATGGGCGGGAACACCGGGGGGCGCGCGCACGGGTAGGGAGCGGGTGGGAACCGCTACACTACAGAAAAATGATGTGAAAAAAGTGGCAGTGAGGGCCAAAAATATCTAAAGTATATCGATCTAAAAGATCTGAGAGGGGGTGGGGGGTTGGTCTTTTGGGGGGGGGCAAGCTACATTACAGAAAAATATTTAAAAAAAATAATAAAAACAAATGTTTTACTATAAACTGGGTACTGGCAGACAGCTGCCAGTATCAAAGATGGCACTAATAAGTTAGAGGGGGGGTGGTTAAAGAGCTGTTTGGGGGGTATCAGGGAGGTTGGGGGCTAAGGGGGGGATCCTCCAGAGCAGCATATGTAAATATGCCTTTTTAAATTTTTTTTTTTATAATGGATAGCTTTTTTTTTTAGTACTGGCAGACTTTCTGCCAGTACTTAACATGGCGGGACAATTGTGGGGTGGGGGAGGGAAGAGAGCTGTTTGGGAGGTATCAGGGGGTGTAATGTGTCAGGTGGGAGGCTGATCTCTACACTAAAGCTAAAATTAACCCTGCAAGCTCCCTACATGCTACCTAATTAACCCCTTCACTGCTAGCCATAATACACGTGTGATGCGCAGCGGCATTTAGCGGCCTTCTAATTACCAAAAAGCAATGCCAAAGCCATGTATGTCTGCTATTTCTCAACAAAGGGGATCCCAGAGAAGCATTTACAACCATTTGTGCCATAATTGCACAAGCTGTTTGTAAATGATTTCAATGAGAAACCTAAAATTGTGAAAAATTAAACTTTTTTTTTTTATTTAATCGCATTTGGCGGTGAAATGGTGGCATGAAATATACCAAAATGGGCCTAGATCAATACTTAGGGTTGTCTACTACACTACAATAAAGCTAAAATTAACCCTACAAGCTCCCTACATGCTCCCTAATTAACCCCTTCATTGCTGGGCATAATACACGTGTGGTGCGCAGTGGCATTTAGCGGCCTTCTAATTACCAAAAAGCAACACCAAATCCATATATGTCTGCTATTTATGAAAAAAGGAGATCCCAGAGAAGCATTTACAACCATTTGTGCCATAATTGCACAAGCTGTTTGTAAATAAATTCAGTGAGAAACCTAAAGTTTGTAACAAAATGTGTGAAAAAGTGAACAATTTTTTTTATTTGATCGCATTTGGTGGTAAAATGGTGGCATGAAATATACCAAAGTGGGCCTAGATCAATACTTTGGGATGTCTTCTAAAAAAATATATACATGTCAAGGGATATTCAGGGATTCCTGGAAGATATCAGTGTTCCAATGTAAATAGCGCTGTTTGAAAAAAAAGTGGTTTGGAAATAGCAATGTGCTACTTGTATTTATTGCCCTATAACTTGCAAAAAAAGCAAAGAACATGTAAACATTGGGTATTTCTAAACTCAGGACAAAATTTGGAAACTATTTAGCATGGGTGTTTTTTGGTGGTTGTAATGTGTAACAGATTTTGGGGGTCAAAGTTAGAAAAAGTGTGTTTTTTTCCATTTTTTCCTCATATTTTATATTTTTTTTATAGTAAATTATAAGATATGATGAAAATAATGGTATCTTTAGAAAGTCCATTTAGTGGCGAGAAAAACGGTATATAATATGTGTGGGTACAGTAAATGAGTAAGAGTAAAATTACAGCTAAACACAAACACTGCAGAAATGTAAAAATAGCCTTGGTCCCAAACGGTCAGAAAATGGAAAAGTGCTGTGGTCATTAAGGGGTTAAATAATAGAAGTAAATTGGAAAGTTGTTTAAAATTGTATTCTCTTTCGGAATCACGAAATACATTTTTGCGGTTTCATGTCCTTTTAATCCAATTTATTATCTGATAAGAGGTAGAAATCAGTACTCGTTTTGATGTATTTTAATTCTTCTGTCTTGCTATATGTAGTTTTGCAGTAAACTTAAGCATACAAGTATAAAAAGAGATGCATTGATTCTTCAGTCATTCCGGTAAAATAATGAAATATTTAAGCTGTCACCTCATGCAACACATCAGGTAATACATCTTATTGCCAGAAAAGCCTGGGCAAAATACATTATTCCAGAATCAATTAAATATAAAGGCAAATTTGGTTTATAGCACTGTATGCACATTATCCACTCAGACAGCGATCTGCTCATAATGTTTTTGTTTTTTAATGTATCACTCAATGTATCACTCAAGTGGATAGTTTTCTGAGACACCTCCAAGAATACATCAAGCTTTATTGTTCCTTTCTTATCTCTGTATGAACAGCAGATACTTAGGTGCCTGAAGATACAAAGTGCATTTCAGTGTTGGCGTTAGGATTTGCTACTCCTGTGCTTCCGACTCGCTGCTTGAAGAGGAAAGGGAAGACCTTGTTAAAGGCCTTGCGGAAGTTGGCGCCCATAAAAGCGTAGACAATCGGGTTGACTGAAGAGTTGGTGTAGGACATGCAGTGAGCCCAGATCTTCACTTTGTAAGTGTAATAATTTCTTTGAAAACTAGGACTAAATGCCTGGAATAGGATATAGAGCTGGATTGGGCCCCAGCAGATTGTGAAAAGTAGAATAATAACAGCCACCATTCGTGAAATCCTGGTGCGCATTACCTCAGAGCGCTCAGCCAGTAGCTGGATCTGGAAAATAAATTATTATTAGCATAAAAAAAGGAAATGTGGAAAATATCAAAAAGCACTAAACAAAATGAATATGTGGAAATCCCTTTAAAATAGAGAACATTTTGTACAAAATACTAAGAACACCTGGAATATACACAAGCTTATTCTAAAACTGAGCTCATTTTGTTTTCTGTTGTTCCTTCTAACAGAGGACATAAATTGTGTTAAAGATTTTTTTCTCTAACAGAAGATCCTGAATTTAATAAAACATTTTTGGCATGCTTGTCACTTTCAATCATTATAGCTATGGATATTGTGCTTGCTACCCAGTGAAAGTTAAAGCAGCAGTATCATTTTAAAGAAATGGTCACTTCCTACAAGTTTCAATTTATATTTAAAAAGCTTTTACTTTCAAACATTTGGGGAAAAATATTTAATTGCTGCATTATAGGGTTTTTTGCTTTCGTTTGTGCACAAGTTAAATTGCGCTCATATTACAAGATGAAAGCAAATGCGATCGCTTGAGTACAATTGAAGTTAACGCTCGTAAGGTTAGCGCCTCCTCAGAGCTGTGGTTAACTGTTTTGCAAAACAAATAAGTGTCACAAAACACATCAAAAATACATTACACAATACGGTTACACTCATAATAACACTATCTAATAAAATGCATTTTAAAAAAATATTGCACAAAAAAGTTAAGGGCTCAAAGATATGAGGTCTTTAGGGCTTTGACAAAGACATATAATACATATGTATTTATTTGTGTATATTTGTATTTATAGACTTTTGAATCAGCCAATAGAATGAGAGCTGCTTAAATCCTATTGGCTGATTTGAACAGCCAATAGGATTTTAGCAGCCCTAATTCCTATTGTCTGATTTAAATTTTTCAGCCAATAGGAATGCAATGGTACCCTCAGTATAAAAGGGGTACCTTGCATTTGAATCCTCAGTTTGCGGCAGAAGATCGCATGAAGAGAACCTCCATGTCATATCGATGGACTTCCGCCTGGACTCCCGCCTCCGCGCATTGACCGCTCCACCTCCGCAGGGATGAAGAAGATGCCGGTCCCACGATGGATGAAGATGGATCCATCTGGATGAAGATGGAGCCGCCGGGATGAAGATCATTCAAGAGTGGGACTTCAGCTACTGTGAGTACCTAAAGGGGGGTTAGTGTTAGGTTTTTTTTAAGTTTTTTTGGGGGTGTTTACTTTTTAGATTTAAAAGAGCTGAATGCCCTTTTCAGGGCAATGCCCATAGAAATGCCCTTTTCAGGGCAATGGGTAGATTAGTTTTTTTTAGATATTTTTTTTTATTTTGTTGGTTTGGGTGGTGGGGTTTGTAATGTTAGTGGATCTTTGTATTTATTTGTGAGCAAAAGAGCTGATTTCTTTAGGGCAATGCTGCAATGCCCTACAAAAGGCCCTTTTAAGGGCTATTGATAGTTTATTATAGATTAGCTTTTTTTTATTTTGGGGTGTTTTTTTTTAAATGGGTATTAGAATAGGAATAATTTATATTATTTTTGATAATTCCTTTGTTATTTTGTGCAATTCTTTTTGTTTTAGGGTGTTTTTATTTTTAGAATAGCCATTTTTTATTTTTAATGGGCAGTAAAAGAGCTAAATGCCCTTTTAAGGGCAATGTCCATACAAATGCCCTTTTCAGGGCAATGGGTAGATTAGGTTTAACTTTATTTTTATTTTGTGGGTGGGGGGGGGGGTGTAATGTTAGTGGGTCTTTATGTTTTTCTTTTGTAGGAAAAGAGCTTATTTTTTTAGAGCAATGCCCTACAAAAGGCCCTTGGTAGTTTATTATAGATTAGGGATTTTTTTATTTTGTGGTGTGTTTTTTTTTTTTAAAGGAGTATTAGAATAGGAATAATTTTTATTGTTTTGGATAATTTCGCTTTTTATTTTTTGTAATGGTAGTTGTTTTTATTTTTTGTAATTTTAGTGTTTTTTATTTTTTGTAATGGTAGTTTTTTTATTTTGTAATTTTAGTGTTTTTTATTTTTTGTAATGGTAGTTTTTTTATTTTTTGTAATTTTAGTATTTTTTATTTTTTGTAATTTTAGCGTTTTTTATTTTTTGTAATCTTAGTGGTTTTTATTTTTTGTAATGGTAGTTTTTTTATTTTGTAATGGTAGTTTTTTATTTTGTAATGTTAACTTTTAGTGTAAGGCAGCTTAGGTTTTATTTTTATTTCACAGGTAAATTTGTATTTATTCTAGGAATAACTCAGTTATAACTATTTACTAACTAGTCTACCTAGTTAAAATAAATACAAACTTACCGGTGAAAATAAAATAAAACCTAAGCTAGATACAATTTAACTATTCGTTATATTGTAGTTAGCTTAGGTTTTATTTCACAGGTAAATTACTTTTGGCTAGATTACGAGTTGTGCATTAGGGTTAAAAATCAGAGTTGGCCGGTCCCAACGCTGCTTTTTAACGCCCGCTGGTATTACGAGCCAGACTAGGAAATACCGCAAATCCACTTACGTCAATTGCGTATCCTATATTTTCAATGGGATTTGCATAGCGCCGGTATTACGAGTCTGCCAAAAAGTGAGTGGTACACCCTCTCCTGTCAAGCCTTGTCCCGCATTTTAAAGTCAGTAGTTAAGAGTTTTACACTACAACGCTGTAGCATAAAACTCTTATCTAAAGTGCTTAAAAGTACACTAACACCCATAAACTACCTATTAACCCCTAAACCAAGGCCCCCCACATTGCAAACAATAAAATAAAAAATGTTACCCCTAATCTGCCGAACCGGACATCGCCGCCACTATAATAAATATATTAACCCCTAAACCGCCTCACTCCCGCATCGTAAATACTATTTAAATATGATTAACCCCTAATCTGCCGGACCTAACATCACCGACACCTAGCTACATTTATTAACCCCTAATCTGCCGCCCCCAACGTCGCCAACACTATAATAAAGTTATTAACCCCTAAACCTAAGTCTAACCCTAACCCCCCGTAACTTAAATATAATTTAAATACATCTAAATAAAATTACTAGAATTCACTAAATTATTCCTAATTAAAACTAAATACTTACCTATAAAATAAACCATAAGATAGCTACAATATAACTAATAGTTATATTGTAGCTAGCTTAGGGTTTATTTTTATTTTACCGGCAACTTTGTATTTATTTTAACTAGGTACAATAGTTATTAAATAGTTATTAACTATTTAATAACTACCTAGTTAAAATAAAGACAAATTTAACTGTAAAATAAAACCTAACCTAAGTTACAATTACACCTAAAACTAATAATAAAATAATTACAAGATTTTAAATTAATTACACCTACTCTAATCCCCCTAACAAAATTAAAAAGCCCCCCAAAATAAAAAAAGCCCTACCCTACACTAAATTACAAATAGCCCTTAAAAGGGTAAGTAATCAGCTCTTTTACCTGTAAAAAAAAAAGTACAATTCCCCCCCCAACATTAAAACCCACCACCCACACAACCAACCCTACTCTAAAACCCACCCAATCCCCCCTTAAAAAAACCTAACACTAACCCCTTGAAGATCACCCTACCGTGGGACGTCTTCACCTAACTGGGCAAAAGTGGTCCTTCAGACGGGCAGAAGTCTCCATCCGACGCGGAGCGGGTCCATCTTCAAGACATCCGATGCGGAGCATCCTCTTCATCCGGAGTCTTCTTCAACAATGACGGTTCCTTTAAGTGACGTCATCCACGATGGCATCCCTTCAATTCCGATTGGCTGATAGAATTCTATCAGCCAATCGGAATTAAGGTAGGAAAAATCCTATTGGCTGATGCAATAAGCCAATAGGATTGAGCTCGCATTCTATTGGCTGATTGGAACAGCCAATAGAATTCTATCAGCCAATTGGAATTGAAGGGACACCATCTTGGATGACGTCATTTAAAGGAACCGTAATTGTTGAAGAAGGCTCCGGATGAAGAGGATGCTCCGCGTCGGATGTCTTGAAGATGGACCCGCTTCGCGCTGGATGGATGAAGATAGAAGATGCCGTCTGGATGAAGACCTGCCCATCTGGAGGACCACTTCTGCCCGGTTGGATGAAGACTTCTGCCCTTCTAGAGGACCACTTTTGCCCGGTTGGGTGAAAACGTCTCATGGTAGGGTGATCTTCAAGGGGTTAGTGTTAGGTTTTTTAAGGGGGGATTGGGTAGGTTTTAGAGTAGGGTTGGTTGTGTGGGTGGTGGGTTTTGATGTTGGGGGGGGGATAGTACTTTTTTTACATGTAAAAGAGCTGATTACTTTGGGGCAATGCCCTGCAAAAGGCTCTTTTAAGGGCTATTTGTAATTTAGTGTAGGGTATGGCTTTTTTTATTTTGGGGGGCTTTTTTATTTTGTTAGGGGGATTAGAGTAGGTGTAATTAGTTTAAAAATCTTGTAATTATTTATTATTTTCTGTAATTTAGTGTTTGTTTTTTTCGTACTTTAGATCATTTTATTTAATTGTAATTAATTGTATTTAATTTAGTTAATTTATTTAATTATAGTGTAGTGTTAGGTGTTAGTGTAACTTAGGTTAGGTTTTATTTTACAGGTAAATTTTTCTTTATTTTAACTAGGTAGTTATTAAATAGTTATTAAATAGTTAATAACTATTTAATAACTATTGTACCTAGTTAAAATAAATACAAAGTTGCCTGTAAAATAAAAATAAACCCTAAGCTAGATACAATGTAACTATTAGTTATATTGTAGGTAGCTTATGGTTTATTTTATAGGTAAGTATTTAGTTTTAAATAGGAATTATTTAGTGAATTGAAGTAATTTTATTTATATTTATTTAAATTATATTTAAGTTAGGGGAGTTTAGGGTTATGGTTAGACTTAGGTTTAGGGGTTAATAACTTTATTATAGTGGTGGCGACGTTGTGGGCGGCAAATTAGGGGTTAATAAATGTAGTTAGGTAGCGGTGACATTGGGGGCAGCAGATTAGGGGTTAATAAATATAATGCAGGGTTCGGCGATGTTGGGGGCAGCAGATTAGGGGTTCATAAGTATAATGTAGGTGGCGGCGGTGTCCGGAGCGGCAGATTGGGGTTTAATAATACAATGCAGGTGTCAGCGATGTCGGGGGCAACAGATTAGGGGTTAATAAGTGTAAGATTAGGGGTGTTTAGACTCGGGGTTCATGTTAGGGTGTTAGGTGTAGACATAACTTTTGTTTCCCCATAGGAATCAATGGGGCTGCGTTAGGAGCTTTACGCTGCTTTTTTCAGAGTTTTTTTCAGCCAGCTCTCCCCCATTGATTCCTATGGGGAAATCGTGCACGAGCATGTTTCACCAGCTCACCGCTAACATAAGCAGCGCTGGTATTGAGGTGAGATGTGGAGCTAAATTTTGCTCTTCTCTCACTTTTTTTGCGGTTAACGCCGGGTTTTTAAAAACCTGCAATACCAGCGCTGTCTGTAAGTGAGCGGTGAGCATAAACTGCTTGTTAGCACCGCATAGCCTCTAACGCAAAACTCTAGGTGTTTGTATTTAGATTTAAATAGGTATTATTTAGTTAATAATTTAAACTTTAATTAAGGTCTATTTAAATTATGTTAAAAGTTAGGGGGTGTTAGGTTTAGGGTTAGGTTTAGGATTAGGTTTAGGGGTTAATATAGTTTAATTTAGTTTGTTGCGATGTGGGGGCCAGCGGTTTAGGGGTTAATTAATAGGTTTAGTTAGTGTTGGCGATGTGGGGGTGTGTGGTTCAGGGGTTAATAGGTTTAGTTAGTGTCGGCGATGTTGGGGAACTGTGGTTTAGGGTTAATAGGTTTAATTAGTGTTGGATATGTTTGGGAACAGCGCTTTAGGGGTTAATAGGTTTAGGAAGAGTTGATGATGCGGGGGGGGTGCGGTTTAGGGGTTAATAGTTTTAGTTAATGTTGGCGATGTCGGGAACGGCGGTTTAGGGATTAATAGGTTTAGGTAGTGTTGGCGATCTGGAGGGGTGCGGTTTAGTGGTTAATAGGTTTAGTTTGTGTCTGCGATGTCGGGGAACTGCAGTTTCAGAGTTAATAACTTTATTTTGTTATTTAGTTAGTGTCTGTGATGAGGTGGGTGGCAGTTTAGGGGTTAATGGGTTTAGGTAGTGTTGGCGATCTGGGGGGTGCGGTTTAGTGGTTTATAGGTTCAGAGTGAATAACTTTATTTCGCTATTTAGTTAGTGTCTGCAATATGGGGGGGACGGCGATTTAGGGGTTAGCACTGCATAGCCTCTAACGCAAAACTCGTAATCTAGGTGTTTGTATTTAGATTTAAATAGGTATTATTTAGTTAATAATTTAAACTTTAATTAAGGTCTATTTAAATTATGTTAAAAGTTAGGGGGTGTTAGGTTTAGGGTTAGGTTTAGGATTAGGTTTAGGGGTTAATATAGTTTAATTTAGTTTGTTGCGATGTGGGGGCCAGCGGTTTAGGGGTTAATTAATAGGTTTAGTTAGTGTTGGCGATGTGGGGGTGTGTGGTTCAGGGGTTAATAGGTTTAGTTAGTGTCTGCGATGTTGGGGAACTGTGGTTTAGGGTTAATAGGTTTAATTAGTGTTGGATATGTTTGGGAACAGCGCTTTAGGGGTTAATAGGTTTAGGAAGAGTTGATGATGCGGGGGGTGCGGTTTAGGGGTTAATAGTTTTAGTTAATGTTGGCGATGTTGGGAACGGCGGTTTAGGGATTAATAGGTTTAGGTAGTGTTGGCGATCTGGAGGGGTGCGGTTTAGTGGTTAACAGGTTTAGTTTGTGTCTGCGATGTCGGGGAACTGCAGTTTCAGAGTTAATAACTTTATTTTGTTATTTAGTTAGTGTCTGTGATGAGGTGGGTGGCAGTTTAGGGGTTAATGGGTTTAGGTAGTGTTGGCGATCTGGGGGGTGCGGTTTAGTGGTTTATAGGTTCAGAGTGAATAACTTTATTTTGCTATTTAGTTAGTGTCTGCAATATGGGGGAGACGGTGATTTAGGGGTTAATAGCTTTATTTAGTGGCGGCAGCGGTTTAACGCAATTGCCGGAACATTAGAAATAACGATTCGGTCTGTAATAAAGATTCGTTTCGACATTAATAATAATTCGGTAATGGTTTTGAATGCATCCGAATTTCAAAATTTGGAACTACACTAATAAATTACGAAACCGAATTACCGACACATACCGAATTATTACGAATGTCTCAAACCAAATTTTTTTACGGCCCGAATCGAAACGAAGCAAACCAAATTTTTCGATCATGCACAAGTCTAAAACATATACATATGAATACATTGAACATATTCTGCTGTGTGCAGAACATTGGAATGTAAAATATTAAAATTTTCATCTCGGGTTAGTGCACATGAGAATATGGGATCAGGTTTGCACGCGTGTAGCGTGTTAGGGTTTTTTCCATTTTTTTCTTTGTTGTCTTCTATGGGCATATAGGTTATTGCATGCCCGATATTCTAAGTTTGGATTTTTACAGACGTCAGGTTAGAGGGATAACTTTTTACTTTCAACTCATAATAGGAGTACAACCCAATGCTCACAAAAAGTTTACTTCTAGTGCTATTAGCGCTCTAGCGAAAGCGCTAAATGCTACACCATGCTTGCTGACAGCCCATCGGCCGCAAGCAGGGGCTATCAATCATCCCGATGATTTCAATCCACTGCATTTTAAGTGGCCTGAATTTTAGGTTAGCCTAAAATGCTGGAGCCCGAAACAGTTTAATAAATGGGGCCTTATGTCACTATATAAATGATATCATAATTTCTGTGTCTTTTAAACTTCTTCTACATGCTTGTAATATCTGTTACAATATTTGTGTATCTATTCTATAAATGCTTTTCTTTCTAAGTTGTAAAGGTTTTTAATCTGTTTAAAATCATTCTAAATAACATAAGGTTGTCATAAAAATACACCCTATTAAACTGATTCATCAAAAGCTGTCAAAGCAATCGTAGAAAATGTAAATGCATTAACAATATAGATCTGTAAACAGTAAGAGCTTAGTCAATTTATGACTAGTGAGGAAAAATGTGCAATATTATTTTTATCTATTGGTGTAGTTAGACAAAGTCTCTCTCTATGGAATAAAAAGGCACCTCTCAGCCCAGTGAGGACAGTAAAATAAAAATTGTGGTCTGGTGGATAATACTAAAAAGAAACTAAAAAGTTTAGTTTAAATACAATACAATAGCACAATCAACAAATCTGTAATACAATGAGAATGGAATTACACCTGCTTTGAATTGAAAAAAAAGAAGAAACTTATTTTCTTACAAATATAAATGTAAAAGTTACCTTTCATTTCCCTGTCCCCTGTACCATGTGACAGCCATCAACCCATCACATACTCATAAAGATATATACTATGAACTCTTGCACATGCTCAGTAGGAGCCGGTGCCTCAGAAAGTGTGCTCATAAAAAGATTGAACAATTTGTTTGATAATGGAACTACATTGATTAATTGCACGCTCTTTTTGAATTATGAAAGTTTAATTTGGACTTTCATGCCATTACTGCAGATTGCAAAAAACAAGCAAAATAAGGTCTAACAAATGTGCAATAACAGGCGCAGGTCTAATGAGGAAAATGGTAAAAACTCAGAAACGCAAGACAAGAGTTATAGAAGAACGACAGCCTCTGTATTATAACAATTCTTGCAAGATCTGATGTGCAGTGCTGAACTTCACTAAATCTCCTCTTCCTTTGAATATTCATTAAAACTTTGAATATCTAAGGTCAGCTATGAGGCAAATATTTTGCTGAGTTCAGTTTTTCTTGTGTTGTCATTTTAATGTTGCATACTGAGTGTGACTGGAGAATTTTAAACTTGATGCTCTGTTGAGAAGTTTTAATCATAAATCATCTAAATTAATATTCTTGGGAGCCATCTTGAAATGTGTGCACCCCTGAATATGTTTAGGCAATCAATTGTCCCTATACAGGTCACCCACGCTGGCAGTAAATATTTAGGGTTACTCGCTGCTTCAGCATCCTGGTTTGCAGCTTTAGCTGATGCCTGGTTTGATGCATGCAACATGTTTTCTCTGAAAGCTCTCTAGGGTACATGCAAATTACCCTCCTTATTAATGTTTTGTTGCAAGTACACTTATTTTATAAGCCAAACTGTCAATTGCATTAACACCCATTACAAGAGTTCACCATTTTGTATTGTTAATTTGTTAGACTAGTTTCAATCATATTGATGATGTAGGAGTTTAGACCATAATTAGCACGAGTATTGACTTAAAGGGACAGTCTAGTCCAAATTAAACTTTCATGATTCAGATAGGGCATGCAATTTTTTGGATACCTGCAAGATAAGTTCTTCCATATTTCACCGCTGTCTTGAACTGATTCTGAGTTTGCATCCTGCTCCTGTTTAGATGCTTTTTCTGACTAATTAATTGTATATGAGTCTTGGCTTGGGTAAACACCTGTCTTCCCTGAACCAATCCTGTCCATGAACCAACTACCAACTTCAGTCTCTTCAGCAATGTAATTACTTTTTGCAGTACTAGGGTAACCATATTGCCGCTTTAAAAAGGGACACATATGAAAAATACATATGTCAGGGTTCTTAGACAAAGATCCGCTTTTTAAAAATCACCTGATGAAACGACCAGTCTGTTGTCGAGAAACGCGTTGTTTGTAAATAAAGCGTATACCTTTTAAATATTACCGAAGTTGTCAGCCAGTTTTTATTGTCACCGGTGTGATCCGGTTCCTCATTTTGAGACGCTGCAGCTTACATAAACTATTCCCGACAGGAATACCTGGGTATAAGTGTGCTAGCCGTGGCTAGCACTAGTCTGCCTGTTTGCTTCCTCACTCTGAGACGCTGTACCTGATACTATCTGTTCCCGTTCAGGATTCCTGGGATTAAGTGTGCTGGTCGCTGAAAGTGTCAGTCCGTATGTTAGCACTGGTCACAGCACAGTGCCACTACCTCTGGTAAGCCTCTTTTTACCATTATATTCACCTTATCGTAAAGGTCATACCACACTATGAGGCGTCCTCTTCTTTTTTCATCTTCTTAGACAAAACATGTCTTTACACAGCACTGAAAACAGCCCTGACATATGTACTGTTCATATGTGTCCCTTTTTAAAGCGGCAATATGGTCACCCTATGCAGTACTACACTAATGCCATCAAGTTTACCAGTGGGGCATGAGCTTTAACTAGTTTAGGGCTTCTGGGAAGTTTATTACAATCTAACATCAGGACCTGGGCGATTTAGCTGTGTTACACTACTACACTGCATGAGACATTATTGTTATATTTAACCTCTTAAGGACATATGACGGAATCTTTCCGTCATAAAACAATTGAGCAAACTAAAAGCTGTGTCCTTAAAGGGTTAATATTTATGGAGAGCCATCAAAGGTTATGAAACAAGAGTCCATTTATTGAACTTTGAAAAATAAAAATTATACCTGGGACAAAAAAAGGGCATTGGCAGAAAGCTTTCTGTGTAGGGTGGTCAGAAAAAAAGAGAAAAAACTTCTAAGAGAAAAATACCTATCTAATGATTGCAAGAATATCTGCAATTGATATATGATGTATTTGGAGATATGATCTTTTTCAATCTATGTATTAAAATGATGGAATATATAGTAGAACTATTAGATAATTACTATAATCATAGCAAATGCATAATAGTAATAAGGTTATGAGATCCCTCATATGGGTGAAGGTACTCTTCTTTCAAATGAGGGAACTCTCATTTTAACTAGTTATTTTTAAGCACATCATCCTTGGCAAACCTATCTTTATACTTTAAAACTAGGGTCTAGGGAGTCATTGGCCATGATTCATAAAACCTATCGTTATATGATCTAGGAGTTACAATGCAGTAGTGATTATCATCAATGGAGCAACATCTATCTCGTAACCATTGAGCTCCTGGTACACAGAACAAATTTTACTGAAAAGGACAATGGGATCATAAAAATGTCTTCAAAACTTTACAGAAAAAACAAATGAAAATGGTAAAAAAAGTTTTCTTGATAAAACAGTCTACAACAACGTAAGTAAAAAAAAAAAAAACAGAATAAAAAAAATCAAAACAACTTAATAAGATTTGCAAAAGGAAGATACAACACAAGGTCAATATACTTCACAAGGGTTATCAGTGTATCAATAATGCATGCATATGTTTGCTATTGATGCGTCCCAAATTAGCTTTATTGGTACTACAGATTACAAATCTAGTCTTGAACCAGTATCCCATAGAAACCGCCATAGAAACAGCCTCACTGACAGATAGAAGAAGGAATTGCCATAACAACTAGGGAATTTGAAACAAGTTTAGACTTTGAGGGATATTTATCAAGCCGTCAACCGCAAATACACTGGAATTCCGCAGCGTAATTGTGGCGAGCCTGATTCAACCTATTTATCAAAGCCTACAGACCGGCAAAAAGTAGAAATTTGTGACGTAACATACGATCCGGTCTCAATCCGACACAGATCGATGTTTACATCATTACAGATGTTCCGAATACAAATTCAGCACTATCTGACAACTGTTGCCATTTATCAAATTTCTTACAGGTACGCTCGCAACTATTCCGGCCCAGCGCACCTGGTTTTCAATCTGCCACCCTGGAGGCCGCGGATTCCATAGGAATCAATGGGAGTCTGAAAGCAGTGAAAGCTTATGTTCGATGCTGCCAGATATCCCATTGATTTCTATGGTAGAAAACAAATTACGTTTACACCTAACACCCTAACATAAGCCCCTAGTCTAAACACCCCTAATCTGCCGCCCCAACATTGCCGCCACCTACATAATGTTATTAACCCCTATCCCACCGCTCCCGGACACCGCTGCAACTAAATACATATATTAACCCCTATCCCTCCGCTCCCGGAGCCCACCGCAACTCTAATAAAGTTATTAACCCCTATCCCGCTGCTCCTGGAGCCCACCACAACTAACTAAATGTATTAACCCCTATCCCGCCTCTCCCGGACCCCTCTGCAACTAAATGTATTAACCCCTAATCCCCTGGCCTCCCACATCACTACCACTTACTAAACCTATTAACCCCTAAACCGCCAGCCCCCCACATCGCCATAAACTAAATTAAGCTATTAACCCCTAAACCTAACAACCCACTAACTTTACATTAAATATTAACTCATCCCTATCTTATAATAATTGTAAACTTACCTGTAGAATTCAATTAGACTATATTAAACTATTAATTAACCTACCCTAACAATTATACTAAAATTACATTAAACTATATTAAACTAATAATTAACCTACCCTAACTATTATACTAAAATTAAATTAAACTATATTAAACTATTAATTAACCTACCCTAACTATTATACTAAAATTACATTCAACTACAAATTAAATTAACTATATTACATATTTAAAAACCTAACCCTAACTAAGTTACACAAAATAAAAAACACTCAGTTACACAAAATAAAAAATAAATGATCAAATATTTAAACTAATTACACCTAATCTAATAGCCCTATCAAAATAAAAAAAGCCCCCCAAAATAAAAAAAAACCCTAGCCTACAATAAACTACCAATGGCCCTTAAAAGGGCCTTTTGCGGGGCATTGCCCAAAAGAAATCAGCTCTTTTACCTGTAAAATAAAATACAAACACCCCCCAACAGTAAAACCCACCACCCATACAACCAAACCCCCCCAAATAAAAACCTATCTAAAAAAACCTAAGCTCCCCATTGCCCTGAAAAGGGCATTTGTATGGGCATTGCCCTTAAAAGGGCATTTAGCTCTTTTTCAGCCCAAAGTTCCTAACCTAAAAATAAAACCCACCCAATAAGCCCTTAAAAAAACCTAACACTAACCCCGAAGATCCACTTACAGACCGGACATCCATCCTCATCCAAGCGACAGAAGTCCTCAGCGAAGCCGGCAGAAGTCTTCATCCAAGCGTGCCGAAGTCTTCCTCCAAGTGGACAGAAGTCTTCATCCAGACGGCATATTCTAACTTCATCCATCTGGTGCAGAGCGGCTTCATCTTCAAGACATCTGGCGCAGAGCATCCTCTTCTTATGACGGCGACTGAAGAATGAAGTTTCCTTTAAATTACGTCATCCAAGATGGCATCTCTTACATTCCGATTGGCTGATAGAATTCTATCAGCCAATAGGAATTAAGGGGGAAATTCCTATTGGCTGTTGCAATCAGCCAATAGGATTGAGCTTTCATCCTATTGGCGACTGAAGAATGAAGTTTCCTTTAAATTACGTCATCCAAGATGGCATCTCTTACATTCCGATTGGCTGATAGAATTCTATCAGCCAATAGGAATTAAGGGGGAAAATCCTATTGGCTGTTGCAATCAGCCAATAGGATTGAGCTTTAATCCTATTGGCTGATCCAATCAGCCAATAGGATTGAGCTTGCATTCTATTCCAATCATCCAATAGAATGCAAGCTCAATCCTATTGGCTGATTGTTAGGCGAGCGTATTGGTCCCGGCGAATGCAGCACATTTGTCGCCTTGATAATTCGGCCTCTTTATAGACATTTCTTGTGTTTATGTAAAGAGTGTTAGTATTGCATTTCTCAGTCATATGTGTCTTGCACAGGTAAGAAAAAAGCCCCATACTTCATATTCAATGTAAACTTAAAGGGACAAGAAAGCAAATAATTAAACTTCCATGGTTGAGATGGGGTATGCAATAAAGGAAGTTGCAACATCTATAATTAAGTTTACTTAGCTTCTCTTGGTTTTCTTTGTTGAAAAGCATACCTAGATAGGCTTATCAGCAGAAATACAGTACTTGCAACTAGTTGGTAATTTGTGGCTATGCACATTTTCTCTTGTTACTGGCTCACCAGATGTGATCAGCTAGGTTCCAGTAATGTATTGCTGATTTGGGGTTAAACACATAGTTATATGCAAGCAATAGCACAATAATAAACGCAGTAGAACATTTTCTTTGTACACTTTTATGTCCCTTTAATTAGTTTGTAGGATAGTCTTATGTTTTTCTCATACCCAGATAAATATGTCTACACACACATATATATATCGATAGAAAGTTAGCAGATCTAATTTTGTTATAGAAAGTGATTTACGACTATGACGTCATATCTGCAAATAATGGGATTCGGAACTATAAACAAACTGTAATCCTATCATACTGATGATGTAATATAAATTTGAGTTGCAAATGTCTCCCTGTTTTCATATCCTTCCCCCCCATCAGCAAATCACCTGATAACTGTTATCAGCGGGTTCCACAGAAGGACGACCCATCTGGTAGACCATGGCAGAGTAGCAGATGCAGATGGTTAGCAGTGGGAGCAAGTAGACTGCCAAGAAGTTGTACAGGATAAAAGCTTTCTCATGAGAAATAGATGGAAAGGACTCAACACAGTACATCTGGGGACCATACCAATCGCGCTCTGTGAGCTGATTATAAATAGGGACTGGTATTGAAACAATGAAGGAGCCTGCAATGGAAAGACAAGTAATTATTGGTCATTATTTTGAACTTCCACATTCTTCCAATTTGATTGCAAACCTTATATTTTATGCTACAGCACAGACATGTAACAAATACTGGAGTTGATCACAATCCCTTAGAAAAGCTATTCAAGTTATTTTTCTACAAATATATTTCATGGTGATCTTTTTTGAAAGAGTTAAAGAGCTTTTTTTAAAGAGTTGTGATCAACCCCCATTTTTGATTCCCTTTCCAGTCTCACAGTAGTTCCTTTTTTTCTATTGTGCAAAATAATTTAGTGCATTAAATTAAAAGAATAACTATTCTTTTGGTGCCCTTGGTTGATATGTGGCTGCTTTTCATTAGTATATGGAGGTAGGCTCAGGAGCACTGTAATTATAGTATTGCTACAGTCATTGGGGTTGATCACAATCCGAATTGGTGAACTCACGGATGATAGGGCATTTATTCCCTTATGATTATCAACAGAAAATCCCCATTAACTTCTATGTGGATTATTTTATGCCTAGGTTTTTCTAAAGTATTGTGAGTAACCTCATGGTTGTAAAGATTTCTACCATACAGTGCTTAAGGCACTCTCCTGAGCTTACCTCAGTATGCTCTCATGAAATTGAGCTGCATTTCAACAACTGATATAAAGAGAAAGTGATAAATAAAAAAAAAGTAAATTGGATTTTTTTATTTTATTTAAATGGTACACTGAGAATGAATTATTCTTGAGTTGATTAAAAGGATTTATCCCCTGAAAACATTTTCAATTTTATGGAGTATGTAAAAAATAAATATATAGTGCTGATGTTGAATTAATTGTGTTTATATCTCTTTAGGAACAAAAATGGTGAGTGATTTGTAAACAGCAGATCTATGAAATAAATAAAGCCAAAATATTCACAACTCCAAAGCGGGAAGTAAAAAACACAGCATATTAAAGGGAGAGTAAACACCTTGAGATTTTTAAATAAAATGTTTAGTTATGTGTACTAAAACAACTTTGCAATATAGCTTCATTATTTATTTTGCCTATTTCATGAAATGTAGCTCTAAAAAACTGAGCAATTTCTAATTCTCAGAAATTGAAATGCACCCTGCTGACTTTTTAAGGCTAACTCTTCTACATAGCTTTCCCTAATTTGCTTTATCAGATGAGAACTGCAAAACAATTCACTTTATGCTAACTTTATTACTGTGACTAGCCTTGTTGTCTGTAGGCTAAAGCTCAAATTGGCTCTTTCAAATAAGGCAAAAGGTAGGTGGAGTTTGGCAGCATTACATTAACCCCTTAACGACTGAGGACGTGCAGGGTATGTCCTCTAAAGGATGTCAGTTAACGACCAAGGACGTACCCTGCACGTCCTCAGTCTGGAAAGCAGCTGGAAGCGATCCTGCTCGCTTCCAGCTGCTTTCCAGTTATTGCAGTGATGCCTCGACATCGAGGCATCCTGCAATAACACTTTCTGGCCATCCGATGCAGAGAGAGCCACTCTGTGGCCCTCTCTGCACCGGACATCGATGGCCGGTATCGTTGGTGGGTGGGAGCCGACTTGGGAGGCGGGTGGGCGGCCATCGGTGAGCTCTGGAAGGTGGAGGGGGGCGGGATCGGGGGCGGAGCCTTTGGAGGCACGCGCGGGGCGCGGCGGGCGGGCGCGTGCACGGGGCGGGAGCGGGTGGGAACCGCTACACTACAGAAAAAAAGTTAAAAGTAAAATGTAAAAAAAAATAAAATACACTTTTATTTCAAAAGCATCTAAGGGATCTGGAAGGGGTGGGGGTTGGTATTGGGGGGGGGAAGCTACACTACAGAAAAGGGACATTTTTTTAATAAAAAAAAGCATATTATTCACTAAAATGGGTACTGGCAGACAGCTGCCAGTACCCAAGATGGCGCACATTAAGTCAGAGGGGGAGGGTTAGAGAGCTGTTTGGTGGGGGATCAGTGAGGTTGGGGGCTAAGGGGGATCCTACACAGAAGCATATGTAAATATGCTAAAAAAAAATGCACAAAAAAGCCCAAATTTTCCTTTTATTTTAGTACTGGCAGAGTTTCTGCCAGTACTTAAGATGGCTGGGACATTTGTGGGGTAGGGGAGGGAAGAGAGATGTTTGGGAGGGATCAGGGGGTCTGATGTTTCAGGTGGGAGGCTGATCTTTACACTAAAGCTAAAATTAACCCTGCAAGCTCCCTACAAGCTACCTAATTAACCCCTTCACTGCTAGCCATAATACACGTGTGATGCGCAGCGCCATTTAGCAGCATTCTAATGACCAAAAAGCAACGCCAAAGTCATATATGTCTGCTATTTATGAACAAAGGGGATCCCAGAGAAGCATTTACAACCATTTGTGCCATAATTGCACAAGCCGTTTGTAAATGATTTCAGTGAGAAACCTAAAATTGTGAAAAATTGAACGTTTTTTTTTAATTTGATCGCATTTGGCGGTGAAATGGTGGCATGAAATATACCAAAATGGGCCTAGATAAATACTTGGGGTTGTCTACTACACTACACTAAAGCTAAAAATACCCCAAAAAGCTCCTTACATGCTCCCTAATTAACCCCTACACTGCTGGGCATAATACACGTGTGGTGCGCAGTGGCATTTAGCGGCCTTCTAATTACCAAAAAGCAATGCCAAAGCCATATATGTCTAATATTTTTGAACAAAGGGGATCCCAGAGAAGAATTTACAACCATTTATGCCATAATTGCACAAGCAGTTTGTAAATAATTTCAGTGAGAAACTGAAAGTTTGTGAAACAATTTGTGAAAAAGTGAACGATTTTTTGTATTTGATAGCATTTGGCGGTGAAATGGTGGCATGAAATATACCAAAATGGGCCTAGATCAATACTTTGGGATGTCTTCTAAAAAAAATATATATACATGTCAATGGATATTCAGGGATTCCTGAAAGATATCAGTGTCCCAATGTAACTAGCGCTAATTTTGAAAAAAAAATGGTTTGAAAATAGGAAAGTGCTACTTGTATTTATGGCCCTATAAGTTACAAAAAAAGCAAAGAACATGTTAACATTGGGTATTTCTAAACTCAGGACAAAATTTAGAAACTATTTAGCATGGGTGTTTTTTGGTGGTTGTAGATATGTAACAGATTTTGGGGTTCAAAGTTAGAAAAAGTGTGTTTTTTTCCATTTTTACTCATATTTTATATTTTTTTTTATAGTAAATGATAAGATATGATGAAAATAATGGTATCTTTAGAAAGTCCATTTAATGGCGAAAAAAACGGTATATAATATGTGTGGGTACAGTAAATGAGGAAGAGGAAAATTTCAGCTAAACACAAACACCACAGAAATGTAAAAATAGCCTTGGTCCCAAACGGACAGAAAATGGAAAAGTGCTCTGGTCACTAAGGGGTTAATGTCTTGTACTTACAAGCACCTAGATTTAGAGTTCTGCGGCCAAAGGGGTGCGTTAGCTACGCGTGCTTTTTTCTGGCCACACCTTTTAAATACCGCTGGTATTGAGAGTTCACAGAATGGCTGTGTTAGGCTCCAAAAAAGGAGCGTAGAGCATATTTAACGCAACTTCAACTCTCGATACCAGCGGTGCTTACGGACGCGGCCAGCTTAAAAAACGTGCTCGTGCACGATTCCCCCATAGAAAACAATGGGGCTGTTTGAGCTGAAAAAAAACCTAACACCTGCAAAAAAGCCGCGTTCAGCTCCTAACGCAGCCCCATTGTTTGCTATGGGGAAACACTTCCTACGTCTGCACCTAACACTCTAACATGTACCCCGAGTCTAAACACCCCTAACCTTACACTTATTAACCCCTATTCTGCCGCCCCCGCTATCGCTGACCCCTGCATATTTTTTTTAACCCCTAATCTGCCGCTCCGTAAACCGCCGCTACTTACATTATCCCTATGTACCCCTAATCTGCTGCCCCTAACACCGCCAACCCCTATATTATATTTATTAACCCCTAATCTGCCCCCCACAACGTCGCCTCCACCTGCCTACACTTATCAACCCCTAATCTGCCGAGCGGACCGCACCGCTATTATAATAAAGTTATTAACCCCTAATCCGCCTCACTAACCCCATAATAAATAGTATTAACCCCTAATCTGCCCTCCCTAACATCGCCGACACCTAACTTCAAACATTAACCCCTAATCTGCCGACTGGAGCTCACCGCTATTCTAATAAATGTATTAACCCCTAAAGCTAAGTCTAACCCTAACACTAACACCCCTCTAACCCAAACCCCCCTTAAATAAACCTAACACTAAGCCCCTGAAGATCTTCCTACCTTATCTTCACCATACCAGGTTCACCGATCGGTCCTCGGAAGTCTTGATCCAAGCCTCGGAAGTGTTGATCCAAGCCCAAGCGGGGGGCTGAAGAGTGATGTCCATCATCGGGCTGAAGTCTGGATCCAAGCGGCGACTGAAGAACTCCATCATCGGGCTGAAGTCGGAAGTCCATCATCGGGATGAAGTCTTCTATCAAGCAGCATCTTCAATCTTCTTTCTTCCGGAGCCATCATCTTCCAGCCGACACGGAACATCCTCTTCTCCCGATGCCTACTCGCCGAATGACGGTTCCTTTAAATGACGTCATCAAAGATGGCACCCGTCGAATTCCGATTGGCTGATAGGATTCTATCAGCCAATCGGAATTAAGGTAGGAAAATTCTGATTGGCTGATGGAATCAGCCAATCAGATTGAGCTCACATTCTATTGGCTGATCGGAACAGCCAATAGAATGCGAGCTCAATCTGATTGGCTGATCAGATCAGCCAATCGGATTGAACTTCAATCTGATTGGCTGATTCCATCAGCCAATCAGAATTTTCCTACCTTAATTCCGATTGGCTGATAGAATCCTATCAGCCAATCGGAATTCGACGGACGCCATCTTGGATGACGTCATTTAAAGGAACCGTCATTCGGCGAGTAGGCGTCGGGAGAAGAGGATGTTCCGATGATGGACTTCCGACTTCAGCCCGATGATGGATTTCTTCAGTCGCCGCTTGGATCCAGACTTCAGCCCGAGGATGGACGTCACTCTTCAGCCCCCCACTTGGGCTTGGATCAACACTTCCGAGGCTTGGATCAAGACTTCCGAGGACCGATCAGTGAACCTGGTATGGTGAAGATAAGGTAGGAAGATCTTCAGGGGCTTAGTGTTAGGTTTATTTAAGGGGGGTTTGGGTTAGATTAGGGGTATGTGGGTGGTGGGTTGTAATGTTGGGGGGGGGTATTGTATGTGTTTTTTTTACAGGCAAAAGAGCTGAATTCTTTGGGGCATGCCCCGCAAAGGGCCCTGTTCAGGGCTGGTAAGGTAAAAGAGCTTTGAACTTTTTTAATTTAGAATAGGGTAGGGCATTTTTTTATTTTGGGGGGCTTTGTTATTTTATTACGGGGCTTAGAGTAGGTGTAATTAGTTTAAAATTGTTGTAATATTTTTCTAATGTTTGTAAATATTTTTTTATTTTTTGTAACTTAGTTCTTTTTTATTTTTTGTACTTTAGTTAGTTTATTTCATTGTATTTATTTGTAGGAATTGTATTTAATTTATTTATTGATAGTGTAGTGTTAGGTTTAATTGTAACTTAGGTTAGGATTTATTTTACAGGTAATTTTGTAATTATTTTAACTAGGTAACTATTAAATAGTTATTAACTATTTAATATCTATTGTACCTGGTTAAAATAAATGCAAAGTTGCCTGTAAAATAAATATTAATCCTAAAATAGCTATAATATAATTATAATTTATATTGTAGCTATATTAGGGTTTATTTTACAGGTAAGTATTTAGCTTTAAATAGGAATAATTTATTTAATAAGAGTTCATTTATTTCGTTAGATTTAAATTATATTTAACTTAGGGGGGTGTTAGTGTTAGGGTTAGACTTAGCTTTAGGGGTTAATCCATTTATTACAGTAGCGGCGAGATTCGGTCGGCAGATTAGGGGTTAATAATTGAAGTTAGGTGTGTGCGATGTTAGGGAGGGCAGATTAGGGGTTAATACTATTTATTATAGGGTTATTGAGGCGGGAGTGAGGCGGATTAGGGGTTAATAACTTTATTATAGTAGCGGTGAGATCCGCTCGGCAGATTAGGGGTTAATAAGTGTAGGCAGGTGTAGGCGATGTTGAGGGGGGCAGATTTGGGGTTAATAAATATAATATAGGGGTCGGCGGTGTTAGGGGCAGCAGATTAGGGGTACATAAGTATAACGTAGGTGGCGGTCGGCAGATTAGGGGTTAAAAAAATGTAATCGAGTGGCGGAGATGTGAGGGGACCTCGGTTTAGGGGTACATAGGTAGTTTATGGGTGTTAGTGTACTTTAGAGCACAGTAGTTAAGAGCTTTATAAACCGGCGTTAGCCCAGAAAGCTCTTAACTACTGACTTTTTTCTGTGGCTGGAGTTTTGTCGTTAGATTTCTAACGCTCACTTCAGCCACGACTCTAAATACCGGAGTTAGAAAGATCCCATTGAAAAGATAGGATACGCAATTGACGTAAGGGGATCTGTGGTATGGAAAAGTCGCGGCTGCAAAGTGAGCGTTAGACCCTTTCCTGACTGACTCCAAATACCGGCAGTAGCCTAAAACCAGCGTTAGGAGCCTCTAACGCTGGTTTTGACGGCTACCGCCAAACTCTAAATCTAGGCCAAGGTGTTTACTGTCCCTTTAAGTTTGATTATTATACATTAATGTCTTATGATACTATTAAATTATTTACAATCTCAGAAGGATGAGTGTTATGGTAAAACATGCAACAAAGAACCACATTAGTTTTTCCAAAAATATTTGTTCTGTAGCAAATTATTAGTTGGAATTCACAGAACTGGACTTTCTCATTAGGCTAAATAGGCAGCTTTCTATGGGTATATTTACTCATTTACTTTTTGATTGCTGGCCCTAATAATTTAAGTCAGAGGTTTTGTAGTTTTACAAATGTCCAATTCTGTTTACTATCTTCAGTTTTAATTTGGTATTTAAGAAAATGTCAGTCAAGATGCAAATCATACATTGAAAGTGAACAGATGACCCAGATGTAGAGAGTAAATTCTAAAGTAAATTGTCGATTAGCTAAATACTATACAATTGTTTTCTACAATTAAAAATAAAATTGTTATTGTTTATTAGTTCTAGTATCCATAATAATTAATCAAGGGAATGATTGACCTGTGTATACTGTACAGTATTAAAGATAAGAAAATTGTAGCAATGCAATATGTGCTGAGCAAGTGCTTTGACTGACACTGGCATTCAATACACATGTGCAAAATTGAGCGCCTGTTCCATTATGCCTGATTGAAGGTTAGACATGACTATTTTTGTGTGTGGCATAAGTACATACAATTTATCTAAGAATGATTACTGTGTCCTCAGAGTTTTGGTTAACTGTTTCGCAAAACAAAAAAGTATTATGTAGTTATATATGTATATATGTATTTACAGACATTTATACACCTATAAACACATAAATACATATGTGTTCATGTATAGAAATATATATAAGTGCATTGGAGCCCTTTGCTGTTAAGTAGATGAAAACATGTCATAACATAGCTATGCGATATTCATATTTAATAAAGTGTTATACTGTGTATTTCCAATGTTCTTCACATAGGGGAATACGTTATAGGTATTTATAATTAGATATTCCTATATATATTGGTTTATATCTACAGGGAGTGCAGAATTATTAGGCAAGTTGTATTTTTGAGGATTAATTTTATTATTGAACAACAACCATGTTCTCAATGAACCGAAAAAACTAATTAATATCAAAGATTTTAGTTTGTTTTTAGTTATAGCTATTTTAGGGGGATATCTGTGTGTGCAGGTGACTATTACTGTGCATAATTATTAGGCAACTTAACAAAAAACAAATATATACCCATTTCAATTATTTATTTTTACCAGTGAAACCAATATAACATCTCAACATTCACAAATATACATTTCTGACATTCAAAAACAAAACAAAAACAAATCAGTGACCAATATAGCCACCTTTCTTTGCAAGGACACTCAAAAGCCTGCCATCCATGGATTCTGTCAGTGTTTTGATCTGTTCACCATCAACATTGCGTGCAGCAGCAACCACAGCCTCCCAGACACTGTTCAGAGAGGTGTACTGTTTTCCTTCCTTGTAAATCTCACATTTGATGATGGACCACAGGTTCTCAATGGGGTTCAGATCAGGTGAACAAGGAGGCCATGTCATTAGATTTTCTTCTTTTATACCCTTTCTTGCCAGCCACGCTGTGGAGTACTTGGACGCGTGTGATGGAGCATTGTCCTGCATGAAAATCATGTTTTTCTTGAAGGATGCAGACTTCTTCCTGTACCACTGCTTGAAGAAGGTGTCTTCCAGAAACTGGCAGTAGGACTGGGAGTTGAGCTTGACTCCATCCTCAACCCGAAAAGGCCCCACAAGCTCATCTTTGATGATACCAGCCCAAACCAGTACTCCACCACCACCTTGCTGGCGTCTGAGTCGGACTGGAGCTCTCTGCCCTTTACCAATCCAGCCACGGGCCCATCCATCTGGCCCATCAAGACTCACTCTCATTTCCTCAGTCCATAAAACCTTAGAAAAATCAGTCTTGAGATATTTCTTGGCCCAGTCTTGACGTTTCAGCTTGTGTGTCTTGTTCAGTGGTGGTCGTCTTTCAGCCTTTCTTACCTTGGCCATGTCTCTGAGTATTGCACGCCTTGTGCTTTTGGGCACTCCAGTGATGTTGCAGCTCTGAAATATGGCCAAACTGGTGGCAAGTGGCATCTTGGCAGCTGCACGCTTGACTTTTCTCACTTCATGGGCAGTTATTTTGCGCCTTGGTTTTTCCACATGCTTCTTGCGACCCTGTTGACTATTTTGAATGAAACGCTTGATTGTTTGATGATCACGCTTCAGAAGCTTTGCAATTTTAAGAGTGCTGCATCCCTCTGCAAGATATCTCACTATTTTTTACTTTTCTGAGCCTGTCAAGTCCTTCTTTTGACCCATTTTGCCAAAGGAAAGGAAGTTGCCTAATAATTATGCACACCTGATATAGGGTGTTGATGTCATTAGACCACACCCCTTCTCATTACAGAGATGCACATCACCTAATATGCTTAATTGGTAGTAGGCTTTCGAGCCTATACAGCTTGGAGTAAGACGACATGCATAAAGAGGATGATGTGGTCAAAATATTAATTTGCCTAATAATTCTGCACTCCCTGTATACCTATGTATAATCATGTATACTAATACAGGCACGAAACACGTAGGATGTATTGCAATGTTTGTTTGGCCTGTGTATGATTCTTTCCACTTTTGCAAGTTTTTTCACCCAGCGGACTGTGGATTTCTGTCCTTATATATATATAGTAGCAGGGATGTGCACTCTCACCTTCATAACGTCAGCCAGGGTGCTAGTGGGTATTAATCAGACCTGAGGAAGGGGATATATTATCCTCGAAACGTTACATGGTCACAGTAAAATTGTGTTGGAAAATACCAGTGAGTGCAAGTTTTCTTTATTGTCGCTATATATATATATATATATATATATATATATATATGTATTTATGAATAAATAGAACATATTCTGCTATGTGAAGAATATTGGATTGTGAACAATTAATATTTTCATGTCGGGTTAGCGCAGTTGAGAATATGCGATCAGTTTATGCGCCATTGACTTTTATGGGGGAATACGTTATCGTGCACGATATTCTAACTTCGCTTTTAACACACATCAGGTTAGCTAACAAGCGAACACTGTTTTCTTTCAACTTGTCATATGAGCACTACCTGACGTGCATAAAAAACTTACTTCTAGTGGAGTTAGCGCTTGAGCGGGAGCATTAAATACAGCTCCACTTGTAATTTGGCCCTTTATGTGTAAGGTCTGTCTATCTGTATATACTGGTTTAGCCTACTTATACATATTACTAACGTGCTTTCATTATTGCTATATCACAAACCAAGCTGTACTGGTCAGCTAAATACACGCAACACCATGAGTACAATAATCAAAAGTGCATTGAAAACTTAACCTGGAAATTAGCTGACCAGTCAAAAAGGTACCCACCTGCCCTTAGGCAGTTGTCCACTTTAACTACTGAGAAATCCACATCACGATATTGTTTGAAAGCACAGTCCTCATTTTACTCGTCCCTTTCTTAAATTTGAAATAATGTTGTTTTGCTTGCTGTGTCACCTCACAGTCTGTTCTATAATACTGTCCCCTGAAGCCTCTCCACTGCAATTCAGAGGATATCAAAGGCACTTCAAGCTAAAGAGCCAGAAAATCAGGGGGAGGGGCTGTAAGGAAAGGCATTGGGTATAGTAATAATAAATCTCAAGCCTTAATCAAGGGATGAGAGCTGTCATTGTCCACTTCAGTACCTCACTTAGCATCCTGTATAGGGGATTTAATTAGTACTCATCCGTTAAACACACACAGATAATTTTAGAATGTTAAAAAATCTTTGCAGAACAAGTCATTAAACATGATGTCAGCTTTTGTAAAATTGGCAGTAATTAGCTGTTTCTCTTTTTATTTTATCTCCATTTATCCTAAGAAAGGTCAATGTGGCCTAGGCTATTTGCATGTCATCTATTCACATCTAAAAGCCTTATGCAAATCTCTCTTTCATGGCTTTAGTTTGATGTTAGCTATTTTAAATGGATTTTGTTTATATTTATTATCTAATTGGACATTAAAGTCATTTTTATTTATTCAAATAATGTTTTGAGAAATTAATGGTATATTAAAGTACAAAAAGAAAATGCTGTAATATATTACAGCATTTTATTATTGCACTATTAATGTTACATAACAACAACAGACGGATTAAATACATATATAGAATCAGCTCCAGAACAGCAATGTACTACTGGGAGTTAGCTGAACACATCTGGTGAGCCAATGAAAACAGACAAATGTGTGTAGTCACCAATAAACAGCTAGCTCCCAGTAGTGTAAGATGTATACATTTTCTTTTTCATCAAAAGAAACTAAGAGAACAAAGTAAATCTGAAAACAGAAGTGAATGAAAAGTGTCTAAAAATAACATGCTCTATATGAATCATGCAATTTTGACTTTCCCAACCCATTGGGCTCCATCTACCAAGCTGCGATAGCAGCTTGGGAGCCCCATCATTCAGTGTGAGCCTGAAATGCAAGTTAAGTAGCAGCGGTCTAAAGACTGCTGCTACTTAACCTCTCTGCAACACTTTCAATGTCAGATAGCAATAATCTCGATGCAATCAGATTAGGATGATTGACAGCCCCCTCTTGTGCAGCGAATTGTGCAATGTATGCTGCCTGGTCACTGCAAAACTGATGAAGGAGGTTCATTACATCAAACTTTGTCGGCCTGGCAGTTAAATCAAGACTTTTAAGTATTAAACTGCTAAAAATGTGCATACAAAAGTGTTATCATTTTGTTAGCGTGACTTGTATTGTTTTGAGAGGGAATTCATCTATGTCCTACATCTCTTTACAGTAGGAGCTATGACCCCATCCTGAACTGGCCCTTACTGGGGGTACATACTACTAAGATCTGGAAATATATCACTACACTAAGATACAGGTTGCACTCCTCTCTTAATTTGTTTGCCTTACTTTTCTCAACAAAGAATAATAGACGTATAGTGGATATTGAAAAGAATCACCCACCTTGAAAATAATCACATTTTATTGCTCTGCAGCTTGAAATAAAGACAGACACAGTTTTTGTTTATCCAGTTGTATTTACTCAGTGCAACTTATATTAACATCCAAGGCAGGAAACTCCTTATATTGAAGTACAAACCTGAAAATACCCAATGTGATAAGTTAATTTGAAGTGTGTATATTTGAGACACCCTGGTCTGTGAAGTGTATCTTACTTAGTAAAGGTTTTTTTGTGTCACCCGCCCCAATCATAAACAAATGGTCAAAGCATCGATCCTCATATTTATGCTCTTTAGCTAGATATTTTATTTATCTATTAAACTACAACAATTCATTAGTGTGTATGTGGAAATAACCATTCATTCTCCCTCTATGACTTGGAGTTGGGACCTAGGATGGCATGCTCGCAGCTGATTAACATGGACCCATTTATCCATAAAGGTATAATTTTGTAGGGATCCTTATTTTATAGGCAACTGGAGATATTTTGTCAGTAATGACAAAAGGACCCTTCCATGATGGAAGGAACTTTCTCTACTTGATCTGGTCCCTTGCAAAATTATAAAGATAAACTTGATCATTTATTTCATATTTCTTTTTGGAAATTTTGAGATCATAATAAGATCATAATAAGTTTTAGGGGCAGTTGCGGACTTCTCTATGTTCCTTTGAGCAAATGAAAAAGCATATTGCAGATCCTTTCTTAAGTTTTCTACATACTGATATGTAGTAGCAGCATTTATTAAGTTCTGGTCTGATGTACGGTATAGTAAATGTTGAGGAAGAACCATTCTTCTACCAGCCATCAATTCAAAAGGTGATATTTTAGTAGCACTACTTGGAGTTGCTCTTAATGCCATTAGGACTAGAGGTAATTTTATACCCCAGTTCTTACCTGTTTCACTCACAAACTTTTTGAGTATTTTCACAATGGACTGGTTGTAACGCTCTACTCCACCATTAGAGGCAGCTCTATATGCAATATGGAGCTTTCTTTTAACTCCTAGTATTTTCCATATGTTTGGCATCACTTCACTAGTGACGTAGGTCCCCCAATTGGATTTGATTCACTGGAGTAAACAAAATCTGGAAAACACATAGTTAATGAGCAATGCTGCGCATGTTTCAGCACTATTAATAGGTGCACTGAAGCATTCTACCCATTTAGTAAACAGGCATGTTACTGTTAATATGTATCTGTAACCTCTGGATGACCTAGTTACTGGACCAATAAAATCAATTTGTATATCTGACCATGGCATTACCATCCCCATTTTCTGCAATGACGCTCTATGCGTTGGCGCAGTGGGTTGAAATTGTGGAGAGATTAAAAAACCTTGACAGTAGGTCTGAAGATACTTCAACATATGTGGCCAAAAGGTGTAGTCACGCAATATTTCATATGTTAATTTGGCACCACGATGGCCAGATGTGGGAGCACGAGACCCCTGAACTGGGTAGGTACCACCCATTGTAGGATACCTGTTTTGGAGGTTCTAATTAACAAACCGTCCTGTAATTTCAATTGTGATTTGGACTTAAGATTCTAAGATCTTCCTTACAAATACAGTCCTCTTTTGAGATGGGGTTGTTTTCCGGATCTTCTATGTGTTTATAGAAAATACCTATAGTGATTAGTGATCAGGTCCTCACTAGTAGAATCCTGACTCTATTGTACCATGTTAGGCTCATTTTATTGTTTAGCCTGGTTTCTGGTAATGGCTTCTACATGAATTGCATCCATTAAACGGTCAATATTGAGGAGCTCTCCATTTATGGCTCCTTGTTTGGCTAATGAAGTGTCAAGATCATTGTCTTCTTTATCAGGACCTTGAATCCTGGAATGACCCTTGGTCTTTTCCAGTGTATGGTTAACCCATTGGAAACCACTCATTTATTAATCTCACAGAATAATTTACAATGTTTAACTGGTTTGTTGTTAGTTTTCTGCATGCCATTTCTTTTCCAAGTTGGCAGGTATTCAACAAAACTGTCGCGCACATAATTTAAATTAGTAATGACCACAAATTCATGAATAATTTGTTTAATAGCCATTTCAATGATTTTTAAAATAGCAGTGAGTTCTGCTACTTGACTGGATCTTGATTCAATGTTGAAACCTACAGAAATATTTGGGTATTTGCCGAAGCTATACCAATGCCAATGACTAATCTACGCTCATTATCAATAGTGGCATGGTAAGAACAACCTTTAACATATACCCAAGGTAATATTTGACAATGGTCCTCATTGTGTATTTTATATGGGGAAAGCAATTGTTCCTCCAGGAAATAATCTTCTATTAAATCTTCCTCATGATCTTTAGCAGTACAGTCATGGAGCTCAGCAAGCCCCTGTGCGACTGGATTCTTTTTATTTTGCTTATAGCAAATTTCTAAAGGCCAGCCTTGTAAGGAAAGAGTCCAAGCTGTTATGTGGCTATTGGACAGGTTTCTATCTCTTATTGTCTCACTTTGCAAATATAGTAAAGGCTGGTGGGCAATTTCTACAATAATTTTCTCGTCCTGTATTTAGCTGCGGAAATTTTGTAGCGCCCATACAGTAGATAAGAGGACTTTTCGCAATCATTAAATTTTATTTCAACTGGGGATAAAGTTTTGCTTGCATAAGCAATAACTTTGCTCAAATTATAATGATTTTTATATAAAACAGCACTCATGCTTACATCTGTATAACCTGTCTCTAGGTAGAAAGGTTTACCCCCTTTAGGGCAAGCTAAACAAGGTGCTTCAGCTCTTTTATGGCTGTCTTTTGAGCCTCACTCCAGTGCCATACTGCATCTTTCTTTAGAAGATGTAGCAGTGGGTTAGCTAATTCCTCATAATTATCAATAAATTTGCGAGAATAATTTGTCATACCCAGGAATGATCTTAATTCCTTTAAGTTACTTGGGTTCTTAGAATTTATTATGGCTTCAACATTTTTCTTCTGAGGATTTAACCCTTCAGAAGTAACTTCATGACCCAAGAAGTTTACATGGTTATGGCACCATTGTGCTTTTTGTAGGGATAATTTGACACCTGCCCTTTTAAGTTGGCTGAGGACATGTTTAAGCTCTGCAATATGTTTTTCAAATGTTGTGCTTTTGAGTAACACATCATCAACAAAAGATAACGTTCTTTTTTCTAGTGCAACAGGCATAGCCTTATGCATGAATACAGCAAACTCATGTCCTGAATTTATGTATCCAACTGGGAGCCTTGTGAATGCATATTGAACCTTCTGGAACGTGAATGCGAGTTTATACTGGTCTTCCTCATGCACCTTTATGGTCCAATATCCCTGCACACAATCAATGGCACTGAATATCTTAGATCCCTGCATCTGCGCTAGGCACTAGTCAATGTATGGCACAGGCCAGCCAGACATGTACACCTGTTTGTTTAGCTGTCAGCACACAAACGCTTTTGTCCATTGGGCTCAAGAATACCTAGAATAGTATTATTATAAGAGCTGTGCACCTGTGTGATGATACCCCTTTCTTCCAAGTTCCTTATGATTTCTGCAAGCGAATCATATGTGGCTAAATGGAGTCTATATTGCTTAACAAATACAGGTAGTTCATTGGGATCTGTTTCAATTTGTGCAATGTGCAGGTCTGTAGTCCCACAATCATAAGAATCTCTAGCAAAAATATCCTGGTACTCCATCAGAATTTCTCTTAGCTGTTGGCGTTCATCATCACTTGAACAGCCATTAGCTAAGGAGATTTGCTCTCCGACTATTTGCTGAAATCCTGGGAAGATTTCAGGCTGTCCTATCTTATAGGCTTATTAAAGCCTATACAGTATGTGAGGTCCCATTGATTATAATTTACATTACCCCCATGATTCTGGATATTGGGGTATTCTGGTTCTTTGATCGGTTGATCAAATACTAGGGAGGCTTCTTTAATTTTACTGATGCCTTCCTCTGAGCTGAAAGGATAAATAGATTGAATTGTAAATAATCCTTCTGGCATGGATGCAAAGGATTGTTCTATTAACTGTTCTTCAGTTAAGTACCTTTCAGGTATTAGCCCAATTACATTATTCTTGAATCCGAAAATATAATAACTGGATTCCAGAGCATATCCTATAATTGTTCCTTTGGATAAGGTGATATCCTGTGGGGACATGTTATGTATAATAACATGTATTGAATATTTCCAATATTTACCATATGAGAATGTGTCATTGTTATAGGAATGGGTTTGGCGAGAAAAGAAGAGCACTGGGTAGCTAGTCTGGTAGTTTAGTAGTAAATACCCAGCACTCTTCTTTTCTCACCACACCCATTCCTGAAAACATCCTTTGGTAGCTTAGAGGAAGCTTCCTTTTGAAAAAAGAGCTTATTCCTAAACAGCACAGAGAGTATATCCCTACCGGTACACATTGGGTCATTGTTATACTTATATTTCACATTCTCTGGGAGATGCATATTAGTGCTTCAGAAGTTTTTAACTTCTGACCCCTTTTTGCCTGTAAGGGTTAAAGAAATGTATTAGCCCCAGCAGGTATTACAATATCATTAGACACCTGCATACTCACAGCATATGGCATTTGCTGGTTTGATTTCAGGGCTGCATTTTCATACTGAAATATGTCAGGGTCCCCTTTTAACCTGCTCCAGAGGCAAAGGTTAATCAAATCTATTTGTATGGCATATCTATGTAAGAGATTGTTGCCTATATATATTTGATTATGGGGATTATACAAAATTAAAAACAGGTGTTTTGCTGATTTATTACCTATGGAGATAGATAATAATTATTTAGCTATAATGTTATAGCTTTCAGAGTTATCATCTAGGTTACGGACCCAGTGATCTTGGGGAGAAAGATATTTAATAACTTTAGGTTCAGCTATCTGCACTAATAAGCCTTTGCTTATGTAGCAAGCTAATATATAAACCGGAATATCTGTGCTGATAGTACCACAGATCACCTATAGGAGGCACTATATAACAGTAATAAATGTTACCCAAGTGTTAAACGTGCATCTTGTAACACCATGTACATAATATAAAAAATTAAAAGTATAAAAAATATACAATATATATATATGGATATATGTATATACACACGTGGCACTAAGTTGTGACCAATGTGAGAGGTATATGGAGAGAGTCCCACAAATGTCCCAAAAAATCCGTATGAGAAAAAGGCAGCTCTCGGTCTTCACTCCAAGAATGATGTGACTTCTAAGATGAATAACTGTAATATAAACATAAACAGAGGCGCCACATGTGTAGGTCAATAAAAACCACAGAATCCAAGCTAGGCAAGATACAGGGTACTCACAAACGTGAAGACACTCTCTTGTGCCTGTTAGAAGCGGGCTGGTATTCTAAAAGCAAACCAGCTGGCTGTGCAAAGGAGTCCACGTCATAGTATCCTGTGATGATGGATCTCCGGAATGGCCACCCTTGCCTGGGTTGCTTCCTACGAATTGAAGAAGGGGATAGAGGCTAAACAGCCCTTGGGTTACACTCTGATGAAGCTGAAGATTTAGGGAGCTCACACTCTGACTGCTCCCCAAAAGCTCTGTTTATGCTTTTATTACAGTTATTCATCTTATGTAGCAAGCTTCCTGTTTTAAATTTAATTTAGCATACTTGTTTTTTCCAAGGTCATGCACTTGCATAGGGACAAATTAATCATCCTTAATTTTCTCAATTTCTGCAAGGAATTGATAGTTATCACCCCCTTTAGAGGACTTAGGATCCCCTTTGCAGAGATATATGGTTAATACATCACCGTCAAGGGAAATATTGACTATTGTCCAAGGCAAAATGTTAATGGTATGACCAACAGAGCCACTTAGGGAAGTCTGATCATCTATTTGTAGGACAGTTATGTCATGTACAGAGCTATTCCTGAAATGAATTTCGACAGCATCTGGTTGCTCTTCCACCACATGACAGTTATTTGCTACAGGATTTTTTTCTCTGTGAAGGGGCATAGTGTGCTAAAAGAACGTGCACCTTGAGTTGCAATATAAATGAACAGGCATGGAAGTTATTCTAGCTTTTGTTCTATCTCAAGAGTGCTGTTCTCTCTCATCTGATACTTATCCAAATTACTCTTGGGTCTCCCTAAGAGTAATGGGGAAACCAGACGTGGACTCCGTGCACACATGCCCTTAGAGAGATACAACTGCACCTCACTGACGAGGCGCACAGAAGGCCGAAACGATT
This sequence comes from Bombina bombina, assembly GCF_027579735.1. Taxonomy (NCBI): domain Eukaryota; kingdom Metazoa; phylum Chordata; class Amphibia; order Anura; family Bombinatoridae; genus Bombina; species Bombina bombina. The sequence continues at coordinate 742,678,539 of NC_069500.1, forward strand.
GTCTGGGGTTGTTGTTTCTCTTGTCCAGAGAGGAATTGCCTGGTATTTTGGCACTGGACTGTCATTGGGCAGGGTCAGACTGATATGCTACAGGATATTTTTTCTCTGTGAAGGGGCATAGTGTGCTTAAAGAACGTGCACCCTGAGTTGCAATATAAATGAACAGGCATGGAAGTTATTCCAGCTTTTGTTCTATCTCAGGAGTGCTGTTCTCTCTCTTCTGATATACATGACAGTTATGTCTGGTGTGAGGTATGATGAACGGCTCATAATTAATAGGTCTTTTGACTAGTGACCAAATAATATTATTTATGCAATCATTTACGGTACTTAATCATTTGAGAAGATCAATACCAATTATTAAAGGATCATTTGGCAGATCCACTGTAATGATAGGATGTCAGTACCCTATTTCCCAGCTTTAGCTTTAACCATGCAGTGCCCAAGACTTTGAAAGAGTCACCCCTAACACCTATTAATGAACCATCAAATTCCCTGAGTTTAGGTTTATAGGGTATGAGTTAATTTAGCTGTGTGTAGTACCTGTAAGATAAAATAGTCGCTTGAGATCCAGTATCAATTAATCTAATGATAGGGTTGGTAACTGAATCCTTTAGCTCAGCTGATACTTAATACCTCCCTTCAGTTTCTACCATTTCACACATAAAATGATCATGTTTAAACATTTGGGGACTTCGCCATGATTTACCTGAATCAGCCACGTTACTTGATAAAGTATAATTTTTACCCACCACCTCCTCTGTAATAGGGATAATGGGTTTATCTAAGGCGGACATGTCTTGTTTAAGTGTAACAATTTAATTTTGAGCTATTTCTAAATTTTCTTCGCATTTGCGTGATGAGCGAATTTCTCTTAGCTTCTGTAATTGCCATTCCTTTTCTATAAGTTAGTGGAGAGTTTGTCATTAATTCATATTATCAACGGCCAAGATTTGATTATTTTCTCATCCCGTTTTTTAGAATTCTTGCATCGATTAATTTTTAATAATTCTTGGAATAATTCACTTGTTTCATTCCATGCTCTATTTTCAACAGCAATATTGGCCTTAGTGGTAGGCATATCAATATAATAGTTTATTTCACCTGAAATATTAAATCTATTTTTGATGTGCCTGATAGCGTCCATTTTAAGGGAGTCTGCCTTAGTGAGTGGCAATCGTGGAAAACATATTTCAATACTGTGTACAGATTCATTTGAGTCACTTCTAGTAATAGACATTGCGATTTTAGCTCAGTATTTAAATGACAATTTTAACCAAAATAAAAATAATAATAATTTTAAAATATCATTAAATTATTTTTTTTTACAATAATTTCTACTTTACTACAAAATAAATTATATCAATGTGATAAAGATGTAATGATCTCAGCGTTGCCTCCAGTAATGTTGGTGTATATCTCATTAGTTATTCATTTAATTATCAGACAATTATTTAATATAGGATATTAGGCATTTCTCTCAGACATATATATATATATACTGGCACATGCACAAGTCTTGCTAGATTGAATATGTTTTCAAATACTGTGGACAATTGTTTTAATCTGAGCCTTCAACTTCCCCTTTTAATATTAAAACATTTGGAGCTGACATAAAGTCTGGGTTTTGTATATCGAAACTCAGTATGTAGTAATTAACTCTTAGATGAGTTACATTTGTTGTCCATCCTAAAATCTGCTAGCTTCAAAGGACTGATCACTTGTAGACTGTGTCTGTCACTACAGGGGGTCTGTGATAAACTAACTCTTCAGGCAGGAAACTCCTTATATGGAAGTACAAACCTGAGACTACCCAATGTGATAAGGTCCCTTTGAAGTGTGTATCTTACTCAGTAAGTGGGGGGGGGGGGGTTGTGTCACCCACCTCAGTCATTTACAAATGGTCAAAGCATTTCACATAATACTGAAATATTACGCATATTATATGTTGAGATATATATATATATATATATATATATATATATATGTGTCAATGAAATATCACTCAGCAATACCCTGACAGGGTGATCCCTTTTCCAACTCAGTGATTCTGTTTTTGAATTGTCTTTATTTTTTTTTTTTGACATGTTGGTGATAAATCTTTCACTTGGATGTTATAAGTTGCACTGAGTTATTACAACTGGATAAACAAAAACTGTGTCTGTCTATATTTCAGGCTGCAAAGCAACGAAAAGCTGAATTAAATAAAAAAAAAGACATGGAAAACTCTTTGTGAAAATCAGGTTTTCTTATGTACTGGAAAAGCCTCCAATATGAGTGTTTGGTGATGGCAGCAGCCGAGAAGGTAAGGTTGAGAGGTTTTTCTTGTTTTTTTGTTTGGGTCTTTTTTTTAGTGGTTAATGCATAGCTGTGTGTAACAGCATGATCTGCAGTATGACAGTAGACTGATTCTGAGTGTCATGTGACTTTTTATGTAGAATGCGTATCCTACATAAAATTCTCCAGCATTGGAATAAAATGATAGGGTCCTGGCCAAGGCAAGTGATATTAGTCAGCAACTCACTACTGACTTACAAAAGGCTGTGTGTTACTGCATGCGATTGGATTAAAGCACGGATATAAATAATCATGCAAGTCTAGCATTCATTTTGCGTTATGCTGCTGGTGACAGGATGAGAGAAGAGTTGCTGAAACTGCAGTCTTTGCCTGAAAGAACGCAAGGGATAGATATCTACAATGCTCTTTGTCACAAGACCTAAGGACAGAGAAAATGGTTTCATTTACTAGTGACGGTGCACCTTTCATGGTGGGAGCAACATCTGGTTTCATACAGTTCTTTGTTAAAGAAGCAAAACATTCAGTCATTTAGTTTCATTGTCTTATTTATCAAGAAGCTCTTTGTGCAAGGGAAACCTTCAAAAAGTTAGATGATAATGTCAAAAATTGTGAATTACATCATGGCGCATGCTCTTACAGCTAGATTACAAGTTTTTGAGTTTGTCTTTAAACGCTGAAAATATGGTATTTTCAGCGTTAAAACAGCACTGCAGCCATTACAAGTCTTGTCATTATAGGTGTACCGCAAGCCTTTTAGCCTGTAACGCAACGTCAAGAACGCACTCGTAAAAATTACATTTTTTATGGGATTCCCATAGCGCTGGTATTACGAATTTTGCGGTGAGGCAAAAAAGCAAGTGTTACAGCCTAAAACTACAAGATCTTTACTGCCATCTAATGTCAGTAGTTATGAGTTTTTCGCAACAAAGCTGTTACATAAAACTCATAACTAAAGTGTTACAAAGTGCACTAATCACCCATAAACTACCTATTAACCCCTAAACCGATGACCTCCTGCATCGCAAATACTATAATAAATTTATTAACCTCTAATCTGATGCTCCCGACATCGCCGCCACTAAGAAAATTTATTTACCCCTATTCCGCCGCTCCCCGACATCGTCACCACTATACTAAAGTTATTAACCCCTAAACTGCTGCCCTCCCGCATCGCAAACACTATTTAAATATTATTAACCCCTAATCTGCCGTCCGCCCACATCGCCCCCACTATACAAAAGTTGTTAATAAACCTATTAACCCCTAAACCGAAAGACCCTCCAGAAAGAAATATAATAAATTAAACTATTAACCCCTAAACCGAAAGCCCCCACATCGCAATAAACTAAACTAGTAACTTCTAAACCTAACGCCCCCTAACGTTATATTAAAATTAAAATTTTCCTATCTTAAATTAAATTTAAACTTACCTGTCAAATTAAAAAAACTAAGATTAAACTAACAATTAAACTAATATAATTATTAAACTAAAACTAAACTAACTTAATTATGAAAAATAACAAATGAAGTTATCAAAAATAAAAAAGAATTACACCTAATCTAATAGCCCTATTAAAATAAAAAAAAAACCCTATCCTACAATAAACAACAAATGGCCCTTAAAAGTGCCTTTTGTATGGCATTGCCCTAAGTTAAACAGCTCTTCTACCTGTATAGAGAAATACAAAGACCCCCCAACAGTAAAACCCACCACCCAACCATCCCCCCAAAATAAAAAACCTAAATCTAAAAAATCCTAAGCTACCCATTTCCCTGAAAAGGGCATTTGGATGGGCATTGCCCTTAAAAGTGCATTTAGCTCTTTTACATGCCCAGACCCTAATCTAAAAATAAAACCCACCCAAAAAAAAACCTTTAAATAACCTAACACTGACCCCCGACGATCCACTTACAGTTTTTGATGTCCCGCTTGAATGATCTTCATCCCGGCGGAGAAGTCTTCATCCAGACGGCCTCTTCAATCTTCATCCCGGCGGCAAATTCCTCATCCAAGCGACAAGAAGTCTACATCCAGACGGCCTCTTAAATCTTCATCCAGGCGGCATCTTCTATCTTGATCCCGGTAGCGCGGAGCAGGTCCATCCTGAAGACATCCGGCACGGAGCATCCTCATCATATAGTCGTCGCCGTACACTGAATCTTCAATGCAAGGTATGCTATCCTAGATGGCGTCTCTTGCATTTCTATTGGTTGAAAAATTTGAATCAGCCAAAGTTTGTATTTATTTTAACTAGGTAGTTAGTAAATGGTTAATAACTGTTTACTAACTAGTCTACTTAGTTAAAATAAATACAAACTTACCTGTGAAATAAAAATAAAACCTAAGCTAGCTACAATATAATTATTAGTTATGTTGTAGCTAGCTTAGGTTTTATTTCACAGGTAAGTATTTAGTTTTAAATAGGTATTAATTAGTTAATAATTGAAAATTTAATTTAGATCTATTTTAATTATGTTAAAGTTAGGGGGTGTTAGGGTTAGGGTTACTTTAGGGTTAGGTTTAGGGTTAGTGTTAGGTTTAGGGGTAGGTGTAGGGGTTAATAGTTTAATTTAGGTGGTTGCAATGTATGGGGCTGGTGGTTTAGGGGTTAGTAGGTTTATTTAGTGGTAGTGATGTGGGAGGCCAGAGGTTTAGGGGTTAATAACTTTATTTAGTTGCTGCGATGTCGGGGAGTGGTGGAATAGGGGTTAATAACTTTAATATAGTGGCGTGATGTTGGGGTGCGGCGGAATAGGGGTTAATAACTTTATTTAGGTGGTGGCAATATCGGAAATGGCAGATTAGGGGTTAATAACTGTAGGCAGGCGTAGGCGATGTCAGGGGCAGCAGATTAGGGTTGTTTAGACGTGGGTTTTTTGATGTCTATGTTTTTTTTTTCCCCCATAGACATCAATGGGGCTGCGTTTACAGAGCTTTTCTGTCCGCAATCGCAGGTGTTAGGTTTTTTTCTGACTCGCTCTCCACATTGATGTCTATGGGGGAAAGGTGCACGAGCACGTCAAATCAGCGCTTGTTTTTGGTGTGGTATGGAGCTTAAAAACCCAATATCGACCGCACAAGCCTGGTTTTTTTAAACTTGAAATGGCTGCGATATAGGGGATTAAATAACGCCACTTTTGTTGCATTTGTTAATTTCCCTATAGCGCTACAAACTCGTAATCTAGACATTAATTAGCTACAGTTACAAGCACTTATTGATATGGTCCAACATACAACAGTGAGTCCACGGATCATCATCAATTATTGTTGGGAATATCACTCCTGGCCAGCAGGAGGAGGCAAAGGACACCACAGCAAAGCTGTTAAATATCACTCCCCTACACACAATCTCCCAGTCATTCGACCAAAGGGAAAGGAGAGAAAGGAAGTAACACAAGGTGCAGAGGTGCCTGAGGTTTATATAAAAAGAAACTGTCTGAATACAGGGCGGGCCATGGACTCACCGTGTCAAGAAAGAAAGAAATTTATCAGGTAAGTATAAATTTTGTTTTCTTTCTAATGACAGGGTGAGTCCACGGATCATCATAAGTTACTGTTGGGAACCAATACCCAAGCCAGAGGCTACAAATGATAAGGGAGGGACAAGATAGGAACCTAAACAGAAGGCACCACTGCTTGAAGAACCTTTCTCCCAAAAGAAGCCTCAGCCGAGGCAAAAGTATTGAATTTATAGAATTTGGAAAAAGTGTGCAAAGATGACCAAGTTGCAGCCTTTCAAATCTGTTCCACAGAAGCTTCATTTTTGAAGGTCCAGGAAGAAGAAACAGCCCTTGTGAAATGAGCTGTGATTTTCTCAGGAGGTTGCTATCCAGCAGTCTCATATGCCAAGCAAATAACGCTCTTCAGTCAAAGGGAAAGTGAAGTAGCCGTAGCTTTCTGACCCTTGCATTTCCCAGAAAAGCAAACAAACAATGCAGAAGACTGACGAAAGTCCTTAGTTTTCTACAAATAAAATTTTAGCACTCGCACAACATCCATATTATGTAACACGTGTTCTTTGTGAGAAGAAGGATTAGGACACAAAGAAGGTACAATGATTTCCTGATTAATATTCTTAACCAAAACAACCTTGGGCAGGAAACCAAACTTAGTACGCAGAACCACCTTATCAGAGTGAAATATAAGACAAGGGGAATCACACCTTAAAGCAAAGAGTTCAGAAACTCTCCGAGCAGAGGAAATAGCAACAAGAAACAAAACTTTCCAAGATAACATCTTAATATCTAAAGAATGCATAGAGGCCTATTTATCATAGGTCTTGCGGACCTGATCCGACCTCGCTGAATGCGGAGAGCAATATGCTCTCCGTATTCAGCATTGCTCCAGCAGCTCACAAGAGCTGCTGGTGCAACACTACCCCCTGCAGACTCATGGCCAAATGGCCTCCAGCAGGGGGTGTCTATTAACCCAATCATACTCGATCGGGTTGAATTCCAGCGATTAATGTCCGCCTGCTCAGAGCAGGCATACAGGGTTATGGAGCAGCGGTCATTAGACCTCAAGCTCCATTCGGAGCTTAATAGATAGGCCCCATAGGCTTAAGCAGAGCCTGTTGTAAAACTTTAAGAACAAGGTTAAGACTCCATGAAGGAGTAACAGGTTTAAACACAGGCCGAATTCTAACCAAGGCCTGACAAAACGATTGCACGTTTGGCACATCCGCCAAGCACTTATGTAAAAAAATAGACAATGCCAAAATCTGACCCTTTAGAGTACTTGCCGACAAACCCTTCACCAAACCACCCTGGAGAAAGGACAAAATCCTAGGAATCCTTACTCTACTCCAAGAGTGTCCTTTGGATTCACACCAATAAATCCTGCGAGTCACAGGCTTACAAGCCTGAATTGACTCTGAAAATGACCGACTCTGAAAATCGATGCTTAGAAAAAACTAAGCGTTCAATCTCCAAGCAGTCAGCTTCAGAGAAACGAGATTTGGATAAAGGAAGGGACCCTAAAGTAGAAGGTCCTTCCTCAGAGGTAGTCTCCAAGGTGGAAAGGATGACATTTCCAATAGGTCTGCATACCAAATCCTGCGAGGCCACCCCGGTGCTATGAGAATTACAGATGCCCTCTCCTGCTTGATTCTAGCAATGACTCTTGGAAGGAGAGCGAACTGAGGAAACAGGTATGCTAGACTGAAGTTCCAAGGAACTGCAAGAGCAACGATCAGAAATGCCTGCGGATCTCTTGACCTCGAGCCATATCTCGGAAGTTTGGCATTCTGACAAGAAGCTATGAGATCCAACTCCGGCTTCCTCCACTTGAGGGTCAAGCTGGAAAACACATCTGAATGAAGTTCCCACTCCCCAGGATGAAATGTCTGTCTGCTCAGAAAATCCGCTTCCCAATTGTCCTCTCCTGGGATGTGGATCGCAGAAAGACAGCAGTTGTGGGTCTCCATCCACTGAATAATTTGGGCCAACTCTGTCATGGCCAAGGAGCTCTGAGTACCCCCCAGGTGGTTGATGTAGGCCACCGAGGTTATGTTGTCCAACTGGAATCTGATAAACCGGGCTAAGGGTAACTGAGGCCAGGCCAGAAGAGCATTGAAGATTGCTTTCAGCTCCAAGATATTTATAGGCAGGACTGACTCCTCATGGGTCCATAAGCCCTGAGCCTTTAACGAGCCCCATACTGCTCCCCAACCTAGAAGGCTGGCATCCGTGGTCACAATCACCCAGGAGTGTCTGCGGAAGCAAGTACCCTGGGAGAGATGATCCTGAGAAAGTCACCATGGAAGAGAGTCTATTGATGCCTGATCTAGTTCTACATGCGAAGACAGGTCCGTATAGTCCCCATTCCATTGTCTGAGCATGCATAACGGAATGATGTCCATGGAAGCCACCATCAGACCGATTACCTCCATACATTGAGCCACTGATGGCCGCGGAGAAGACTGAAGGACAAAATGAGTCAAAAATCTTTCTTTTTCTGACTTTAGTCAGAAAAATATTCATTAACAGGGAGTCTATTATGGTACCCAAAAATACGAACCTTGTAGCTGGAACCAGATAACTTTTTTCCAGATTCATCTTCTATCCGTGGGATTGAAGAAAAGACAACAATATCTCCGTATGAGATTCTGCTTGTTCAAAAGATGGCGCCTGAACCAGAATGTCATCCAGATAAGGTGCCACTGCATTGCCCCGAAATCGAAGCACAGCTAAAAGAGCCCCCAGAAACTTTGAAAAAATTCTGGGAGCTGTGGCAAGGCCGAATGGAAGGGCCACGAACTGGAAATGATTGTCCAAAAATGCGAATCTCAGAAACTTGTGATGGTCCCTGTGAATGGGAACATGAAGGCATCCTTTAGGTCTATGGTTGTCATGAACTGACCCTCTTGTACCAAGGGAGCGTATAGTCTCCATCTTGAAGGATGGCACTATGAGAAACTTGTTTAAACATTTTAGATCTAGGATTGGTCAAAAAGTTCCCCCATTTTTGGGAACTACAAACAGATTCGAGTAAAATCCCAGACCCCTTTCCTGAAAGGGAACTGGAACTATTACCCCCAGGGCAGCAAGGTCCTTGAAACAATGTAAGAACGCCTCTCTTTTTATCTGGTTTAGAGATAATCTGGAGAGGAGAAACCTGCCTCTTGGAGGAAAAGATTTGGAGTCTATTTTGTATCCCTGGGAGACAATGTCCACTGCCCAGGGATCCGGTACATCTCTTATCCAAGCCTGGGAAAAAAGAGAGAGTCTGCCCCCTACAAGATCCGCTCCCGGAATGGGGGGACAACCCTTCATGCTAACTTGGAATCAGCTGAAGGCTTTTTAGATTGCTTTCCCTTATTCCAGGACTGGTTGGGCTTCCAGGAAGGCTTTTCTTGATCTTGCTTGGAGGAAGGGGAGGAAGACTTACCTTTAAAGTTATGAAAGAAACGAAAATTACTCTGACGTCCCTTCTGCTTATTCTTTTTATCTTGAGTAAGAAAAGAACCTTTCCCTCCAGTAATATCTGAGATAATTTCCGCCAAACCAGGTCCAAACAAGGTCTTACCCTTGTAAGGAATAGCCATGAGCTTAGATTTAGATGAAACATCCGTAGACCATGACTTCAACCGCAAGGCCCTGTGGGCTAGGACCACAAATCCAGAAATTTTGGCTCTCAGTTTAAAAAACTGTGAGGAAGCATCTGTAATCAAGGAATTGGCTAACTTTAGAGCCTTACTCCTGTCCTGGATCTCCTCAAAAGGGGTATCCATCTGAAGAGATTCAGACAACACATCAAACCAGTAAGCCGCAGCGCTGGTAACAGTGGCAATACACACCGCAGGTTGCCATTGTAGACCCTGGTGGGCATACATCTTTTTTAGTAAAGCCTCCAGTTTTTTATCTATTGGATCTTTAAAAGAACACCTATCCTCTATGGGAATAGTAGTCCTCTTGGCTAAATTGGAGATTGCTCCTTCTACCTTAGGAACCGTCTGCCACGACTTCTTAATAGAATCCACTATAGGAAACATCTTCTTAAAAATAGGAGATGGAGAAAAGGGAATACCAGGTCTTTCCCATTCTCGAGCAATAATCTCTGCAGCACGTTCAGGAACCAGAAAAACCTCCACCGCGGAGGGAACATCAAAGTATTTGTTCAATTTACTAGACTTTTTAGGATGGACTACGATAGTTGTGTCGGAGTTGTCCAAAGTAGCCAAAACCTCCTTAAGTAATAAGCGAACGTGTTCTAGCTTAAATCTGAACGATACCACTTCAGCATCAGAAGAAGGAATTACACTGAGTCTGAGATTTCCCCCTCAGATGCTACCGACATGTCTTCTTCCTCAGTCTTATGGGAAGTGACACTCTGGATAGCCAGAACTTGATCAGAAACCTTACTGTTTCCTTAAATTTCCTTTTACGCCTCCTCTGAAACATGGGGAAAGCTGACAAGGCCTCAGATACCGCAAGGGATACCTGGGAACAATGTCTTGTAGAGAAAATCCTACAGGATTGCAAGAGGAAACACAGGGCATTGTATGTGGAGACTGAAAAAGTTGGGACGTTTGAGGAGAAAGCTGCTGCATATCTGCAACAGGAGACACCTGAACAGCATTTGCCTGGGATAATGGTGGCTCATGGTCAAATATTTTATCTCTATAACTTAAAGTTCTCTCAATGCATGAGGAACAAAAAGGAACTGGGGGTTCCACCTGAGCCTCAAAACATAACTGACAAGCAGCAACTTTGCCCAGGATAATGGTTTGAAAATCCTCTTGATTCATCTTATGTAATAAATAAGGATAAAGTGTAAAAAATATTTATTTGAAAATAAAAAATAAATGTGTACTGTGTCTTTAAATAGAAATGTGTGCTAGCGCAACAAACCAAATAGACCTCAGGCTACCTATACACCTCAGTAGCTTTACTGAGGTGCCTACCTGTCCTGCAGCTCACAGGGTGACTTCCCTCACAGAAGAAACTATCCCCTTTTCAAATACAGAACGGTTACAGAGCCCTAACTGCCAGAAAAAAACGGCTTACAACAGTAATCTCCATGACCAAAAGTTAAAGTATAAAAACTACTATAACACACTGAGCCACCATAAATCACCTCACAGTCTCAATGCCCAAACTGCCTAAAAGAAACCCCAAACATGAAGGTTTAATAATGTCTCATATTAAATAAGACAGCTTTTAGCTGTAACAAGTGCCAGCAATCTCCTTGCAAAAGAAAATTAAAATGGCACTTACCTGAAAGTGCTGTCCGGCAGCAGGACAGATCACCTGGTTTGAGAGGGTGCAGCACCTCACATGGACCTGTGAAGAGAGAAAATCTGAGTAAACCTACTCAGGTTTTCTAGTTAGGGCAGCCGATTCTTGAGAAAATGCAGTGAGGATTGTACCTCACAAGTTCTCAAGTGCTCAAAAGCCACCACTGCCCTACTGAAGAGAATGATGTGGACTAGGCTAGACCCAGAAAGGACAGACTAAGCTTACTCTGCTAATAAAATAAAATCTTGATTAAAGAAAACTTCTCATCTTACACCTAAACTTCACATCTTCCTTGCACTACAGGCAAATAGAATGACTTTGTGAGTAGGAGAGTGATGTTTAATAGCTTTGCTGTGGTGCTCTTTGCCTCCTCCTGCTGGCCAGGAGTGATATTACCAACAGTAATTGATGATGATCCGTGGACTCACCGTGTCATTAGAAAGAAAGAAAGCAGAAATATCCTCAGCTCACTGATATGGTCTGGCTTACTAATCTCATGTTTTTTTTTTACAGATTTCACAGCACACATATAGGAAAAACAGCAGAAAGCATGTTTTGTGGTATTTGAGAGAAAATTGAAAGTCTTTGAAAGAGACATTGAAAGTGCCCAGCTGGAATATTTTCCACATCTGAAAAAGGATTTAGAATATTGTACAACATTTTCAGACAATCCTACAAACCTTCTAGGAATTTTCTAGCAAACCAAAGTCAGATGAATTGTGCAATTGTGTTTCAGTCAAGAAATTAATGTTTTGTTCAGCAATGTGTCTTGAGATTGCTAATATTTCATATCTTCTGTAAAGTAAGTAAGTATCAGGTCTATTCAAATTAACTGGTCTATTTTTTTTAAAAACAAAAGCAGTTAATTAGCTCAGAAAGCTTTATAAAGTGCTTTTTCCCAATAAACCCCCCTCTATATTCAGGTTTAATTGCAGTGGTGGCACTCTGTGAAAAATAAGTTGACTTTGTGTTGGAGTTTGGGGGCAGCAGTTTTAAGAGACTTTCCAATTTACTTCAGTTATAACATGGTGCACTGTATTTTTATATGCACTCATTCTGAGGCACCAGCTATTAATGAGCAGTGCAAGAGTTCACAGTGTATATACGTATATGAGTAGATAATTGGCTGATGACTGTCACGACAAACAGGGGGACGCACATTGAAATTTGCTAGAAAACAATCTACTGTTCATTTAAAATAGTAAGTTCTGTTGCATTGTCTTTTTATTATGCACTTGATTATGCAGTTCTACTGCATTTAATGGTATTTAAATAAAAAACAACTACTTTTCAGGGAGTGTGTGTGTGTGTGTGTGTGGGGGGAGTATTTGTTATCTCTTTTTCCCACTCTGGATGCCCATGGCTTTGGGTTTTCACTAAAAGTTTTTTAAGGGACATAGGAGAAGCACTACACATTATTTTACAAATAGGGGCTTATTGGCATCAAAAAGGGCATCAAGTGATTGCTTATTCTTGGATATAAAGAGCAAATTCTAGTGGTATTTTCTTCCTTTTATTTAAATGCCAGGTCCCTTCTATGGTGCAGGTAACATTTAACTCTATAGTCATAATGAAATTTTGGGATATGAGTCTTACCTGAAAGGTAGCTATAGCACATAATTTACCCATTACTCTGATGCATCATTAATATTGTATTAATATTTATAAATGATTAAAAGCTTTCCAAAACTTTTCAGCTTAAATTCATTCACACCATAGCTTATTTATTATAAATAAGATTAATATGATTAATCATAACACTTGTGACCAATTATTTTCCTAATTTATTTGCCTTTTGAATATTTAAATCCTAGCAGTGCATCAGGTAATACTTTATTAATATAAACATGAATATCTTTAATAATGGATATCAAAGTACTTTGGGAAAAAAACATAGCTACTATTAGCAGAGATTTCCATGAAGAACTATTTTTTATTTTTTTTAATAACATTTTTTTAGTAAAGAAAGAGTTTAAGCTTTACAACAGTAAATACATCTAAATTGTACATCGATAAGTAGTAACGTCAATACATATCAGAATTCAGCTGTAAAGGTTGAACAGGGGGAAGTGATACACAAAACTACTTGTTATTCAAATAGAGATGTGTACATTTTTTTTTTTTTTTTTAATAATTTTTATTGAGGTGTATTTAAAGGCATACATTGATCATAAAGATAGGTTCTTGCATTGCATTTCACATACAGTAAGGTTTCAGTGTTACAAGAATGATAAGATAAACATAAAGGAAACGTAAAGATAACAATTTACATATCATGCAAACATGGGATACATAGGATGCCAAACAATTAGAAGCCTTCTAAATAATATCATAGGCCACTCTTGGACCATCACAAACATTAAGAGGAGAGAAGGCATATGCAAACAAAGGAGACCACTTATGGATCACATTAGTAAACCTCGATTTTGTATTATTTTATCACGTGTTTATATGAAAAGTGTGTATGTTAGGGTAAATGTTATAGGGATACTCAAATTTGATGGATTATTTGAGTTCTAGCCTCTCAGTTACTAGAGTAAAAAGTAGAAATATGCATATGAGGATTAGAGGCTCTTTTTTTTTTTTAACAATCTTTCAAATGATAAAGTTGTGGAGTGAAATATAAAGGTATATTGCTATATATAGTGGAAAGTATACTTAAGATGCGGTATTGGCGAGAGAAACCGCTTAGTTAACCCTCCTGTTGCAGGAGGTATATTATGAAGGGGGGGGGGAGGTGGTGAGTAATTAAATTAGGAACCAACCATATAAACTGAAGAGTACACATATAACAAGAAGAAGTAAGCTAGGTATATTCTGAACTGATTTAGAATCTTATATGCAAAGGTGCCCAAACAGGAGTCCTCTAAATTGCTCTATTGCGGAGGTTTTAATCCTTATATAGCGCATACTATGGCCTTGCTATTCATGATGAACGCAGGACCAGCCTGCCTGAAAGATATATATTAACCTGGAATCATGGTAGGATGACTATAGACTACTGAGTAGGTAGCGCAGCAGATATGGGGATGAACCCTCAAAAGGAGCTGTGAGTCTGAGGTGGCTAAAACAGCACCTACTATAGTAGATATATATTCATATATAACTAGAGTACAGTGAGACCTGAACTATGATGAGAGGAAGATAGTTTTTCACACTCCCATGTAACCTATCCCTGCCGCCTGGGCACGGGCCCTATGTCCAGGCGACGGGCAGAGCAATTAATTTAGTCTAGTGGGAAATTATGACTTTTTCCAAGAAGCTACCCACTCTCATCAAGATAGGTATAGTCTTAAATGTTTGGTGAAACATTACGAACATTAAAAAGGAGAAAACAGTTATATCTAGACCATATGGGCTAAACAGAGTTACAGTCACTAGTACTATTATAGGGTTGCTTGTAAGATAGCAAATCTCTACTCCCTTCAAGTGAGAGAAAATGGTAACTGCATCAGCCATCCAGAAAATATAAATTTAAATTTCAAAGTGTGGTGTAGGATAAGAAAAGCGGTTTAAATAAATTCAGGACTATGAAGCTAGGCCAATTGACTAAAAGCAACTTCCATATGAATGCACCAAGTGGGGTGAGAAATATAGACAGAGAAATATGGCGGCACATTATAAACCACATTATCACCTTCATATAACAGGACAACAAAATTGAAAAACAACTATGCTCAATAGGGAACAGAACATGTATAAATGTATATAAATGGGAGTACATATCAAGAACATCAGAGCAATTGCATGTGTCTCTGTTAAACTAGGGAGTACAAAATAAATGTGTAGCCTGCAGTCAGCCTGATTCAGTGTTAATTCAGAGAGCACTATTGTTAAGCCTAAACAACGCTATCATCTAGGGGTGAATATAGTGGAAACATTAGATCAGCATTGACCGCTATATGAGGCAAAAAAAAAATAATAATAAAAAAAAATAATCAGTGTAATTATATGTAGGCACATAAGGGGATAATGGAAAAGGTAGAGTGTGACATAAGTATGCAAAATAAAACAACTTCCTGGACAATCCCCGCCATAGCCTCTCATAACAGTTGAATATAAGCATTTTTTAAGGTAACATAAAACAGCATATTAAATAAATGAATAGTGAGACATTTAGAGGCTTGTTATAAAGTTCCATAGGGAGAGCAAACAAAGAACATTAAGCTCATTAAAGCATTCAACAGAGTTGCCATTATATAGTTAGACAAGCAATAACTTTTGCATAACCAATAAGCTCAATTCCTTCTATACTCAACCTAACTCATAGTAATGTAAGTTCAGTGTAAGGTTTAAATTATAAAGAGTTATGTTGTTAAGGTCCCAACTTATAACAAATATAAACTTTTAGATATCTTATGTGCCAAAAATCAGCTGGTTCAGAGACCTACTTAACCAGGCACAACTATTAAATGAAAAGTTCACATCTCAGCTATAGGTGATCATAGTTACACATAAGATCTGTCTATAGCACCAGGAACACTTGAGTCTCTGTGGTTTCAACCAACTCCTATTTTTTGTTGATGAATCTGGGGGATAGAGGGCCTTGCCATCAAGCAGAGTAAATTTTCACCGTTACTCCCAAAGCGGTTAATGGCCGCATCTGAGTAATACAAGGTTGGCGATCTGCTGCGGGGAATGGCCAAACAGTAAGCAGTTTTTAAGAGAAAAGTCACCGGTCCACTAGAATTGTCCTCAATTGCTAGAAAAGATTGGTGAGTTAGCCATATTGCTTGCACAAAAATCTGGTCCCGTGTAACAGCGGGCAGCCCCGCCAGTTCCTCATCGATCGGCCTTATCACCACAGGTATTGGCTTCTCCTCCTCCATCTCATAAGGTAAATTATGCAATGAGCTCACCTTTTTAGGGAGGTTATCAGGGTTGCAGCGTTCTCCGGTGACTGCTGGGTCCGCAGTTGTTAAATTGTTTTCCGCCGCCTGCACACCCCAAGTGTCAACTGTAGCTTCTTGCCCCCGATCTTCTTCTTCTACCAAATCCACATCTGGTCTGTTGTGGGGCCTCCGCTTGCAAATAGAGTCCTACTCTAAGGTGATGCAGTCCAAGAGGTGGCTAAAATGAGCATTTAGCAGGAGGGAAATAGCGGTTGTTAGTTCAACACTGCAGGTATCCATGATATCACCTCAGTAATATTCTCTGCTGTTTTAAGCAGCCAGACACACACACTTTGTAAAGGAAGGACTCTTCGTTAGGGAGCTCTTACATAGATGAAAGATGGCCGCCCCTATGCCGTCCCAGCATTAGACAAACCACAGGAACATCAATTATTTCTTCTTTAATGTGACCATCCGGTGCTCCATGCCTCTCTTTCTTCCCCTCAGGGGTTAGATGTACCTAAAATGTGAATTTGAACTGGGTTGAACGGTCAAAAAAGTAAGATTATATGCTACATCAGCAGAGCTGAGAGAAAGTGCGACTGTTCAGTACCCAGGCTTGCTCCCGAGATGTGTACATGTTTGATTGTAACATAGGTGATAGGAGTAATATGAGAAAACTGTATGTTAGGGGATAAATACCGGTCTGGTCGAGAGGAGAAAAGAAAGGGAAGGAGAGAGAGAGAAAAGAGAAAAAGAGATTAAAAAACCCATACATCACACATCCAGTTACGGGTGGGGGAGCTAATGTTACAATGTACCTCCCACAAGTCAGGGGCCCCTTCAGTTTATTGTATCTTTTCCCATTCGGACCAGCCTTCATAGTGTAGATCTAGTTTGTTGTTGAGGGTAAAGATTGGGCACTCCATACTTTCTAAATAACTCATTGTTTTAGAAACATCGCTTCACGTAGGGGGGCTGGTTTGTTTCCAGAGTCTGGCAATTGACAGCTTGACTGCCGTGTACAAATAGATACAGAGCAAGCTTTTAGGAGTTAAAGGGGACTTAATGCCTATATGTAAAAGGATGGATTGCGGATAGTTCTACATTAGTGGATCTAGGCTAGCGCATTTACGTGAAAGTAGATTCCAGAAGGGTGATTGCACCGGACATTCCCACCATATATGAATTGGCGCTCCTACCATGCCACACTCCCTCCAACATAGGGGGGA
Organism: Bombina bombina; assembly: GCF_027579735.1. Lineage (NCBI taxonomy): Eukaryota > Metazoa > Chordata > Amphibia > Anura > Bombinatoridae > Bombina > Bombina bombina. The sequence goes on from NC_069500.1 coordinate 742,695,640, forward strand.
ATTAAGAGGTGAGATTTTGAAAAGCCTCAGGGGGTGAGATGCCATTTAAAATGCAACTCCAGAAGGGAGATTCAGTGAAGGGCTTGTTTGGTAAGAAGTATTGCTTTGGACCACTCATCTTGGTCAACCTGGAACTGTAAAGCTCTCTCCCATTAGATGATGTTAGCTGATTTGTGGAATATAGGTGGGTTAAGTACATTCTGGTATGAGATTGATAGTGCTCTTGGGATTTTTTTTTTTAACAGTGGCCCATCTTTTTTCTTTTTTCCCAATTAGTTGGTGCTCTTAAGGGTTGATCTAGAAAGCGTTAAGCAAGCCGGAAAGTGAGTGGACTGTTGAGGGGTGTGGAGCAATCTGTGAGAGTGTATGGATTTTGTCCCAGAAACATAGGACGAATAAGACTATGGGGTTTAGGATATCAAAGAAAGTCCTCACATGTTTAGGGAGCCAAAGGAGATTGGAAAGAAGTAGCAGTTTGGGTAAGGTAGCCTGTTCAAGGGTCCACCATTTACTTTTGGAGGAGGACTCAGCATTCAAGAGAAGTATGTGAGTTTATCTAGCGGCTTGGTGGTAATAGGCTAAGTTCAGGGCGCCAGGGCCCCCACTTAGAAGCGATTGTTGCAATATTCTTGTTGCCACCCTTAAATGATTATTTTTCCAGATAAAGCGATTGCAGATTTGTTGGAATTTCCTGATGAGGGACTTAGGTATAGGAATGGGAAGGGTTTGAAAAAGGTAGGTGAGTTTGGGTAAAAGAGTCATCTTGAAGGCAGCAATCCTGTCCAGCCAGGAGATACAGGGGAAGTTCCAACTCTCTGTGTGTTTTTGGAATTGTTGTAGGAGTGGATAAATGTTGGATTCAATCATGGAGGAGATATTGTAGGAAAAATAGACTTCCAGGTGCTTAATCCGTTGTTATGACCAATTGAATGTGTAAGTCCTCTTAATTTCTAGGAGTTCTCTGTCCGGAACATTTATGGTGTAGGCATCTCTTTTGTTTACATTTAATTTGTAATAACTGGCCAAAGGTGTTTAGGAGTCTAAATAGTGAAGAGAGAGAGCTAGAAGGGTCACCTAGGAAAATAGTAAGGGTGTCGGCGAAAAGAGACATTTTTTGTAGTATGCCTGAGATTTCCACCCATTTTATGTCTGTACTTATTCTAATTGCCTCTGCCAGGGGCTCCATAATCAGTGCAAATATAAGGGGGGACAAGGGGCACCCCTGTCTTGTCCCATTGGTAATGGGAAAGGAGGGAGTATGGAAACCTAAACCCCATACAGATGCAGAGGGGGAAGATTATAGTGTCTTAATGCTTGTGAAAAATTGTGCAAGGAACCCAAATTTAGTTAAGACCTCAAATAGATATCGCCAATTTACCCGGTTAAAAGCCTTTTCGGCATCAAGGGCTAAAGTGGTACAGGGGATCCCTGTCCTTTTGGCTTTGAAGTAGGTATTGAGGATACGCCTGGTATTATCTGGGCCTTCCCTCCCTGTGGAGAAACCGACTTGGTCCCAGTCTATTAGTGAGGGGAGAATGTGATTGAGTCTAGTGGCCAAGAGTTTAGCCAATAGAAGGAACTCAGGCATTTTCCATGAGGGTCTGGAGGACATTGTGTTGGGGGAGCTGAGCGCCATCTGTATGGGAGAGTGATCATACCAGGTGCAGCTAGGCATATGTATAGACTGGACACAGTCCAGGAGAAATGGTTCACAAAAGATGAAATCAATTCTTGTGTAGGTATTGTGGACATTGGAGTAGTAGGAGTAGTCTCTAGAGGTGGGATGGAGTGAGCGCCATATATCAAAGAGGTTGTGCTGGGCAAAAGGGTAGAAAACTGCTTAGAGGTGTGAGAGGGTCGCAAGGCTTATGATTAGGAGAGCGTCTATCCATGGTGGAGTCTGAAAGGTTGAAGTTGCCAGCTAATAGTAGTTTTTTTTCTCTATGTTTTGACAGGTAACACAGAAACTTTCTAAGTGCTTTGATCTGTCCTGTATTTGGACCGTAGTAGCACACGAGGGTAAAGGGAACATCGTCTAGCTTGTAATTAAAAATATTGAACGGTCCTTGGGGGTCTGAGAATGAGTTAATTTTTTCATATAGCATATTTTTATGAATTAGTATCGCTACTCCTCTAGATTTTCCTATATAAGATGCAATTTCTACTATTGGGAAGTGTTTTGATTTTAGAGGTATAGGGGATCCAGCTACCCAGTGCGTTTCTTGTAAGAATGCCACTTGTGATTTGGCATGTGAGAGGTAGCGTAGAAGTCTACTTCTGTTATTAGGGGTGTTAAGACCCCTAACATTGTGGGAAGTGCACGTCAAGATCAAAGTGTTGGAGAAGGAAAGAAAAAAAAAAAAGGAAAAGAGTGAGAGTAAGTTATAGGATCGACTCTTCTTTTATAGAGTGGGGGTTATAATTGAGTGGGTGGTAGAGGGTGCAGTTTTGTCAAGATAAACCGCATTGGTAGTTCTGAGTAAGGGAGAGGCTTGTTAGCGGGGGGGGGGGGAGGATGTGGTGGACGTGGATGGAGTGATTGAGTTGTTGAATTTTTACGAGGATGGCAATATCACTAAGTCCTGAAGTTAGCGCATAAAGCTTACGTCTAATGAAGTTTACACTTGGCACAGTGCAAATTACTGTTGCATGCCTTTAACACTAATATTGTGTTCAGTTCACGGATACACAGTGTTTGTATCGTCTTGTATTAAATTCACCCACCACTTGACTTCAACAAAGGGCCGGACACACCCTTTTGTGGTATGGAGTATGTGCAGTGAGTGGTGGAAAATAGGTGATCAGTTTGGTGCTCAGATGGAGCCCAGTTGTTTAGAAGGGTGGCTAAGGCTGATGGACTGGAATACATTTTCCTAATAATAACTAATATGTGACATTTCCTTCTCATTCCTATAATAATGACTGTGGCAGTATTTTTTCATTATGTTGGTAGGAGATATGGTTGAATAGGGTACATAGGATAATTAAGTGTTATTCATTAATAGATTTTTTGAGAGTTTTGTTACACTTATAGTTTGTGCATTCACATGACTCTTCAAAGCAAATTTTTTATAAAATAAACATACAGAATTGAGAAATAGACCTTAAAGGGACATAATGATTTCATGATTCAGATAGAGCATACAATTTTCAGATTTATTTATTTTATCAAATTTTCTTCATTCTCTTGATGTCCTTTGTTGTATGAGTGGAGTAGATCTGCATAAGGACTTGAGTTAATGTTATTGTTTTAGTTAAATAAAACTATTTAAATTGTTATTATTAAGGTAATCATTATTTTTCTCCTTTCAATAAAGTGTAGCTGAAAATGAATCAAATATGATCCTATTAAACTGATCTAACTATGTATTTCCAATTGTATATAACTAAATCAATCAATTTGATTTAAATTAAATCCACTCTGCTACAAAGTGAGCACAATTTAGTATATTGTGCATGATTTGTTTGATTGCTCTTACAGTGAAAAAACATTTACATTTATGTTACTGATATGCACATATTCTTTTCAAAAAGTATACCAAGAGAACAATTTATGGCCTAAATTACAAGTGGAGCACACAATTGCGCTTATGTGAGTGCAATATTACATGAGGGAACAAGGAGTTTTAAATTCACAGTAAGACAATTGTGTACAAATGGAATAAATTCAGGGCTGTTGCTACTCTCCCTTGCAGTGGGCACCCTGCCAAGATTATTCCAAGAGCACAATGGTTAATCCTGAAAGAGGTGAGAAAAAATCCAAGGGTAACAGCAAAAGACCCCCAGAAAACTCTACAAACTGTGAAAGCTGTGTTCACGTGTCCACTATCAGAAAAACACTGAGCAAGAGTGATGTTCACCAGAAAGGAAACCACAGCTGTCTAAAAAAACAATGCGATGATGTGAAACAGATTTGTAGGGAGGGATGGTCCAAAATTCATCTTCAACGTTGTGCAAATATGATAAACAGCTACAAGAAAAGATTTGTGGAGATTGTTGCTGCTGAAGGAGGATCTACTAGGCTTCACTTACTTTTCCAGCCGGCACTGTGATGATTACTCACAATATCTTCAACAAAATTGTTTGTGAGTTATTAGTTTAGTCAGATTGTGTTTTTATTAGTAAACAATGCAGAAATCCAAGTAGTTCCAAAGGAGTCACAAACTTTTTCTTGCAACTGTATTTCCTAATATAACATAATTCCTTTATCCCTAAGACTTTTAGTGTAAAGGGTACTAGAACTTTCTTAAAATTAACCTTTATTTAGTATAACAACATTGAAAATAGAGGATAGGAGATGAATGCAGACATCATAGAATATATTATCACTCAATTACCTATGTGAAGTTGGCACCCCATGTTTGTAAAAACTGAATAAAAATATACCATTCGTTTGTGCCGCAAAAATGAAGGTTTGTGCTGATCTGGTTTAGGAGATATTGCGCATTATATTTGCTGAAACTCCGCCCACTTTGCACCCCATGTTATTAAATTTTAAAAAAAATATACCATTCGCTTGTGCTGCGTTTTTTTGACGGGAAAAGTTAAACATTTTGTTGAAACTCCGCCCACTTTGCACCCCATGTTAATTTATTTTAAAAACAAATATACCATTTGCTTGTGCTGGGTTTGTGCTGATTTGTGCCGCAAAAATTAATGTCTGTGCCGGTTTGGTTTCGGAGATATTGCACATTATATTTGCTGAAACTCCGCCCACTTTGCACCCCATGTTATTACATTTTTAAAAAAATATACCATTCGCTTGTGCTGCGTTTTTTTGACGGGAAAAGAATTTTTTTTTGCTGAAACTCTGCCCACTTTGCACCCCATGTTAATTTATTTTAAAAACAAATATACAATTTGCTTGTGCTGCGTTTGTGCTGATTTGTGCCGCAAAAATGAACATCTGTGCCGGTTTGGTTTCAGAGATATTGCGCATTATATTTGCTGAAAATCCACCCCCTTTGCATCCCATGTTAATTAATTTTAAAAACAAATATACCATTTGTTTGTGTTGTGTTTTTGCTGATTTGTGCTGCAAAAATAAACATTTGGTTTCGGAGATAGGTGGATAGGAGATGAATGCAGACATCGTAGAATTTATTATCACTCAATTACCTATGGGAAGTTGGCACCCCATGTTTGTAAAAACGGAATAAAAATATACCATTCGTTTGTGCTGCACCACAGATTTGTGCCGCAAAAATGAAGGTTTGTGCCGATTTGGTTTAGGAGATATTGCGTTTAATTTTTTTAATGAAACCCCGCCCACTTTGCACCCCATGTTATTTAATTTTAAAAACAAATATACCATTTGTTTGTGCTGTGTTTGTGCTGATTTGTGCTGCAAATATGAATGTTTGTGCCTGTTTGGATTTGTTTGTGCTGTATTTGTGCTGATTTGTGTCACAAAAATGAACGTTTGTGCTGGTTTGGTTTTGGAGATTTTGTGCATTATATTTGCTGAAACCCGCCCACTTTGCCCCCCATGTTATTAAATTTTTTTAAAAATACCATTCTCTTGTGCTGCGTTTTTTGACTGGAAAAGTTAAAAATTCTGCGGGAAATTTTTGGCGCCAAAAAAAGGCGCAAAATGATGACAAGTCACGCTATGACATAAATAGCATCATCACATGGATACTTCTATTATAGCTGCATAAAATGTAATTATCAAAATTTCATGAGACTAACATAATACTTTGCATACTAATTTATAAACAAATTACTAGCTCCAAAAAAAATCCTGTATGTTTTCACCTGTATGTTTCAAATTACGTATATAATAGAAGTAAATTAGAAAGTTTTTTAAATTGTATTCTTTATCTGAATCATGAAAGAAAATGTTTGGGTTTTATGTCTCTTTAAGTAATGTAACTGCAAAGTGAATAAGTAGAAACTCACTAATTAAAAAAGGAAGTTTTCAATACAATTGCAATATAGCCCTCTTCAACCCCATTAGGCCTAATAAACCTCCTTTAGCCAATTTAACCTCTATGTTGCCATGTTAGTCGCAAGTTTTCTACGCAGCGCAGCAGTGTAGTTACGCAGCGCAACAGTAGAAAACTGGCAACACAGGGTTTTTTTTTCCCATCGCCAGGAATGTAAATGTCCCACTAAATGTTTAAAAAACAAGTGAATAAAAAAGAAGTGACTTATATAAGAAAACTTGCTGGAGTGCTTTTAAGCACTTGTTAAAGGGACATGAAACCCAAAAAAAGTATTTCATGATTCATATAGGGAATACAATTTTAAACAACTTTCCAATTTACTTATATTATTTAATTTGCTTACTTCTCGTGTTATCCTTTGCTGAAATGGTTATCTAGGCAAATTCAGGAGCAGCAGAGAACCTAGGTTCTAGCTGCTGATTGGTGGCTGCATATATATATATATATATATATATATATATATACCGATTGTCATTGGCTCACCCATTCGTTCAGTTAGAAACCATTAGTGCATTGCTGTTCCTTCAGCAAAGCATACCAAGAGAATGAAACAAACTAGATAATAGAAGTAAATTAGAAAGTTGTTTAACCCCTTAACGACCGAGGACGTGCAGGGTACGTCCTCAGAAAAAAGGCAGTTAATGCCTGAGGACGTACCCTGCACGTCCTCGGTGTGGAAAGCAGCTGGAAGCGATCCTGCTCGCTTCCAGCTGCTTTCCGGTTATTGCAGTGATGCCTCGATATGGAGGCATCCTGCAATAACCTTAAATGGCCATCCGGTGCAGAGAGAGCCACTCTGTGGCCCTCTCTGCACCGGACATCGGTGGCCGGTAACGTTGGTGGGTGGGAGCTGACTTGGGAGGCGGGTGGGCGGCCATCGATGGGCCGGGTAATGTAGAGGGGGGGGGCGGGATCGGGGGCGGGGGCGATGGGGGCGCGCACAGTCCGCGGCGCGCGTGCACGCCGGGTGGCGGGCGGACGTCGTGCACGGGGCGGGGGCGGGTGGGAACCGCTACACTACAGAAAAGTTCAGGTACAGCTGTTTATTAAAAAAAATTAAAAACAACAGTAAAGGTATCTAGGAGGGGGTGGGGGTTTGTTCTTTGGTGGATAGGGGAGCTACACTACAGAAAATGGGAAAAAATGAAAAAGCAACACTTTTTTTTATAAACTGGGTACTGGCAGACAGCTGCCAGTACCCAAGATGGCGGCCATTAAGGCAGAGGGGGAGGGGTTAGACAGCTGTTTGGTGGGGGATCAGCCAGGTTGGGGGCTAAGGGGGGCTCCTACCACAGCAGCATATGTAAATATGCTTTAAAAAAAAAAGAAAAAAAAAAAAAGCCTAAATATATATTTTATTTTAGTACTGGCAGAGTTGCTGCCAGTACTTAAGATGGCGGGGACAATTGTGGGGTGGGGGAGGGAATGGGAGCTGTTTGGGAGGGATCAGGGGGGTCTGATGTGTCAGGTGGGAGGCTGATCTCTACACTAAAGCTAAAATTAACCCTGCAAGCTCCCTCTAACTTCCTAATTAACCCCTTCACTGCTAGCTATAATACACGTGTGATGCGCAGCGGCATTTAGCGGCCTTCTAAGTAACCAAAAGCAACGCCAAAGCCATATATGTCTGCTATTTCTGAACAAAGGGGATCCCAGAGAAGCATTTAGAACAATTTGTGCCATAATTGCACAAGCTGTTTGTAAATGATTTCAGTGAGAAACCTAAAATTGTGAAAAATTTAACTTTTTTTTTTAATTTGATCGCAATTGGCGTGAAATGGTGGCATGAAATATACCAAAATGGGCCTAGATCATTACTTGGGTTGTCTACTACACTACACTAAGCTAAAATTACCCCAAAAAGCTCCCTACATGCTCCCTAATTAACCCCTTTACTGCTGGGCATAATACACGTGTGGTGCACAGTGGCATTTAGCATCCTTCTAATTACCAAAAAGCAACACCAAAGCCATATATGTCTGCTATTTCTGAACAAAGGGGGATCCAAAGAAAAATTTTACAATCATTTATGCCATAATTGCACAAGCTGTTTGTAAATAATTTCAGTGAAACCAAAAGTTTGTGAAAAAAATTGTGAAAAAGTGAACGATTTTTTGTATTTGATCGCATTTGGCGGTGAAATGGTGGCATGAAATATACCAAAATTGGCCTAGATAAATACTTTGGGATGTTTACTAAAAAAAATATATACATGTCAATAGATATTCAGGGATTCCTGAAAGATATTAGTGTTCTAATGTAACTAGCGCTAATCTTGAAAAAAAAATGGTTTGGAAATAGCAAAGTGCTACTTGTATTTATGGCCCTATAACTTACAAAAAAAGCAAAGAACATGTAAACATTGGGTATTTCTAAACTCAGGACAAAATTTAGAACTATTTAGCATGGGTGTTTTTTGGTGGTTGCAGATGTATAACAGATTTTGGGGGTCAAAGTTAGAAAAAGTGTGTTTTTTTCCATTTTTTTCTCATATTTTATAAAAAATTTTTAAAGTAAATTATAAGATATGATGAAAATAATGGTATCTTTGGAAAGTCCATTTAATGGCGAGAAAAACGGTATATAATATATGTGGGTACAGTAAATGAGTAAGAGGAAAATTACAGCTAAACACAAACACCGCAAAAATGTAAAAATAGCCTTGGTCCCAAATGGACAGAAAATGGAAAAGTGCTGTGGTCATTAAGGGGTTAAAATTGTATTCTCTATCTGAATCACAAAAATAAAAATTTTGGGTTTCATGTCCCTTTAACGCTAAGCAAGTTAATATTGGACTGTCTGCGGTTAACATGACATTACAGGCGGTTAACATGGCAACAAAGAGGTTAAATTGGCTAAAGGAGGTTTATTAGGCCTAATGGGGTTGAACAGGGCTATATTGCCATTGAATTGAAAACTTCCTTTTTCAATTAAGTAATGAGTTTCTACTTATTCACTTTGCAGTTACATTACTTAAAGGGACATGAAACCCAAAAAAATTCTTTCATGATTCAGATAGAGAATACAATTTTAAACAATTTCCTAATTTACTTCTATTATCTAATTTGTTTTATTCTCTTGGTATCATTTGTTGAAGGAGCAGCAATGCACTACTGGTAGACTTGTGCACGGCGAAAAAAATAGTTTCGGTTCATTTCAGATCGATTCAGATGTTTTCGAATTTCGTTTTCGGATCGATATGAATTCGGATACATTCGAATGCATTCATTTCGGATTTGTTCGGATTCATTCGGATTCGAATAAATTCAGATGTATTCGGTTCAAATTCGATTCGTAAATTCGGAAGTTCGGTATGTGTTAGGTGGGATGTGCTGTGTATTAAACTAGTATTATGTACTGTAATATTAGGTGTAACCCATAGCAGAGTGATATAACCTAATATACAGTGCAATACTAGTATAATTGTGATTAGTCCATGGCCATCCGAATGTTACGAATAAATCCAAACTAATTCGGATTTATTCGTTAGATAAGGTGCTACAGTAATTCGGAAATTCAAATCAATCCGAATTTCCGAATTTGACAAATTCGTCCGAATTTAAATTAGGAACGAAACGCACATGTCTAACTTCTGGTTTCTTACTGAACACATGGGTGAGCCAATGACAAACGGTATATATATGCACCCACAAATCAGCAGCTAGAACCTAGGTTCTTTGCTGCTCCTGAGTCTACCTACATAAACCTTTCAGCAAAGGATAACAAGAGAAGGAAGCAAATTAAATAATACAAGTAAATTGGAAAGCTGTTTAAAATTGTATTCTCTATCTGAATCATGAAAGAAAAATGTTGGGTTTCATGTCCCTTTAAGCAATGGTTTGGGCTCCTTCACATCCATTTTGCTTCAATAACCCCATGTATGCCGTATCAACCGGTAGGTTACCATGTTAATCCCTTGATGCCCAGGGTCGGATTTACATTTCTGGCGCCTTAGGTACAGAGCACACTATACAGAGTGCATCCACCTTGTTTTCTGTGACCGGCGGCTTCCATAGGGGCAGGGAAAACCCCCAGCGTAGGCTGCCCAATGAAACGCCTGCCTGTGCTGGACTGGACAGGCGTTTCAATGGGCAGCTTACACCGAGGTTCCTCTCTGTCCTCACGGAAGCCACCGGTCATGGAAAGAAGGAGATGCGCTCTGAATAGAGTTCTGTATAGAGCGCAGCGCATCCTCCTTGTTGCTGGTATTCTGTCGAATTAGTAGACCTACTCTGCCTCATTTGAAATTTGGCCCTGTTAATGCCACATTAACCTTTTGGGTGCAATGTTAACCCCCTTACATTAAACTTTCTGATGCCGTGTTAATCACTGGTTTTCTATATGTCTCCATCCAGCACAATAGTGTATTTATATTTACAATAAATTACTGGGTGCAGACTGAGGATACATGTCCTAACATATGTGTAATAGCTCAGTAGGCAAAACTACACAGATTAACTAAAATATTATGTGCAGTATCCACCAAACTGGCACAAACAGGAAACAAATGAATATAGTTGTATGAAACATTTAATAACATAAAGTGAAAAGTCAGTGGGGATTGATAACATATAATATGCAGTATCTTCTAAACAAAATCAACACAAACGTTTCTTTTTGTGGCACAAATCGGCACAAACTAATGGTATGTTTGTTTTTAAAATTTAATAACATGGGGTGCAAAGTGGGTGGAGTTTCATTAAATATAATGCGCAATATCTCTGAAACCAAACAGGCACAAACGTTCGTATTTGCAGCACAAATCAGCATAAACGCAGCACAAACGAATGGTATATATGTTTTTAAGATTTCATAACTTGGGGTACAAAGTGGGCAGAGTTTCAGCAAATATAATGCGTAATATCTCACAAACCAAACTGGCACAAACCTTTTTTTTTTTGCAGCACAAATCAGCACAAATGCAGCACAAACGAATGGTATATTTGTTTTTAAAATGTAATGACATGGGGTGCAAAGTGGGCGGAGTTTCAGCAAATATAATGTGCAATATCTTTGAAACCAAACCAGCACAAACGTTCATTTTTGTGGCACAAATCAGCACAAATGCAGCACAAACAAATGGTATATTTGTTAATAAAATTGAATAACATGGAGTGCAAAGTGGGCAGGGTTTCATAAAAAATAATAAGCAATATCTCCGAAACCAAAAGTTTGCTTTTACAGCACAAATCAGCACAAACGAATGGTATATTTGTTTTTAAAATTGAATAGCATGCAAAGTGCAAAGTGGGTGAAGTTTCAGCAAATAAAATGCGTAATATCTCCCAAACAAACCGGAACAAACGTTTGTTTTTGCAGCACAAACGCAGCACAAGCAAATGGTATATTTGTTTTTAAAATTAACATGGGGTGCAAAGTGGGCGGAGTTTCATAAAAAAATAATGCACAATATCTCCTAAACCACACGGGGTGCCAACTTCACATAGGTCAATTATTATTATTACTAGTCCTAAAGCCTGTTCACACAGGCCACCCCTTGCTCTCTCTCTCCCCCTCTCTTTTGCTCTCTCTCTCTCCCTCCCCCCTCTCTTTTGTTCTCTCTCTCCCCCTCTCTTTTGCGCTCTCTCCCCCCTCTCTTTTTTTCGCTCTCTCCTCCCTCTCTTTTGTGCTCTCTCTCTCCCCCTCTCTTTTGCGCTCTGTCTCTCCCCCTCTCTTTTGCACTCTCTCTCTCCCAGTCTCTTTTGCGCTCTCTCCCCCTCTCTTTTGTGCTCTCTCTATCCCCTCTCTTTTGTGCTCTCCCCCCCTTTCTTTTGTGTTCTCTCCCCCCTCTCTTTTGCGCTCTCTCCCCCCTCTCTTTTGTGCTCTCTCCACCCTCTTTTGCGCTCTCTCTCCCCCTCTCTTTTGTGCTCTCTTTCTCTCCCCCCTCTTTTGCGCTCTCTCTCTCCCCCCCTCTCTTTTGCACTCTCCCCCCTCTCTTTTGTGCACTTCCCCCCTCTCTTTATCCCCCCTCTTCTGCTCTCTCTCTCCCCCCTCTCTTTTGCGCTCTCTCTCTCCCCCTCTATTTTGCGCTCTCTCTCTCTCCCCTCTCTTTTGCGCTCTCTCTCTCCCCCTTTCTTTTGCACTCTCTCTCGCCCTCTCTTTTGCATTCTCTCTCTCCCCCTTCTTTTGCACTCTCTCTCTCTCCCCCTTTCTTTTGCGCTCTCTCTCCCTCTCTCTTTTGCACTCTCTCCCCCCTCTCTTTTGTGCTTTCTCCCCCTCTCTTTTGCGCTCTCTCTCTCCACCCTCCTCTTTCCACCCTCTCTCTCCCCCCCTCTCTTTTGCACTCTCTCCCCCTCTATTTTACGCTCTCTTCCCCTCTCTCTCTCTCCCCTCTCTTTGCGCTCTCTCTCCCCCCTCTCTTTTGCGCTCTCTCTCCCCCTCTCTTTTGTGCTCTCTCTCTCCCCTCTCTTTTGCACTCTCCAACCCTCTCTTTTGCGCTCTCTCCCCACTCTCTTTTGTGCTCTCTTTCTCTCCCCCCTCTTTTGCGCTTTCTCTCTTCCCCCTCTTTTGCGCTCTCTCCCCCTCTCTTTTGCGCTCTCTCTCCCCCTCTCTTTTGCGCTCTCTCTCTCCCCCTCTCTTTTGCTCTCTCTCCCCCCCTCTCTCTCCCCCCTCTCTCTCTACCCCTCTCTCTCTCTCCCCCTCTCTCTGTCTCCCCCCCCCTCTCTCTCCCCCCTCTCTCTCTCTCGCCCCCCTCTCTCTCCCCCCATCTCTCTCTCTCCCCCCCTCTCTCTCCCCCTTTCTCTCTCTCTCTCCTCCCCTCTCTTTCTCTCTCTCCCCACTCTCTCTCTCCCCTCCCTCTCTCTCTCTCCCCCCTCTCTCTCACCCCTCTATTTTTATCTCTCACCCTCTCTATCTCTCTCCCCTTTATCTTGCGGGCGGCCGCGCCCGGTCAAGCCCCCTTTACGGCTGGGCCACGCCCACTTCACTTCCTGTCACACCCCCGATCACGCCCGCCCACGCCCACCTCTGCCGCAGATCAGGCAGGGATCTCAAAGGCCAAGTGTGTTTGTCCTCTGCTGTCTCTACTGCACATGACAGCTTCAGACAAACACACTTGGCCTTTTGTATAATAGGATTATTCAGAAATCTGATCTTTTTAGAAAAACAAAGATGGAGCTTACTGCTCCTATGTAATCTGTCTTAAAGGGACATTAAGCAATAAATAAATGCTAGATAGAATAATGCATTCAAAGAAAAGATAAGCCTGGGAATAACATGTAGATGTCTTGTTTAAAGTTCCATTAGCTGTTTAAATATTCACAAAATAAGTGAAAAGTTTTAGGCCTAGATTTGGAGTTTGGCGTTAGCCGTGAAAACCAGCGTTAGAGGCTCCTAACGCTGGTTTTAGGCTAACTCTGGTATTTGGAGTCACTCAAAAAAGGGTCTAACGCTCACTTTTCAGCCGCGACTTTTCCATACCGCAGATCCCCCTTACGTAAATTTGCGTATCCTATCTTTTCAATGGGATTTTTCTAACTCCGGTATTTAGAGTCGTGTCTGAAGTGAGTGTTAGAAATCTAACGACAAAACACCAGCCGCAGGAAAAAAGTCAGTAGTTAAGAGCTTTCTGGGCTAACGCCGGTTTATAAAGCTCTTAACTACTGTACTCTAAAGTACACTAACACCCATAAACTACCTATGTACCCCTAAACCGAGGTCCCCCCACATCGCCGCCACTCGATTAAATTTTTTTAACCCCTAATCTGCCGACCGCCAAACTACGTTATACTTATGTACCCCTAATCTGCTGCCCCTAACACCGCCGACCCCTATATTATATTTATTAACCCCTAACCTGCCCCCCACAACGTCGCCGCCAGCTACCTACACTTATTAACCCCTAATCTGCCGACCGCAAAGCGCCGCCACCTACGTTATCCTTATGTACCCCTAAACTGCTGCCCCTAACACGCCCGACCCCTATATTATATTTATTAACCCCTAATCTGCCCCCCTCAACGTCGCCTCCACCTGCCTACACTTATTAACCCCTAATCTGCCGAGCGGGACCTGAGCGCTACTATAATAAAGTTATTAACCCCTAATCCGCCTCACTAACCCTATAATAAATAGTTTTAACCCCTAATCTGCCCTCCCTAACATCGCCGACACCTAACTTAAATTATTAACCCCTAATCTGCCGACTGGAGCTCACTGCTATTCTAATAAATGTATTAAACCCTAAAGCTAAATCTAACCCTAACACTAACACCCCCCTAAATTAAATATAATTTTAATCTAACGAAATTAATTAACTCTTATTAAATAAATTAATCCTATTTAAAGCTAAATACTTACCTGTAAAATAAATCCTAATATAGCTACAATATAAATTATAATTACATTGTAGCTATTTTAGGATTAATATTTATTTTACAGGCAACTTTGTAATTATTTAAACCAGGTACAATAGCTAATAAATAGTTAAGAACAATTTAATAGTTACCTAGTTAAAATAATTACATTACCTGTAAATAAATCCTAACCTAAGTTACAATTAAACCTAACACTATACTATCATTAAATTTAATTAAATAAAATAACTACAATTATCTACAATTAAACCTAACACTACACTATCAATACATTAATTAAATACAATATCTACAAATAACTACAATGAAATAAACTAACTAAAGTACAAAAAATAAAAAAGAACTAAGTTACAAAAAATAAAAAAATATCTACAAACATAAGAAAAATATTACAACAATTTTTAACCCTTAGTGACCAGAGCACTTTTCCATTTTCTGTCCGTTTGGGACCAAGGCTATTTTTACATTTTTGCGGTGTTTGTGTTTTAGCTGTAATTTTCCTCTTGCTCATTTACTGTACCCACACATATTATATACCGTTTTTCTCGCCATTAAATGGACTTTCTAAAGATACCATTATTTTCATCATATCTTATAATTTACTATAAAAAAAATTATAAAATATGAGGAAAAAATGGAAAAAAACACACTTTTTCTAACTTTGACCCCAAAAATCTGTTACACATCTACGACCACCAAAAAACACCCATGCTAAATAGTTTCTAAATTTTGTCCTGAGTTTAGAAATACCCAATGTTTACATGTTCTTTGCTTTTTTTTGCAAGTTATAGGGCCATAAATACAAGTAGCACTTTGCTATTTCCAAACCACTTTTTTTCAAAATTAGCGCTAGTTACATTGGAACACTAATATCTTTCAGGAATCCCTGAATATCCCTTGACATGTATATATTTTTTTTTAGAAGACAACCCAAAGTATTGATTTAGGCCCATTTTGGTATATTTCATGCCACCATTTCACCGCCAAATGCGATCAAATAAAAAAAATCGTTCACATTTTCACAAATTTTTCACAAACTTTAGGTTTCTCACTGAAATTATTTACAAACAGCTTGTGCAAATATGGCACAAATGGTTGTAAATTCTTCTCTGGGGATCCCCTTTGTTCATAAATAGCAGACTTATATGGCTTTGGTGTTGCTTTTGGTAATTAGAATGCCACTAAATGCCACTGCGCACCACACGTGTATTATGACCCAGCAGTGTAGGGGTTAATTAGGGAGCATGTAGGGAGCTTTTTGGGGTAATTTTAGCTTTAGTGTAGTGTAGTAGACAACCCCAAGTATTGATCTAGGCCCATTTTGGTATATTTCATGCCACCATTTCACCGCCAAAATGCGATCAAATAAAAAAAAAAGTTACATTTTTCACAATTTTAGGTTTCTCACTGAAATAATTTACAAACAGCTTGTGCAGTTTATGGCACAAATGGTTGTAAATGCTTCTCTGGGATCCCCTTTGGTTCAGAAATAGCAGACATATATGGCTTTGGCATTGCTTTTTGGTATTTAGAAGGCCGCTAAAATGCCGCTGCGCATCACACGTGTATTATGGCTAGCAGTGAAGGGGTTAATTAGGTAGCTTGTAGGGAGCTTGCAGGGTTAATATTAGATTTAGTGTAGAGCTCAGCCTCCCACCTGAAACATCAGACCCCCTGATCCCTCCCAAACAGCTCTCTTCCCTCCCCCACCCCACAATTGTCCCCGCCATCTTAAGTACTGGCAGAAACTCTGCCAGTACTAAAATAAAAGGTATTTGGCCCTTTTTTTTAAAAAAAAAAAGAAGCATATTTACATATGCTGATGTGTACGATCCCCCCTTAGACCCCAACCTCACTGATCCCCCCTAAAAAGCTCTATAACCCTCCCACTCTAACTTAATGGGCGCCATCTTGGGTTACTGGCGCTGTCTGCCAGTACCCAGTTTAGAAGAAAAAAAATGGTTTTTTTTTTACATTATTAAAAGTTTCTGTAGTGTAGCTTCCCCCCACACAAAACCAACCCCCCACCCCTCCATGATCCCCTCCATGATCACTTTTTGTGCTTAGATTTGGTCTTATTTATTAATACATTTTCCGTAGTGTAGCGGTTCCCACCCGCTCCCAGCCCCCGTGCACGCGCCCGCCCGCCACCCTCCGTGCACGCGCAGGCGCAGCTCCGTGCGCGCCCCCAGACGATCGCGCCCCCCGATCCCGCCCCCCTTGACGTCATGCGGCACAACCGATGGCCGCCCACCCGCCTCCCAAGTCGGCTCCCACCCACCAACGAAACCGGGCCATCGATGTCCGGTGCAGAGAGGGCCACAGAGTGGCTCTCTCTGCATCGGATGGCCGTAAAAGGTTATTGCAGGATGCCTCCATATCGAGGCATCACTGCAATAACCGGAAAGCAGCTGGAAGCGAGCAGGATCGCTTCCAGCTGCTTTCCACACCGAGGACGTGCAGGGTACGTCCTCAGGCGTTAACTGCCTTTTTTTTGAGGACGTACCCTGCACGTCCTCGGTCATTAAGGGGTTAAACTAATTACACCTACTCTAAGCCCCCTAATAAAACAACAAAGCCCCCAAAATAAAAAATGCCCTACCCTATTCGGGGTACAAGTTAGAGTGTTAGGTGGAGACGTAGGAAGTGTTTCCGCATAGCAAACAATGGGGCTGCGTTAGGAGCTGAACGCGGCTTTTTTGCAGGTGTTAGGTTTTTTTTCAGCTCAAACAGCCCCATTGTTTTCTATGGGGGAATCGTGCACGAGCACGTTTTTGAGGCTGGCCGCTTGCGTAAGCAACTCTGGTATCGAGAGTTGAAGCTGCGTTAAATATGCTCTACGCTCCTTTTTTGGAGCCTAACGCAGCCTTTATGTGGACTCTCAATACCATAGTTATTTTTTATGGTGCGGCCAGAAAAAAGCCGGCGTTAGCTACGCGGGTTCCTTACCGACAAAACTCCTAAATCTAGGCCTTAGTGTCTATAAAACACTGGGAGCTGCCATGTTGTAACTTGTGTTACCTTCTCTGCTGTGGCCAGTTAGGGACAGTTATAAATAGGTCACTAGAGTGTGCAGCCAATGGCTGTGTGAAATATAACAGGGTTCTGCAATTCCATTTCTCACAGGATTTGCTCACAATTTAAGAATGGAATTACCGGAAAAGGGGACAAAATAAATAATGAAAGTATATTGCAGAGTTTTTTTATATATACAATTTATCATTTTATATTAACATCTCAAAGTGTTTAATGTCCCTTTAATAAACAAGATGCAAAACTTTTTATCACATCATTCTATAAAGGAATAGAGAAAAGGCTAATATACTTGTTTCAACAACTCGCATTCCAATTAGCTCTTTAAAGCATCCTCCTAACTGCAAGCATTAAAGTGAAGGTAAAGTTACCTTAATACTGATCCAAAATCCAATTCTGTGTTAAAAATCAATAGGATTTTAATTCATCATTTTGTTAAATATTGATTCTAAATCCAGTAATCTCACTTTGAATTACCTGTTTTGCCGCTTTGTATAATCAACCCGTTTTTTTTTGTTTTTTTTTAAGTCTTGGTTAGGTTTTTTAACAGCCAGTTGAAAATCTGGCCATTAGGCGGCCTAGACCTTATGTCCTCCACCTACTGTGTGGATATGCGCATGCGCTACTGTCTAATTATTTAGCTGATAGTACACGCGCGTTCCCCGTTTTGGGACAGGAAGTCAGTAGCAGTGCACTTTCAGTTGGTGCAAATTAACGTGCGTAGCAGTCCATGTGACTGAACGATAACCATGACACGGAAGTAGGCTAAGTAAATCAGCAGTAACTATAGCAACAGCTTTGCTGCTGCCCTCGTATATCGTATATACTCAGATTTGCGCATGCGCATTGACACTGCTCATCAGGAACGCGCTTCTGAGATTACCGCACATCACAACAGGAAATAGAGGTTGGGAGGAGTTATCGTCAGAACGGTAGGGAAAAATATAGAACAAAATACAAGACAAATAATAATTTTTTTATAAAATGAAGTTAACGATTAGCTTATTCATTCATGAAAGAGTGCATTGATATATGTAATTTAATAAAGTTTTACCTTCACTTTAAGGGTTTGAACACTATTTTTGTAGTTGGGAGGAAAAAATTTAAAATGTCAACCAAACAAATCACGGCACACATAAAAACCCTTTTTCTTTTATTTAAGACAATAAAAACATGGAAACGTAGCAGGTTAAAAATACTTTCAATTCTGCAAGAGTAAAATTAAATACAGGACCAATAAAGTTAAAGTGAATGTAAACTTTCATGAATCGGTGTCCGTTTTTTAAAAATACTGTTAAAAACAGGGGCACTTTCATTCATGAAAACTTTACATTTTTTAAAAAATACTTTCCTTTTTCTTCAGCCAAGCCAGACCGGCGATCCCCTGGCCCTCAGCTCCTCTGTACTTACGTCAGCAATGACGAAACCAGCTTCCTCCAATCATGGCGTGCACCCCAGAGCAACCATTTCATGAGGCTGCGCACCATAACTGGAGAAAGCCAGTTTCGTCATTGCTGTGCTAAGTACAGTATGAGAAGCGGGGCGGGGGATCACTGGTCCGGCTTGGCTGCAGAAAAAGGTAAGTATTTTAAAAAAATGCTGCAAATGTAAAGTTTCATGAATGAAAGTGCCCCTGTTTTAAAAGTATTTTTAAAAAACTGGCACTGATTCATGAAAGTTTACGTTCAGTTTACATATTTATCAAAGTGACAGCGGACATGATACGATTTAGCACATCATGTCCGCTGCACATCGATAAATGCTGACAGCATTGCTGTCGGCATTTATCATTGCACAAGCAGTTCACCAGAACTGCCTTGTGCAATACTGCCCCCTGCAGATTTGCGGCCAATCGACCGCTAGCAGGGAGTGTCAATCAACCCGATCGTATTCGATCGGGTTGATTTCTGTCCCGCCGCCTCAGAGCAGGCAGACACGTTATGGAGCAGCGGAAACAAGGGGCATCAGGCTCCATTCTGAGCTTGATAATTCGGCCCCTAAGTGTTAACTATAACTTTACAGCAGTATACTTAGAAGGTTATTTTTGAAAAAAGAGCTAAAGTGAAATAATTCCAAGTTATGCATTGCTGTTGTTGTCTATTTATATATAATCTATTAGAAATCATTTTGTTAGCATTTGTTTAACCACAAATATTTGTATGTGATGTTCAGCATCCATATTTGCATTCACATAAAAACATAATAGCAACTTTTCTGTAGGGTTTTCTACAACCAAATGGATACAAACAAACAAATAAATAAATATATAAACATCCAATGTAAAAGTAAAACATGGCTTTTTAACATTGATGATAACTCGCTTGTGTGTTTTAAATACAGTTTTTTCTCCCCCCCCCCCATTAATATCAATGCATGTGCAATTAACTTTTTTCTATGTAATTTATTAACATTTTTAAACTTCCAAACACTGCAATCATAAATGAACACACATGCCTAGTTTAATATCGTTGACCACGCTAGGATTTGCGCGCAAATTGATACAGAAAATGTATTCAATTTAAAATGAATTCTCTACTTACAAAACATTTTCATTTTTATTTTTGTTCTGGAAATGATTTCCTGTAGAGTCATCCAAATAGATTCGCCTCTGCATTTGTTAGTGTTACTCACCTATCCAGATGCCCAGACTGACCTGCAACAGCGACACGTGGTGTTCTCTGACGAAGAGAGCGCAGTGGGAACACAGTCACATACCAGCGATCCACACTCATAGCTGTGAGGGGTCACACAAGTGGCTTGCACTGAAACCTAGGAAAACAAAGAAGGTAAATATAAATCAACAGTCTGTCTTAATAAAGTAGCCACAGCTGTTTGAGATTGTGAGTCAATACTATGAGGCCTGCTATGGTCTACTAGAAAGAACAAAATAATGTAGCAATGTTCCCTTAATGAATCTGAAACTTCATAACTTTATCAGGATAACATATAGGGGAGATTTAATAAGAAGAATGCTTCATTCTCCGCTCTGGTGTTTCCGCCTGCCAGAAAAATAAGTTAAGAAGCAGCAGTTGTAAGACTACTTAACTTGCCCGTCATCTCTGAGGTGGCGACTGCAATCATCATGATCTGATCGGATTATTGACACCCCCTGCTAGCAGCTGATTGACCGCGAATGTGCAGGGGGGGCGGCATTGCACAAGCATTTCACCAGAAAGTTCTTATGCAATGTTAAATGCCGACTAGAGTATGCTGTCTGCATTTACCGATGTTGGGCGAAACATGATTTGCTACAGCAATTCATGTCTGCTCGGAATTTTAATAAATATACCCCATAGATTCATAATATATCATCTTGTCGCTTCTATAATTATATATGTTTTTTAAAACCAAGAGTACTGTGTTCTTAGCTGGAGACCGCATTTCCAGAAGAATATACAGTTGCAAGAAAACATTTCGGAATCATTTGAAATTTCCTGGATTTCTGCATTGATTACTCAATTTGGTCTGATCCTATGGTTAACAACTTCTCTGAAAGCTATTTGGAGTCACATGTTTCAATTAAGGAGATGGGATTGGAGATGTGGGGTTGCACAGACGCCCTGCCCTTTTTATAGAGACACGTAAAGTCTGTTTACTGACAAATATATTCTTCTCAAAAAAGATTGGTTATTAGGGATGGGCAAATGTGACTAAATTGAAATTTGAATGGTATTCCTTTGGATATTAATTTTACACAATCCAATATGGATAAGAACAAAAAATCTTTAAAATTCAAAAATCAAATGTTATTTTTGATTTTCGAATTTAATTTTTAAATGGAATGTTGAGTTTAAGTTTGAATGTCGCTTACGATTTTGAATGTGTAGGAAGAAAAAGTTTTAAATCAAAAATATAATCTGTCTTAAATTGACAGGGTTGGGGCCGTGGACTCGTCGTATCATAGAAGAAATTAATTTATCAGGTAAGCATAAATTTCCTTTTCCTTCTATAAGATACAACGAGTCCACGGATTCATCCTTTACTTGTGGGATACAATACCAAAGCTACAGGACACGGAATAACTTTTCTCCCAAAAATAGCCTCCGAAGAAGCAAAAGTATAAAATTTGGAAAATTTGGAAAAGGTATGAAGGCAAGACCAAGTCGCAGCCTTACAAATCTGTTCAACAGAAGCATCGTTTTTAAAAGCCCATGTGGAAGCCACTGCTCTAGTAGAATGAGCTGTAATTTTTTTCAGGAGCTGCTGTCCAGCAGTCTCGTATGCCAAACGGATGATGCTTTTAATCCAAAAAGAAAGAGAGGTAGCCGTAGCCTTTTGACTTCTACGCTTTCCAGAATAGACAACAAACAGAGAAGATGTTTGAGGAAGTCCTTGGTCGCTTGCAAGTAAAACTTCAAGGCACGAACCACGTCCAAGTTATGTAACAGATGCCTCCTTCTTAGAAGAAGGGTTAGGACACAGAGAAGGAACAACAATTTCCTGATTAATATTTCTTATTTGAAACAACCTTACAAAGGAATCCAGGTTTAGTAGCTCAGAAACTCTTCGAGCAGAAGAGATAGCTACTAAAAACAGAACTTTCCAAGATAGAAGTTTAATATCTATGGAATGCATGGGTTCAAACAGAAACCCTTGAAGAACATTTAGAACTAAATTCAAACCCTATGGCGGAGAAAAAGGTTTAAACACAGGCTTAATTCTAACCAAAGCCTGACAAAACTACTGAACGTCTGGGAAATCTGCCAGACGCTTGTGTAGTAAGATTGACAAAGCAGAAATCTGTCCCTTTAAGGAACTAGCGGATAACCCCTTCTCCAATCCTTCTTGGAGAAAGGACAAAATCCTAGGAATCCTGATCTTACTCCATGAGTAGCCTTTGGATTCGCACCAATAAAGATATTTATGCCATATCTTATGATACATTTTCCTAGTGACAGGCTTTCGAGCCTGAATCAAGGTATCAATGACCAACTCAGAGAATCCCCGCTTAGATAAAATCAAGCGTTCAATCTCCAGGCAGTCATCCACAGAGAAACTAGATTTGGATTTGGAACGGACCCTGAATCAGAAGGTCCTGTCTCAGTGGCAGTTTCCACAGTGGCAGAGATGACATTTCCACCAGGTCTGCATACCAAGTCCTGCGTGGCTACGCAGGAGCTATCAAGATTACCGAAGCCCTCTCCTGTTTGATTCTGGCAATCAGACGAGGTAGGAGAGGAAAAGGAGGAAACACATAAGCCAGGTTGAACTACCACAGTACTGCTAGAGCATCTATCAGTACTGCTTGAGGATTCCTTGATCTGGACCCGTAACAAGGAAGTTTGGCATTCTGACAAGATGCCATCAGATCCAATTCTGGTGTGCCCCATTGATGAATCAATCGTGGCAAACACCTCCGGATGGAACTCCCACTCCCCAGGATGAAAAGTCTGACGACTTAGAAAATCCGCTTCCCAGTTCTCCACTCCTGGTATACATATTGCTGATAGATGGCAACAGTGAGTCTCTGCCCTTCAAATTATTTTGGAAACGCTATCATCGCTAGAGAACTCTTTGTTCCCCACTTGATGATTGATATATGCTACAGTCATGATAATTGTCCGATTGGAATCTTATGAAATTGGCGCAAAGCCAGCTGAGGTCACGCCTGAAGCGCGTTTGAATATCGTTTCTCAGTTCTAGAATATTATTGAAAGTAGGGCCTCCTGCTGAGTCCTACACACCTGAGCCTTCAGGGAATTCCAGACTGTGCCCCAGACCAAGAGGCTGGCGTCCGTCATCACTATGACCCATGCTGGCCTTCGAAGCACATTCCCTGGAACAGATGATCCTGGTGACAACCACCAAAAAGAGAGTCTCTGGTCTCTAGATCCAGATTTATCCACAGAGATAAATCCGCATAATCCCCATTCCACTGTCTGAGCATGCACAGGTTGCAGTGGTCTGAGATGCAAAGCGAGCAAAAGGAAACTATGCCATTGCCGCTACCATTAGTCCAATTACCTCCATACACTGAGCCACTGTCGGCCAAGGAATGGAATGAAGTGCTCGGCAAGTGGTTAAGATCTTTGATTTTCTGACCTCCGTCAGAAAATATTTCATGTCTACTGAGTCTAGTCAGAGTTCCTAGGAATGTAACTCTTGTTAGAGGAACAAGTGAACTCTTTTTTATGTTCACCTTCCACCTGTGAGGATCTTAGAAAAGCCACCAACGATGTCCATGTGAGATTTGGCAAGTGGTAAGTTGAACGCCTGAATCAATGATATCATCCAGATAGGGCGGCCACTGCTATTCCCCGGCGGCCTTAGAACAACCAGAAGGGACCTTAGCAACCTTTGTGAAAATTCTGGGGAGCTGTGGCCAACCCGAAAGGAAGGGCCAACAAACTGGTAATGTTTGTCCAGGAAGGAGAACCTGAGAACTGGTGATGGATCTTTGTGGATAGGAATGTGAAGATACGCATCCTTCAAATCCACGGTAGCATATATTGACCCTCCTGGATCATTGATAAAATTGTCTGAATGGTCTCCATCTTGAAGGATGGGGACTCTGAGAAATGTGTTTAGAGTCTTGAGATCTAAAATCGGTCTGAAAGTTCCCTCTTTTTGGGGAACCACGAACAGATTGGAGGTAAAACCCCTGTCCCTGCTCTACTTTTGTAACTGGCAGATTACTCCCATGGTATATAGGTCTTCTACACAGCATAAGAACGCCTCTCTTTTTTGTCTGGTTTACAGACAAACGAGAAAAGATGAAATCTCCCCCTTGGAAGAGATCTTTTAATTCTAGACGATACCCCTTGGATCATGATTTCTAATGCCCAGGAATCTGAACATCTCTTGCCCAGCCTGAGCGGAAGAGAGAAAGTCTGCCCCTACTAGATCCGGTCTCGGATCGGGGGCCTGCCCCTTCATGCTGTCTTGGTAGAAGCAGCGGGGCTTCTTGGTCTGTTTACCTTTATTCAGGTCTGGTTAGGTCTCAAGACTGACCTTGTATTGATCAAAATTCCCCTCCTGCTTTGTGGCAGAGGAGGAGAAGCAGAGGGTCCACCTTTAAAGTTTCGAAAGTGAACGAAAATTATTTTGTTTGGCCCTCATTTTATTTCGTCTTGGTCCTGAGGAAGGGCATGGCCTTTACCTCCAGTAATGTCGGAAATGATCTCCTTCAGTTCAGGCCCGAATAGGGGTCTTACCTTTGAAAGGAATAGCTAACAGCTTAGATTTTCATGACACATCCGCAGACCAGGACTTAAGCCATAACACTCTACACACTAAAAATGCAAAGCCTGCATTCTTTGCCGCAAATTTAGCCATTGAAAAGTGGCATCTGTAATAAAAGAATTTGCTAGCTTGAGAGCCTTAAATTCTATCCAAAATATCATCTAATGGGTCTCAACCTTAAGAGACTCCTCTAGAGCCACAAACCAAAAAGCGGCTGCAGTAGTTACAGGAACAATGCACGCTATAAGGTTGTAGAAGAAAACCCTGATGAATATACAATTTCTTTAGAAGACCCTCTAATTTTTATCCATAGGATCTTTGAAAGCACAACTGTCCTCAATAGGTATAGTTGTACGCTTAGCCAGGGTGAAATAGCTCCCTCCACCTTAGGGCCCGTCTGCCACGAATCCCGTATGGTGTCAGATATGGGAAACATTTTCTTAAAAGTAGGAGAGGGAGAGACGGAATGACTGGTCTATCCCATTAGTAACAATGTCCAAAATCCTCTTAGGGACTGGAAAAACATTAGTGTAAGCAGGAACCCTCTAAATATCTATCCATTTACACAATTTCTCTGGAGGTATTACAACAGGGTCACACATCATCCAGAGTCACGAAAAGCCTCCCTGAGTAACAAGCGGAGGTGTTCAAGCTTAAACTTAAAGGCCGTCATATCTGAGTCTGTTTGAGGGAACATCTTTCCTGAATCAGAAAGCTCTCCCTCAGACAGAAATTCCCCCACCCCCCAAAACAGAACACTGAGAGGGTACATCTGAGATGGCCAATAAAGCATCAGAGGGCTCAGCATTTACTC
The DNA here is from genome assembly GCF_027579735.1 of Bombina bombina. Lineage (NCBI taxonomy): Eukaryota > Metazoa > Chordata > Amphibia > Anura > Bombinatoridae > Bombina > Bombina bombina. The sequence goes on from NC_069500.1 coordinate 742,720,932, forward strand.
TAATACCGGACCTACTGCACTTACCCTGCAAACCAGGCAGTTTAGATAATACATCTGTAAGGGTAGTAGACATGACTGCGGCCATATCTTGCAGGGTGAAAGAATTAGACACACTAGAAGTACTTGGCGTTTGCTTGGGTGGGCGTTAAAGGTTGTGACACTTGGGGAGAAGTGGATGGCATAACCTGATTCTCTTCTGACTGAGAATCATCCTGAGACATACTTTTATCAGCTAAAATATGTTCTTTGCAATGTAAGGCCCTTTCAGTACATAGGGGACACATTTTAAGTGGGGGGTGCCACAATGGCTTCTAAACACATGGAACATTGACTTTCCTCAATGTCAGACATGTTAAAACAGGCTAGTAATGACCACAAACAGACTTGAAACACTTTATTTTGTGAAAAAATAACAATCTGAAAAATGGTACTGCGCCTTTAATAGAAAAAAAGCATACCATTTTTCCAAAACTGCTTTAAAACGATAAAATGATCACAATTTTATGATAAATGCATCCCAACTTGTCAGCTACGTTTGCCCCACAAGGAAAGGAACACTTAACCCTTAAGTCCAAAAAACGTTATGCTACAAAAACATTAATTCAAACAAAAACACCCCCTGCACCTCGCCACAGCCCTGCTGAGGCGCCTACCTGCCCTCAGGGTCTGTAAAATTGTATTAACCCTTTGATTAGGCCCAAACTGTCTCTGAAAGGCCCACAGGAGTTGGAGCTTGCTGCTTGTCTTGGAAAAACAACTGCGCAACTGAGGCGCGAAAATAGGCCCCGCCCTTCTCACTCGATTTCTCACAGCCTAAAATAACCGCACCAGAGCAGTCTAAAACCTGGCCATGTGGGTTCATATACCCATTAAGTGAAGCCATGTGTACCCTCCTTCTTAAATAAAGTAAAAATGCTTGCCATAAAAAACGTTATCTGTAACTCCCAACATAGAAACGTTTGCCCACAAACATCATATCATCCGTGTCAACCATTTTTTTTTTAATAGCCCAATATACAGGTCCAGTAATACCCCTCTTTATACATTAGGATTACTGCTTACCCTTTCCCTCATGGGGATACTGTCAGCCAATTCTGAAATAACACAGTCTCTCCAGAAAAAAATGACTGAACATAACTCAATGCTTGTAGCATGAAAAACGTTCCTCACACTGAAGTTTCTTAAGTACTCCTCAGCCATTCTGTGGGAACCACTCTGGATCTTAGTAACAACTGCTAAGATCATCAGTCTCCAGGCAGAAGTCTTCATCCATCTGCTGCTTGGGTGAAAATAGCACTCACCGGTACCATTTAAAATAAAAAAGTCTTGCTTGAAGAAAATAAAAACTAACATTTTATCACCTCTTTCACTTTACCCTTCCTATTACTTAGAGTAGGCAAAGAGAATGACTGGGGGGTGGAGTCAAGGGAGGAGCTATATAGACAGCTCTGCTGTGGTGCTCTTTGCCACTTCCTGTTAGCAGGAGGATAATATCCCACAAGTAAAGGATGAATCCATGGACTCGTCGTATCTTATAGAAGAAATAACTACTATTTAGTGTTAGAGATTGTATGACATTGATTAGTAGTGGTTCTTTACTGCCAGTAATTAGCCAAACCCTGCCACTGTAACACTTGTACCTATGTAATAGGTACCAGGGTTTTAGCCTAATATCACTAAAAATTATTCTGACTAGGCCTCACAAACTGCAAATATCCCTAACCATTAGTGACCTGCCCCACCAAACCACAAGCTGTCCTTAAAAGGACTGTCTACTTGAAATGTTTTATTGTTTAAAAAGATATATAATCCCTTTATTACCCATTCCCCAGTTTTGCAAAACCAATACTGTTATATTAATACACTTTTTACCTCTGTGATTACCTTGTATCTAAGCCTCTGCAGACTGCCCCCTTATCTCAGTGCTTTTGACAGACTTGCATGTTATCCAATCAGTGCTGACTCATAAATAACTCCACCGGAGTTAGCACAATGTTATCTATATGGAGCACATGACTAGCAGTGTCTTACTGTGTAATACTGTAAAATGCAAGGCTTTGAGGGCTTAAAAGTCAGCATATAAGGCCTACCTAGGTTTAGCTTTTAACAAATAGACCAAGAGAACAAAGCAAATTTGATGATAACAATAAATTGCAAAGTTTGTTTAAATTACCTGCACTGAATCAAGAAAGTTTACTTTTGACTTTACTGTCCCTTTAACTGCAATACACTTCCCCATAATTATTAAATATATCCAGTGAACCATCCCTGCTATTCTGGCCCAGCTACACTATGGAACCTTCTACATTGTAATAACTCCAAACAGCTAGGGATCCCTTAAACGAATCCCACTATTGCATGTTCCCACATGAATTCCATACTGCATTCTAGAATCTAACAATCTCTATATATAACCAATTTTATATTGTAAAACCTCTTATGGGGTAAAAAAACAACAACAAAAAAACATACAAAATCACTTTAAAGGGAATCATGACCAAGGGCCAAACAATGGAAGAGGACTGCAGGGACTTTTTTTTTGCTGGCCTAAGAATGACTGAAGGATAGAAAACCTTTAAAGGGACATACAAACCCATATTTTTTCTTTAATGATTCAAATATAACATACAATTTTAAACAACTTTACAATTTACTTCTATGTATCAAATTTTCTTTGTTTCTTGTTATCCTTTTATGAAATAGCAAGAAGGTAAATTCAGGATTGTGTACGTGACTGCAGCACTATATGGCAGCAGTTTTGCAATAATGTTATACATTAGCAAGAGCACTAGATGCCAGCGCTATTTCCTGTCATGTAGTGCTCCAGGACATGTGCACACTACCTATCTAGATAACTCTTCAACAAAAAATAAAATTAAAATGAAGGAGATTCAAAATTAACTGTTGACAATTCTGGTTTAATTTTCCGACAGAAAGGCTTTAATAACTGTTATTAAGTTTGATTAGATTCCATTTTTCTGATAAAACTGGGATATTTTTAAAAAAAATATATAAAATTCTTGCCAGAACATTAATTTTTACTAAACTGATTTTCCCAATAGTAAGACGTTGGCCAACTAATAATATCTGCAAAAAAATGTTTCCAATGTCTTTGAGAAATTAATTTGATACCATTCCCTTTGCCCCAGGAGAAAAATTAATGCCTAAATATCAAACATTTTCCAGATGTTTTAAAGGATATTGCACTAAGGATTTTTTTTTTTTAATAAACCATATTATCTTTGTTTTATTAGAATTATTCTGAATTAAATGCCACAAATTGTGATATGAGTTTGGTAAAAGTAGGTATATTTCTTTGGGAATTGCAGATCATCTGCCTATAAAGGCGGTCTTCATCTTCTCTTTACCTATTTTAATTGCCCTCTAATTCCTTTCTGATCCAAATTGTCAACAGCTCTAATCACAATATCAAATAAGAAGGGAGACACCAGGCAGCCTAGTCTTGTACCCCTCCTCAATTTAAAATAGTCTGGATGAGTATTATTAACAGTCAGAGCTGAGAGTGAATTGTATATATAAGAAATAAATTAATTACATTCAGGATGCCTCCCCTATACCACACAAATTTAGTATGTAAGAGTATGTAAAAAATATGGTCCAATAAATTGAATCAAATGCAGTTGGTCAGCATCAACCAATATCATTGCCAAAGCCTCTTGTTCATCACTCTTATCTAGTGCATCCATATTTGATAACAGCCCAAAAAATTCTGATATTTCTTGAAGCAGTTCTTCCATTAATAAACCCAGATTATTCTTCATGGAATTAAAACAAGGAATAATTTTTTTTTAAACCTTTAGCAATGATACCTGATAAAAAGCAGTTTAGCAATGATATTGGTCATTACACAGGCAGATCTTGTGATTTTCTCAGGTTTGAGAATCAAAGATATCAAAGAGGCAGAGAAAATCATCAGCCATCTCTCTTTATCTAAGGAGAAATAAATGTAATTTTTCTAAAATGGAGTATAATATTCTAGTAAAATCCTTCTACCATTCTAGCGGTAATCTATCTGTCCAGGCAATTTTGTATGTAAGGAGCCTGGTGCTTATCATTGCTTTTGTTGGGATATTGGGAAATTTAACTGATCTCTTTGTGATTGATCATATTTAGGTAGCGAGATTTTAATCTAAAATCTTGTCTGGTTCACCCTATCTACGTGTATATATTTCTATAAGAAACTGTAAATCCATCTAATATATAATCTGAGTTTTTAATATATTATACCTCCTACTACTATTTGGTCTATATTGCTCTTTCTTTTTTTGTGATTTAATTAAGTTGGCCAGAATTTTCCTGATTTAGAACCATATCTATACAATCTGCTTCTACATTTAAGATCTTCCTCTGCAGCTCTATGCATTAAGAAAGTATCTCTTTCTAATTTAATTTGTATGTATATATATCCCAATTCACTTTTGAAGGGCTTATAATATATTATGGGCTAGATTACAGGAGTGTACTCTAATTTATCGTGCCCGCAAATGGCAAATTTCCCATTTGTGAGCATGCAATAAATAACCAGATCTCTGGTCAGATCTCTGGTTAATTTTATAAATGTACACAAAATGCCCCAAAAAAACAAGTGTCGATATTGTTTTTTTTTTTCAAATTCTTTTTATTATTTGGGTTCACAGGAGAAAATAAAACATTACAATTATGCAATAGACATCATGAACAAAAAAAAAAAAAATGGCTCGCACAGGAGTCACACATTACATATAAGGAGATATCAAAAGTTGCAAGTCTTTAAGATGTGTAGCCCTTTCACATAGAGGTCGGGTTCCATTGATGGGTTAGAATGCAAAAAGAAAGTCCATGTGAAAATCCCAAATTCCACTTTACATTTTCACATTTTCCAAATACAAATTAACTTAAACCTTACAACATTATCTAACAACTAACTAGCTAACTAAGTCCAGCAACAAAGCGGAGAAGAGAGAAAAAAAAAAGAAAAAAAAAAAAGGAGGGGATCTCGTCTAGTTCTCAATTAACACTTCCTCCCAACATAAGACTGTGTGGCTCTTTTGTGTTCAAAGTTTAGAGCACCACCCAATCTCCCCTAAGGGACATCTCCAGGAATATCTCATGTTGTGAGAATGGTGCGTAGGATGTGGCATTGTAGAGGGGGAGTGAGAAGCTCCTATAAGACACTGCCACTTCTTAAGGAATAATTTAAGTCTACGCATTATGTCTAGTTTGGTATCAAGTTGTTCTATAAAAAGTTGTTGTAAATAACCTTGTTTGAATTGAGATAACAAGGGGAGGAGCTGCTGGTGATCCAGAGGGGCCAGAATACACTGACGAGCCAAAATGATGCAAAGGGATAAGGGAAGAGTGCGTGATGCTTACTTACTCCCATCCCACACAAACAAGAGAACCGCCTTCAAATCAAAGACTATGTCAAAATGTAGGTGTAATTTTGATCCAGATACTGTACTTGGCCCCAGAAGCGTTTGACAAGTGGGCATGTCCGAAAAAATAATGAACAATTGTAGGTTTGGACAAACTGCATTTGATACATGGAAAAGTAGAGGGACAGCAGGGACTTTTTTTGCTGGCCTAGAATGACTGAAGATAGAAAACCTTTAAAGGGGACATACAAACCATATTTTTTCTTTAATGATTCAAATATAACATACTATTTTTAAACAACTTTACAATTTACTTCTATTATCAAATTTTCTTTTGGTTTTCTTGTTATCCTTTTATGAAAAGCAAGAAGGTAAATTCAGGATTGTGTACGTGACTGCAGCACTATATGGCAGCAGTTTTGCAATAATGTTATACATTAGCAAGAGCACTAGATGCCAGGCGCTATTTCCTGTCATGTAGTGCTCCAGACATGTGCACACTACCTATCTAGATAACTCTTCAACAAAAATAAAATTAAAAATGAAGGGAGATTCAAATTAACTTTTGACAATTCTGGGTTTTAATTTTCCCGACAGAAAGGCTTTAATAACTTTATTAAGTTTGATTAGATTCCATTTTTCTGATAAAACTGGGATATTTTTAAAAAATATATAAAATTCTTGGCAGAACATTAATTTTTACTAAACTGATTTTCCCAATAGTAAGACGTTGCCAACTATTAATATCTGCAAAAAAATGTTCCAATGTCTTTGAGAAATTAATTTGATACCATTCCCTTTGCCCCAGAGAAAAATTAATGCCTAAATATCAAACATTTTCCAGATGTTTTAAAGGATATTGCACTAAGGATTTTTTTTTTAATAAACCATATTATCTTTGTTTTATTAGAATTATTCTGAATTAAATGCCACAAATTGTGATATGAGTTGGTAAAAGTAGGTATATTTCTTTGGGAATTGCAGATCATCTGCCTATAAAGCGGTCTTCATCTTCTCTTTACCTATTTTAATGCCCTCTAATTCCTTTCTGATCCAAATTGTCAACAGCTCTATCACAATATCAAATAAGAAGGGAGACAACAGGCAGCCTAGTCTTGTACCCCTCCTCAATTTAAAATAGTCTGGATGAGTATTATTAACAGTCAGAACTGAGAGTGAATTGTTATATAATAAATAAATTAATTACATTCAGGATGCCTCCCCTATACCACAAATTTAGTATGTAAGAGTATGTAAAAATATGGTCCCAATAAATTGAATCAAATGCTTTGTCAGCATCAACCAATATCATTGCCAAAGCCTCTTGTTCATCACTCTTATCTAGTGCTTCCATATTTGATAACAGCCAAAAAATTCTGATATTTCTTGAAGCAGTTCTTCCATTAATAAACCCAGATTAATCTTCATGAATTAAACAAGGAATAATTTTTTTAAACCTTTTAGCAATGATACCTGTAAAAATCAGTTTAGCAATGATATTGGTCATTACACAGGCAGATCTTGTGGATTTTTCTCAGGTTTGAGAATCAAAGATATCAAAGAGGCAGAGAAATCATCAGCCATCTTCTCTTTATCTAAGGAGAAATAAATGTAATTTTTCTAAAATTGGAGTTATATATTCTAGTAAAATCTTCTACCATTCTAGCGGTAATCTATCTGGTCCAGCAATTTTGTATGTAAGGAGCCTGTGCTTATCATTTCTTTGTTGGGATATTGGGAAATTTAACTGATCTCTTTGTGATTGATCATATTTAGGTAGCGAGATTTTAATCTAAAATCTTGTCTGGTTCACCTATCTACGTGTATATATTTCTATAAGAAACTGTAAATCCATCTAATATTTAATCTGAGTTTTTAATATATTTACCTCCTACTACTATTTGGTCTATATTGCTCTTTCTTTTTTGTGATTTAATTAAGTTGGCCAGGAATTTTCCTGATTTAGAACCATATCTATACAATCTGCTTCTACATTTAAGATCTTCCTCTGCAGCTCTATGCATTAAGAAAGTATCTCTTTCTAATTTAATTTGTATGTATATATATCCCAATTCACTTTTGAAGGGCTTATAATATATTATGGGCTAGATTACAAGTGTAGCTCTAATTTATCGTGTGCCCGCAAATGGCAAATTTCCCATTTGTGAGCATGCAATAAATAACCAGATCTCTGGTCAGATCTCTGGTTAATTTTATAAATGTACACAAAATGCCCCAAAAAACAAGTGTCGTTATTGTTTTTTTTTTCAAATTCTTTTTATTATTTGGGTTCACAGGAGAAAATAAAACATTACAATTATGCATAGACATCATGAACAAAAAAAAAATGGCTCGCACAGGAGTCACACATTTACATATAAGGAGATATCAAAAGTTGCAAGTCTTTAAGAGTGTAGCCCTTTCCACATAGAGGTCGGGTTCCATTGATGGGTTAGAATGCAAAAAGAAAGTCCATGTGAAATCCCAAATACCACTTTATATTTTCACATTTTCCAAATACAAATTAACTTAAACCTTACAACATTATCTAACAACTAACTAGCTAACTAAGTCCAGCAACAAAGCGGAGAAGAGAGAAAAAAAAAAGAAAAAAAAAAAAGAGGGGATCTCGTCTAGTTCTCAATTAACACTTCCTCCCAACCATAAGACTGTGTGGCTCTTTTGTGTTCAAAGTTTAGAGCACCCCAATCTCCCCTAAGGGACATCTCCAGGAATATCTCATGTTGTGAGAATGGGCGTAGGATGTGGCATTGTAGAGGGGGAGGGAGAGCTCCTATAAGACACTGCCACTTCTTAAGGAATAATTTAAGTCTACGCTTTATGTCTAGTTTGGTATCAAGTTGTTCTATAAAAAGTTGTTTAAATAACCTTTGTTTGAATTGAGATAACAAGGGAGGACTGCTGGTGATCCAGAGGGCCAGAATACACTGACGAGCCAAAATGATGCAAAGGATAAGGATAGAGTGCGTGATGCTACTACTCCCTTCCCACACAAACAAGAGAACCGCCTTCAAATCAAAGACTATGTCAAAATGTAGTGTAATTTTGATCCAATACTGTACTTGGCCCCAGAAGCGTTTGACAAGTGGGCAGTCGAAAAAATAATGAACAATTGTAGGTTTGGACAAACTGCATTTGATACATGGAAAAGTAGAGGACTGCAGGGACTTTTTTTGCTGGCCTAGAATGACTGAAGATAGAAAACCTTTAAAGGGACATACAAACCCATATTTTTTCTTTAATGATTCAAATATAACATACAATTTTAAACAACTTTACAATTTACTTCTATTATCAAATTTTCTTTGTTTTCTTGTTATCCTTTTATGAAAAGCAAGAAGGTAAATTCAGGATTGTGTACGTGACTGCAGCACTATATGGCAGCAGTTTTGCAATAATGTTATACATTAGCAAGAGCACTAGATGCCAGCGCTATTTCCTGTCATGTAGTGCTCCAGACATGTGCACACTACCTATCTAGATAACTCTTCAACAAAAAATAAAATTAAAATGAAGGAGATTCAAATTAACTGTTGACAATTCTGGGTTTTAATTTTCCCGACAGAAAGGCTTTAATAACTTTATTAAGTTTGATTAGATTCCATTTTTCTGATAAAACTGGGATATTTTTAAAAAATATATAAAATTCTTGGCAGAACATTAATTTTTACTAAACTGATTTTCCCAATAGTAAGACGTTGCCAACTATTAATATCTGCAAAAAAATGTTCCAATGTCTTTGAGAAATTAATTTGATACCATTCCCTTTGCCCCAGAGAAAAATTAATGCCTAAATATCAAACATTTTCCAGATGTTTTAAAGGATATTGCACTAAGGATTTTTTTTTTAATAAACCATATTATCTTTGTTTTATTAGAATTATTCTGAATTAAATGCCACAAATTGTGATATGAGTTGGTAAAAGTAGGTATATTTCTTTGGGAATTGCAGATCATCTGCCTATAAAGCGGTCTTCATCTTCTCTTTACCTATTTTAATGCCCTCTAATTCCTTTCTGATCCAAATTGTCAACAGCTCTATCACAATATCAAATAAGAAGGGAGACAACAGGCAGCCTAGTCTTGTACCCCTCCTCAATTTAAAATAGTCTGGATGAGTATTATTAACAGTCAGAACTGAGAGTGAATTGTTATATAATAAATAAATTAATTACATTCAGGATGCCTCCCCTATACCACAAATTTAGTATGTAAGAGTATGTAAAAATATGGTCCCAATAAATTGAATCAAATGCTTTGTCAGCATCAACCAATATCATTGCCAAAGCCTCTTGTTCATCACTCTTATCTAGTGCTTCCATATTTGATAACAGCCAAAAAATTCTGATATTTCTTGAAGCAGTTCTTCCATTAATAAACCCAGATTAATCTTCATGAATTAAACAAGGAATAATTTTTTTAAACCTTTTAGCAATGATACCTGTAAAAATCAGTTTAGCAATGATATTGGTCATTACACAGGCAGATCTTGTGGATTTTTCTCAGGTTTGAGAATCAAAGATATCAAAGAGGCAGAGAAATCATCAGCCATCTTCTCTTTATCTAAGGAGAAATAAATGTAATTTTTCTAAAATTGGAGTTATATATTCTAGTAAAATCTTCTACCATTCTAGCGGTAATCTATCTGGTCCAGCAATTTTGTATGTAAGGAGCCTGTGCTTATCATTTCTTTGTTGGGATATTGGGAAATTTAACTGATCTCTTTGTGATTGATCATATTTAGGTAGCGAGATTTTAATCTAAAATCTTGTCTGGTTCACCTATCTACGTGTATATATTTCTATAAGAAACTGTAAATCCATCTAATATTTAATCTGAGTTTTTAATATATTTACCTCCTACTACTATTTGGTCTATATTGCTCTTTCTTATTTGTGATTTAATTAAGTTGGCCAGGAATTTTCCTGATTTAGAACCATATCTATACAATCTGCTTCTACATTTAAGATCTTCCTCTGCAGCTCTATGCATTAAGAAAGTATCTCTTTCTAATTTAATTTGTATGTATATATATCCCAATTCACTTTTGAAGGGCTTATAATATATTATGGGCTAGATTACAAGTGTAGCTCTAATTTATCGTGTGCCCGCAAATGGCAAATTTCCCGTTTGTGAGCATGCAATAAATAACCAGATCTCTGGTCAGATCTCTGGTTAATTTTATAAATGTACACAAAATGCCCCAAAAAACAAGTGTCTTTATTGTTTTTTTTTTTCAAATTCTTTTTATTATTTGGGTTCACAGGAGAAAATAAAACATTACAATTATGCATAGACATCATGAAAAAAAAAAAAAAATGGCTCGCACAGGAGTCACACATTTACATATAAGGAGATATCAAAAGTTGCAAGTCTTTAAGAGTGTAGCCCTTTCCACATAGAGGTCGGGTTCCATTGATGGGTTAGAATGCAAAAAGAAAGTCCATGTGAAATCCCAAATACCACTTTACATTTTCACATTTTCCAAATACAAATTAACTTAAACCTTACAACATTATCTAACAACTAACTAGCTAACTAAGTCCAGCAACAAAGCGGAGAAGAGAGAAAAAAAAAAGAAAAAAAAAAAAAGAGGGGATCTCGTCTAGTTCTCAATTAACACTTCCTCCCAACCATAAGACTGTGTGGCTCTTTTGTGTTCAAAGTTTAGAGCACCCCAATCTCCCCTAAGGGACATCTCCAGGAATATCTCATGTTGTGAGAATGGGCGTAGGATGTGGCATTGTAGAGGGGGAGGGAGAGCTCCTATAAGACACTGCCACTTCTTAAGGAATAATTTAAGTCTACGCTTTATGTCTAGTTTGGTATCAAGTTGTTCTATAAAAAGTTGTTTAAATAACCTTTGTTTGAATTGAGATAACAAGGGAGGACTGCTGGTGATCCAGAGGGCCAGAATACACTGACGAGCCAAAATGATGCAAAGGATAAGGATAGAGTGCGTGATGCTACTACTCCCCTCCCACACAAACAAGAGAACCGCCTTCAAATCAAAGACTATGTCAAAATGTAGTGTAATTTTGATCCAATACTGTACTTGGCCCCAGAAGCGTTTGACAAGTGGGCAGTCGAAAAAATAATGAACAATTGTAGGTTTGGACAAACTGCATTTGATACATCGATTCGGGTATGAGGAATTCCAATGCACTAAGCGCGCTGGAGTGATGTAGTCACCATGAAATACCCTAATTTGCATTTCCCTGTGGGGAACCGCTATACTAGCCTTTTTTGTCATAATCAGACTATTTTTAATGTTGTCAGTGGTAATGTCAGTCATGCCTGTATTTCTCATTCTGGTCTCGATGTTAGCCATAGTAGTTTCTGCAGTGTGCCTGAGCAGTCTCTGATATATCGGAGATAGGGAGAATCGACCCAATTTAAAGGCTGTGTGTATGATAGCAAAAGGGGAGAGCTCCCAGAATCTTGGGATATCATGGTATTTACATAGTGTCTACACTGTAGGTATGCATAAAAAAATGATTGTTGGGTAAGTCAAATCTATTCCTCAGGTCTTGAAACGTCCTCACGGTATGCAATAATGGGTCTAGTAGAGTGCCAACAGAATCAATGCCCACAGATTTCCATAACTGGAATGGTGTTGTCTCAGTCCCCGCTGGGAAATCTCTATTCCCCGTCAGAGGGATGTATTTCGTAGAAGGGGTATTTCCCACCCAAGTATCCCAAAGCCAACCACCAAGCCTTTAATATGTTTTTGTACATTAAATTGTGTTTGAGTTCTGGCGGAAGATCCCGAAGAGGGATATAAGGTAGATACGCTAAAGAGTGAGGTGATACAATAGACTCCTCCAAGGAGGAATCAGTAAAGTGTGCAGTACGAAGTTGCCAGTCCAATGTTAGGCTATTAAAGCTTCCCAGTTATACCATTTTAAATTTGGAAGCGCCAAGCCGCCATTTAAGTAGGGTTGTTGCAATTTTGAGGCTGCTATATGAGTTTTCTTTACCTTCCAGATAAATGACTGTATTGCCTTGTTGGTCATTATTAAATCTCCTTTGGTAAGGAGAAAAGGCACATCATAATGGGTATAATAATTTAGGTAGAATAGACATTTTTACAAGGTGTAATATGACCAGATAAGCCAAGGGGGAGTTTAGCACAGGCTTTTAATTGAGATTGTAATTGAATGCATTGTTTTGTAATGTTAAGTTCATTATATTTTGTTTTGGATCCGATTTATGTTCAATTCCCAAGTAGGTCAGGGTGGTTGGGCTGAAACAGTAAAGGGGAATTGGAATTTTTCAAATTTATGATCGATTAGCCATAGAAATTTCAGATTTGTTCATATTAATTTTATATCCCGCAAAGTCTCCGAAGATATTTAGTACGTCTATGATCCTAGGAATATGTAAAGTGGATTTGTGATAAAGAGAAGCATGTCATCTGCGTACAAAGCCATGTGCAGCACATTGATCATTCAGAGACATTCCCAGATATATTTGCTTCAACTTAAGGGCAAGAGTTCCAGGGCCAAATCAAAGAGCAGAGGAGATAATGGGGAACCCTGCGGGTGCCCCTCTACAAAGTGAAGGGAAAGGGGAAAGAAGGCCATTGACCAGAATACTTGTGGTGGGGGAAGAATACATTTTGCCTATAAATTTAAGAAAAGGGCCTTCTAATTGAAATTGTCTAAGGGTAATAAATAAATGTGGTCATTCCACTCTATCGAAGGCCTTCTCTGCATCTAGTGATAACAGAAAGGCCTCCTGGTTCCCCCTTCGCTGCTGGTCCTCTGTCAGCGCACCAGAAATAGTTGACGGCAATGAAGGACCTTTGCAAAATTAACTGCGGATGTTCTACCCGCCACAAATCCCGTTTGATCGGGATTGCCAGCAGAGAGGGAATACATTTTTTAAGTCAGTTAGCAAGAATTTTCATGAGGATCTTATAATCGGTGTTTAGCAGGGAGATTGGGCGATATGATTCTGGGAGGGAGTGATCTTTCCCAGGGCATGGGGAGTTAAAGTGATATGTGCTGAAACAAATGAGCTAGAGGGAAGCGTATCTTCTAAGAAAACCACATTATAAACCCTTGAAAGGGTTGGGGACACTTGAGGGATAGGAGTCTGAAAAACTCTACTGGAAGTCCATCTGGGCCTGGCATCTTCCCTAGTGATAGGGATTTGATGGTAAATTGAATCTCCTCGGGAGATATAGGGGTATTCAGGGCTTCCAATTGCTCCTGTAAAGAGCCGTGGTAAGGTAATGGAATTCCAAAAATGTATACGTGAGTTTGAGTCTGTTGGTGGTTGGCTGGTATACAAGTGTGCAAAGTATGTCATCATGCAGCATGCGAGGTCCTCGGGTGTAGTATAGGTTTCCCCTTAAATCTAAGTGCTGCTATATCTTTCTTAGTGCAGTGGGGTTTTTACTAGAGTGGCTAAAAGTCTACCCGCCTTATTTCCAAAACAGTAGAATTTACTCACAGTTTTTAGGAGACCGGATGCTGTCTTTTGTCTAACAAAGGTGTCTAGTTTCCAGTTTGGCTGCAGTATAGGAATCATACAAGGTAGCGTTTTTATGAGTGCAGTAAGCCAAATAGGCTTGACACAGTGTGTTCTGTAATGAGTTATAGGTATAGTGGGTTTTGCGTTTAAAATCTGCTACATAAGATATGATGTGTCCTGTGAGTACTGCTTTGCTGAGATTGTCTAAGTGTACTAGATTGTCTGTGTAGCAGTCAGTTCCATATGTGTGTGAGTGTTTTCTGAATGGCTCAGAGGTGACCAGATATGAGGGGAATCGCAGGCAGTTCCTGCCAGAGGACGCCTAGGAGAATCCCTAAGGTAATCTCTATCGAGGGCATAATCCGAGATCACAATGTCATGAATGGTCTCCGAGGCCACCTGCACAATAAGAGCATCCGCTACCAGAAAAAGATCAATACGGGATAGTGAAGAGTTAGCTTGGACAAACAAGTATAAATCCCTACTCTCAGGGTGTCTCCTATGCCAGATATCAACCACAGCCAACGAGGCTAGTTAGTAAGTCAAACACTCTACCTTCAAATCTCCCTTATAATTTCGTAACCTTTTTGCTGTGGGGACTTGCTGCACCCAAGTTCTATCTAGTAGAGGTTGTGGGGATAAGTTAAAGTCACCTCCAACCACCAGGTTTGAACCTACAAATGGAGATTAGATTTTGTGTTAAGGTTTCCCAGAAGGTCATTGTTTTAAGGTGGGGCGCGATTAAATATTGCACAGTGTGTAGTTGATTGTGCCTATAGAAATTTGTGCTATAAGTGAATCTGCCTCCGGATCAACCACAGTTTTATATACCTCAACCTGCAGGCATTTGCCGAATAATACTGCTAGTCCTCTGCTACAGGAAATTATTGACAAATATAGTACCCTTCCCACCCAATCACGTTTCAGTTTTTCATGTTCTCCATCTCTCTAGATGCGGTTTCCTGTAAAAGGGCTATGTCAGCATTTAGTCTGCGCAGGTTGGGGTTAAGATTGATTTGCGCTTTATGGGGGAGTTGATACCACCCACATTCCAGGAAAGTAATTTAAGTACCATAGTCAGATGTAATTAGGGACCTATAAGGGGCCGGGGGAGCGGGAGGGAAGGAGAAGAGAGAGAAGTGGAGAGAAAAAAAACAAAAAAAACCCAAGCATTTAAATCAAAGGAGTCCAGTAGCTGAAAGGGCAAAAGTGGTTATAAAATACATTCAGGAACCTAATTATCCGGTCACTCATCTTCTGCCTAGCTTTTGATAGAGAGGGGTCATCTAAAAGGTGACAGGCGAACAATGGTTATTGGGAGTAGAGGCTACACATAAGTGCATACGCAGAAGTAAATATGCCAAAGTGACCTAATACTCTATTTGTTTGGTTCTGTGGCAGAAGAGGTTAGCCAGCCATGGTAAGTAAGAAATAATTGCTATGCGTGCCTGAGTGGGGCTGTCAAATATAATCAGGTCAGGATTGGGCATTCTACTGCGTCTTGTACAGAATATTGTATTATACTATATGCTATCAAATTTAGCAGTAATTTTAGACAAAAATAACAAGTTGATTGGAAGGACAATTTCCCCTTTTCATAGGATACCAGCAGGGTAAATTAGGGAGATATACATAGCATTGGAAGCGGGAAGAAAGTAGTGTTGCTGAAACGGTTATAAATAAATCCATAATAACTAAAACTATAAAACCAGACATCAGGGGCGCGATCGTATACGGGCCGTAGTTTGCGCGCAAGCGAGGGAACCCGCGTCGCCCGCAGTTTCAGCTCGCATCTCGAGCTATCCAATATACGGCGTCATCAGATGCTAACGTGCCGTAAGTCGATAAACCAGCGATGTCCAGAAATCTGCGCAAGTACAAATTTCTGGCGTCGCCAGTGACTTACGGCACGGTTAGAAACTGCCGGCGCCTACAAAACCAGACTAAAGTATGAAATCACCCGCACTGTCTAACACAGGCCTCCCTAACATAGCCCGACAAGTCTAACATGCCTCCCTAACATAGCCCGACACGTCAAACCCTCTATCCGCTATCCCCCCTCACTATCCTAACAATAAAAAAAAGTTATTAACCCCTAAACCGCCGCTCCCAAACCCCGCCGCAACCTAATAAAGTATTTAACCCAATAAACCGCCGCTCCCGACCCCCCCGCCAGCTATATTAAATCTATAACTCCCTAAAGTGAGCCCCTACCCTTCGACATCTACCTTACCTTCCCCTAAAGTGAGCCTCTACCCCCGCCGCCATCTATTTTAAAATTATTAAACCTCTAATTTAATCCCCCTACCCCGCCGCCATCTAATTAAATTATTTAACCCCTAAAATACTAAACTATCCCTACCACTAAACCTAAGTCTACACCTACAAATAGCCCTGAAAAGGGCTATTTGCGTGGCAATTGCCCAAAGTAACAGGCTCTTTTGCCAGCCCTTAAAAGGGCTTTTTGCGGGGCCATGCCCCAAAGAATTCAGCTCTTTTACCAGCCCTTAAAAGGGCTTTTGGCGGGGCTTTGTCACAAAGTAAACTGCTCTTTTGCCTACAATCTACATCCCCCTACACTGCGGCCACCTATAATAAGATGTATTAACCCCTAATCTAATCCCCCTACACCAGAATCTGATTGGCTGATTCAATCAGCCAATCAGATTTTTCTAACTTAATTCCGATTGGCTGATAGAATCCGTATCAGCCAATCGGAATTCGTCGTTCAGTACCGATCGTCGCCGGGATGGATGCTCCGCGTTGTGGAGCGTAAGAAAGAAGATTGAAGATGCCGTTTGATGAAGATGCTGCCGGATGAAGAAGACTTTGCTGCCGCTTGGATAAAGACATCGCCGGGATGAAGAATTCCTCTTTGCCGCTTGGATAGACATCGCCCGGGATCGGATGAGGAGTTCGGTCCCGGCGTGGTGAAGATAAGGTAGGTGAGATCTTCAGGGGGTAGTGTTAGGTTTATTTAAGGGGGGTTTGGGTTAGATTAGGGGTTTTTGTGAGGTGGTGGGTTTGTAATGTTGGGGGGTGGTATTGTGGGGTTTTTTCAGGGCAAAAGAGCAGTTTTCTTTGGGGCATGCCCCGCTAATGGCCCTTTTAAGGGGCTGGTAAGGTAAAAGAGCTTTGAAACTTTTTAAATTAGAATAGGGTAAGGGAATTTTTTTTTATTTTGGGGGGCTTTATTATTTTACTTAGGGGGCTTAGAATAGGTGTAATTAGCTACTTAAAATCTTGTAATCTTTTTTTATTTTTTGTAATTAGTGTTTTTTTTTTTTGTAATTTAGTTTAGTTTTATTTAATTGTAATTTTAGATAGATATTTGTAGTTTTTTTAATTTATTGATAGTGTAGGTGTATTTGTAACTTAGGTAGGATTTATTTTACAGGTAATTGGGGTAATTATTTTAACTAGGTAGCTATTAAATAGTTTATAACTATTTAATAGCTATTATACTAGTTAAAATAATTAACAATTTACCTGTAAAATAAATATAAACCCTAACATAGCTACAATGTAATTATTAATTACATTGTAGCTATCTTAGAGTTTATTTTATAGGTAAGTATTTAGATTTAAATAGGATATTTTAGTTTATAATATGAATTAGATTTATTTAATAAGAATTTAGTTAGGGATGTTAGGGTTAGAATAAGAGTTAATATAGTCAATGTAAATACTATATTAACTTATTAACCCTAATATAATTAGGGTTAATATAGTTAATATATATAATGTAATAACTATATTAACTATAATATACCTAGGGTTAATATAGATAATATAGCTGGCGGCGGGGTAGGTAGATTAATTAAGGGTTAATAATTTTAATATAGATGGCGTGCGGTGTAAGGGGCTTACATTAAGGGTTAATACTATTAATATAGGGTCGGGGCGGTGTAGGGAGGGCAGGGTTTATAGGGCAAAAGAGCTGTTTACTTTGGGGCAAAGCCCCGCAAAAGGGCCTTTTAAGGGGCTGGTAATAGAGATAATTATTTTAGGGGGTTTAGATTAGGGGTTAATGATAGTAATATAGCTGGCGGCGGTAGTAGGGGGATTAGATGTAGGGGTTAATAATTTTTATATAGGTGGCGGCGGTGTAAGGGGTCAGATTAGGGGAGAGATAAGGTAGATGGCGGCGGTGTAAGGGGTTCACATTAGGGGATAGATAAGGTAGATGGCAGGCCGGGTGTAAGGGGGTTCACATTAGGGGATATATCAGATGGTTGGCGGTTTTAGGGGTTAAACACTTTATTAGGGATTGCGGCGGGGGATCGAGGTTGACAGGTAGATAGACATTGCGCATGCGTTAGGTGTTAGGTTTTATTTAGCAGATCGCGGTTGGACAGGTAGATAGACATTGCGCATCGCGTTAGGTGTTAGGTTTATTTTGTAGCTAGTTTAGGGAGGTTACAGCGGCTCCAATAGTCAGCGTAAGGCTTCTTACGGCTGCTTTTTGTGGCGAGGTGAAAATGGAGTAAGATTTCTCCATTTTCGCCACGTAAAGTCCTTACGCTGTATATTGGATACCAAACTGCGCTGGTTTGGTATAACCTGCCTATGGCCCAAAAAACTACGGGTGACGGCAGAAATATACGCGCGTTACTTCCTAGGTTACACCGTATATAGGATACCAAACCAGCGCAAATATTGGCGTCGCCCAGGCTTTTGCGGTCGACGATTTTTTATCGGATCGAGCCCCAGTTTGAACAAATATAACCAATTGCATGGAAGAAACACACTCCAAAATAGTTTAAACCAAAGAAGTCCAGCACCTGCAAGGGAAAAGTGTTATGCAATACAGTCATGAACATTGTAATCCGGTCCATCTATCCCCTGCATACCCTGCGTTAGAGAGGGTAGTCCAGAAAGTGATGGGCACCAGGCAGGTATTGGGTATATGAGCTGCATGGAAGCGAATATACAGAAATATATATGTCAAAAGATCTAATGCTCTATCTATGTGATTCTTTGGTAGACTAGGATAGCCAGTAATAATTAGTTAAACATGACTTGCTGAGTGTGCCCGAATTGGGTTGTCATATTTAGTCTGATCAGAATTGGCATTTCACTATACTTTGTAGAGGAGACTGTAATTTACTATAGACTGTCATATTTAAGCAGTAGTGTGAGCAAAAATAAACAAGTTGATAATTTAAATAATCTAACTAAAAATTCCTATCATTACTTAAATAATTCCTATTTAAAACTAAATACTTACCTGTAAAATAAACCTAAGCTAGCTACAATATAACTAATAGTTACATTGTAGCATCTTAGGGTTTAGGTTTTATTTTACATGCAAGTTTGTATTTATTTTAACTAGGTAGAATAGTTATTAAATAGTTATTAACTATTTAATAACTATCTAGCTAAAATAAATACAAAAGTACCTGTAAAATAAAACCTAACCGAATTTACAATAACACCTAACACTACTCTATAATTAAAATAAATTAACTAAATTAAACAACAATTAAATAAATTAAATTAAATTAGTATAAAGTACAAAAAAAAAACAACTAAAATACAGAAATAATAAACAAATTACAAGATATTTAAAACTAATTACACCTAATCTAATAGTCCTATCAAAATAAAAAAGCCCCCCAAAATAAAAAAAACCTAGCCTAAACTAAACTATCTATAGCACTTAAAAGGGCCTTTTGCGGGGCATTGCCCCAAAGTATCAGCTCTTTTACCTGTAAAAAACAATACAAACAATCCCCCCAACAGTAAAACCCACCACCCACACAACCAACCCCCCAAATAAAATACTAGCTAAAAAAAACCTAAGCTCCCCATTGCCTGAAAAGGGCATTTGGATGGGCATTGCCCTTAAAAGGGCAGTTCTCTCTTTTGCGGCCAAACCCTAATCTAAAAAATAAAACCCACCCAATACACCCTTAAAAAAACCCTAACACTAACCCCTGAAGATCGACTTACAGTTCTGAAGACCGGACATCCATCCTCAAGGTAGTGGCAGAAGTCTTCATCCAACCGGGCCGAAGTCATCAACAAAGCCGGGAGAAGTCTTCATCCATCCAACGCGGAGCGGCACCATCTCCAAGACATCCAGCGTAAAGCATCCTCTTCTTCCGACGACTACCCGACGAATGAAGGATTCCTTTAAGTGACATCATCGAAGATGCGTCCTTATATTGCAATTGGCTGATAGAATTCTATCAGCCAATCGGATTAAGGTAGAACAAATCCTAATTGGCTGATGCAATCATGGCCAATAGGATTGAGCTTGCATTCTATTGGCTGTTTCCAATCAGCCTATAGAAGCAAGCTCAATCCTATTGGCTGAATTGGATCAGCCAATAGGATTTTTTCTACCTTAATTTAAGGGAATCTAAGGGACGCCATCTTGGATGACTCACTTAAAGGAACCTACAATCGTCGGGTAGTCATCAGAAGAAGAGGAAGCGCCACGTCAGATGTCTTGAAGAAAGGACCTGCTCCATGCCGGATGGTTGAAGATAGAAGATGCCGTCTGGATGAAGACTTCTGCCCATCTGGAGGATCACTTCGCCCGGCTTGAATAAAGACTTCTCCCTGGCTTTGTTGACAGACGTTCGGTCCGGTTGGATGAAGACTTCTGACGCTTCCTTGAGGATGGATGTCCGGTCTTCAGACTGTAAGGTCGATCTCAGGGGGTTAGTGTTAGGTTTTTTTTAAGGGGTATATTGGGTGGGTTTTATTTTTTAGGTTAGGGCTTGGGGCTGAAATAGAGCTAAATGCCCTTTTAAAGGGCAATGACCATCCAAATACCCTTTTCAGGGCAATGGGGAGCTTAGGTTTTTTAGATAGTATTTTAGTTGGGGGGGATTGTTGTGTGGGTGGTTGGTTTTACTGTTGGGAGGGGTGTTGTATTTATTTTACAAGTAAAAGAGCTGATTACTTTGGGGCAATGACTGACATTATAGTCATGTGATAACCACTATGCTAAGCTAGTATAGACGTTTGAAAGTCAATATTCCAATATGTCACGAATACCTCAGGGAGTTAGCTGAGAAAGGGGTTAATTCTGTGTAGTGGTGAACTAAGAACCGTTGTTTGTTTTTAGAAATAGCTGTGCACTGGGTTTGTTTGTGTTTTCTTTGAAGTGCCAGAACCCATCATAAATAGTTCTAAAAAAAAAACCCCCTTCCTCCAAATGTTATTGTGTATGCATTGAGTCAATCTGTCAGCTCCAGAGATACCACAGTGCTTCTCCCCCACATCCGTGATGAGGGCCAATAAAAGGACATTGGTCTAATGCTTATATGTGTTTAAAGACAGGGGGTTTCTTAGCCTGTCCAGGAGGTGTGGTCAGGAACTTGATCTAGGGGGAAAAAGGTATAAGGGTCTTGGGTGTTAACAATAAAATTGTTCATTCTACATGGGAGGGCTGCTTGCTACAGCGGTGAGTGACAACTTTTCTTCTTTGCCCATCTCCCTGGGGGCAGACTCATAAGTCTAGTGAAGTATTAGGTCTGTTATTTTTCTCCTTTTTATTTTAAAACCTGTTTGCATGTTTAATTTTATTTGTAACAACTTTTATTAATAATGCATTGTGCATAATATTTTTGGCATAATAAATAATTCCTTTATTAAGTTTGGCCTTTGTCTAATAATTGAACCATGTTACTGAAAGAGACTGGAATATTAGAACTGTATAATTTAGGTTATTTTCTGCTAATTGTATTTCTAGAGTTAATGTGTAAAGTCTGGGTTTTTTCCTTAAGATTTCCCTTTAATACATTTTAAGTTGTGGCAGTTATTTGAGCTATAGGATTGATAGTTTATTGTGGGTGGCATTAAAAGGGAGTGTTGGGCATTCTCTTACGTCTAGTACAGATAAGGGAGTGCGGTTAACTCTTGCACCCACTAAAACTGAATCACAAGCTTGCCTGGTGTGGCTAGATTGTGACCTGTTGGTGACAGAAAAGGGGGCTGAAAAACCTTTCTGTGCCAAATAAGTGACTGGCGGCAGGGGTTGGATAACCTTGGTTCGTCACACAATATATCTCACAGTTTGGGCCTGGAGAGCAGTTGCATTTTTTCTGAAAACAGTAAATCCTAAAAAAAATGATGAAGATGAATTCATCATTGATTTATTGGATTATGTATTAAGAACATAACTACTTTCTATTTAACAAAAAGGTCTACCTTGCAGAAAAGGGGCACAGCAATGGGTACTTGCTGTTGCTCCCACTTGTGCTAATATGTTTCTTGGGATGGATAGAGACAAAAGTATATTGAATGAAGACATAAACCCATATATGAAATATATGGAACTATATATTAGATATATAGATGATGTTCTAATTTTATGGACAGGCACACAAAATGAACTTTGACAACTTCATGCTATGGCTGAACAACAACAAAAGATGGAATGAGGTACAACCCTACCATAGACTCAACTAAAATTTCATTTCTAGACTTTAAATTAGAAAAAGAGAATGATGGTACTCTAAATAGCAAGCAGAAAAGAGACAGCAACTAATAGTCTTCTAAAATGGGAGGGCTTTCACCCAAAGGAACTTGAAAGATGGGTATTCCGTTTGGCCAATACTTAAGAGCCAGACGAAATTGCAGCACAGAATTAGACTTTGAAATTGAAGCAAGGGAACTACGAAGAAGGTTTAAGGAGAGGGTGGGGGGGGTAACCTAGGCAGGTGCCTAAAAAAAGATTATCAAAGAGACAAATCATTGGATAAGACTTCACTGTTGGAGAACAGGAACCAAACTAATGGACAACAAACAAATGAACAACAGTACATAAAATAATAGGGACCTATGATGACAAAAAATATCTGCATCAAAAATATCATCCAAAGACATTGGCATGTAATTCAAGAAGATGAAGATCTTAAAGAAGTAATCTCTGAAAACCAATGATAACATATAGAAGGTCCAGAAACCTAAAAGATATACTTATGGAGAGTCACTATTCAAAAGACCAACCCAGAACTTGGCTGAGAGAAAACAAAAGGTTTATATAAATGTGGGAGATGCCAAGCCTGTAAGAAAATCTTCACACATCCTAACACAGATAAACAATATGAAATTAAAGATTTCCTGAATTGTAGATCAAAACAAGTCATTTATATTGCTATGTGCAAATGCCCAAAAATCTATGTGGGTGAAACCTCAAGAGAGTTACAGACCAGAGTACTAGAACTTATAGGCAATATTAAATGGAACAGATATGTACCTCTGGGCACAACACATGAACAATGAACATCAGGGACATAAATACGAAATTTATTTTTGTGGCAATTGAGCAAATACAATTAAAAGGGAGATGGGGGTAATATTACAAAAATGCTTATTACAAAAAGAATGTAGATGGATTCACGAATTAAAATCCACTGCACCAAGGGGCTTGAATGAAGCGATATCATACAAATGCTTCCAATAAAATACGGGCAAACATAGATATGCCCTTATGGACTTATCAGGCACCTCTGAGGAGACTTTTAATTCACACTAAATGACAGTAATATATACATCATTGGCTAGTTATACTCACAATCAATAAACAGGAAGGGGTGGTTTGGAGCTAATACAGCTTGAAATAATTAATATTAGGATAGGTACATTAATATAGATATAAGATGTTGTGCATAACAGATATGGAATCATTCTAACTGATAATATAGAACTGATATCTATATTTTAACATTGATTTACCTACAGTACATTGTTTTACATATAGATGAAGAAAATCCCTATATGATATAGATATATAGTTCCTTAATAACCCTCTCCAACTTAATACATTTTGGATTAGCTTTGAATTGAATTTAACCCAATGTGATATACTAGCCCTAATATGTTGGAATTTTGAATCATTCTGGCATACTCAACTTATAAACAGTGCTTAAAGATAACATCCTGTATGCACATCAAATGTGGTTTATAAACACATACAAAAATGATGGTTAACTATCAAATACATCCTAACGCACTGCATGTACAGTTTAGCTCGTTTATTGTAATAAATCCCCCAAACATATGTCCATCCCCTTATGATGGCTCACTATATCAAAGATACCTATTTCTTGTCCCTATTATATTATGTATAACAGCCAAGTATATATGTAAACAACCCCGTATATGAAGGCGCTATCCATAGTAAGGAATAAAGATGCATATAAAACTGATATGTAACTGAGCGCCTCTGTATTGTCTTGTTTGTTGGCATTTTTTTAATAAGGGCTGAATAAGGCTAAGTAAGGCTTATCTTGTTAAACAAGGTTGTGAATGCAAATTTTGAGGCCAAAGCGAATTTCGACCTCCGCGATTCATTTTAAATATAATACAAACGTTGCATGATGACGGATTGCTACAAAAAGCAGAAGCTGAACGCTGGACTGGCCCTATCGCCCGGACGAAGTCACTTTCAAGTGACGGAAATGCGTCTGTGGGCGTGGCCTCGGCTTCACAGCGTGTTTTGACTAATCTGGTCCTAATAACACACAATACTAAGCATTTGTGATAGCGTTTTTTTTTTTTTGCCTAATACCGCCATTGAGATTGTAGTGCTTGAGTATATGTTGATACTTGTTTTGTCCAAACTTAGTTTATATGTGATTTAATGCTATAACTATAAGTTTACTGTGTAGCTCCATACTGAGAGTTTATCAACATGATACTGACAATTTGTATCTAACATAGAAATTCAGCTTAGCTGATAGCTGAAGTTAAACATACTTTTAGCCACTATATTACTCTCAATAATCTTTGAATGCATTGTGCTGTATGTATGATATCGTTCTGAATAATAGGGACTATAGCTAGAAATCGGCTGACTCTGTTAAATCAGAGCAGTACGCAGGTAGGAGGACGCCTCGAGCGCATAGCTTGTTCTGCACAGTGTGTGAATACATGTGTTTTAATATAGGATATTCCTACAAATCCTGCACTAGCCTTATCCCTTATGTTGATTTAATTCATTTTAGAGACCAGACACGCAAACCGAGTCCACAAGCCATTTCTTTTCCTTGTTTTTAATTACTGGGTGCTATAGAGTAGAGTTGTTAATTACAGAAATATGGAAGTGACCTATTCCCTTTTTCTAATAGGCCACACTATATTACCCACTTTTTTACTTGTGTTATTACCTATGGGTGAATGCTGGTTACAAAAGGATCACTCTGAATTACAGGCTATAGGGTTATTAGACCACTGACTTTATACTTTTTACCAGCACCTCCTATTAGTAACGTCTGTTTAAGCATATATGTCAATAAAGTGTAATTAAACTTTATTTACTATTTACTTTGGGCAATGCCCCGCAAAAGGCCCCTTTAAGGGCTATTGATAGTTTAGTGTCGGCTAGGGTTTTTTATTTTGGGGGGGGGCTTTTTTTATTTTTATAGGGCTATTAGATTAGGTGTAATTAGTTTAAATATTTTGTAATTTGTTTTTATTTCTGTAATTTAGTGGGGTTTTTTTGTACTTTAGCTAATTTAATTTAATTTATTTAATTGTTGTTAATTTAGTTAATTTATTTATTTATAGTGTAGGTGTTAGGTCTTATTGTAACTTAGGTTAGGTTTTATTTTACAGTACTTTTGTATTTATTTTAGCTAGGTAGTTATTAAATAGTTAATAACTATTTAATAACTATTGTATCTAGTTAAAATAAATACAAACTTGCCTGTAAAATAAAAATAAACCCTAAGATAGCTACAATGTAACTATTAGTTATATTGTAGCTATCTTATGGTTTATTTATAGGTAAGTATTTAGTTTTTAAATAGGAATTATTTAGGTAATGATAGGAATTTTTAGTTAGATTTATTTAAAATTATATGTCAATTAGGGGTTGTTAGGGTTAGACTTAGGTTTAGGGGTTAATACATTTAGTATAGTGGCGGCAACGTTGGGGGCGGCAGATTAGGATTTAATAAATGTAGGTAGGTGGCGGCGATGTTAGGGACGGAAGATAAGGGGTTAATAATATTTAACTAATGTTTGCGAGGCGGGAGTGCGGCATGTTTAGGGGTTAATATGTTTATTATATTGGCGGCGAAGTTGGGGGCAGCACATTAGGGGTTAATAAGTGTAGGTAGGTTGCGGGCAACATTGGGGGTGGCAGATTAGGGTTAATAAATATAATGTAGGTTGTCGGCGATGTTGGGGGCAGCAGATTAGGGGTTCATAATATAATGGTAGGTGGCGGCATTGTCCGGAGTAGCAGATTAGGGGTTAAAAAATTTATTTTTGTGTTTGCGATGCGGGAGGGCCTCGGGTTAGGGGGTTAATAAGTAGTTTATGGTTGTTAGTGTACTTTTAGCACTTTAGTTATGAGTTTTATGTTACAGGTTGTACCATAAAACTCTTAACTACTGATTTTTAAATGAATTAGGACTCTTGACAGGGTAGGTTGTACCGCTCACTTTTTGGGCCTTCCAGACAGACTCGTAATAAGCCGCGCTATGAAGTCCCATAGAAAAAAGACTATACAAAGTTTACGTAAGTCGTTTGCGGTAAGGCCAAAAAAGTGTGCGGTGACCTTAACCTGCAAGACTCGTAAAACCACCAGCGGGGGCATAAAAAAAAGCAGCGTTATGACATGTTAACACTGTTTTTTTACCCTAATGCACAACTCATAATCTAGCCGTCTGTTCTTGGTCAGATCATGATGTCGATAGTCTTCACACTTTGCTCAGAATTCACAACATCCTCTCATCCCTCCTGGAGATTGCCAAACTATTTATGGTCGAGTACCGGAGTTTAAAACCACTCCTACAATCCTCCATATCCGATTCCTTTTGCTCATATGAATCCACAGATCTCTAGGTCAGACTCTATGGGCCTCTTTGAAACAATAGGGATTTCACATTTTACTCCAAGCCACAAAGCTCCTACTCCAGACTTGATTATTTTTTTCACAGACTCGAGTCGATTATATTAACACTATTTGCAATAATAAAGTAAATATTGGGCACCTTCATTCATGAAAATCATTGTAAACGCTAAATTATATAAGTAATTACCTTTCATTTTGTTGTACATTGAGTCTTTCCTCCGCCAGCAACGCATACTCTATTTCTGTGTTGAGTGACGATTTATGCTGTAGTCAATCGTATCATTTCCTCTTTGGCATCCAGCAAGTTAATAATAACGACTCTGGTTTTGACGCCAAAGGGGGGCGCAATACAATTGGCTACAGGAGGCTTCTTCTTAAAAACAGAAATAGAGTATGCGTTTGGGGGCAGAGGAATGCACAATGTATAACATCATTTAAAGGGTAATTATTTATATAATTTAGCATTCACAATGATTTTCCTAAATAAAAAGTGGCCATCATTTACTTTTTTATTACAAATTGTTATATAAATGATTAACTTACCGTCACTTTAAGGAAACAAAAAGGTGCCCCTATAGGGATCTTAGTTTCCAATCTCAGAAACAAAGACTTCCAAAATAAAACTAATCCCTCTCCTGAGCTTGCAGTTGAAATTGAAAAACTGAAACCCCATATTAAAGATAAAGAACTAGAAAGAGTTCAGGAGGCCCTTACACGATTTAAACAACTTCTATACTATCAGGGTAATAAGAACTTGACTTTGCTTGGCTCACAAGCTTTAAGGAAGAACACTAACTCCATAATACTGGCTATTGACAAAGCCATGGGGTTATAAGCAAGAGCAATGCAGAATATCTGATTAAAGATCACACTGTATAGGCTATTTTACATTATCTACTCAAGATTCATAAAAAGCTTGGTGTCACCTCCGATAGACCCATTATAGCCGGAAATTGGGTCGCTTAATGAATCTCTGGGGAAGATAATTGATGTATATTTACAACCATTAGTGAAAAATCTAAAAAGTTTTATACAGGATAGCACAGATCTGATACGCCAGGTTGAAAAAGTTGAATGGCAAGATAATAATACTCTTATAACTATTGATGAAGTATCTTTATATACATCTATTCCAAACTCAAAGGGCATTTTGGCGATAGAGTATTTCCTAGACACACATTCAGGATATGATATGGAAACCAAGCAGTTCATATTGAAATCGGTGTATTATCTATTGACACATAATATTTTGAATGAGATTTGTACCTCCAGAGGCATGGAACAGATATGGGGGCCAAATCTGCCCCCACATATGCCAAATCTATATTTAGATTGCTGGGAGCTAGTCCACGTCTTTGGTGGTAACAATCCATACAGAGAAAACATTAAGTTTTACGGTCACTATATAGGCAACTTGTTGTTTTATACAGGGAGTGCAGAATTATTAGGCAAATGAGTATTTTGACCACATCATCCTCTTTATGCATGTTGTCTTACTCCAAGCTGTATAGGCTCGAAAGCCTACTACCAATTAAGCATATTAGGTGATGTGCATCTCTGTAATGAGAAGGGGTGTGGTCTAATGACATCAACACCCTATATCAGGTGTGCATAATTATTAGGCAACTTCTTTCCTTTGGCAAAATGGGTCAAAAGAAGGACTTGACAGGCTCAGAAAAGTAAAAAATAGTGAGATATCTTCAGAGTGGATGCAGCACTCTTAAAATTGCAAAGCTTCTGAAGCGTGATCATCGAACAATCAAGTGTTTCATTCAAAATAGTCAACAGGGTCGCAAGAAGCGTGTGGAAAAACCAAGGCGCAAAATAACTGCCCATGAACTGAGAAAAGTCAAGCGTGCAGCTGCCAAGATGCCACTTGCCACCAGTTTGGCCATATTTCAGAGCTGCAACATCACTGGAGTGCCCAAAAGCACAAGGTGTGCAATAGCTCAGAGACATGGCCAGGTAAGAAAGGCTGAAAGACAACCACCACTGAACAAGACACACAAGCTGAAACGTCAAGACTGGCCAAGAAATATCTCAAGACTGATTTTTCTAAGGTTTTATGGACTGATGAAATGAGAGTGAGTCTTGATGGGCCAGATGGATGGGCCCGTGGCTGGATTGGTAAAGGGCAGAGAGCTCCAGTCCGACTCAGACGCCAGCAAGGTGGAGGTGGAGTACTGGTTTGGGCTGGTATCATCAAAGATGAGCTTGTGGGGCCTTTTCGAGTTGACGATGGAGTTCAAGCTCAACTCCCAGTCCTACTGCCAGTTTCTGGAAGACACCTTCTTCAAGCAGTGGTACAGGAAGAAGTCTGCATCCTTCAAGAAAAACATGATTTTCATGCAGGACAATGCTCCATCACACGCGTCCAAGTACTCCACAGCGTGGCTGGCAAGAAAGGGTATAAAAGAGAAAATCTAATGACATGGCCTCCTTGTTCACTCTGATCTGAACCCCATTGAGAACCTGTGGTCCATCATCAAATGTGAGATTACAAGGAGTGGAAAACAGTACAACCTCTCTGAACAGTGTCTGGGAGGCTGTGGTTGCCTGCTGCTGCACGCAATGTTGATGGTGAACAGATCAAAACACTGACAGAATCCATGGATGGCAGGCTTTTGAGTGTCCTTGCAAAGAAAGGTGGCTATATTGGTCACTGATTTGTTTTTGTTTTGTTTAGAATGTCAGAAATGTATATTTGTGAATGTTGAGATGTTATATTGGTTTCACTGGTAAAATAAATAATTGAAATGGGTATATATTTGTTTTTTGTTAAGTTGCCTAATAATTATGCACAGTAATAGTCACCTGCACACACAGATATCCCCCTAAAATAGCTATAACTAAAAACAAAACTAAAAAACTACTTCCAAAACTATTCAGCTTTGATATTAATGAGTTTTTTGGGTTCATTGAGAACATGGTTGTTGTTCAACTAATAAAATTAATCCTCAAAAATACAACTTGCCTAATAATTCTGTACTCCCTGTATGGAGTGATAATGAATTAGATATACACAGTTTCTTAAAATTTCTAAAACCCAAATAATATGAACTTAGATTTTACAATGGAACTATCCAAGGAGTCCATGGGGCCAATTTATCAAAGTCTGGTGGACATGATACACTGTCCACCAGAAATCATACGCAGGAATACGCTGTTGGCATTTAACATTGCACAAGCAGTTCTAGTGGTTGAGATATATGTATATATGGTTTCTGTATATTAACATGATTCTATGAACAATGTGATAATATTTGGCAAATCTTTGTAAGCATCCATTTATCCTCAATAGAATTAGGCACCTTGAGTAATGTGTTTAAAGGAGGAGGGATTAAAGTTTATATGCCTTTATAAACACCTGTGCTGGCTATTCAGGTTAAGGAGTCATTGAGAAAGTCATGTCATGTATGATAAAACGCGTTAGGCTTTACCTGCTACTATCATGATTTTAAAATTGAATAAAGAAGCTTTTTATTTTCAATGGATGATTATCTTCTTTGAGTGCAAGGATATCGTTATGGTTTTATTGACAAAGAAGGCAAACAATTTTACGTCTACTAAAGACATAGGAGAGGCTTTTGCACTTTACTATTCCCAGTTAAATAATCTGAGGTCTTCCAGTTCCTTGCCCTGAACTACCATTAGAATGTATCACCTGCATCCTAAAGGAATTGAATCTTTCTTCATTGAGCGTAGCTTCCATAGAGGGCTTGTGGTTCCTTTTACATTAGACAAACTCAATGGATTAGTAAAAAATCAACAAACCAACAAGGCCCCAGGCCCAAATGGGTTTACTGCCATTTCTTTAAGTCTTTCTGCTCTCTTCTTAACCCTCTTCTACTGAGGGTGTTTAGCGAGGCAAGAGATCTTGGTTCATTTAGAAGGGAATATCTTCAGGCAACTATACTCACAATCCCAAGCAGGGGAAAGACCACGCCCAGTGTGGGAGCTATTTCCCTATTCTCTGATTAATCTGGATGTTAAACTGTATGCACAATTTTAAACAAATAGACTGCGTATGCTACGGCCAACGCTTGTCCATCCTGATCAGGTTGGTTTTACCTGTGGAAGGGAGTGGCCAGACAACACGAGTAGGGTGCTTAATATTCTTTCGGAGGCAAGTAGATTGAAGATTCCAATGCTGACCCTGTCTTTGGATGCTTAGAAGGCGTTTGAAAGGATCAGATGTGAATATCTGTTGGAGGTTTTGAAACATTTTGGGTTTCCAACCAAGGTGGTCGTGGCCATTACTAGCCATATATTCGAGTCCATGTGCTAGAGTTAAAGGTATGGGATATTTCCTCTTCAGAGTTTCAAATGGTACCTGCCAGGGCTGCCCCCTTTCTTTGCTGATTTTTGCCCTAGCAATAGAGCCACTTGCCCAAGCTATTCGACTATATAACAGGATACAAGGTGTACCAGGGAGTAAGGAGAGAGAAAAAAACAAAATGTGTGCTTACCTGATAAAGTTATTTATTTCCAGATATGGTGAGTCCACGGCTTGAGTAATTACTGTTGGAATATCACTCCTGGCCAGCAGGAGGGAGGCAAAAAGCTCCACAGTTAAACTGCTAAGTATCTCTCCCTTACCCACAACCCCCAGTCATTCGACCAAAGGGAAATGGAGAAAATGGAGTAACACAAGAAGTAGAGGTGCCTGAGGTTATAGTAAAAAAAATAACTGTCTTACAATAAAGGTGGGGCCTGTGGACTCACCATATCCATAAATAAATACATTTATCAGGTAAGCATAATTTTTGTTTTTCTTGCCTAAGATATGGTGAGTCTACGGCTTGAGTAATTACTGATGAAAAGTCTGTCTACTCAGAAAATCCACTTCCCAATTGTCTACTCCAGTAATGTAGATAGACAGCAATTGTAGGTCTCTGCCCACTGAAGAATCCAAGTAACCTCCTTCATGGCTAAGGAACTCAAAGTTCCTCCCTGGTGATTGATGTAAGCTGCAGAGGTTATGTTGTCTGACTGGATGTTGATGGGAAGAGCAGACTCCTCACAAGTCCCAAAAGCTCTGAGCTTTTAATGAGTTCCAGACTGCTCCCCAGCCCAGCAGGCTGGCGTCCGTGGTCAAGATCACCCAGGAAGGTCTCCAAAAGCATGTGCCCTGAAACAGATGTTCCTGAGAAATCCACCATGGGAGAGAGTCACTTGAGGACTCATCTAACTCTATTCTCTAAAATAGATCTGCATGGTCGCCATTCCATTGTCTGAGCATGCACAACTAGAGAGATTTCAAATGGAATTGAGCAAAAGGAATGATGTCCATGGAAGCCATAATCAGACCGATTACCTCCATACATTGAGCCACTGAAGGATGAGCAGTAGCCTGAAGAGACAAGAGGAAATGATTTAGTTTTTTCCTGACCTCTGTCAGAAAAATCTTAATCAATAGAGATCTATTATGTTCACTAAGAACACTACTCTTGAGCAGGGGGAAGGGAGCTTTTTTCCAGATTCACATTCCATCCGTGGGAACAAAGAAAAGACAACAATATAACTGTGTGAGATTTTGCTTGTTTAAAAGATGGCGCCTGAACCAATATATCGTCCAGGTAGGGGCGCCACAGCAATTCCATGAGAATGGATCACTGCCAAAAGAGCCCCCAGAACCTTGAAAAAATTCTGGGAGCTGTGGCAAGACCAAATGGAAGGTCCACAAACTGGAAATGTTTGTCCAGAAAAGGCAAATCTCAGGAATCTGTGATGGTCCCTGTGAATAGGAACATGAAGATATGCATCCTTTAGGTCTATGTTGTCATAAACTGACCCTCTTGTACTAAAGGGAAGATGGAGCGCATAGTCTCCATCTTGAAGGATGGAACTTTGAGAAACTTGTTTAGGACACTTTAAGTCTAGAATGGGACAGAAAGTTCCCTCTTATTAGGGAACCACAAATAGGTTGGAGTAGAACCCGAGACCCTGTTCCTGCACTGGAACTGGGAGCTATCACTCCCAGGGAGGAAAGATATTGTATGAATTTCAGGAATGCCTCTCTCTTTATCTGGTCTGCAGATAATCGTGAGAGAAGGAATCTGCCTCTGGGAGGAAAAGTCTTAAAATCCAATTTGTAACTCCTGGGATACTATGTCCACAGTCCAGGGATCTGGGACATCTCATATCCAGGCTTGAGAGAACTGAGATATTCTGCCCCCCCACCTGATCTGTTCCTGGATCGAGGCAAACCCTTCATGCTGATTTGGAATCAACTTCAGGTTTCTTTGATTGTTTCCCCTTGTTCCAAGACTGATTGGGTTTCCAAAAAGACTTGAATTGTTCCTGCTTGGAAGAAGATGGGGAAGGCTTTCCTCTGAAAGGAACAAAAATTACTCTGACGTCCTTTAGGCCTATTCTTCTTATCTTGAGGTAGAAAAGAACGCTTTTCCACCTGTAATATCATAGATAATTTTCTGCCAAACTGGGTCCAAACAAGGTTTTGCCCTTGTAAGGATTTGCCAGAAGCTTGACTTAGAGGAAACGTCCACAGATCAAGATTTCAACCATAACACCCTGTGGGCTAGGACAGCGAAACTAGAGCTTTAGCTCCTAGTCTAACAACCTGTAAAATGGCATCTACTATAAATGGAATTGGCCAACTTAAGGGCTATAATCCTTTCTTGAATTTCATCCAAGGAAGTCTCTACTTGAAGAGGATCAGACAAGGTGTCAAACCAATAAGATGCTGCACTAGTCACGGTGGGCAATACACACCGCAGTTGTCATTTCGGGACCTTAGTTGAACATAAATCTTTTTCAAATAAGCCTCCAACTTCTTGTACATCGAACCTTAACAGAGCATCTATCCTCAATAGGAATAGTGGTTCTCTTAGCCAGAGTGGAAATGGCCCCCTTCAACTTTGTTACAGTATACCAAGGGTCTTTAATGGAGTCCTCAACAGGAAACATTTTCTTAAAAATGGGAGACGGGGAAAAATGAGACCCCTGGTTTCTCAAATTCCTGTGAGATAATCTCCCTAGCACAGGAAAAAACTCTGAAGTGGAAGGTAATCAAAGAAACTATTAAGTTTTACTTGATTTCTTAGGAGTGACAATAACAGGGGTATCAGAGTCATCTAAAATAGCTAAAACCTCCTTTAACAATACACAAAGGTGTTCAAGCTTAAATCTGAAGGATACCACCTCAGTCTCAAAAGAAGGAATTATACTGCCCAAATCTGAGTTTTCACCATCAGAAAGTCCCGATGTATCTTCCTCATCAGACTTATGAGAAAGGGCAACTTGGGAAGCAGAACTGAGGACAGGCATCTTACTTTCTGAATTTCTAGATTTCTCTTGCATTTTCCCTGTAATCTGGGAATGGCAGCTAATGCCACAGATACCACTGAAGATACCTGGCAGAGCGATTCTACTTTTTAATAAACCCCACTAGGAGTGTATAGAAGAACCGCAGGACACTGCATGTGACGCCATTGAGGCTTGGGACATAGCAGGAGAAAGATGAGGTATTATTTTAACAGAATCATCCTGAGAGACATTAGGTTCAAAAAAATTCTTGACACATGAAGAACAAAATTGCATAGGAGCTGCAATTTGTGCATCTAAACATAATAAGCATGAATTCATGAGAGTAGGCTCTTGCTCCATATCAGACATGTTGTGAAACAGTAAATAAACTTGTACAGATATTCAATTAAAATATTCCAAGGAAAAAATACACTTAAAATTTTATCCCAAATTAGGATCGATCCCCCAGCTAAAATTATATGAGAAAAGTTAAGAAAAAAATATTAATAAACATCAAATAAACTTCTAAAATACCCCTCAGGCAACCGCACACCTCAATTACTGAGGTGCCTTACCGCTACCAGTTAAGACCGGATCACCAGAAATGGAGAAAAACAACTTTTTTCATCAGGAACATTATGAAGTAAAGCCGGTCATATGACAGCAACTGCTGAGCTCAAATTACTGCTGTGATACAGAGAGGCACTACTTTCTGGTACACAGGGTACCAAAGATAACCGTTTTTTTCAAACCTGACAGTTTAAAAATGTTGCATAGTTTTATTTTAAAGCAAAGGGGAAATGAATAAGCTGCTGAAATAGAAAATTCCAGCCTTACTTTCAGTTAAACTTGTATTGTTTTATCAAGTAAATATGTGTCAGAAATAAAGCCTAATAAAAACATTTTACCCTTTCTTTTTAAAAGTTTAAATGTTAGTCTCACACATGCTACAGTGCCTGCTTCATGCCCCAGTGTAAGCCATACAACAGGATTAACTATGTCCCAATTAAAAAAGCAGTGTCTTTTAATTTGTTAAGTGCATGGTCTCCCCAACTGGAAGAAAAAGCACTTACTTGCTCTGCTGTCCGGCATGTAGACAGTTACAAGGTATGAGAGACAGTTCCTCACTAGAGACCTCTGAAAAAAGAAAAACAGAGTAGCAAACTGTCACAATGCTCAGTCTTGTATCTAGAAAAATACAGACAATAGCAAATGAATTGCTGGACCACAACTGCTGAGTCAGATAGATACTTATAATAGTTTGTAAGCAAAAAGATACAGGGAACCACACTTGTAAGTGTAGAAGCAATAGTGGTTACCTTGTATCACCAGGCTGTAATTTGTTATAGGGATTCACAAGTACATTAACCCTATTGCTGCCACCTGTGCTAATTAGCACTAACATTTGCAGCAGGGAGAAATATACTGTAGTTTTCCCAAAGGAATGCAAGATAATAAAAAGGGAACAGTATGTGCACAAACATATAAAAAATAGCAAAAAATATGACCCCTTGAGATAGGAGAGAGAACCCGGGTGCAAACATAAAATGGAATGAACAACAAAAGTCAATTGGAGAATGAGGGTAAGCCAGCTCAAATGATATGTGGTTAACCCTGAGCAGTAGTTAATCAGAGATATCCGGCAACAAAATAACATTGAGGCTAGTATGAAATATAGAAATAACTATGTGGACATAACTAGGACAAGTCTGTACACTTACTGAATCTGGAGTGGTAGAGAGTACACAGGCTGTAAGCGGGAGATCCGGAGACAGTGAGCAGCAGGCGTGTGACGTCACCAGCAAGGAGAGCCGTTAGCGTAGAACTTGAGAGGGAAGCTGGATTGGAAGGTGGAGCGGAGCTGTTAGTGAGACCGGAGATCCGAGTTGCAGGGTAGGAGAGCGGTAAATCGGGAAAGAGACTGACACAGAATGAAAGTTGTAGCAGGGTTGAGGATTACTACGGCTCTAGTGTGAAACAGCGTTCACAATGAAACAGCAGCAACAAAGTGACTTGAGTGTGAACAGCGTTCACAGGTGATTCTGCAGCAGCAGGGAGACTTAGGTGTGAACAGCGTTCACAGGATAGGCTCAGGATAAGAATGAGGAATTCACTTCAATACTAAGCAATGAGGGAAGGGCCAATGTGGTGTTTATATAGGGTGGAGTAATTGATGTATTGAATCCTTAAAGGGACGGTCTGATGATGGTATTAACCAATCTCTAAGAGTAGTCCAGACAGGATCCCCCCTTCAAGGAGCGACACCGGAGCTCAAGGTGCTGGACGTTCAGGGTTCCTCTGATGGAAACGAGAGATCAACCTGGGAGCTGAAATGTTAGTCGCTGGTTTCCCAGGAATCATAATCCTGAGGGATAGCCCTTCCAACTAACTAGGTACTGCAGAGTGCCATGACTGAGCCGTGAATCCAGTATAGCTCGAACTTCGTATTCTAGGTTCGATCAATTTGAACAGGAGGAACGTAGGAATGTTTGGAAGATCCCCTCAGAGCACGGTATGGCTTAAGCAGGGACACATGAAAGGTTGGGTGGATTTTCAAAGTATCAGGTAGAGTGAGACGAACTGCATTGACATTGATTATGTGTTCTATTGGATAAGGTCCAACATAAAGTTGGTGATAGTTTCTTGGAGGGACAATTCATTCTGAGATTCTTGGTGGAGAGCCAGACCAAATCTCCAACCATATATTGTGGTGGTGGTGTTCTATGCCTATCATAGTATTTCTTGTACATGTTTTAGCGTTCTGTATGGAGGTCTCAATACACTTGAAGTTCGAAGAGATGATGTTTGAGATCTCAGAAATGGTGGGAGAGGTAGAATCCTGGGTTGGATGTAAGTGAAAAGTAGGATGGAAGCCATAGTTAGAGTAAAAATGTGTCTGATTAGTAGCTGAGTGCAATGTATTGTTATAGCAGAACTCAGCATATGGGAGATATTCTGCCAGAGATGTTGTTGTGTAGAGCAGAAGGATCTCAGGAATTGTTCTAGCCATTGATTACAACGTTCCGTTTGTCCATTTGACTGTGGGTGGTATGCAGTGGTCAGTCTTCTATCAATGTGGAATAATCTACAGAATTCCTTCCATAATTTGCTGGAGAATTGAGTTCCACGGTCGCTTAGTATAGTTTGAGGTAAACCATGAAGTTTGATAACGTGACTGATGAGGAGCTGAACAGTCTCGAGAGAAGTTGGCAACTTGCTGAATGGGATGAAATGACACATTTTAGTGAATAGGTCTACCACAACAAGGATAGTGTTGTTTCTTGCGGATAGTGGTAAATCGACTATGAAAGTCTAAGGCAATTTCAGTCCAGGGTCTTTGGGAGTTGGTAGTGGGGAGTAAAAGACCATAGGAGGTTTGTTTCTTCCTCTTGGAAGTGGTACAAGTAGGACATGTTAAGACATGTTGTGTAATATCACTACTCATCTTTGGCCACCAATAGTTCCTCTTGGCTAATTCTTGAGTCTTAGCAATTCCCAGGGTGTCCAGCAAGAAGGGAGTCGTGTACTGCTTCAAGTAGAGATCTTCTGAGAGATGGTGGAATATAGAGACGGTTGTGCAAACAGTAGCAACCCTCTGAATTACGTTGCAAGAGGGGAAGTGGTTTTAGTCTGATCAGTTTGCTGTTCCTTCATGAGAAGAGGTAAAGTATCAAAAGTGAAACAAAGAAAGTTCTGAGAAGGAATAACAGTTGTTGAAGATGAGAAGTAATCGGTTCTTCAGGCATTCGTGAGAGAGCATCCGCCTTCTGGTTTTTTTGAGGATGGACGGTAGTTAATGAGGAAGTATAAACCGCGAGAAGAGGCTCCACCTAACTTGTCTGGCGGACAAGGTTCTTGTAGTTTTCAGGTATTGGAGATTACGGGTGGTCAGTGTAGATCAGAGTTGGTAATTCAGTGCCTTCTAATAGATGACGCCAATGTTCGAGAGAAAGTTTTATGGCGAGGAGTTCCTTCTCCCCTATGGGGTAGTTTTGTTCAGCAGTGTTTAGGGTTCGTGAATAGAAGGCTACGGGTTGTAAAGGTTTCGTTATGGCGACTCTTTGTGATAGAACTGCTCCTATCGCATAATTGGAGGCGTCGACCTCTAAAATATATTGGAGTTTAGGGTCGGGGAAATGCAGAAATAGGTGCACTAGTGAATTTCTGTTTGAAGAAATCAAAAGCTTCCTGTGACTCAGCTGTCCATTTTAAAGGTATATTGGCTTTAGTGAGTCTGGTTAAAGGTATTGCTAACTTAGAGAAATTTCTTATAAATTTACGATAGAAGTTAGCAAACCCCATGAAACACTGTACCTGACGTTTAGACTTTGGTGTAGGCCAATTTAATATTGCCGTTATTTTATTATCCTCCATACGAATACCAGAAGGGGAAATTTCATATCCCAGGAACGAAATAGATTGTGAATTGAAAATGCATTTCTCAGCCTTGGCATACAAGTAGTTACTTCTTAGCCGGATAAAACTTGTCTAACATGATATACATGCTGTTCATAGGTCTTGGAATATATAAGGATATCATCCAAGTAAAATAACGATATATACGTCTAGGACGTCCTCTAAACAGGTCGTTTATCAGATGCTGGAAGGTAGCAGGGGCATTACACAACCCGAATGGCATGACGACGTATTCAAAGAGGCCGTACCGAGTACGAAACGCCGTCAGCCATTCGTCGCCAGATCTTATACGGACCAGATTGTATGCTCCCCTTAGATCTAACTTCGTGAAGAATCACAAGAGTCTCTCAATGAGCTCTGGGATAAGAGGTAGGGGGTAACGATTCTTCACTGTGATCTTGTTTAATTGACGATAGTCAATTATGGGTCTAAGAGTCCCATCTTTATTTTTAACAAAAAATATGCCTGCTCCAGCTGGAGAGGTGGAAGGTCGGATAAAGCCTTTTTTCAAATTCTCATCCAGATAAGTTTTGAGGTGTTCTAATTCTGAATTTGATAGTGGAAATATGTGTCCAAAGGGAATCTCTGAACCTGGATAGATCTCTATGGGACAATCGTACTTCCTATGAGGAGGAAGACTGTCAGCCTCCTTTTTACTAAAGAACATCTGTAAAATCTCTATAAACCTCAGGTATCTCACTATGATCAGGCACTGCAGAAGTTTGAAGAATGCTATTTGGGAGAAAGGTTTTTACACAATAAGGAGAATTATATGTAAGTGTTGATGTATTCCAATCAATCTGTGGGTTATGTGTATGTAACCATTGAATGCCTAAAACTATAGGTGAAACAGGAGTACAAATAACGTCAAATGATAAGTATTCCTTATGGTGGTCAGAACATGTTACCAGTAGAGGGATAGTATGGTAATCTACGGGCCCAGTGGTTATTGGTTTTCCCATCTATACCTCTTAAAAAGACAGGAGAGCTTTTTTTCATTAGTGGTATTTTATTGGTAGTGCAGAAATCTTTATCAATATAGGAAGCTGTGGCTCCGGAGTCAATTATCGCGGAGGCGGCTAGACGCAACTGATCCCACTGCAAAAGAAGGTGCAATCTTAGATAAAGGGACAACTGTGCTGGGTGTTACAACAGAAGGAATGAGAAAGGTTTCTTACCCCTTATTTTGTCTCAAGAGGGAAGGACATTTCCTTGGACTGTATGGTCCTCAGATGCGCAGTATAAACATAAATTATTAGTACGTCTTCTAAGTTTTTCTTGGGGCGATAGAGGTCCTTTTACGAATCCAATATCCATAGGTTGAGTAGAACTTTTTGCTGGATGATTGAACATGTGTACTTGTACCAAGCTTTTTTGAGATAGGGTCATGACTGGACCTTTTCCTGGTGTCTCCTCCCTAAGACGCCTATCTATAGTTATGCTGAGTGGTCATTAACTCTTCTAGAGTATTAGGGAGCTCTGATCTTGATAGCTTAATACCTTAATACCATCTGAGAGCCCTAATCTGAATTGATTCCTGAGCGAAAGGTTGTTCCACTGGGGAATCCTTTGCCCACTTCTTGAATTCTGTGATATAGTCCTCTACCACTCTCTTTTTTTGCTTAAGAGCCCGCATAGCATTTTCAGCGGTAAGCCTGCTTGTAAGGATCTTCATAAAGTTGACCCATTGCTGTGAAAAAATTCTCTAGAGAATTCAATATCTCTTCATTACTCTCAAAATAGGTTTTAGCCCAGGTACGTGGCTCTCCTCTAAGATATGATATAGTAGTGAGTACTCTAACCCTGTCATTAGGGTAGGTTTGTGCTTGAGGGCGAACATTAACAGACAGGCATTTTTAAACTCCCTATAGAGGGTCCTGTCACCATACAACTTTTCTGGGGGGCTAACCTGGGGTTCTGTAAGAGGGATTCTTTTTTTTTTTTTTTTTTTATTTGAAAATTTTTATTAAGATATTCAAAAGAGACAACAAAGGATATACAAGTCAATTTATAGAATACAGGGATTAAGACAAATTGAAAGTTATACAAACTCATTGTTCATGATATCCCCCTGTGGTAACTTATGCATACACAGTTGTCTCTTCTATAAGAGATCTAATTGAGAGAAAGGGGTGTGTTCCGGAGGTGGGGTAACGAGTTATGTCAATCTCTCACATATTGCACAAATTTTACAATAAAGTTTAAAGCTGCTGAAAAAACCCAACCATTAATAAATCAGCGAAGACTGAGGGAAACGTCTCTCAGCCGAAGAGAGAAGGTAGAGAAAAGGATGAGAACAAGAGGAAAAAAAAAAAAAAAAAAAAAAAGGGGGGAGGGAAGGGGGAGTGGGGGAGGGGGCAGCCTGATTAAATCTGTCTACTCCACAGGGCCAACATCATTTCGTGGATCTCAAGGTGCTTGCGTTTTTAGATAGTGGTATCTCTCCAGAGAAAGGAGGTCCGCAACGGCTACTCTCCAATCCTCCAATGTAGGGATGATTTGGGTCTTCCAGAGCTTTTGGTATGAGCTTTTTAGCTGCTGTGAGCATAATTAGTAAGAGAGGGCATTTACCCTCACCAGACAACTTTGGAAGTGATAGGAACAACAATGTAGTTGGGGTATGAGGAACCAGTGCTCCCAATATCTCCGACATTTCTGACATAATCTCTCGCCAAAATTCCCCAAGCCTGGGGCAAGCCCACCAGATATGGAGGAGCGTACCTTCCCCCTCACAGCCTCTCCAGCAGGTGCTGCTAAGTGAGGGGTATATTCTGTGTAATCGGGACGGGTTAGGATACCATCTACACAGGAGTTTTATGTGAATTTCCTGTATCACTGCCGAAACAGAAGTTTTTTTGGTCATTCGAAAGGCCTGACGCCAGGACTTCCTCTTCTAAGTTACAGTTTAATTCCTTCTTCCACGAGTACGTGTAGAGAAGGGAGGTTTAATGAGTCAGGGTTGCCTAGAATTTTATAAATTTTAGAAATCAAGTGAGTCGGATTTGCTTGCGAAACACAAAGTTCCTCAAAGGGTGTCATTTTTCTACCAAAATCATTTTTATGTTATGTGTGAGTTATAAAATGTATCAATTGATGATACTGAAGCCATGAGGAGAAAATCTCCCCATGAGCCTCCATCATGTCAGAATGTGTTTTAAGTTTCCCATCTATTGTGACAAATGATATCGTGCCTGTGCGGAGGCTGTACGGTTGCATTCTAGTAAATCCTAGTCTACAGAATGGAGGGCAGGGTGCTCTATGATGGGTTGTAAGTGGGGCATCCCTAGTCGAGATGTGTGTAGTCGTGGCCATTGTCTTATCCCAGTCTGTCAGTACTTCGTTGTGATGAGATAGTTATTAATTAGTTTTGGTCTAAGGTGATGTGATATCCAGCCTAGTGTAGCGATGTTGTTCAATTTGAGTATTTGCCTGTCAATATTTATCCATGTTTTATCTCTAGAGTTGTGGCCCATTCCACCATGTGTTGTAGTGAAATTGCCTGTTTATATCTTCCAAGCAAGGCACTCCCAAGCCCCCCTCATCTCTTGAAAGGTACATAGTTTTCCTAGGGATTCTGGGTTTAGACCCATCCCATATATACTGTTCAAATGTTTTTTGTAATTGCGGAATGTACCCCTCCGGGAGTGAAATGGGGAGAGCCTGGAGGAGATATAAAATCCGGGACAGGACGTTCATTTTAAGCACTCCAATTCTCCCTAGCCAAGATAACTTTTTGCTTTTCCAGGATGACAAATCCCTAACAATTTCATTTTTTAAGGCGTTATAATTGAGTTTAATTAAGTCTGGACATTTTGGTGGAGAGAAATATACCTAAGTATTTTAATTTGTGTCGCGCGATGGGGATGTTGTAAGCGTTACTCAAATGATTTATGGAGTTTGGGGTTAGTATTTATGTTGAGGAGTTCAGATTTAGAAAGGTTCAGCTGGAACTTAGAGATCTTACTAAAATTGTTCAGTTCTGTGAGTAAGGCAGGGATAGAAGTGTCGGCCTCTGTTATGTGAACAACGCATCATCTGCATAGAGAGCTTGTTTATGCTCTTGCTCCCCTGTCTTTATGCCCTTAATCTCAGTGTTATTTCTAATCCCTTGAGCCAGTACCTCCATGGAGATGGCGAAGAGGAGGGGAGAAAGGGGACACCCCTGCCTGGTGCCGTTTTTTAATGTCAAACGAGTCCGAGAGGACCCCCATTAGTCCTAATTCTAGCATTGGGGGTGAGAGTATAAAGCCATTGTCATATTCAGAAAGGGCTCAGGAAAGCCCATTTCCAACATAGACCTTTGCAGAAAAGTACCACCGAACCTCGGATCGATAGGCCTTCTCCGCATCGGTCGCCAAAAGGATCAGGGGTGTATTTGTTGTTTTCGCGTGGTTTATAAGGTGTATAA
The DNA here is from genome assembly GCF_027579735.1 of Bombina bombina. NCBI lineage: Eukaryota > Metazoa > Chordata > Amphibia > Anura > Bombinatoridae > Bombina > Bombina bombina. Next base: position 742,763,725 of record NC_069500.1, read on the forward strand.
TTTTTATGGTGTTATCCCGGCTTCTCTGCCCGGGACAAAGCCAACTTGATCGGTAGCTATTAATTTAGGCAGAAATTTGTTTAGTCTGTTAGCAAGAACTTTAGCTAACAATTTCACATCCGAATTTATGAGGGATATGGGCCTAAAGTTTTCGGGGCAATTGGCCGTTTTGCCGGGCTTAGGGATTACGGTTATGTTGGGCCTCTAGGAGAGATCTAGATAGAGTCGGGGTTTTTCGCAGGTTGTTGAATAACTGTAGCATATGAGGGAATAACTGATTGCTAAATGTCTTATAGTATTTAGGGGTGAATCCATCTGGCCCTGGACATTTACCCGCAGGGGTGTCTTTTAGAGCCTGCTGGAGTTCCTCTAGCGTGATAATGATGCAAGATCTTCCCTCTCACTGTCATTCAAAGTGGGGAGGTTAAGATTGGAGAAAAATCTATCTGAGCGTTCTCTGAGGGTAGGTTCATCTAACTGAGGCAGAGATGGGGGGGGTGGTATTGTCTATATTGTACAAAGTCATGTAATAGTCCTAAAAGTAGAAGCTAATTAATTTACTACTGTGAACTATTTTGCATCTGTAGTGTGTAGTGATTGGATATATGAGGCCAATTTTCTCCTCCGCAGGGTTCTCGCTAACACTCTACCCGGTTTATTCCCACCCTCATAATAATATTGCTTAAGGTGTAAGGCCGTTCGCTGATGCTGTTTTATAAGGTATTGTTTGAGTTCTGTCCTTGCGGACATCAACTCCTGCTTACAGGTGTCATTAGATGGTTCTTGTTTATGGGTCTCCTCAAGGGTGTTATTCCTTTCTAGTAATTTTGTGTGATAGATTTTGGCTTGTTTTGACTGTCTGATGCTATGTTTTATGAATATACCGCGGATTACCGATTTGTGCGCCTCCCATTCTAAAGTAGGGGGATGGTGTTGTGTTTGCATTGAGTGAGAAGTATTCAGAGAGTGCCCTCTCTGCCTCATCTAGAATAAGCGGATCATCTAAATGGGAATCATCAAGTCTCCAGCTTTTGGATAGAATTGGGAGATCGGGCCAAAGAATGGAGCAGGTAACAGGAGCGTGGTCGGACCACGTGATGTTACCAATTTCGCAATGTGATATGAGAGATAGACCATGAGAGTCAGTCATGACATAGTCAATGCGTGAATAGCAGTTGTGAGGTGCAGAGAAAAAAGTGTAGTCCCTGTCATTGGGGTGCAGGGTTCTCCAAACGTCATGTAGGGCGTGTGTGGTTAGGGCAGATCTAACTTTCTTAAGGACTGAGCTGGGTATACTAGTGGTTCCCTTTGAGGTGTCTACGAGTGGGTTGATGCCTAGGTTGAAATCTCCGCCAGAAAAAACCACTCCCTTAGCGTTATCTAATAGGAGGTTCAGTACTTGTTTAAGGAATTTATCTTGGGCAGTGTTGGGTGCGTATATATTTAGAATAGTGAGGGGTTGTCCATGCAGATTTCCTACCAAGAAGATGAAACGTCCCTTGGGGTCTTTGGTTAGGTGAGTAATTTGTATAGGAAGTGTTTTATGGATAAAAATGCCCACTCCACTTTTTTTATCAGGACCGGAGGCAAAGATGGAAAGAGGGATTCTTTTATCCACTACGTCCCTGATATAGGCTTTAAGTGAATCATTTTCTGCTTTAAGGGTATTTAACCAGTAGTTAAAAGGTCAACCCTTTGAATTAATGCTTGCATCTGGACATTGATCTCAGCTGGGTCCATAATTGGAAGGGCTTAGTATTCTGTCACAATGCTCAGTCTTGTATCTAGAAAAATACAGACAATAGCAAATGAATTGCTGGACCACAACTGCTGAGTCAGATAGATACTTATAATAGTTTGTAGCAAAAAGATACAGGGAACCACACTTGTAAGTGTAGAAGCAATAGTGGTTACCTTGTATCACCAGGCTGTAATTGTTATAGGGATTCACAAGTACATTAACCCTATTGCTGCCACCTGTTCTAATTAGCACTAACATTTGCAGCAGGGAGAAATATACTGTAGTTTTCCCAAGGAATGCAAGATAATAAAAAGGGAACAGTATGTGCACAAACATATAAAAATAGCAAAAAATATGACCCCTTGAGATAGGAGAGAGAACCCGGGTGCAAACATAAAATGGAATGAACAACAAAAGTCAATTGGAGAATGAGGGTAAGCCAGCTCAAATGATATGTGGTTAACCTGAGCAGTAGTTAATCAGAGATATCCGGCAACAAAATAACATTGAGGCAAGTATGAAATATAGAAATAACTATGTGGACATAACTAGGGACAAGTCTGTACACTTACTGAATCTAGAGTGGTAGAGAGTACACAGGCTGTAAGCGGGAGATCCGGAGACAGTGAGCAGCAGGCGTGTGACGGTCACCGCAAGGAGAGCCGTTAGCGTAGAACTTGAGAGGGAAGCTGGATTGGAAGTGGAGCTGTTAGTGAGACCGGAGATCCGAGTTGCAGGTAGGAGAGCGGTAAATCCGGAAAGAGACTGACACAGAATGAAAGTTGTAGCAGGGTTGAGGATTACTATGGCTCTAGTGTGAACAGCGTTCACAATGAAACAGCAGCAACAAAGTGACTTGAGTGTGAACAGCGTTCACAGGTGATTCTGCAGCAGCAGGGAGACTTAGGGTGTGAACAGCGTTCACAGGATAGGCTCAGGATAAGAATGAGGAATTCACTTCAATACTAAGCAATGAGGGAAGGGCCAATGGGGTGTTTATATAGGGTGGAGTAATTGATGTATTGGAATCCTTAAAGGGACGGTCTGATGATGGTATTAACCAATCTCTAAGAGTAGTCCTGACACAAACTCTGGCTTTCTAAACTAGGGCAGCAATTGTTAGGAAAACGCAGTAAGTACCTCTTTACAAGTTCCTACCTGATTTAAAGCCATCACTACCCGACTGCAAGAAATGACGTGGAATACGGCTATACCCTAAAACTTACTTGTAGATGAAATCAAAATTTTTCTTCAGATACCTAAACTTCACCTCATCCATGCATCGAAGGCAAAGAGAATGACTGGGGGTTGTGGGTAAAGGAGTGATACTTAGAAGTTTAACTGTGGTGCTCTTTGCCTCCTCCTGCTGACCAGGAGTGATATTTCCAACAGTAATTGCTCAAGCCGTGGACTCACCATATTGTAGGAAAGAAATTGCTCTCTTTGCAGATGATATTACTCTATTCTTAACCAACTAGATTGGCTCTATACCAGCTATTTTTGAGATAATTGAACATTTTAGTAAAATTAGCTACTATAAAATCAACATCTCTAGAACTGAAAAAAAAGTACAAAGATCAATTAGTGTATAAATGAAAAAGTAAAAGTGAAAAATAAAAAGTGAAAACTGAACAAAATATAATGTGTCATGCAATATATAAATATAAGGATATATGTAATCGGTAAGAGTCCTCCTCAATTTCAATGATTCACGTGATTTCATGCCTCAAAAACAAGAAAAAAGAAAATATAGTGCAATATAATTAAGTAAAAAGAGATAATCTTCGCATAGATGGTCCCACCAAGGGGTTACTCAAACTTTGTAGAGCCAGCCAGGCTCTAGGTACAGACGCACACCTGATTTTATACTGCCAGGTCTCCAGTATACACCAACCACAGACTGCTGCTTCAGATAAAACAATATTTATTTAAAAATATAAAACTATAAAAGAGCCACAAATATACGCTAATACAAATGGTCACTCGCTTCCCGGGTGGTAAATCGCCATAGAACAAGCCACTGAGCTGTTGTTCGTTCCTGGTAGAGCGCTTCTCTCTTTGTATGCAAATTATTATGACCCTGGGGAAGTCTCCCTATGGGTGATGGGGGAAACCAGACGTGGACTCCTTGCCCAGTGTGCTTAGAGGAATGTGGCTGCACCTCACTGACGAGGCCCATAGGAGGCCGAAACGATCGTCTGGGGTTGTCATGTTCCTTGTTCAGAGGAGAATTGCCTGGTATTTCGGGGCTGGACTGACCTTAATTGGCAGGATCAGACTGATATACTTCAGGAAAGTTTTCTTCTGTGAAAAGCTCACTGGTCTAAAAGAGGCTGCTTCCGGGTGGTAAATCGCCATAGAACAAGCCACTGAGCTGTTGTTCTTTCCTGGTAGAGCGCTTCTCTCTTTGTATGCAAATTATTATGACCCTGGGGAAGTCTCCCTATGGGTGATGGGGGAAACCAGACGTGGACTCCTTGCCCAGTGTGCTTAGAGGAATGTGGCTGCACCTCACTGACGAGGCCCATAGGAGGCCGAAACGATCGTCTGGGGTTGTCATGTTCCTTGTTCATTGGAGAATTGCCTGGTATTTCGGGGCTGGACTGACCTTAATTGGCAGGATCAGACTGATATACTTCAGGAAAGTTTTTCTTCTGTGAAAAGCACACTGGTCTAAAAGAGGCTGCTTCCGGGTGGTAAATCGCCATAGAACAAGCCACTGAGCTGTTGTTCATTCCTGGTAGAGCGCTTCTCTCTTTGTATGCAAATTATTATGACCCTGGGGAAGTCTCCCTATGGGTGATGGGGGAAACCAGACGTGGACTCCTTGCCCAGTGTGCTTAGAGGAATGTGGCTGCACCTCACTGACGAGGCCCATAGGAGGCCGAAACGATCGTCTGGGTCGTCATGTTCCTTGTTCAGGAGGAGAATTGCCTGGTATTTCGGGGCTGGACTGACCTTAATTGGCAGGATCAGACTGATATACTTCAGGAAAGTTTTCTTCTGTGAAAAGCACACTGGTCTAAAAGAGGCTGCTTCCGGGTGGTAAATCGCCATAGAACAAGCCACTGAGCTGTTGTTCGTTCCTGGTAGAGCGCTTCTCTCTTGTATGCAAATTATTATGACCCTGGTGGAAGTCTCCCTATAGGTGATGGGGGAAACCAGACGTGGACTCCTTGCCCAGTGTGCTTAGAGGAATGTGGCTGCACCTCACTGACGAGGCCCATAGGAGGGCCGAAACGATCGTCTGGGGGTTGTCATGTTCCTTGTTCAGAGGAGAATTGCCTGTATTTCGGGGCTGGACTGACCTTAATTGGCAGGATCAGACTGATATACTTCAGGAAAGTTTTCTTCTGTGAAAAGCACACTGGTCTAAAAGAGGCTGCTTCCGGGTGGTAAATCGCCATAGAACAAGCCACTGAGCTGTTGTTCGTTCCTGGTAGAGGCGCTTCTCTCTTTGTATGTAGATTGCTCTATACCAGCTATTTTTGAGATAATTGAACATTTTAGTAAAATTAGCTACTATAAAATCAACATCTCTAGAACTGAAAAAAAAAGTACAAAGATCAATTAGTGTATAAATGGTGAAAAATAAAAAGTGAAAACTGAACAAAATATAATGTGTCATGCAATATATAAATATAAGGATATATGTAATCGGTAAGAGTCCTCCTCAATTTCAATGATTCACATGATTTCATGCCTCAAAAACAAGAAAAAAGAAAATATAGTGCAATATAATTAAGTAAAAAGAGATAATCTTCGCATAGATGGTCCCACCAAGGGGTTACTCAAACTTTGTAGAGCCAGCCAGGCTCTAGGTACAGACGATCGTCTGGGGTTGTCATGTTCCTTGTTCAGAGGAGAATTGCCTGGTATTTCGGGGCTGGACTGACCTTAATTGGCAGGATCAGACTGATATACTTCAGGAAAGTTTTCTTCTGTGAAAAGCACACTGGTCTAAAAGAGGCTGCTTCCGGGTGGTAAATCGCCATAGAACAAGCCACTGAGCTGTTGTTCGTTCCTGGTAGAGCGCTTCTCTCTTTGTATGCAAATTATTATGACCCTGGGGAAGTCTCCCTATGGGTGATGGGGGGAAACCAGACGTGGACTCCTTGCCCAGTGTGCTTAGAGGAATGTGGCTGCACCTCACTGACGAGGCCCATAGGAGGCCGAAACGATCGTCTGGGGTTGTCATGTTCCTTGTTCAGAGGAGAATTGCCTGGTATTTCGGGGCTGGACTGACCTTAATTGGCAGGATCAGACTGATATACTTCAGGAAAATTTTCTTCTGTGAAAAGCACACTGGTCTAAAAGAGGCTGCTTCCGGGTGGTAAATCGCCATAGAACAAGCCACTGAGCTGTTGTTCGTTCCTGGTAGAGCGCTTCTCTCTTTGTATGCAAATTATTATGACCCTGGGGAAGTCTCCCTATAGGTGATGGGGGAAACCAGACGTGGACTCCTTGCCCAGTGTGCTTAGAGGAATGTGGCTGCACCTCACTGACGAGGCCCATAGGAGGCCGAAACGATCGTCTGGGGTTGTCATGTTCCTTGTTCAGAGGAGAATTGCCTGGTATTTCGGGGCTGGACTGACCTTAATTGGCAGGATCAGACTGATATACTTCAGGAAAGTTTTCGTCTGTGACAAGCACACTGGTCTAAAAGAGGCTGCTTCCGGGTGGTAAATCGCCATAGAACAAGCCACTGAGCTGTTGTTCGTTCCTGGTAGAGCGCTTCTCTCTTTGTATGTAGATTGGCTCTATACCAGCTATTTTTGAGATAATTGAACATTTTAGTAAAATTAGCTACTATAAAATCAACATCTCTAGAACTGAAAAAAAAGTACAAAGATCAATTAGTGTATAAATGGTGAAAAATAAAAAGTGAAAACTGAACAAAATATAATGTGTCATGCAATATATAAATATAAGGATATATGTAATCGGTAAGAGTCCTCCTCAATTTCAATGATTCACATGATTTCATGCCTCAAAAACAAGAAAAAAGAAAATATAGTGCAATATAATTAAGTAAAAAGAGATAATCTTCGCATAGATGGTCCCACCAAGGGGTTACTCAAACTTTGTAGAGCCAGCCAGGCTCTAGGTACAGACGCACACCTGATTTTATACTGCCAGGTCTCCAGTATACACCAACCACAGACTGCTGCTTCAGATAAAACAATATTTATTTAAAAATATAAAACTATAAAAGAGCCACAAATATACGCTAATACAAATGGTCACTCGGGTATCAGTCCACAAACAGAGCTTTAGAGGGAGAGGTATCGTAACCCTTGCTTAAATGGAGTAAGATAGTGTGCCTGATGGCTCTCGATACTTGTCCTGGTGACTTTTCTTGTAAAAGCGCAATAGTGGTGTTAAGCTGGCATTCCCAACGTACGGTTCGCTGTAAGTATACAGCTTTTTCATGGCATAAAATGGAATGGTGTGCGTCTGATTCCCTGGTGTTGATATAGGATGGGCGATCCTCCTATTGGTCATGTATAACGATGTCATTGATCTATGATTGAATGTTCCATCCTCCATTTTAGAAAAGGGCAAGATTCCAAACAAAACACTATTCGTGCATACACTGCCCTTTTTGAAAAAGGGCAGGTATTAGATGTTATTTTTTTTTTCATTACGATATGATATCTATATTAGTATGTAGTAAGATAAAATAAAATATTGGGAAATATTCACATCTATAGCGAAAAAGTGTGTTATTACATATTTAAACAAATCTACCTTGCAGTGTTATAAAATAACTATATACCAATTAAATAAGTCTATTCCAAAAAACATTCAACTTATTTAGCTTCCAGAAATAGCGAAATCCTCTATATATAATAGGTGATAAAACAGCGTTCTCCCTTATTTTGTTTTCATATATAATGGAAGCCATTGGCAATTTCTGCAAATAATTGTGCCATCACATTTACTCTACCTGTGCTTAGGAGAAGAAATATAAATACATACATATACATGGTTGCATACATAAGCAAGAATTAGCCCTGAGTTATCTACTAATATGTATCTGTTGCAGGTTCTGTTAGAATATACACTTTCTTTTTTCTCAATAAAGATCATATATTTCTAATCGATCTTTGAGTAGCATTTTCTCTAATTTTACTGGTATATATAGTAACTGCTATTTACATCAGGTATGAATATCTATTACTTCCCATACATTTATACTAAATGTAAGATCCACAGATACTAAGTGACTATTAATAACTAAGAGATCAAGCAAAAACAAGTCCATATTATGATGGTTTACACAGTAATACAGGGTAGTGTTAACCAAACATGGAAGGAGGGAAATAAGACATTAAAAATTATAACTTCACATTAACTCAGAAAATGGTGCAACTCAAAGTCCTTGTTCAAGCCATAGGGTATTAAAGTATCAAGAATATATATCCATTTCATCTCTAATTGTCCTGGGTTTTGTAATCTATCTCCTCCTCTCCAATTTTGGGTAACATTCCGAATACCTATACATTCTAAGTGTTTGGGGTCCCTATTGTGAACGCTATCAAAATGTGCTGATACTGTGTGGTCTTTTTAAACCAGTTTTTATGTTGTACACATGTTCGTTTATTCGGTTCTTTAATAACCTGGTAGTTCTTCCTACGTAAAACAAATTACATGAATAATCTGGTAGTTCTCCCTATGTAAAACAAATTAAAGTTCGCAATGCCTCTCTGAAAATGTCCATTTTACCAAAATAATTATCTTTGCATGGGGTAACAGAGGAGAAGCACAGCGATGAAAAAGAGTTGAACAAGCTTCCCTACCATTGAATGTGGAGCTTAGTGTTTTACCTTGGCTACCACCGTACAAACGGGGAGATCTAGGTATTTGTAACAAAATTGTTCTTGGGAACTCTGGAGTCCTGGAAGACATTAAGACACAATTCTGAAATGTCACATCACCACTCTCCTATCCACTCAGTCTTCAAGACTCACATGCTGCCCAGTGGAGATCCTGGGGACTGAACTTAGTTTCTTACCTGTACATATCAGACAAATTAGCATCTCCTGGACACTTCTCCCCAGCCACTTTTTCACAACCAAACTGGTTCCCCATCGAATATGCCAGACAATATACCTTAATTGTAACGCGGTGATTGCCTAAAAATGGATTAAGGAAGTTAACTAACTGGGGAAAAGCCTGGCGTCAGAAACCCCAAAAATAGCCAAAGCCTCTTACAAGCATCATAATATTAATATTTGCTGCTATGAAAGTCTCCATATCAATAAACTGGAAACTGCCTACTCCCCCTGATGTGGCCAATGTTATTAATACTGTCAATTATTTTGCTAACATGGAGAGAAGCTTTTATCAGAGCTTCAATAAAGAAGACTTTACTACTTTACTTTACTAGAACATTTAGGACACTTGGCTTCACGAAGGTGATTGACCTGTAGAGTAAAATGTTTATTTTTATCCTTTGTAGGTAGGATCCCTCCATCATAATTCTAACCTCCCACCTTTTTTTTATTTTCTATCTCTTCCCTCACATGGGAGCCCGCTTGAGAGCTCAATCTACATTTAACCAAGTATCTTGGAAGAGTTAAAGGAGAAGCTAGTAAAATATTTCCATTGACCCAAAGGGATTCTATGCACTATTCTATTCTATATACCATATGAAGTCATGCTCTTAGCTGTTATCATATATTTTCCTCTTCTCTCTTCTCCCTGCTCTCAGGGTCAGCCAATTTATCTTCAGAAACTCACCTCTCCTAAGCCATAAGCAGCACACTTGGATCGATAGCCATTTAGTGTTCTATTTATTCAGCCTTGGGATAAAAGCATTGAATTCATGTATGTGAAAAATAGATTTTTTACAGTAAAGGGTCACAGATTGCTTTTCTATGAAAAGCTAATGCAAGAAACTGCTTGGGACAAACAGACTATATTCTGAATTTGCAACCAGTGAGAGCCTACTGAAAGTGTATTGAACTTTACGATTGATCCAACAGACTGTCTGTTCTAGCTCACACATAGTGGACATATATTGTGACACTTAACATTTAATGAGGTGCCATTTTTCATTCTTATCTTTTTAAGCATTTTATATGTTTTGTATTATATGGTCATTTTAGGACCCATTAGCGCCCTCTGGTATCTCTTTGCACCTTTTTGGATTTATATTCTGAATGCCGATGCATACTGAGGATAAAACTAGGTCTGATGTTCTATTAACAGCATGTATTACCAAATAATCAGACAAGTAATGTGCGTGAAATAACAGTGTGTCTGAATATTAGTTATTTTTTATGCAAATCAGCTTCTTGTATCTATTTCAAGATCAACATCTAATTACAAGGAATTAATATTCCCTTTAACAGAAGGGTAAATAGAGAGATGACTTCCGGTGGGATAAGTAGGAAAATTATCCTTAGAAGCACCAGTGAAGAAGCTTACACTTATTTACACAAACTGTGGTGACCTTTCCAATTAAAAAAGAATCATAAGAGCTTAGTGGGTATCTAAAGAAGGCTTAATTGATTCCACAGGACATGTACAGAGTAATGAGATGGGCTAAGACCAGAAATGTATGTATAGCAATGTAGTCTTGGTAATAATATGACTAGGGGTATAGTTGGGACCTGACCTAAATGTGGTTAGAGATAGGAACTACAGCTTTTTGCTGCAGATGGTTTGCTCTTTACTCAACTCCTGGAATTTCCTTCCTGAAAATGTCCATTTTATCAAAAATTCTATACTATTTTAGATGTCTGCCCATCAATCTTCCCAGGGTTCTACTGAACAAATTTCACTCACTGTTCCTACAGTTTATATGTTGTGATAGGAAACTGAGAATCCAGGGAAGAATTCTTCAAAGAAAGTTTGGTCGCAGAGAGTTTTCTCTACCAAACATATTTGCCTAATATGAATCCACTCTTTTAACACACATCTTTGCATGGGTTAACACAGGAGAAGTACAGCGATGGAAAAGAGTTGAAGAAGCTCCCTACCATTGGATGTGGAGCTTAGTGATTTACCTTGGCTACCACCATACAAACGGGGAGATCTAGGCATTTGTAACAAAATTGTTAATGAGAACTTGGAGTCCTGGAAGACATTAAGACACAATTCTGAAATTTCACATTACCACTCTCCTATCCACTCAGTTTCAGGTCTACTACACTGTCTTCAAGACTCACATGTTGCCCAGTGGAGATCCTGGGGACTGGCCTTAGTTTCTTAACTGTGCTTATCAGACAAATTAGCATCTTCTGGACACTTCTCCCCAGCCACTTCCCCGCTACCAAACTGGTTCCCATTCGAATATGCCAGACTATATACCTTAATTGTAACATGGGGATTCCCTAAAAATGGGCTAAGGAAGTTAGCAAACTGGGAAAAAGTCTGGAAAACTGGTGTCAGAAAACCCCAAAATAGCCAAAGCCTCTTACAAGCGTCACAATATTCATATTTGCTGCTATGAAAGTCTCCGTATCAATAAACAGCCTACTCCCCCTGATGTGGCTAGTGTTATTAATACTGTCAATTATTTTGCTAACATGGAGAGAAGCTTTTATCAGAGCTTCAATAAAGAAGACCTTTACTGGAACATTTGGGACACTTGGCTTCACAAAGGTGACTGAGCTGTAGAGTAAAATTTTATTTTTATCCTTTGTAGGTAGGATCCCTACGTCATAATCCTAACCTACCACCTTTTTTTCATTTCTCTTTCTTTCCTCACATGGGAGCCCACTTGAGAGCTCAATCTACATTTTACCAAGTACAGTGAGGCCCCGGTTTACGCACGACTCTGTATACGAAATTTCGGTTTACGAAATCGAAATTTGAAGAAAATTTGACTCGGTTTTACGAATTTTTTTCGCAATACGAAACAAAATGCCGGTTTGCCCCCCTCGGTTTACGAATATTTTTCGCAATACGAAACCAGTGGCCCCTGTGCCCCCTGCATACTCAAGTATGATTGAATTAATGAAGTTTGGGTACCAGTGTGGAGGTGTTGGAGAGGTTTTGGAGCCATTTTGCAGCAAGTTGTTGAGCCTTTTGGAGCCATTTGCAGCAAGTTGTTAAGCCTTTTGGAGCCATTTGCAGCAAGTTGTGGAGCCTTTTGGAGACATTGGAGCCATTTGCAGCAAGTTGTTAAGCCTTTTGGAGCCTTTTGGAGCATTTTTTGGACACTTTACTTGAATTTTTTCGGACCTCCGGAACGCATTAATTGATTTTCAATGCATTCCTATGGGAAACCGTGTTTCGGTTTACGAATTTTTCGCAATACGAAACGACCCGGAGAACGAATTAAATTCATAAACCGAGGCCTCACTGTATCTTGGAAGAGTTAAAGGAGAAGCTAGTAAAATATTTCCACTGACTCAAAGGGATTCTATGCACTATTCTATTCTATATACCATAGGGAAGTCATTTTCAAAATAAGAGATGTTTGACCTAGAGGTCATGCTCTTAGCTTTTATCATATATTTTCCTCTTCTCTCTTCTCCCTGCTCTCAGGGTCAGCCAATTTAGTTTCAGAAAATCACCTCTCCTAAGCCATTTACAGCACACTTGGATCTATAGACATTTAGTGTTCTATTTATTCAGCCTTGGGATAAAAGCATTGAATTCATGTATGAGAAGATATTTTTTACAGTAAAGGGTCACAAATTGCTTTTCTATAAGAAGCTAATGCAAGACACTGCTTGGGGCAAACAGACTATATTCTGACTGCTGATGCATACTGAGGATAAAACTAGGTCTGATGTTCTATTAACAGCATGTATTACCAAATAATCAGACAAACAGTGTGCGTGAAATAACAGTGTGTCTGAATATTTGCTATTTTTAAGCAAATCTATTTCTAGTATCTATTTCAAGATCAACATCTGATTACAAGGAAGTGATAGTACACTTTAAAAGAAGGGTAATTAAATTGATGACTTCCGGTGGGCAGATACGTTGGAAGGGGCGCAAATCCAGCGCACAGACCAAGCAACTCCAAACCGCCAGCCACAGGCCCTTGTATGAGCCGGGCAAGAGTGCCATAAACCTACCAGCGGAACATGCATAAAGATACGGTGTCAGCAAAGTCACAAGCAGTATGGCATGTGATCGTGAGTTATCATCTGTACTCCACCGAAGTCCGGGACCTGCACTTATTGTTCTGTAGCAGGAGCAGCATTCCGTATATCCCTGTTTGGTTATTCAAGTACCGTCTAAAGCAAACATACAGGTTTCAACTCCAAAAGATAAGTGTATGCTTAACTTGTCAATATCTGCCTTGAGAAGAAAGTACTTGGCTATTATGTGTATTAGTGTATAGCAAACAAGCCAGGGTGCTAAAGACTCACTACGAGCTTAGAAACATCTGTGAAGCTTCAAGGTTTTTGGAAGTATTGGTATATGCTTATCTGAAGTCGCATGTTAGTATGTGAAGTCAGGGATTAGCCTTTAAGTAGTGTTTTTATACAGAGGCAGCACAAAGGAATAAACAAAAAAAACACAAAGGAATAAAGGGGAAAATGAAAAGACAGAAAGTTTGGACAGAGTAATAAAGCCTGTAAGACTGGGGACCTAGCTGACAGAAATGAGACTGCAGAGGTTCTACTGTAACCCAGTGAAGATGGTATTGGTATCTCTGATTATAACCCCTGGGTCCTATGCTGTGAAACCGAATAGAAAAGCACTTGTAGACTGCTGATACATGCAAAGAGTAAGTAGGCAAATTATCCTTAGAAGCCCCAGTGAAAAAGCTTACACTTATTAACACAAACTGTGGGGACTTTTCCAATTAAAAAGGGATCATAAGAGCTCAGCGGGTATCTAAAGAAGGCTTAATTATTTCACAGGACATATATAGAGTCATGAGATGGGCTTAGGCCAGAAAAGTATGTATAGCAATGTAGTCTTGGTAATAATATGACCTGGGAAGGAATATAAGTATAAAACACCCAGTGAAGATGCTTAGGGGTCCATTTATTAATGTGCTGATGGACATGATCCAATATAGCGGATCATGTCAGCCGCACATTAATAAATGTCGACAGCATACGCTGTTCGCATTTATCGTTGCATCAGCAGTTCTTGTGAACTGCTGGTGCAATACCACCCCCTGCAGATTCGCGGGCGATCGCCCGCTAGCAGGTGGTGTCAATCAGCCTGATCGTATTCAATTGGGAGAATTGCTGTCCTCAACCTCAGAGGTGGCGAACAAGTTAAGGAGCAGTGGTCTTAGGACCGCTGCTTCTTAACTTTTGCTTCAGCCGGAACTGAAGCGGAGTGGGTCGGAGGCACCATCCGCTGATTCTTAAATAGACCCCTTATAATCTACTTTTGTGAAGTAATCAAGGAATAAGGAAAAAGTTTGAACTTTGTTTACAGTATTTTTCTATCTATAATGTCACATATAGTGCCAAAAGTGATGCCTGGTTTCATGAAACTATTGTGCGGATGCACTGAGACCTACTACAGATATAGAGAAATCAAGCACACAACACATAAGTCTATTCATTCCAACAAAGAATCTGGCAACTGTGAAATGAATTCTTAGAAACCAGTAAAGCTATTAATATTCATGTTTGTATGCTTGATAAGGACTCCCGAGATCAGTATAGAAAATACAGTCTCCAAGCCTGGATAATATAATTGACTCTTGGGTTTATGAAGTCAACCTGTAAAATCCAGTGAAGATATTTTTACTCATGTCTGCTTGGCTGATACCTGGACATTAATCTTTGTTGCAATATAGCTTGAAATACATGATTTCTAATAGGTTATAATCAGCTTTAAGTCTATGCAAAAATTAAGTATAAGAGCATGCCTTGTTTATAAGTCCTGACTACATTGTCTTAAATAAGAGTTAAAGTAACATAATAGAGACTGGTATGTTCTGACTGCTTTTTCAGCTTTAACAGAGTTCAAGGTGATGTAAAGTGTTTATAGAGCAGAGAGCACAGTGTGGGTTCATAGCCCGATTAAAATTTCAAAAGCAATAAACAGTGCAAATAAGGATATCAGGTGGAGATCCATGCTTTGAATTTCTGCTAAATAAGCACAGATTTCTTTGCACATTATTAGTTTATTGAGTCTACTTTGGAACAAATATAATAGGTGACGATAGGATGCAATGAATAACTGTTGATTAAGGTTAAAAGATCTACCCAATAAAGTATTGAGGATTATAGATATGATTTAATAATATCCCATCTTAAAGGACAGGAGGTGAAACTGGTTATTATCCCCTATATGTATCTGAATAGTTAAATTTAAAAGGGTATCTCATAAGTAGATCCTATAGGCCGCATCTTTACTGTGTATTAGTATTGTTGTATGATAAAATCGCTATAACTATATATTAACATTACATCTGAAAGGGGGAAAAGATAAAGAGATAAGGTTAAAAGGGTAAAAGGGTAGGAAAAACAAAATATTCTATTTTCATCCTACTTCATTCATTTGCTTTAGTCACTCACTTTCTTGGGTCTGTGTTTCCCACAGACGCATTTGAACACCCTTTTTTTTGTGTAGCACTCACTCACATAGGCTGTCACTCAGGCTGATCTCACACACTAATCACTCATTTAGCTCATTCACTCACTTTTTTGGGTCTATTCCACAGACCCACTTGATCAGACCTTTTTTTTTTCCCTTTCTCCCCTCTTATTTAATGTTCTGTCATCTCTATGGAGACATTTGTGCACAATCTCAAAGACAAATCTCCAATGATTGCAGCTAAAATAGAGACAGAAATAGGAACAAAATTATTACTGAACCTGGTCAAGAATACCTTGAAGGTGCTTGTATGGCATCAACAAATATTGACACTCAAACTTTAATATCACAAATTTCAGCCATGATGATGCCCCAGTTTTATAATCTCAGAAGAGAGATATCTTTGCTCTTTGCTAAAGAATATAATATGAAAACTGCCCTTAAATTACACGACATATGGAGAATACAGATTTTGGACAATAAATGGTATACATGCATGTCTAAATCATTTGCTTCTATGTCCAGGATTGATTTTTTTTTTTTAATAGCTGATGTTCTACTTAGAAAAGAAATACAAGCAGACATAAAGGAATTCACAGTCTCAGATCATGCTCCAATAACATTAAAGATAGTTAATAAAGGGACAAAGGGAAAAGGGATTAAATGTATTTTTTTCTTTCCTAAATATATGCTGGAAAATGCATTTTTTGTTGCCATGATGAATGAATTTTTAACATGAATATAGAATACAAAGAAAGAATAGAGATTTTCTGGGAAACAGCTAAAGCTGTATTAAGAGGTGAGATAGTGAGTTTCATGGCCACATTCAAGAAAAAGAAAAAAGAAAAAAGAGAGAACAACTTTACCAACCAACTACCAATGCATATAATAGATATCTACAATTATCTTCAAAAAACAACTGGACAAAATATTTAGTAGCAAAACAAGATAGGGACACCTTTTTATTACAAGAATCTACTAGAGCGAACCTAAAAAGTAAAACAAAATTTATTAAATTTGGGAATAAAACTGATAGTTACTTGGCCAAGATAGTTAAATCAGTAAAAAAAAAAAAAAACAACCAAATTTAATAAGTACAATAAGGGTGAATAAGGTTATCTATAATGACCAAATAAAGTCAATCAAAGATGGTCCCTTAGGACAAAGGCGCCCTCTAGAGGCTTCCGTTGATGGTTAAGGAGAGATACACCAGGATCAGCTCTTCTTAAAACAAAGTGGAGAAACTGCAAATATGAAAAAACAGAAAAATGCGCTAAAATGGTGCAGAAGATCACAACAATTGTTGGAAATTGTATCAATACATCACTCTACAGAATGATACTCACAAAAGTGGCGCACTATGTGGCAGTGCAAGTCAGGCAGGCTGGATAGATCAGAGCCCACCAGCTGGCTCACTGCAGATTGTGAATATACCAATGGTTGCTGCAAAGTAAGATACAGAGAGGGAGGGGGAAGGGTACTCCAATAGTGCAGGAAATCACTACCAGCTGGGTTAATATTACCCCACCAGCTAGCTCACGCAGGCAAACAGGTACCAGATCCACAGTTAAAATAAAAGTAAAAAAACACTCACTGGCTTAGATAAAAAAAAATAACCTCTATGCATAGAGGACTATTTATTGGAACAAAAAAAGTATATTTAAAACTTGAATATAATCTGCAAAGCGTTTCAGAAGTGCTTAGGGCACTCTTTCCCCAGGCAGTGAATAAAACAAATGAACATCACATATATAAAGCATTTGACAAACATACAATGTTTAAAAAATAGCCAATGAAATGGAAGAATCCTGTGCATATGACCTTAATAATATATTAGCTACTGCTGTGCGAGCAGAGGGAAACAGCTGATTAATCTCCTCTGAGGCTCACTATCCATTAACCCCCTGTGATCCTTAATCTATTGGAGTTTATTAGTGCATATATATTCTTATAAAGATGTTTGCCATGAAACTATACTTCCCAGGTTCATAAGCATGACAGCTAAATAATGCAGTGTTATATTATAACCGAGTTTAATTGTAGCAATCCCGATTGTGAACAATACACAAATCTGGCGAATTGCATTCATAAAGCATTCTGCTGCCATGCATATATAGTTGGATTGGGCACAAATTGTAGTCACACAAAACATATATATATATATATATATATATATATATATATATATATATATGTATATATATATATATATATATATATATATATATGTATATATATATATATATATATATATATATATATATATATATATATATATATATATATATATATATACATAAACACACATATATAATATAAACACATCACAACACCTAAAAAAATAAAAGAAGAAAAAGAAAAGTAAAAAATCTCAAACATCCTATTAAAAGAATTAATATAACAGATGTGTAATAAAAAATGTACCTAAACAATATGTTTAATGTAAGGGCCTTCTAAAAACACAAAGCTCCTAAAATATAAATACATACTATATAAGATATGTGGAATATGTGAATGCATAGATAATGTATGTGCACACTTGGAGAATTCACAGTACCCCCCCCCCATCCAGGTACTGACTGGGCCTGACCCTGCTTAGCTTCCGAGATCAGGTATATATTTAGACTAATGTGACTGTATCTCTAACAATACTAAACTCTCATATTAAAATATTTCTTAATATTAAAATGGCCAAAAATGTGCACAAATACTGGATGCTCTCTAAGTGCATTCCCATGTATAACCCTAATCCTTTTTTAAAAAAGGATCTATTGGAAAGCAGCCAAATCAATATTTTCATTCAGCCCCTCAGGAAAGAGGGTTCTTAACTTCCAAATCCAGAAAGTTTCTCTCTGGCGTAGCCTATTAAATCTGTTATAATATATAGATTTTGTAATATATTCAACAGAAGTTATCCGATGTATATGGGTACTATGAGTGGATACATTCTGTTTAATATACTTATTTTTAATATTCCTGAGGTGCCCACCCCAACGTGTTCTCAAACACCTACTAGTACGCCCACAATATTGCTTACCACAAACGCAGGTAATGAGATAAATAACATAAATGCTTTCACATCTTATTCTAGTTCTAATAGGAAATACTTCTCCTGTGACATTGGATTTAAAACTAGTATCCTTATGGCTAATATATTTGCATGTTAAACATCTATTTTTAGCACTTTAAAGACCTCTTTTTTGAGATTTAGGAAACTTGAAGACTCCTTACTCTTTTTAAGATCCCTCAAAACTTTCTTGTCGCAACCACCTTACTTGAGCGAGGGAATTTTTTAGGGTAGGAGCCCTTCTGAATACACAAAGCGTTTTTCACCCACTATTTCATTCAATATTGTGTCATTTTGTAAGATAGGCCAATATTTCTCTATTGTGCATTTAACTTCTCTGTAATTGCTGTTAAATTGTGTTATACATTTTGGTGCATTCTCATATTTATTCTCTGCCCTGACCTTAGGCTGTAACAGTTCACTGCCTTTATGTACCCCTTAGTATTCACAAATTATACCCTTTTTCTTTGAACCTATTCATTAAAAGGTCTACTTCCTCTCTAAAATCATGATCCTTATTGCAATTTCAGCGTAGTCTGCAGAATTGGCAATACGGAATATTATTCAACCATCTAGGATGAAGTTTACTCCTTCTGTCAATGTAGCTATTACAATCTACACTCCCATCTGTATCCCACCCAAGGGTAACATCCAAGAACTCCATACTCACTGCATTGATATTATATGAGAAAGAGATCCCAAAAGGTATTATCATTTAGAAATTGCACAAAGCTTATGGTCTCTTCTTCAGTCCCATTCCATATAAAAAGAGTAGGTCATCTATGAAATGGCTATAGAAGACAACACTCGTCCAAAACTTATATGGGTACATATGCTGTAATTCAAAATAACCCATAAATAGATTAGCAAAGCTTGGGGCGAATGTTGTCCCCATGGCCATTCCACAAGTCTGCAAAAAGAATGTATCCTGATATATAAAGTAATTGTGTATTAACACAAAATTAATAAAGTTTCTCTGTTTCTCAGGCATGTAAACATCTTGCACTAAACAGTAATTCACTGCACTTAAACCAATGTCATGTTTGATATTTGAATATAAAGCTGCAACATTGCAACTAATCCAAATATTCTTCTTAGTCTGTAATCTTGGAAGAGACCTTAATTTACCCAATATATCTGTAGTGTCTTTTATATAGGATTCTAAATTTCTCATAATTTTTTTTCAAGAAAACATCGATATAACATGATAAATTATATGTTAGACACCCCATACCCGAGATGATGGGTCTCCCAGGGGGATTCACCAAGCTTTTGTATATTTTTGGTACATGGTAATATTATGCCACACTTGTTTTTTCTGGTAACAAGAACATTCTTTCCTGGGAGTACCCATCATCTATCAATTTTATCAGGTCTCTTTAGAATGTAAGTGTGGGATCAAAAGATAAAATCTTGTAATAGGATTTATCTTTCAATAGATGATCAGCTTCTTGCAAATAGTCCGATTTATTTTGGAGTACTACTCTTCCACCCTTATCCACCTGTCTTATTATAATTTCTTTGTCAGATATCAAATTGGAAATAGCTTTTCTCTCAAATATATTTAGATTGCCCCCATCCAAGTTAAATCACTTGATCCCCTCCAGTTCTTTTAACACAAGTTTCCTAAAGACCTCCAAACTCGAGTTATCGGGTATACTAGGTTTAAAATTTGAAATGGGATGCATACCAGTATGGATTACATCGCTAAACATGTGTTCCCATAGATCATTTGGTTCAAAAGATACATAATCAGTGGTGTCTCTTTCTGCCATAGTATCAGTTAGTATTAACTGCATATTAGACCCCTTTAGTTTCTTGGCTGCAAAGTACCGCTGGATTGATAACTTCCTTACATATTTATTAATGTCGACAAATAAGTCAAACATGTTGTGGGAGTTGGAAGGACTAAAATTCAAACCCTTCCCCAAATTGCCAATTTCTGAATGCTTAAGCTGTTGGTCTGACAAGTTAAAGATCCCTTTTTTTTAAATCTTCAATTTGACCTTTTGGCGGGTCTTACCCCTTCCTCTGCTGTCCCGTTTACAAACGGTCTTTTTTGTGGGGTTCCCCTGTTTAGGGGCTTTTCCTCCAATTCTCTTTTCCACCTTGGTGTGGGTGACCAGTATTTCTCCTGTCTCTGTTCTAAAAAATGCTCTTCTTGCACTAGTCTGGAAGTAGAGGCCATAGGGGACCCATACGGTTAGATTACAAGTTTTTGTCGGTAATGGTGTGCAGTGTTAACGAGCATTTTTTTCTCACCGCTCACTTAAGACAATGCTAGTATTACAGGTTTTTTTAAACCTGGCGTTAGCCGCAAAAAAGTGAGCGGAGAGCAAAATTTAGCTCCACATCTCACCTCAATACCAGCGTTGCTTACGGTAGCGGTGAGCTGGTAAAACGTGTTTATGCAAAATTTCCCTATAGGAATCAATGAGGGAGAATCGGCTGAAAAAATACATAACACATGCAAAAAAGCAGCGTTCAGCTTCTAACGCAGCCCCATTGATTCCTATGGGGAAATACATTTTATGTCTACATCTAACACCCTAACATGAACCCCGAGTCTAAACACCCCTAATATTACACTTATTAACCCCTAATCTGCTGCCCCCGACATCGCCGACACCTGCATTTTATTATTAAACCCTAATCTGACGCTCCGGACACCACCGCCACCTATATTATCCCTATGAACCCCTAATCTGATGCCCCCAATATCGCCGACACCTACTTTTTATTTATTGACCCCTACTCTGCCGCACCCAATGTCGCCGCCACCTAACTACACTTATTAACCCTTAATCTGCCGCCGCCAACGTTGCCGCCACTATAATAAAGTTATTAACTCCTAAATCTAAGTCTAACCCTAACCCTAACACTCCCCTAACTTAAATATAATTTAAATACATCTAAATAAAATTACTATTATTAACTAAATTATTCCTATTTAAAACTAAATACTTACCTATAAAATAAACCCTAAGATAGCTAAAATATAACTAATAGTAACATTGTAGCCATATTAGGATTTATTTTTATTTTACAGGCAAGTTTGTATTTATTTTTACTAGGTACAATAGTTATTAAATAGTTATTAACTATTTAATAACTACCTAGTTAAAATAAGTACAAATTTACCTGTAAAATAAACCCTAACCTAAGTTACAATTACAACTAACACTACACTATAATTAAATTAATTACCTAAACTAACTGCAATGAATTACAATTAAAATAAATAAACTAAAGAACGAAAAAAACAAACGCTAAATTACAGAAAATAATAAAATAATTACAAGAATTTTAAACTAATTACACCTAATCTAATCCCCCTATTAAAATAAAAAAGCCCGCCAAAATAATAAAAAGCCCTACCTATACTAAATTACAAATAGGGCCTTTTGTGGGGCATTGCCCCAAAGTAATCAGCTCTTTAATCTGTAAAAAAAATACAATAACCCCCCCAACATTAAAATCCACCACCCACACACCCAACCCTACTCTAAAACCCACCCAAACCCCCGTAATAAACCTAACACTTACCCCTTGAAGATCACCCTACCTTGAGATGTCTTCACCCAACCGGGCAGAAGTGGTCCTCCAGACGGCCAGAAGTCTTCATCCGATCTGGGCAGAAGTCTTCATCCAGGCGGCATCTTCTATCTTCATCCATTCGGATCGGAGCGGGTCCATCTTCAAGCCATCCGACGCGGAGCATCCTCTTCCATCCGACGACTAACACTAAATGTACCTTTAAGTGACATCATCCAAGATGGCGTCCCTTCAATTCCGATTGGCTGATAGAATTGTATCAGCCAATCAGAATTAAGGTAGAAAAAATCCTATTGGCTGATGCAATCAGCCAATAGGATTGAGCTTGCATTCTATTGGCTGTTCCAATCAGCCAATAGAATGTGAGCTCAATCCTATTGGCTGATTGAATCAGCCAATAGGATTGAACTTCAATCCTATTGGCTGATTGCATCAGCCAATAGGATTTTTCTACCTTAATTCCGATTGGCTGATAGCATACTATCAGCCAATCAGAAGTGAAGGGACGCCATCTTGGATGACATCACTTAAAGGTACCGTCATTTAGTGTTAGTCGTCGGATGGAAGAGGATGCTCCGCGTCGGATGGATTGAAGATGGACCCGCTCCGCTCCAGATGGATGAAGATAGAAGATCCTGCCTGGATGAAGACTTCTGCCCGTCTGGAGGTCCTCTTCTGCCCGGATCGGATGAAGACTTCTGGCCGTCTGGAGGACCACTTCTGCCCAGTTGGGTGAACTGAGTGATGTCTCAAGATAGGGTGATCTTCAAGGGGTTAGTGTTAGGTTTTATTAAGGTTTTTTCTTTTTTTTACAGGTAAAAGAGCTGATCACTTTGGGGCAATGCCCCGCAATAGGCCCTTTTAAGGGCTATTTGTAATTTAGTATAGGGTAAGGCTTTTTATTATTTTGGGGGGCTTTTTATTTTATTAGGGGGATTAGATTAGGTATAATTAGTTTAAAATTCTTGTAATTATTTTATTATTTTCTGTAATTTAGTGGGTTATTTTTTTCATACTTTAGTTTATTTAATTTAATTGTAATTAATTGTAGTTAGTTTAGGTAATTAATTTAATTATAGTGTAGTGTTAGGTGTAATTGTAACTTAGGTTAGGGTTTATTGTACAGGTAAATTTGTAGTTATTTTAACTAGGATGTTATTAAATAGTTAATAACTATTTAATAACTATTGTACCTAGTTAAAATAAATACAAAGTTGCCTGTAAAATAAAAATAAACCCTGAGATAGCTACAATGTAATTATTAGTTATATTGTAGCTATTTTAGGGTTTATTTTATAGGTAAGTATTTAGTTTTAAATAGGAATAATTTATTTAATTGTAGTATTTTTTTCAGATTTTTTTAAATTATATTTAAGTTAGGGGGGTTAGGTTTAGGGTTAGACTTAGGTTTAGGGGTTAATACATTCAATATAGTTGTGGCGACGTTGGGGGCAGCAGATTAGGGGTTAATAAATGTAGGTAGGTGTCGGCAATGTTAGGGATGGCAGATTAGGGGTTAATAAAATGTAACTAGTGTTTGCGATGCGGGAGTGCAGTGGTTTAGGGGTTAATATATTTATTACAGTGGCAGCGATGTCCGGTCGGCAGATTAAGGGTTAAAAAATGTATTTAAGTGTTTGCGATGTGCAGGGGGGCCTCGGTTTAGGGGTTAATAGGTAGTTTATGGGTGTTAGTGTACATTTTATCACTTTAGTTAAGAGTTTTATGTTACGGCGTTAGCTCATAAAACTCTTAACCACTGACTTTTAAATGTGGTAGGAGTCTTGACAGGAGATGGTCTACCGCTCACTTTTTTCAAGAGTCGTAATACCGGCATTAGGCAAATCCCATTGAAAAGATAGTATACACAATTGACATAAGTGGATTTGCGGTATGCTCGAGTCGCGGAAAAAAAGTGAGCAGTACACCTGTACCTGCCAGACTCGTAATACCAGCGGGTTTTAAAAAGCAGCGTTGAGACCTCTCAATGCTGCATTTTAAGGCTAATGCAAGACTCGTAATCTAGGCGATAGTGTTTATCATGATGTCTTTATTCATAATTAGGTTTCATTGTATTATATTTAAAAGGATTATTACCAGAGTGATTTTGTTTGTCTCTCCAGCATGGAATCTCATCCCTATTGTTTTTCTTATTATACTGGTTTCTTTGTGTATCCTGCTTATAATTACTATTAGTTATCATTGTATCATTTTTAACCCTAATGGGAGCTTCCCTTTAAATTTCTTATTGCTCCTTTTTCCTGTCTGTGCATTTTTTTGCATCTCAATTATTTGGGGTGTAAGAGGTGGATCCCCACTTGCTTTATTATTGGCAATATTTGTTTCCCCTACCTTTTTTTTTATAGGAATATACTTGCCTATAATGAGCCTGACAAAATAAGCAACGCCTTAAGCTGTTTCAAAAATGTTGTATTGCCAGTAAGATAGATATTGAAAAAAAAATATTTCTTTTGGGACACTCTAATTACACCTAGGTTATCAACAAAGTAAATAGAAATAATAATGCCCCTGGATCTGACCAACTCCCAGCAGAATTTTATAAAATATTAAAGATATTCTTAAAACTTTGACTAAGTTATTTAATCATTATTATGTCAATAGAGGACCAATGTCAAAAAACTTTACTAGAGCATTAAGTATAATGATCCAGAAGAAAGGAAAAGATCTTGAACAATTAGATGCCTACAGACCAATATAATTACTTAATATTGACTACAAGATTCTAGCCTCAATAGTCGTTGAAAGGTTCTAAAGAATCCTGGGTAGTATTATACACTATAATCAGGTGGGCTTTATGAATGGAAGCAGCGCAGTAGTAAATATTAGGAAAGCATGTGTTGTTATGGAACATTTTTGGAATCTGAAAGATAAAAATAATGATTTAGATCAAGACTCAGTAATGATTGCAATTGATGCAGAGATTGGGGCATATGTATCAAGCTCTGAATGGAGCTTGATGCCCCGTGTTTCTGGGGAGCCTGCAGGCTCGCCAGAAACAGCAGTTATGAAGCAGCGGTCACAAAGACCGCTGCTCCATAACCTGCCCACCTGCACTGAGCAGGCAGACACACATCGCCGCAATTCAACCCGATCAAGTACGATCGGGTTGATTGACACCCCCCTGCTGGCGGCCCATTGGCCGCGAGTCTGCAGGGGGCGGCGTTGCACCAGCAGCTCTTATGAGCTGCTGTTGCAATGCTGAATATACGGCGAGCGTATTTCTTGCCGTATTCAGTGATGTCTGTCGGACCGGATCCGCACTGTCGTATCAGGTCCGACAGACATTGATAACTAGAGGCCAAAGCGTTTCACGCAGTACAATGAGACCACTTATTTACTTCACTGACAAAATTTGGCTTTGTTAAATAACAATCCAGTCTCTGAGATTTTAGTCAATAGCATAGAGTCCCCAGAAATTAAACTGGAAAGAGGCACCAGACAAGGTTGTCCACTCTCCCCTCTCTTATTTAATCTAACTATTGAGTCATTAGCCATACAAATTTGGCAGGATATCCAAGGTATTTTATGTAAAAATAGAGAAGAAAAAGTTCTGCTATATACAGACACAGTAGGAAAAATATACAATTGTTAATGAAAATAATAGATGCATACAATGTGATCTCGGGCTATAAGGTTAATATCAACAAGACAGAGCTTTTATGGCTAAGGAAAATCAGTAACTCTATAAAGATAATCCCTTTTAAAGAAGTTGAGCAAATACTGTATTTAGGGATAAGGCTCAGTAAGAACCCATCGGACTGGTATGATCACAACTTTAAGTCAGTCTTTCAAAAAATATGAGACCACATTAACACATGGAAACACCTTCCACCAGCATTAACAGGCAAGACTAATTTTGTCAAAATTATATTATTTCCAAAAATATTATATAAATTACAGAACTTGCCATTTTGATTAAAAAAAAAGATAGCCAATCCTTTAAAAAGATATGCTTGAATTTTTATAGGGTACAAGAAGAAAGAAATTGTCAGTAAAAAATATTGTCTCAAGCTAGAGAATTTGGAGGATATGCCTTTCCAGACCTGAAAAAATATAACCTAGCCTGTTTAGTTAAAATAACAGCAGCATGGCTATTGGACATTGAATATTATACGCCAAAAGTTTTAGAAGAGGGCATGATTAAACCGTATTCGCTAAAAGATTTATTACATACAAAGGAGAGAGATTTGCCAAAAGAAGTAAAAAATATGGTTGCCTTTATGGGTATTATTAAAGCCTGACAGCAATACTGCAAAAAACTAGAACTGAACTATTTTCTATCGAATAATCTAACAATCACTGGTTATCTTTTATTTACAGAAGCTCTAAGATCTGCAATATTTCATGGATGGAAGAGGAAGGGGTTGCTATATATTACATTTCAGTGATTCTAGAGTTTTGATAAAGGCTTATGATGATTTAAGACAGGAATTTGATCTTCCTTGGAAATATTTTTTTTGCCTTTCTGCAACTAAGGAATTTGGCTAGCAATCTAAAGATTGTAAATGGCAATGACTGGAGTTGGTCTTTAATCACAGAAACCCGGAGCAACTGTAAGAAGGGGGATTACTCTATTAAAAACTGGTATAGAAAAATGATGGAAAAGAGGGACAATCTAATCTCAAACTATTAATAAAGAAGTGTAACATTAAACGTTTTTTAGAGACTGATGAAGATGTGAAACAAAACAGTTTGAGAAGAATGGAAAACACAATTACACCTAATAATAATAGAGAAGCTCATATTAATCTAATCCATCAAACATCTTACTTTTGCAAGAAGAAATTATGGGGGAAAAAAACTTTAGATAAATGTGTAAAATGCAGTAGTCATGGGGAAGATATTCTTTACTACTTCTGGGAGTGCACAATTGTAAAACAATTTTGGAGTAAAACATAATTTATGTAAGAACTTACCTGATAAATTCATTTCTTTCATATTGGCAAGAGTCCATGAGCTAGTGACATATGGGATATACAATCCTACCAGGAGGGGCAACGTTTCCCAAACCTCAAAATGCCTATAAATACACCCCTCACCACACCCACAATTCAGTTAAACGAATAGCCAAGTAGTGGGGTGATAAAGAAAGGAGTTGTGATCATACCAGTCCGATGGGTTCTTACTGAGCCTTATCCCTAAATACAGTATTTGCTCAACTTCTTTAAAAGAAATTAGATAATATAAGTAAATTAGAAAGATGTTTAAAATTGCATTCTCTTTCTAAATCATAAAAGAAAAAATGTGGGTGGCATGTCCCTTTAAGTGTGTTTTATACAAAAAATCATAACCACCATAAAAAGGGTGGGTCTCATAAACTCTTTCCAATATGAAAGAAATGAATTTATCAGGTAAGTTCTTACATAAATTATGTTTTCTTTCATGTAATTGTCAAGAGTCCGTGAGCTAGTGACGTATGGGATAGTAATATCCAAGATGTGGAACTCCACAGAAGAGTTACTAGAGAGGGAGGGATGAAAATAATAACAGCCATTTTCCGCTGAAAAAATTAATCCACAACCTTAAATATAAGTTTATTCTCATAAATGAAAAGAAAAAACGTAAACATAAGCAGAGAAATCATACTGAAAAAGCTGACTGAAGAACTTTTCTACCAAAAACTGCTTCTGAGGAAGCAAATACATGCAAACGGTAGAATTTAGTAAATTTACAATAAATATACCGAATATCACAAAGAAAAAAATGTGAAATAAATGTGATAACAAAAATCATAAAAGGAAAACCAAAAAAAGTTCTGAATCAAGGATATGTCTGTGTCCTCTGGATGAGTTTTTCAGCTTGTTAGCATTCCTCAGTGAGATCCCATAAAAAAGGAAACAGAAAATTGCAACATAGTGTGAATCTGTAATGGCACTTTGAGGAAGTAGTTGTTTTGTAACAAATGACTACTCACATTTGTTGGAGCTTTCCACTAAGCTCAAGGATATGCGCACTCCCACTTTATACTGATGGGAAAACAGTACACTAGGCAAAACTTGGATACAAATTTATTTTAAAATATATAAAAGCATCACATAAGCCTTGATAACACCACAATGTAAGGGTACAAAAGCAGATATGCTGTAACAAATGCTTCAAATCGCCAAACTTGCAAAGAGGTAAATGGATCAGCAGGAGTGTGACCGCTGAAACCAAAACCTTTTTAGTAGCAAGACAATAGCGCTAAGCCCCCAGGTGTCCTGGCTAGTGTAGAGACGCAATAAAACTCAATATAGAACAGTTCAGTTCCTCAGTTTCAGAATTTAGTAAATGTATGCAAAGAAGACCAAGTTGCTGCTTTGCAAATCTGATCAACTGAAGTTTCATTCTTAAAAGCCCAGGAAGTGGAGACTGATCTAGTAGAATGAGCTGTAATTCTCTGAAGCTGGGCCTGACCCGACTCCAAATAAGTCTGATGAATCAAAAGCTTTAACCAGGATGCCAAGGAAATGGCAGAAGCTTTCTGACCTTTCCTAGGACCAGAAAAGACCCACCACCCACACAACCAACCCCCCCCCCCCCAAATAAAAACCTAACTAAAAAAACCTAAGCTCCCCATTGCCCTGAAAAGGGCATTTGGATGGTCATTGCCCTTAAAAGGTCATTTAGCTCTATTGCATCCCAAACCCTAATCTAAATATAAAACCCACCCAATAAACCCTTAAAAAACCCTAACACTACCCCCTGAAGATCCACTTACAGTTTTGAAGATCCAACATCCATCCTCCATGAAGCTGAAAGAAGTCTTCATCCAAGCGGCCAAAGTCTTCCTCCAAGCCCGCAGAAGTCTTCACCGAGATGGCATCTTCTATCTTCATCCATCCGGTGCGGAGCGGCTCCATCTTCAAGACATCCGACGCGGAGCATAGGTTTTTTTAGTTAGGGTTTTATTTGGGGGGGTTGGTTGTGTGGATGGTGGGTTTTACTGTTGGGGGGGTGTTTGTATTTTTTTTACAGGTAAAAGAGCTGATTTCTTTGGGGCAATGCCCCGCAAAAGGCACTTTTAAGGGCTATTTGTAGTTTATTGTAGGTTAGGGTTTTTTTTATTTTGGGAGGGCTTTTTATTTTCATAGGGCTCTTAGATTAGGTGTAATTAGTTTAAATCTTTGATAATTTCTTTTTTATTTTGTGTAACTCAGTGTTTATTTTTTTTTGTAATTTAGTGTTTGTTATTTTTTGTAACTTAGTTGTTAGTTTTTTGTAACTTTGTAATTTTTAATTGTAGAATTAAATTATTTAAGTAGGGTTAGGTTTTTAAATATATAATATATTTAATTTAATTGTTAGTTTAATGTAATTTTAGTATAACAGTTAGGGTAGATTAATTAATAGTTTAATATAGTTTAATTTAATTTTAGTATAACAGTTAGGGTAGATTAATTAATAGTTTAATATAGTTTAATTTAATTTTAGTATAACAGTTAGGGTAGATTAATTAATGGTTTAATATAGTTTAATGTAATTTTAGTATAACAGTTAGGGTAGATTAATTATTAGTTTAATATAGTTTAATGTAATTTTAATATAACAGTTAGGGTAGATTAATTAATAGTTTAATATAGTTTAATTTAGTTCTAAAGGTAAGTTTAAATTTATTATAAGATAGGTATGAGTTACTATTTAATATAAAGTTAGCGGGTTGTTTAGGCGTTAATAGGTTAATTTAGTTTATTTAGTTTATGGCGATGTGGGGGGCTGGCGGTTTAGGGGTTAATAACTTTATTTAGTTGCAGTGGGTTCCGGGAGCGGCAGGATAGGGGATAATAACATAATGTAGGTGGCGGCGGTGTAGGGGGCAGCAGATTAGGGGTTAATAACATAATGTAGGTGGTGGTGGGCTCCGGAAGCGGTGGAATAGGGGTTAATAACTTTATTAGAGTGGTGGTGGGCTCTGGGAGCAGCGGGATAGGGGTTAACAAACTTTATTTAGTTACGGCGGGGTCCAGGAGCGCCGGGATAGGGGTTAATAACATAATGTAGGTGGTGGTGGGCTCCGGGAGTGGCAGAATAGGGGTTAATAACTTTATTAGAGTGGCGGTGGGCTCCGGGAGCAGTGGGATAGGGGTTAATAACTTTATTTTGTTGCGGTGGGGTCCGGGAGCGGCGGGATAGGGGTTAAACAGTTTAGTATAGTGGCGGTGTTTAGTGACAATATACAAATAAAGCTGGGAAAAAGCAGAAGAGCAACGAGATCAATGACTGTTAGTTAACAACAGTCAGCTGCTCATCGCCCCGTACTTGGTGCGAGGCTTTTTGACAGCTTTTTTGTTAAATATGGAGAGCATATTCAGGTCCGCGATGTCAGGCGAGTGTATTGGTGCCGTCGAATGCACAGATGACAGCTTGATAAGTAGGCCTCATAGATTTAACATCAATTTTGATGATATCAAAAATAACATCACAGACAAAATGATTAGCATGTTGAAGCAAGCGAACAATGCTAGACAAATCAGGATCCATTTCCTGTTGCGCTAAACTTTCCAATTAAAAAGTTGATGCAGCTGCAACATCAGCCATAGAAATGGCAGGCCTGAGAAGATAGCCAGAATATAAATAAGCTTAGATAAGATTCAAGTTTCCTATCTAAGGGGTCCTTAACCCCTTAACGACCAACGACTTATGGGGTACGTCCTGCAAAAAAATGCAGTTAATGACCAAGGACGTACCCCATACGTCGTTGGTCTTTGAAAGCAGTGGAAGCGATCCTGATAGCTTCCAGCTGCTTTCATGTTATTGCAGTGATGCCTCAATATTGAGGCATCCTGCAATAACTGTTTTTAGCCATCCGATGCAGAGAGAGCCACTCTGTGGCCCTCTCTGCATCGGCTATCGATGGCCGTTATCGTTGGTGGGTGGGAGCTCATCCAGGGAGGCGGGTGGGCAGTCATTGGTGGAGGAGGGGGGAGGGATCTTATGCGGGTGCGCGCGCGTGCACGAGAGCTGTGCACGCGCGTGCACGGGCGCGCGCGTGCACGTGAGATCTGTTTCAGCATC
Organism: Bombina bombina; assembly: GCF_027579735.1. NCBI lineage: Eukaryota > Metazoa > Chordata > Amphibia > Anura > Bombinatoridae > Bombina > Bombina bombina. Next base: position 742,794,582 of record NC_069500.1, read on the forward strand.
AATATGCTGTAGATCTGGAGGGTGGGAGAGAGGACTGGGGAGGGTGGGATTTGAAAATCAATGCATCTGGGAGAGGGTGGGGGGTTGGATGTTGTGGGGGGGGGGCAGCTACACTACAGAAATAAAGAACATTTTTAATAAAATAAAAAAATTAAAATGCAATATTATTTTTCAAACTGGGTACTGGCAGATAGCTGCCAGTACCCAATATGCTGCACAATAAAGGCAGAGGGGGGGGGGGGTTAAAGAGCTGTTTGGGGGGGGATCAGGGAGGTTGGGGGCTAAGGGGGGTCCTACACAGCAGACACATTTTTTTTTTTTTAAAACCTAAAAACCCCCAAAAAACTTTTATTTTAGTACTGGCAGACTTTCTGCCAGTACTTAAGATGGCGGGGACAATTGTCGGGTGGGGGAGGGAAGGGAGCTGTTTGGGAGGGATCAGGGGGTGGGATGTGTCAGGTGGGAGGCTGATCTCTACACTAAAGCTAAAATCAACCCTGCAAACTCCCTACAAGCTACCTAATTAACTCCTTCACTGCTAGACATAATATACGTGTGATGCGCAGCGGCATTTAGCGACCTTCTAACTACCAAAAAGCAACGCCAAAGACATATATGTCTGCTATTTCTGAACAAAGGGGATCCCAGAGAAGCATTTACAACAATTTGTGCCATAATTGCACAAGCTGTTTATAAATAATTTCAGTGAGAAACCTAAAATTGTGAAATATTTTAAGTTTTTTTTAATTTGATCGCATTTGGCGGTGAAATGGTGGCATGAAATATACAAAAATGGGCCTAGATCAATACTTGGGGTTGTTTACTACACTACACTAAAGCTAAAATTAACCCTACAAGCTCCCTACATGCTCCCTAATTAACCCCTTCACTGCTGCGCATAATACACGTGTGGTGCGCAGTGGCATTTAGCGGCCTTCGAATTACCAAAAAGCAACGTAAAAGCCATATATGTCTGCTATTTCTGATCAAAGGGGATCCCAGAGAAGCATTTAAAACCATTTGTGCAATAATTGCACAAGCTGTTTGTAAATAATTTCAGTGAGAAACCTAAAGTTTGTGAAAAAATTTGTGAAAAAGTGAAAATTTTTTTTTATTTGATCGCATTTGGCGGTGAAATGGTGGCATGAAATATACCAAAATGGGCCTAGATCAATACTTTGGGATGTCTTCTAAAAATATATATATACATGTCAAGGGATATTCAGGGATTCCTGAAAGATATCAGTGTCCCAATGTAACTAGCGCTAATTTTGAAAAAAAGTGGTTTGGAAATAGCAAAGTGCTACTTTTATTTAGTGCCCTATAACTTGCAAAAAAAGCAAAGAACATGTAAACATTGGGTATTTCTAAACTCAGGACAAAATTTAGAAACTATTTAGCATGGGTGTTTTTTGGTGGTTGTAGATGTGCAACAGATTTTGGGGGTCAAAGTTTGAAAAAAATGTTTTTTTTTCCATTTTTTCCTCTTATTTTATAATTTTTTTAATAGTAAATTATAAGATATGATGAAAATAATGGTATCCTTAGAAAGTCCATTTAATGGCGAGAAAAACGGTATATAATATGTGTGGGTACAGTAAATGAGTAAGAGGAAAATTACAGCTAAACACAAACACTGCAGAAATGTAAAAATAGCCTTGGTCCCAAACGGTCAACAAATGGAAAAGTGCTCTGGTCACTAAGGGGTTAAAGGAAGTACTATATTATATAGGAATAGTAGTACGTTTGACAAGAGTAGAAATAGCCCCATCAACTCTGGGGATCTTTTCCCAAAACTCCAAACTAACTGCTGGCAAAGGCTACAAGTTTTTAAACCTTGAAGAAGGGATAAAAGAAGTACCATGCCTATTCCATTCCTTAGAAATCATATGAGAAATAGCATCAGGAACTGGAAAAACCTCTGGAGTAACCACAGTAGGTTTATAAACAGAGTTTAAATGTTTACTAGTTTTAATATCAAGAGGACTAGTTTCCTCAATATCCAACGTAATCAACACCTCTTTTAACAAGGAACGGATATACTCCATTTTAAATAAATAAGTAGATTTGTCAGTGTCAATATCTGAGGTAGGATCTTCTGAATCAGATAGATCCTCATCATAGGAGGATAATTAAATATGTTGTTGGTCATTTGAAAATTCATCAACTTTATGAGAAGTTTTAAAAGACCTTTTACGTTTATTAGAATGCGGGATAGCAGACAAAGCCTTCTGAATCGCATCAGCAATAAAATCTTTTATATTTACAGGGATATCATGTACATTAGATGTTGAAGGAACAACAGGCATTGTACTATTACTGATGGATACATTCTCTGCATGTAAAAGCTTATCATGACAACTATTACATACCACAGCTGGAGATATCATCTCCACAAATTTACAACAGATACACTTAGCTTTGGAAGAACTGTTATTAGGCAGCAGGGTTCCAATATTGGTTTCTGAGACAGGATCAGATTGAGACATCTTGCAAATGTAAGAGAAAAAAAAAACATATAAAGCAAAATTATCAATTTCCTTATATGGCAGTTTCAGGAATGGGAAAAAAATGCAAACAGCATAGCCCTCTGACATAGAAAAAGGCAAGAGGCATATAGGAATGGGGTTTTAAATAATGAAATTATTTGGCACCAAGTATGACGCACAACGCAAACTGAAATTTATTTGGCGCTAACAACATCCGGAAATGACACACTCGCGCCATTGCAGACGCACCTTGAACAAGGAACTCAGCCTCAACTAAGACGCCAGAAATGACGAACGTGGTCACCGGACATAACTTTGCGCAAAAAAAAATTCTCGCGCCAAAAATTACGCAATAAACATCAGCATTTTGTGCCTCACTAGCCTAATTTTGCCCGCAAAAATTTAGAGAAAAAGCAGTCAATTTGAAAAAAAAGACTAAGCCCCAGGTAAGAAAAAATATTTTCCTAAATATGTTTTTTCCCAAATATGAAACTGAATAGTATGCAAAAGGAAATATACATAAACCTGACTCATGGCAAATATAAGTACAATACATATATTTAGAACTTTATATTAATACAAACCATAGCTGAGGTGTCTTAAGTAATAAAAAACATACTTACCGAAAGACACCCATCCACATATAGCAGATAGCCAAACCAGTACTGAAACGGTTATTAGTAGAGGTAATGGAATATCAGAGTATATCATCGATCTGAAAAGGGAGGTAGGAGATGAATCTCTACGACCGATAACAGAGAACCTATGAAATAGATCTCCCACAGGGAAAACCATTGCATTCAATAGGTGATATGAGACAATATTTTATCTAGAGACAGTATTCTTCTTATCTCCAATAAATGAGAGGCATAGGGGCATATTTATAAACCTCCGTATGGAGCTTGATGCCCCGTGTTTCTGGCGAGCCTTTAAGTTATGAAGCAGCAGCTCTCAGGAGGCGGACAGACATCGCCGGAAATCAACCCGATTAAATACGATTGGGTTGATTGACACCCCCTGTTGGCGGATCTGCAGGGTGCAATGATGCGTATGCTGTCGGCATTTATTGATGTGCAGCCGATGATCCACAATATCGGATCATGTCCACTCTCACAATGTTAAATCAGCCCCATAGAGATAAGTTATTTATTGAGATGGTAATCATAGTTGCAAGATTTATGTTATTAAAATACCTTTCTCTAAAAAACCCCATCTATAGCAGAGTTTAAAAAGAAGTTATTCAATTTAATGATTCTAGAACAGTGTGTGGTAGAGCACGACAAAGTAAAAGAAGGTTCTTCAACAAAGTAAGAAGGTTCTTCAAGAAATGGGGCGTATTTATTAAATCACACACAGTTGAAATGCAAAAGAAAATAATTTATCCATTATGTTCCACTCACTATGTAATGAATGCAATTCTAAGGGAAGAACTCCCTAATGTTTATTAAATCTATTGGTATATGAAGGATATGGTAGGAGCTGGCCATAAGAAGACCCACCCCCCCTCTTTTTTTTCTTACACTTCTCTCCCCTTTTTTATCTTAGCAGTTGATGATATTTAGTTTATTTAAAAATCAACAAATGGACATGTAATAATTTAAGAAAAGAACCAGGTTTCATAGAGGTATGCTACTGTTTCTATTTTAGTGTTTTTGTGGTTCAATCTTAATAATTATCTAGACAAGAAAATGTTAAAGCTAGTTTAACTAATGCTGAACAATATGTATTATTGCTGATTTTCCTGATTGGTATACAGTCCTGTGTGGCAAATTTGGAATCTGCAGTACCATTGTTGAATATAAATAAATCAGAAAAAAAAGAAAAAAAAAGAAGGGTTAATAGATCCCTAAAACTAACAAATTAATTTTCTGACAATACCAGAAAAACTGAAAGTCAGGGATAATCTTGGTGTATTATATTAAGTAAGACTGATAATAGGACCTCTTTGATATTGTGTCCATGATTATTCATTCTTTTGTGAATCTCAGAGGCCAGGATTTCAGGATCTGACAGTCACTATAATAGCATGACACCTATGTCTGATCTCATCAGTTGAAGTTGACAGTCACTAACTTCCAGCATCTTCTAATCTGTATCTTTTCTCTCACAACTCCCATCCCATTTTTCCATCTCCATTAATCATTTGCCCTCTTATGGAGAATCCAATTATCTTCAAAGTAACCCCTTTCTAAACCCTGTACATAATTTGCTCTCTGTATCTATTTTGTGATTTTGGTACATATTGGATTTTTTGTTATTATAACAAAATATTGAAATATTATAGATAATAAAATACAGTGAAATTGATACTACAGATAGCATATAATTCATGTAGATGCATAAAATCACATTATTTGATACACAACTCATTACAAACTATATACATAATATACACAAAGTTTGAATAGAGCCTTCCCAATTTAATAGCAAGAAACCATTTAACAAGACTCCACAACTACTAAAAAAATCAAACCATTACTCACAGGCAATATCTAGCTGCCTCTTTGTGTGCTGAGGTTGTTCACAAGTTTGTGTGTGTGCTTTTGGAATTTCCAATGTTTTAACGATGTCTGAAATAAATTTGTTTTGTTTTAACTTTCCTATTTGGTACTGCCTGCAAATTCTCTGTTCTTGGAACATTTATGCTTTTGAATTGACAGCGTCTGGGAAACGCTGTTTGGGAAGCTGCACAACAGATTGACTTCTCCTCCCCCTAACCATTCAGACCACGATTGCTGGACCCAGAACAAGAAGGCCGCATTAAACTCCTATGATTACTTTGCCCACCCGCATGTTGTGGGGCCGGTCATACCTGTTCTATCAATCGGTGAAGGGGACATCCTTATACTAAGGAAGTAACGCTTGAGTACAGGAGCACTAAAGGTTAAGACCTGTTTTTTACTCATATGTGGTTTCCGGATTGAAGCCGATTGGCATTGGGGATTTTAATCACGCAGATCGAATACTAAAGCTGAGGCTAATATACAGATTGATACAAGTGAGTCTCTTTGTGAACTGCTTAGCGTTATGAGGATCTGAATGTTATACAATAGATGTGATTATTTATATACACATATAGGGGAGTATCAAGTTATTTCTTTTACTGTTCCTGAGCCATTGGTTTAAGAATCGCTCTTCTGATTTGGTATGAGAGTGCAAATATATATATAGACATATATATAAGTGCATTGAAGCCCTTTGCCATTAAGTAGATGAAAACATGTAAAAGCATATTTATGCATTATTCATATTTAATAAAGGTTTTAACTGTGTATCTACTGTAAATATTTCACATTCCAATGTTCTTCACATAGCAGAATATGTTCTACATATTTCTAAATAGATATTCCTATACAGGTGGCCCTCGTTTTACAATGGTTCAATTTACACCGTTTCAGAATAACAACCTTTTTTTCCAGTCATGTGACTGCTATTGAAAAGCATTGAGAAGCAGTGCATTTATTAAAATAGCTAGTAGGTGGAGCTGTCCGCTTGTGTTGCAGCAAAGCCAAGCAAGCTGATATTAATCAGTTTAACCAGACCTGAGCTATCGAGCAGATTTCAAAGGAACAAGAGCTTCCTGTCTATAAATCAGTCCAGATTGGAATGTATAGAAATAACTGTTTGCTGAAAAGTGCAAGTAAAGTCTGTGTTGTGTGATTATTTTATTAGGTTTATAATGCTGTTTAGCAAATGTTTTTGTTCATTTAACTTAGTTTAATTATATATTCTGTGTTGTGTGATTATCTTATTAGGTTTAAAATGTTGTTTAGCATTTAAAGTCTTCATTTCAAAGCTTTAAAAATAATGTATTAGGTCTTACTTATGACAATTTTGAGAGGGGCCTGGAACCTATCTCCCTCACTTCCCATTGACTTACATTATAAACTGGGTTTTAATTTACAACGGTTTTGATTTACAACCATTCCTTCTGGAACCTAACCCCGGCGTAAACTGAGGGCTACCTGTATATATATTTCAAACATGAACTCACTGTAAAGTGTTACAATTTGTTCTTTATTTAAGTAAAATAAAGAATGGATTGTAAGATTTCACAGTGAGTGCTCCCTGTGGACTTCATCAGTACTACTATATTTGTATATATACAGTATCTGTATATATCTGTATATATCTATACTTATATATAATCATATATAAATATATATATATATATATATATATATATATATATACAGTGTATATATATATATATATATATATATATATATATATATATATATATATATATATATATATACAGTATATATATTTTTTACCAAAAAAAGTCAGATATATGTAGAAATATGTATTTATGAATAAATGAATAGAACATATTCTTGTATGTGCAGAACATTGGAATGCGAAATATTCATATTTTCATGTCGGGTTAGCGCAAATGAGAATATGCAATCGCTTTTTCTCCATTGACTTCTATAGGGCAATACGTGAAGGCACATGCTATATTATAACTTTAGATTTTTGCGCTAGTCTGTTTACCATGAGAGTGAAAACACTTTACTTTCAACTGCTAATACGAGCGCAACCCGACAAGCGCAAAAAAATTATTCTAGCGCAATTAATGCTCAAGCGGGAGGGCTCATTTGCACCCCACTTGTAATCTAGACCCATGTCTCTAATGCTTGTGCAGAAACTAAAATCTGTGTAGGATTAAAAATGACATTTTTGCATCTATAAAATGGCTCATGAAAGTCTGAAAACTTTCATTTTTTCTATGTATTTATGATTTTTAGCATTATACTGCTTCTTGGTCGTCTGAGTCCTTTCCCTTTGCATGCTTATTTCTATTCTTATATAATAAAATAACAACTACAATGATAAAATAAGTGTTCATCCGCTCCAAAGGGGTACTTAAACTATGTATATGTACTTTAACTTTGTGTATTAACGCCTTTGAATGGTTAAACACATAGCGTTGCAATGTAGCTATAGACAAAATGGCATACTCTAACGAATCAGAGCATGTCATTTCATCACTATTATGGATCTTTAAAACACAATTGATCAATTAATAAAACAAAAATATCGTAGTTGTCAACACTTAAAAAAAATAATTCCAGGGACACTTTGCAGCAGAGCAAGCAAGCGGGTTACTGGAGTATTGACGACCTACTGTTCAACTGCTCCGCCCACTCAGTTCTGCAATCAAAACACACCCATTTGAAAGTAATAGTATAATTTAGACTTATCCATAGTTTATTATGCAGATTACAGCACCAAGCTCTTACACCTACCCAGTCTCTGGAACACATTCTGGGCATATGGTTATTTTTACAACACAGCATCAAAATTAGAAAGACAAATAATATGTGAACCCATTCAATAATAATAACAATATTCCATTAGGAATTAATTATATTTAAATAATACACTATATCTATTTATCATCTATCTATCTATATATATGCAAAGAATAGAGGCAGAAGGCACAACATTAGAATCAGGGGTATCCCCGAAGCTATCCCGGCCACTGACTTGGACCAATACTTACAAGACCTCTTCAACTTTCTAAAACAAACAGAGTCTCCTTCAAAAATAGACATAGATAGAGCCCATAGGGCACTGCGACCTAAGCCTCTGGAATCACAGCCCCCAAGGGATGTGATTGTCCGCATTACAAACTTCAAGGAAAAGGAAGAAATTATGAAGCAGGACCGTGAGAAACAACCCATAAAGTATGAGAACGCGGATATACATTTCTACGCGGACCTTTCCCAAAGAACCCTCGCCAAAAGAAAGGAGCTTAACCCGCTTACTTTATTACTTCAAAAGATGAACATTCTATACAGATGGGGATTCCCCTTCCATCTCATAATCCTATGGCAGGATAAGAGATTCATATGTTCTAAACCGGAAGATATTCCAAAGGTGTGCACAGACCTAGACATTCCAACCCCGGACGGGGTGAAAATGCAGGCTACCCAGGAACAATCAAGCTCAGGAGCCAACGGTGGCCCTCTGCCACAGAGAAGAGAGTGGCAACAAGTTCAGCAAAAAAATATTTGTCGACCCAACTCAAACAGTCAGCCGCAGATGAAGGAGAAAGGTTGATTGAGACTGTTTAAATAGTATCCTTTTTACTATCTTGAATTGCAAACCTTATATAAATTCTTTTTCTAGGTGCTGCGGTTTGTTGACTTCCCCAAGAATACATAGATATGTCGGGAGACATAGGTAGCACCCAGCATACAAGTAGTGGTTATCTAAAGTTCTTACTGTTAGAGATAAATTTCAGATGCCTGTTGTTTGAGATACAAGGCCACAAGTTGACAAAGTTTATTTTGACTTAATAATTTTTACATTTATATGTTCAAATCCACAAAAATCTGTTGTTATAGCCATGCTAGGTTTACTGTTAGATCTTGCTTTCTCTCAGCCAGACGGGAGAGTTATTTTCCCTTAGTGTTGATGTTGCAACTAACACTCCTCATACTAAGAGGTAGTGCTTGTAATGTTAACTTGTTATCTGTAATTTTCTTTTTTTTTTTTCTTTTTTGTTGTTATTGTTTTTATTTTTCTACACAGAGAGAAATACCCGGGTATACATCTTGGTAAGTGTGGTAGGAAGTTTCACCTCATTAACATAACATCTGACAAAGAGTACAGGTATGAGTAGGGATAACACACAGGATGTAATCATCCTCACCCAAAATGTCAAGGGATTTAATTGTCCAAATAAGCGCAGAATGGCTTTAATAGATCTACACAAGAAAGGTGGGCATATCCTAATGTTGCAAGAGACACATTTCAAGTCTGGACATGTTCCTAAGTTTTTTTCCTCCAATTATCCCCTGCACTTCCACAGTTCCAACCCATCCAAAAAAATCAATGGCGTTAGCATATTGATACATAAGTCCATTGCCTTTACTAAAACACACATGGAACATGATAAAGATGGTAGATTCTTATGCGTTACAGGTCTTCTATTTGGCAAGCCTGTAACGTTAGTGAATGTCTATGCCCCAAATAGATACCAAAGCAAGTTTATTAATACTACTACTAACTCCATCCTGTCACATATTAAAGGATCTTAATTCTAATTCTAGCAGGGGATCTTAATGTCCCCCTAAATCCTAAACTAGATTGCACCAATCCAGATACAAGACTTAAAATACCCAAAATGCAAACTATCTGGCAGAATCTCAAATTGCTAGGGGTTCATGATGCATGGAGATATATGAACCCGCAGAAGAGAGATTTTACCTTCTCAAACCCAAATAGGTGTTACTGTAGGTTAGATTATATACTTATAGACCACCTAGTACTCTCCTACATGAAAGCAGCCGACATCTCACACACCACCTGGTCTGACCACTCCTTGGTCTCCTGTAGAATAACATGGCCCTCAGCCCCTCTCAGAACTTTCCAGTGGAGACTGGACAAGTCGTTACTAAAGGGGAAAACACAAATAATTAACTTAGCTAAACATATCAAATCCTATTTCTCTTTGAACGACTCCCCCGATGTTAACATCACTACCCTCTGGGAGGCCCACAAAAGTACAATCAGAGGGGAGCTTATTAAGACCAAAGCATACATAATGAGGAAGAGAAGGGAGAAATTCTCCTCCTTAGCCAAAGACATAGCTGGCTTAGACTGTCAACACAAACAACACCCAGATAGCTCGTCAACTCTGGAAAAACTTAACACCAAAAGAGACCAATTAAATAGCCTACTCCAGTTGAACACCCAGAGGCAACTACTGTTCTTCCAACAAACATTTTATAGGGAGGGAAACAAACCAGGTAGATGGTTAGCAAGAGCCTTGAAGAAAAGACAACAACGCACATACGTACACTCAATTAAGAGCAAGTACAGGTAGGCAGGTAGAAGACACCCATAAGATAGAGGAGGAATTCAAGGCGTATTACCATAAACTTTATAATATATACCCAAAAAGGAACACACAGTCGCACTCATATCACTGTAAGCAATACCTGGACCAGATACAGGTCCCGCAGTTAAATACCGAACAGTCCAAAGCATTAGATCAACCCTTCAACCTCAGGGAAGTGTTAGATGCAATAAAAACCCTAAAGCCTAACAAAGCACCAGGCCCAGATGGCTTTTCTGGTCTTTATTATAAAACCTTCTCCAAACACCTTGCTCCTTATTTGACCTCTTTATTTAACCATGTGTCAGAAAGCTCTTGTTTCCCAGACACCATGCTCCAGGCTGTGGTGACAGTACTAGAAAAACCAGGTAAAGCACCAGACCAACCGGCCAACTTCAGAACAATCTCGCTACTTAACACAGACCTGAAGCTATACTCAAAAATCTAAGCCACTCGAATAAATAATTACTACCACTACTAATTCACCAAGACCAAGCAGGCTTTGTGCCGCTTAGGGAAGCAAGGGACAACCCAGTGAAAGTCCTAAATCTATTAGATTACGTGCAATTGACAGATATCCCAACTTTATTTGTATCCACTGACGCCGAGAAGGCATTTGACAGACTTGACTGGATCTACTTACAGATGACTCTCAGACGGTACAACTTCCCCAATCAATTCATACAAAAAATACTGGCTCTCTACACCACTCCATCGGCACAGATCAGGGTTAATGGGAACCTGTCCGAACACTTTGAAATTAGAAACGGATCCAGACAGGGTTGCCCTCTCTCACCTTTACTGTTCATTCTATCCCTAGAACCCCTAGCAATCAAAATCAGATCAAACAGCAACATTCAGGGAATACAGATAGGGCCAAGGAACCATAAGCTTGCCATTTACGCTGATGACTTGTTACTAACACTGACAGATCCATTAGAGTCTATCACTCACGTTCTATCGGAACTCGCTTCTTTTGGAAAGGTGTCTAATTTTTCAGTAAACATGTCAAAATCTGAATTCCTGCCAGTGAGGGTACCACATCTGGTTTTAGAAGCTATTAAGACACAATGCCCTCTTAAAGTGCAGACCAAATGCCTTAAATACCTAGGTATTTATCTTACCCCAGATAGACAATCTACACGTAAATATAATTATGAGAAATTGATTATTGAATTTCAATCACTAACCTCCTCCTGGCTTTTAAAAAATATCTCATGGCTGGGTAGGATCCAGGCAGCGAAAATGGTATTGTTACCCAAATCACTATACATACTACAGACTGTACCTATTCAGAACATCTCCAGAGAGATTAATATATTACAAAAAATAATGAATGACTATATCTGGCGATGCAGACCCCCGCATATTAGTAAAAGCACAATCTATAAACTCACAACACAAGGGGGTCTTGATGTTCCTCACCTTAGCTCATACAAGTTAGCTGTCTCACTTCAGCGAGTTCTGGAGTGGTGTAGATACGAGATCGATCAGTCCAAGGGTTGGGTACAGATAGAAACATCTCTAGCAGGCACTGATAACCTGGGCAATAAGTGCTGGAATCCCTCAGCTGTGAAAAGCCCAACAGTTTCCCAATCATATATTACTAATGAGACTTGGAAGGATTGGTTGTCTGTTCTTAAAACACACCTGAAAATTTCCACTAAATACTCTCCACTCACGAACCTACTATCAAACCCTGAATTCCCCCCAGGCTTACAGGTAGAGAGAAACACAAACACAAACTCCCCATTGAATACCCAGATCCAAATACACACATTATTAGATAAAAATAAACTAATGACAAAACAGCAGATTGACTCATTATCTCTTCCCTTCTTCACCTCATGGTTCAACTATCATCAGGCTAGACACTTCATTTTCTCACATAAATACAAAGCAGACTTTACACGCCCACTTACACAGTTTGAACAAGCCTGCTCAAATGGCTCGGAACATTTGAGGTCAATCTCCTCACTATATAAATTAGTATTAGAAAATAGATTTGACAAACTACCTTCATATACAGTAGGGTGGGATAGAGAACTAGCATTAAACACGCCCCCCAAAGAATGGCTTTCTAGATTCAAAAGATTGACGCAGTCGGCACATTCTTCAAGAGCAAAAGAAACAAATATTAAAATCTGCATGCGCTGGTATATGACACCATCAAGACTAAGACGAATATATAAAAATAGTCCAGGTACATGTTGGAGGGGTGTAACCAAGAGGGTAGTATGAAACATATTTGGTGGGAATGTGAGCCAATTAGACAATTCTGGCTTGAGATCTTTGAAGACGTTAATAAGGTTTTATCCACTCAATTCCAGATCCGGAGCTGATATTACTTCAAGGGTCCCCCCCAGGTAGCATGTAAGCTGCGCAGACAATTATTCCAAATCATGATAAACACAGCAAAACAAATGATACCCAGATTTTGGAAATGCGCCACAATACCTAGTGTCAGTGCATGGAGAAAGCATGTCAACTCAGACTTAATTTTAGAAAGATTCCATTATCTTAGTACGGATAACTTAGACTTTTTTGAGGATATGCTTTTCCTTTGGGAGTCCTTCATACTAGCCCTGCCCAAGTAAGAGTCTTGTTAGGGAAATCATGTGCGCTCACTCTCTTACTCTTTTATATAATTCAATAATGTACACCTTACGCTCTCAGCTACACGATACTCTACACATTTGTTGGAAATCTGCCACGCTTATACCCGGGTACACTTAACCTTTTGTATTTAACCTTATTATTTAATACTTGTTTTAGTTAATTTATTTTATTATTGTTTTAAATGTTAGAGACTATTATAATTCTCTAAAATGGTCCGTTTGAAATGTGATCTGGCATTGATCATTACTCTTGAACTTTAAGCCTATCCATATTTAGAAGACTGCCAGAATCACCTTTTAGCCCATATGAAAAGACTAAATATCACTTGGACTTGTCCCCTATAGTCGAGGGAAGCTTGGACTCCCTCTACATATAAGATCTGTCATCTAACGATTGTTCAGGATTGAAACTAATTATTTTTGTTCAAATGTGTTTTCATTTATTGTTATGTGAAAATCAAATAAAAAACAAATATGTATATATAAAAAAAAATAATGTATTTTCTTTAATATGTGGAAATAAAACATAATAATAAAACATAATTTATGCATACCTGATAAATGAATTTCTTCCTTGGTGCTGAGAGTCCACAAAATCCTTTACTCTTGGCCACCATGAAGAGGCAAAGACACCCTACACCAGAGCTTTAAGTATCCCTCCTACTTTTCTCTCCCTCCCTGTAGTATATATAGCCAAGGATAGGAAATAAGAAGTAATGGTTAGTTTGTGGACTCTCACTAACAATTAATTAATTAATTTATAAGGTAAGCAGAAATTATGGTTTCTTTCTATGATGGCGAGAGACCATAAAATCCTTTACTCTTGGGAACCAATACACAAGCGGTGGAGTCCATTGAAAATTAGGCAGGACAAAAAAAGTTAAGGGCTGGCACCTATTTATCAGGTATAATCAACTGAAGGACCTTCCTTCCAAAAGTAGCCTCTGCCGAGGCGAAAACATCGAAATGATAAAATTTGGTAAAAATCTGTTCCACATAAGCCTTATTCTTGAAAGCCCAAAAAGTAGAAATGGAACGCATAGAGTGGGATTACATTCTTAAAGGGTGTACTTTGTGAATCAAACTCCTTAACCAACAAGCTGAAGAAACAGAAGTATCCTTTTGGCCCTTGCGTTTACCAGAAAACAAGATGATTAAACTGGAGGATTGATGAAAATCCTTAGATGCCTGTCTGCATTTATCATTGGTGAACTGGTGAACTGCTTGTTCAATGCCACCCCCCCCCTGCAGATAGTTCACTAGCAGGGGATGTCAATCAGCCAGATCGTATAGGATTGGGCGGATTAATGTCTGCAGACATTAGGCAGTGGTTCAGTTAAGGAGCAGCGGTCTTAAGACTGCTGTTTCCTGCAAGCCTGAAGGCTTGCGTGGAAACAGGAACATTGGGGCCTATACAGGGCTTGTTAAATCGACCCCAATGAATGCAACACTGCTTTGTCCTGATGAAAAAACAAATACGGAGATTCACAAGAAATAGCAGATAACTCTGCAACTCTTCTAGCTGAAGAAATAGCTAAGAAAAGCAGAACCTTGAAAGACAAAATTTTGACATCCAATGAGTGCATAGGTTCAAAAGGAGGAGATTGTAAAATGCTAAGAACCAAATTTAGACCCCATGGTGGAGAAATAGTTCTAGTAACAGGTCTGATTCTAACCAGAGACTAAGCAAATGCCTGAATATCCGGCAGACGGGCCTATTTCCTGTGTAAAAAACAAAAACAGTGGAAATATTATGCTTAAGAGTACTGGCTGATAAACTGTAAGATACAAGGAATTCCAACAGAAGGTCATGAATAACCCTGATCTAAACACCAAAGAAAAATATAGCTTCCATAACTTATGATAAACTCTTCTGGGAACAGGCTCTATCCCCAAATCAGAAAAACCCCTCTAAGAAAGAACTAAGTGTTCAAAATCCAAGAAGTCAAATTGAGAACATGAAGATTTTACTAGAAGAACGAACCATGGGAGAGTAGGTCCAGACGCTGTGGAAGTTTCACCGGAGGACAGCTATGCAGCCGAACTAGATCGGTACACCAGGGGCTATCAGAATTGCCAAAGGTTCTTCCTATTTGATCCCTGCAACCATGGTAGAAGGACAATTGGAGGAAACAAAAACAAAAACGAGATGATCAGACCAAGGGGCTCCGCCTGAGGATCCCTCAATTTCTAAACGTATTTTGGAAGCTTGTGGTTTAAGCGGGACATTATTAAGACCCCAACGACATACCAGCTGATAAAAAAATCATCTGATTGAGAGTCCATTCCCCTAACTGTAATGTCTGGCAAATCAGATAATCTGCTTCCCAGCTGTCAACCCTTGGGATGTGAATCACTGAGATGAGGCATTGATGAACCTCTGCCCAACTCAAGATGCAAGAAACCTTCTTCATCACCAGCGAACTGTGGGTACCCCCCTGAGAGTGGATGTAGGCAACAACTGTGATATTGTCTGAATTAAAACAAATTAAGGAGACTGACCTGAGGAGTGGCCACACCTGGAGGGTCCTGGAAATCACACAAAGTTCCAGGATGTTTATTGATAGATTTGCCTCCTGAAGTGACCAAACACCCTGAATGCCCCCCAGCCTGATAGACTGGCATATGTGGTGATTATTTCTGACAATGGACACAGAAACCCATCACTTGAAATATCAGAATGGGAGATGTCCACCAGGACAGAGACCCCCTGACTAATGGGTCCAGATGAATTATCTGAGAAAGATTGGAATGATCCCCATACAAAATTGGAGAGGACATAAATTAAATTTTGCAAACAGGATGGCTGCCACTATCAGACCCATAAAATCCATGCAATGAGTTATAGTAGGATGAGAAAGAACCTGCAGATGCTAATAAGCTGATTGGAGTTTGAGTTTGCGTTGGTCTGTTAAAAATAGCCTCATAACTACTGAGTCTATGATTACTGCCAAAAAAGATACACTTGTTCAAGGAGTGAGAGAACTCTTGGCCCCGCTGACCTTCCAGCCATGACTGCAAAGAAATTAAAGTAGTTTATTTGTATGAGCAGTTGCTAAAGGTAAAGATGGAGCCTGAACCAATATATTGTCAGTTATAGGGCAATAGATATCCACTGGGTCCCTGAAGCCTGACCACTGAAAGAAGTGCCCCCAGAACCTACATGAAGATCCTGGAAGTGGTGATGAGACCAAAGGAAAGATCTATATATTGATAGTGTTTGTCCAGAAATGCAAAACAAAGGAACTGATGATGATCCTTGTGAATAGATACAGTATCTCACAAAAGTGAGTACACCCCTCACATTTTTGTAAATATTTTATTATATCATTTCATGTGACAACACTGAAGAAATGACACTTTGCTACAATGTAAAATAGTGAGTGTACAGCCTGTATAACAGTGTACATTTTCTGTCCCCTCAAAATAACTCAACACACAGCCATTAATGTCTTAACCGTTGGCAACAAAAGTGTAAATGTCCAAATTTGGCCCAAAGTATCAATATTTTGTGTGGCCACCATTATTTTCCAGCACTGCCTTAACCCTCTTGGGCATGGAGTTCACCAGAGCTTTACAGGTTGCCACTGTAGTCCTCTTCCACTCCTCCATGATGACATCAGGGATCTGGTGAGACCTTGCATTCCCACACCTTCTGTTTGAGGATGCCCGACAGATGCTCAAAAGGATTTAGGTCTGTAGACATGCTTGGCCAGTCCATCACCTTTACCCGAAGCTTCTTTAGCAAGGCAGTGGTTGTCTTGGAGGTGTGTTTGGGGTCGTGTGTTGGAATAGTGCCCTGCAGCCCAGTCTCCAAATGGAGGGGATCATGTCACAGTACATGTTGCCATTCATGGTTCCCTCAATGAACTGTAGCTCCCCAGTGCCGGCAGCACTCATGCAGGTCCAGACCATGACACTCCCACCACAATGCTTGACTGTAGGCAAGACACACTTGTCTTTGTACTCCTCAACTGGTTGCCGCCACACACACTTAACACCATCTGAATGAAATAAGTTTATCTTGGTGTCATCGGACCACAGGACATGGTTCCAGTAATCCATGTACTTAGTCTGCTTGTCTTCAGCAAACTGTTTGCGGTATTTCTTGTACATCATCTTTAGAAGAGGCTTCCTTCTGGGACGACAGCCATACTTTACATTGTAGCAAAGTGTCATTTCTTCATTTTTGTTACATGAAAAAGTATAATAAAATATTTACAAAAATGTGAGGGGTGTACTCACTTTTGTGATATACTGTATGTGCAGATAAGCATCCTTTCAGTTTACTGTTCTCATGAATTGACCTTGAAGTACTAGTGGCAAAATGGATTTTATGGTCTCCATCTTGAAGGAAGGGACTCTCAAGAACTTGTTTAAAATCTTTAGATCTAGGAAAGGTCTGAACTTGCCTTCCTTCTTTCAGAAGATGAGAAGGTTGGAATAAAAACCCTTACCTTTTTTCCTCTGCCCGGACTGGGACAATGACTCCCATGAACTCCAGATCTTGCACACATTCAAGAAAAGCTGCTCTCTTGTCTGGTCTCTTCAAATTGTGAGACAGAACCTCTCTCAAGGGGTACACAATCCTATTCTGTAAGCTTCGGACACAATATCAATTACCCAAGGATCCTGGACACATCAAGCACATTCCTCCCGAAACCGGCTTAGCCTGCCCCCTACCGGAGAAGAATCTGAAGCAACAGATGCACCTTCATGTTAACTTATTTTTGGAGGCAGACTTTTTGGTCTTCTTAGACTTGTTCCAGACTGGATTTGGTCTTCAGTGGGGCTTGGAAGAATCTGCCTACTGAGAGGAAGAAGAACCCTTGTTCTTACATTGGTGTGAAAACAGTTACCCGATTTTCCCTTAGGTCAAAAATGCTCCCTTGCCACCTGTCACAGTGGGAAATTATAGAATTAAATTCAGGCCCAAATAATTTCTTGCCCTTAAAAGCTAGAGTTAAAAGTCTACACTTTGATACCATGTCAGCTGACCACGACTTCAACCAGAGGTCTTGCCTGGCAAATATGGTTAACACCGTATTTTTAGCATTTATAAAAAAAATCTGAATAACCACATTGCATATTTAAGAATTTGCCAACCCTAATTAACAAATGCGTTCTTGAATATGCATTAAAGATGAATCTTCGGAAACTTGATTGTTTAGAGAGTCACACACAAAGGATGAAAATCCTGCAACAGTGGCTATACTTATTGCTGGCTGGAACAACAATCTGCTTTGAATAAAAGCCCTGTGAAGAAAACCCACAAGCTTCATGTCCATAGGCTCCTTCAATGAAGTGCTATCCTCTAGGGGAATTGTAGTCCGTTTAGCCAAGGTAGATATAGCACCACCCAGCTTTGTAATAGTACCCCATAGCTTCAAATTAGACTTCTTATAGAAAAGAGCATTTAAAGATAAGAGACTGAATAAATGTAACTCTAGGTTTTCCCACTCCTTACATTTAATCTCTGATACCAAGGAAGGAACTTAAAAAACATCAGCTGACTTGGATTTAGGTTTAAAAATGATATCCAATATCTCAACAGGCTTATCCTCCACCAGCTTAGAATCCTAGGATCCTAGAGTCTTAAGTCCCCCTTGACAGAGACCATAAATGCTTGACTTTAAACTGAAAGGTAGTATGATCTGGGTTCCTTGTCTGAAACTGAGGAAAGATATCCTGAGGATGATTCCCCATCAGAAGGAGAAGATGATTCATATAAATCAAAAACCTGAGCATGCATAGAAGCAGAAGTAGCCGTAGTTAGATCACTCCTAGATGAGAAACTAGATAACATAGACTTGCGTTTTCGCTTACTAGATGATGGCATACTAGCCATAGCTGCCAGACAAACACAAATACTAGACATAGCCACAAAATTAGCTGACTTCAAATTATTTTAAAAATCTGTTGAGAAATCTTTAACATATAAGTAACATAAACAAGTCCGAGTTGCAGTATTAGGATTTACTGAATCAGACTGCAGAACAGAGTTTAAGCAAAAGCTACAAAGTTGTGGTAATGGGAAATTAGTAACTGATTTGCAGAGTAAATATTTATTTCATGTAATTATTACATTTGTAGAAATATCACCAGGTGGGTCACGCCCGGCTGCAGCAGTACCACTCTGCTTGATAAGACCCCCAAAATCTTGTGCACAAATATAGATTGAGACAGAGAAAGAATTAAGATACACCTCAAATAGTAAGAGCAATATCAGGTGTAGAAAACTGAAGGTGTCTGAAATCACATAAGATAATAAGGGATGCCACTATGCCCAAACAATATAGAAGCCACAAAAACCCTTCATAAAGATATTTCTTTATTATGTTTAACCTCAAGGATTCCACAAATTAGGGTGCTAAAGTTTGCTAATAAATAACCAACTATGTCAAGACCCCCTGCTCTGGGTATCAGGTGCCAATAACCCCCTCTGGTACCTGAAGTAACAAGGGAGAATAATCATTCCTGATGCAAACTATGGCCACTATAAAAAAAACAGTAACTTAATTTCCCTGACTGTAATGTAGTACGCCTCATTTCCTCAGCCAACCAGTCTGAATCCTGTAACCAGCTCCATTAGTGATCATGAATACAACCCTTATGCTGGTAATGGAGCGCTAACGAGCAGCACTAGGCAAAAAGGCACTTCAAATCTATTAAAATAAAATGTAATATAATGTAACCACAAAACAGTTTCTGAACATAATCACTGTCACTATATACCATATGAACTAGAGGCCTAGGGGCCTATTTATCAAATTTTCGGGCAGACATTATTCACTGTAGCAAATCATGTCCGCCCGACATCGCTAAATACCAATAGCATATGCTGTCGCCTTTTAACATTGCACAAGCATTCCTGGTGAAATGCTTGTGCAATGCCTCCCCTTCACATTTGCAGCCAATCAGCCGCTAGCAGGGGGTGTCTATCATCACGATCATATCTGATTGGGATGATTGCAGTCTGCCATCATGAGTTAAGAAGCAGCAGTCTTAAGACCACTGTTTCTTAACTCCTGTTTCCGCAAGTCGGAAGGCTCACATGAAGTAAGCAGCATCCACTGGTTAATAAAGCGGCCCCCTAGTGTGGAGAAACATTCGCCCAAGTGTCCACAAACCTCCACCTTGTAATTATGCCTACAGAGAAACCCACTGAGGAAAAATAATGTAAAGTGGCTTTGAAGTACTTACTACATGTAGATGCAATAAGCCTGTGGGTTGTGTGAGTCAAGAAAACACCAAGTTAATGTACCCTCCACTGATCTTACCCAACTACAGTATTAATTCTAGTGCTGCAGTAGAGAGCCCATCTTTTACCGTCACTGACAGCAGCAGATAAACCAAGGAAGTACATCTTCCTTAGCTCAACAGGAGGAGGCTGAAGGAACTATCCCAGTGACCCTGTAGCAGGCTTGTGACCACAAGAATATTTACACTGCACAGCCAGTACTCTACTATGTCCCTCTCATCCAGGAAATATATATTAAGGGAAAACCTGGAATTAAAATCCCTGTAAATCTTCAATACATCCTGAACACCTCTATCCTTGCCTTCCCCTTGATGTGGCAAAGAACTACAGGGAGGGAAAAGGAAGTAGGAGGGATACTTAAAGCTCTGGTATAGGGTGTCTTTGCCTCACCATAGAAAGAAAAAATGAACTTTAATCATGAGTTTTTTTTAAAAAGATTCCAAGGTAACTTTATTTTGTTGTGGCATTATTGCGATTCTAAGTGCCTCTGTCCCGCCCATGGCAAAGATAATTTTTTACAATAAGGTGATGTTTCTACCTCTTAGCCAATAGTCGTCTTAGCCGTATGACACTCTGTATCTGGAGGCACTTAGTATCGCAATAAAGCCACAACAAAATAAAACCACTTTGGGAATACTTTTTTTTAATTCATGATTGAAGCTGACTTTTATTTCTATCAATGGTAAATCCTATTGTTTTTTTAAATGCTAGGATTTACCATCACTTTGAACAAAATATCATTAGATCTGTCATACCCTATGAACATAAATATCTGTGTGCGCATATATTATATATATATATATAAATAGCAGTGTTTGTATGCACTCCCACTATCGTGTGTCAACTGCCAGGGTGCTCTGATAGACTAATAACAAAAATAGGAATAAGCACTCACTGGTCTTTGGATAGCAAAGTCACCAAAAATTCTTTATTGCGTGCTGTGACGTTTCGGAACCAAGCACAGTCCCTTCCTCTAACAGTGTTACAGTGAAAAAAGCAGCCTTATATAGACCCCAAACACCCTCCAATACACCCAAGGCCAATCAAAAGCCTTATAATGTACACACCCCCAAAAAACAAAATTTCATTGGCAAATTAGCTATACATAACACAGTAAAAAAGTGACAAAAGCACCTACTGAAAAAATTATGGAAAAGAACAATATATACAGCATCTAATGACAGGGTCCCCAGTCCAAGATGTACCACCAAAAAGAGTTACTGATATAACAACCGCAAACACAACAACTTAAGCCCCGATAAATCAATCCCTGTGAGCCAATCACAGAGAGCGCACAGTTGTCCAATAGTACTGCATCCAAGGCATGACGTCAGCCTCCTAAACCCATCTATCGCAGGTTGTCTATAAAACCCAAACTCATCTCTCCATACTCACAGCGGGAGATCCGGCAAAGATAAAACAAACACCCCAAACAAGAACCAGACCTACCGAAGTTGAGGTATCGTGCTTGCCCCTGTCACGAACATAGTTCATAAACACAAGTCACACCCAGTAGGACGGTACAAAGAAATCGTTTTGTCCAATCAGCATGTCATAACAAAGAGCATGTTGCTGTCATAAACAAAAGGGAGGGCTACCAACTACATATCACAACGGACAAAATAGATCAAACTCCCTAATAGGTCAGCACTCCGACAAATGATCAGCCCCACATACATGCCTAATAAGCATTGCATCATACTATCTATGGCTCAAAAACCTATGGAGAGAAATTATTCTCGACCATCCAAGACCGAACTCCAAATAAATTATAGTTAGTCTAAATCATCATTGACAACCAACCTCCCTAAGTCAAGTAACGATATCACGAAAAAATAAACCTCACATTGCTACCTCCGTGGTAAACAGGAGATTCACAAACACAGCACAGTGAAATAGGGGGTATACAAATACCAATACAAAAATAATAAAGTATAGAATTAACACTTAACACTTTCATGGGTGGCATGTACGTCCCTGCATACAAAAAACACAAGTACAAACAACCAAAACCCAAATCAAATAGGGGCCGCCAGCAGGGGGTGTCAATCAACCCAATCGTATTGGATCAGGTTTATTTTAGGCGATGTCTGTCTGCCGCCTCAGAGCAGGCGGATAGGTTATGGAGTAGCGGCCTTTAGACCGCTGCTTCCTAACTTGTGTTTCTGGCGAGCCTTCAGGGGGCATCAAGCTCTGTTCGGAGCTTGATAAATATGCCCAATAATCCCTTTATTACCCATTCCCCAGTTATGCATAACAAACACAGATATATTAATATACATTTTACCTCTGTGATTACCTGTATCTAAGCCTCTGCAGACTGCCCCCTTATTTCAGTTCTTTTGACAGACTTGGATTTTTTTTTTTTATGACAAAAGTAAATTGGAAAGTTGTTTAAAATGACATGCCCTATCTGAATTGTGAAAGTTTAATTCTGATTAGACGGTCCCTTTAATGTAATAGTTTTCTTTCTTTTACTCCAAAAACAAAGTGTACTTGGCATTTCTTGGATTAGCAGGAAGCAGCTGTGAAATAAAATAGGTAAAATAAATGTAAAATAAACTGAAGGAAACTATTAAACATAAGAGAAATGTATTCTTTTTCTTCTAAAGCCCTTATTTCAGGAATGATCAATTTGTTTTGACAATACAATAATTTACTTAATAATTACATTTTTATAGCCTTGCTAAAACAACATGTAACAGGAATGTCTTTACTTCAACTAACTGCTATAAACATTCAGTTGACAACAACCATGTTCCCTTATTAAACATGATTTGGCACAACAGATAATAAACATATGGGGCTATTTATTGAATTCCTCTCATCTGGAGCAGTGATTCTCAGCTCCAGTCCTCAAGTACCCATAACAGGCCAGATCATTAAAGGGACAGTGGCCAATTTACTATGCCCCAAATGGGGCCAACTCCCCCTGTTTCCGTGCAAGCTTTCACGCTCGCCAGAAACAGCAGATAAGAAGCAACGGTCTTAAGACAGCTGCTTCTTAACTGCATTTGCTGTCTCTGAGCGGCGTACAGCCCGAATCTGCAGGGGGCGGCATTGAACAAGAAGTTCGCCAGTGATGTCTGGCAGACATTGTTAAATTGGCCCCATAGAAAGGTCAAAATTGAGAAGTGAATAGATGCATTTAAATTTAAAATAGAAGTATTTTTATAATATACTTCCATTAGCAACATATCCTGTCAGGGCCAGTGTAACAGTAATCAAATACGGCAGCTTCTCAGAGAGCTGGCATTGGTGTCTATTGCTTCTGCAAAGGGGCCGAATTATCAAGGGCCGAATAGCTCTTGATCCCCCTGTTTTAATTTGCTGCCCCCTGCGCTTGGTTCTTTAGTGTTTCCCGACATCAGAACAAGGTTTGCATTGTGCCCTACTTGTAATACCAGCGCACATTTGCCTGCAATGGTATTACTGAGCGGAGAGCAAATATTGCGCTCGGGAAAGCGCAATTGTGCACTCCACTCGTAATCTAGGCCTTAATAACTTTAAAAAATAGAAATACAATTGTATAATGTTATATTTTTATAAATGTTAATATATGACCATGACATGTTTCCTGGCTTGTGTCTATTGTTTAACTCTTCCCCGTACCCTGAATTACAGACTGATTATTTGGATAAAGATCCCTATAACTGTATTCTGATTAATCCTGCTGTAACTCCCTTTTGCTCTGATGACCAGTTCCTAAATACTAACTTGGTGCTAACCTTTTGCTTGTTACTTTTCTTTTGCTTTGCCAAGTCTGCCTCTATCTACCGCTGTCTACTGGAAGCTGTGCTATGGCCAAACCTGCTCAGAGCCCACAACACATCTCCTGCAGAAGTGGTTCCAGCTTTCAAATCAGGTAATGGCAGAATTACCTTATAAGAACATGGTCCTGAGCATTAACTGCTACTGAATTAATCAACAACTTAGTTGTGTGCTCTAATGAATTAAAACTTAAAATTTTTGACTATTTTTTTGGAATTTTTTTTTTATAGATGACATTAATGGACATTTATTTGTCTGTATCTCTAGGTAAAGTCCATAATATATCATAGGTATATGGCAAGATGTATCAATCTCTGTAAATTGTATGTTGTTGTAGAATGCAATCATCTCTATGAAACTTAGAAATGATACCATACAACACTGTGCACTATAAGGTCATGGGATAATATTGAAAGGTGATCTTCTTTGTACCTCAAAGAAAATGGAGAGAATATTTCATAGTGTTAAACCATATGATAATATCCCTTTAAAGGACCAGTACACTTAAGGATGTTAGTTATGTAACACCATTAGCACAGTTTAACCAAGTATAGTAGGAAAATAAACATAATTATTAAAATAATAAAACTTTTTTTTTTTTACATTATTTCCTTTTTTCCTAATCGTGGAGAGTGATGATCTAGGAACACCCAGACAAAAGGGCTGGGTTACACAGCTCTATTACCCCGCTTCATGACCAATCAGCATTCGCTATTTAAAAATATGCAAATGTCACACTCGTTTAATGTCAACCACAGTGTGCGCTCAAGCGAATACAGAGGTTTGTTATGTAATTCTAGGGACTTTGCTATGCAACTGTCAGCTGCTGGGGATAGGACAGTGACTCATGTGTATAGCGTAACATAGGGTCTGATGATGCTGATGTACGGCTTTATCTCACTGTGTGTAGCTGTAATAACGGGACCCGCAGTTCCTGGTGCCTATAAAATGTATTAGCTGTGGGAGATACATATATACATATTAGTTCACAGTACATCAGCTTTATGAGACCCTATGTTATCCTATTCACATGAATCGCTAAAGTTTCCTTGTTTTTGCACTGTGCAGTGAGTGATTGGGCTGTACAGCGTAACACAGGGTCAGAAGGAGCTGGAGAGGCTGGGGGAAGCAGTGATTATTGTTCCTTGTACTGGTGGTGCACCTTCCTGCCCTGAGTCACTGTCCTTTGTGCACTTTATACACTAGAGCAGCCTGCCCAATGTGTAGTGCGATTCGCATGCACCAGTATGAATGGGAAAAAAAATCTACCCCCCCACCCCCGCTGATTATGGACACGCAATTGCGGTGATGTCATCCTGGGAGCTGGAGCATGCAACCTGCTCAGAAGGGACTGAGCTCGAAAGGCTACACAGCCAGAAAATATCGAAATAGGTATTGTTAGCAGCCCAAAAAAGTGGAATATTGCAAAAATATTTTATTCAGTTACAAAATTAATTCTAAAATAAGCAACACACACCTAGGTTTACTTTAACTTGATAAATGCAATAAAATTAGTTCTTAATTTGGGAGAACTGTCCCTTTAAGCACAATAGGAAAACTACTCACATGATTTTGAGCTACTATAGCTCTAAGTGATGTGCTCAGTACAAATGGATCCAAGACTGTGGCCTAGATTACGAGTTTTTGCGTTAGCCTTAAAAAGCAGCGTTAGAAGGTACAGGTGTACCGCTCACTTTTTTGGCCAGACTCGGAAATACCACAAATCCACTTACGTCTATTGCGTATCCTATATTTTCAATGGGACTTGCATAGCGCTGGTATTACGAGTCTGACAAAAAGTGAGCGGTAGACCCTCTCCTGTCAAGACTCGTACCGCATTTTAAAGTCAGTAGTAGTCAGTTAAGAGTTTTACACTACAACACCGTAGCATAAAACTCTTAACTAAAGTGCTAAAAAGTACACTAACATCCATAAACTACCTATTAACCCCTAAACCGAGGCCCCCCCACATCCTAAACACTATAATAAAATTTTTAACCCCTAATCTGCCAAACAGGACATCGCCGCCACTATAATAAATATATTCGCCCCTAAACCACCACACTCCTGCCTTGCAAACATTAGTTAAATATGATTAACCCCTAATCTGCCGTCCCTAGCATCGCTCCCACCTACCTATATTTATTAACCCCTAATCTGCTGCCCCCAACGTCGCTGCCACTATAACTTAAATATAATTAAAATAAATCTAAATAAAATTACTACAATTAACTAAATTATTCCTATTTAAAACTAAATACCTATACAATAAACCCTAAGCTAGCTACAATATGACTAATAGTTACATTGTAGCTAGTTTAGGGTTTATTTTTATTTTACAGGCAACTTTGTATTTATTTTAACTAGGTAGAATAGTTATTAAATAGTTATTAACTATTTAATAACTGCCTAGTTAAAATAAAGACAAATTTACCTGTAAAATAAAACCTAACATAAGTTACAATTACACCTAACACTGCACTACAATTAAATTAATGACCTAAATTAAATACAATTAATTACAATTAAATAAAATTATCTTAAGTACAAAAAAACAAACACTAAATTAAAGAAAATAATAAAGAAATTACAAGATTCTTAAACTAATTACACCTAATCTAATCCCCCTAACAAAATAAAAAAGCCCCCCCAAAATAAAAAAAGCCCTACCCTACACTAAATTACAAATAGCCCTTAAAAGGGCCTTTTGCGGGGCATTGCCCCAAAGTAATCAGCTCTTTTACCTGAAAAAAAATTACAATCCCCCCCCAACATTTAAACCCTCCACCCACACAACCAACCCTACTCTAAAACCACCCAATCCCCCCTTAAAAAAACCTAACACTAACCCCCTGAAGATCACCTTACTGGGAGACGTCTTCACCCAACCGGCCGAAGTCCTCAACAAAGCCGGGAGAAGTCTTCATCCAAGCCGGGCAGAAGTGGTCCTCCAGAAGGGCAGAAGTCTTCATCCAGACGACATCTTCTATCTTCATTTTTTCTACCTTAATTCTGATTAGCTGATAGAATTCTATCAACCAATCGGAATTGAAGGGGTGCCATCTTGGATGACGTCATTTAAAGGAACCTTCATTCAGTCATCGGCCATGGAAAGAAGAGGATGCTCCGCGTCGGATGTCTTGAAGATGGACCCGTGCCAGATGGAAGAAGATAGAAGATGCCATCTGGATGAAAACTTCTGCCTGTCTGGAGGATTACTTCTGCCCGGTTAGATGAAGACTTCTGCCCGTCTGGAGGACCACTTCTGCCCGGTTGGGTGAAGACGTCTCCCGGTAAGGTGATCTTCAAGGGGTTACTGTTAGGTTTTTTTAAGGGGGTATTGGGTGGGTTTTAGAGTAGGGTTGGTTGTGTGGGTGGTGGGTTTTAATGTTGGGGGGGTTATAATTTTTTTTTCAGGTAAAAGAGCTGATTACTTTGGGGCAATGCCCCGCAAAAGGCCTTTTTGATGGCTATTTGTAATTTAGTGTAGGGTAGGGTTTTTTTTATTTTGGGGGGGTTATTTTGTTAGGGGGATTAGATTAGGTGTAATTAGTTTAAAAATCTTGTAATTTCTTTATTATTTTCTGTAATTTAGTGTTGTTGTTTTTTTGTACTTTAGATAATTTTATTTAATTGTAATTAATTGTATTTAATTTAGGTAAATAATTTAATTGTAGTGTAGTGTTAGGTGTAATTGTAACTTTATTTTATAGGTAAGTATTTATTTTTAAATAGGAATAATTTAGTTAATTGTAGAAATTTTATTTAGATTTATTTTAATTATATTTAAGTTAGGGGGTGTTAGGGTTATGGTTAGACTTAGGTTTAGGGGTAAATAACTTTATTATAGTGGCGGCAACGTTGGGGGCGACAGATTAGGGGTTAATAAATGTAGGTAGGTTGCAGCGACATTGGGGTCCGCAGAGTAGGGGTTAATAAATAAAATGTAGGTGTCGGCGATGTTGGGGGCAGCAGATTAGGGGTTCATAAGTATAATGTAGGTGGCAGCGGTGTCCGGAGCGGCAGATTAGGGGTTAATTATATAATGTAGGTGTCAGCAATGTCGGGGTTGGCAGATTAGGGGTTCATAAGTATAATGTAGGTGGTGGCGGTGTCCGGAGCGGCAGATTAGGGGTTCATAAGTATAATGTAGGTGGTGGCGGTGTCCGGAGCGGCAGATTAGGGGTTAATAATATAATGTAGGTGTCAGCGATGTCGGGGACGTCAAATTAGGGGTTAATAAGTGTAAGATTAGGGGTGTTTAGATTCGGGGTTCATGTTAGGGTGTTAGGTGTAGACATAAATGTATTTTCCCCATAGGAATCAATGGGGCTGCGTTAGGAGCTTTACTCTGCTTTTTTGCAGGTGTTAGGTTTTTTTTTCAGCCGGCTCTCCCCCATTGATTCCTATGGGGAAATCATGCACATGCACGTTTTACCAGTTCACCGCTAACGTAAGCAGCACTGGTATTGAGGTGAGATGTGGAGCAAAATTTTGCTCTACGCTCACTTTTTTGCGGCTAACGCCAGGTTTGTATAAACCCGTAATACCAGCACTGTCTGTAAGTGAGCGGTGAGCATAAACTGCTCGTTAGCACCGCACAGCCTCTAACGCAAAACTCATAATCTAGGCGTGTATTTGTTGTAAGGGGGTTCCAATATTTTATAACAAAACTTTTCTTTAAAAAGCAAAGTCCTTGCAAAATAAAAAGGCAATAAATGTCCATCACTTTGGGGTCCCAGCAGCTATGGACAGGCAATACTTTCAGACATCCTTCCTAGATAGATATCAGAAGGGTCCAGTTCAATATGCCTGCCCCTCCTTGTGGCATTGCCTTTGTCACTTTTGACTCCATAGTCCCCGGTGTTGTATGGTATAATTTCTTTTTTCACTTTTATTGTTTGACTATATACAGTGTTATAATTTTACTATATACTGTTTTTGTTATAGCTCTATGAAATTTGTTTCTAATTATTAAACATTTCAACACTAAAGTGAAAGCAAAACTAAAATCTACATACTCACGTTTTAAAATCTGCATATTTGGACTATTGGAAAAACAGTGTTATCATGCATTTAACTGTTTCATTAGGGCACCTTACAGTAAAATAAATAATATTAAAAAAACTTATACTATCAAATTCTACAGTATTTCTAACCGTTCCTTATCCCCTTTCCATAAAATGAAAATATCATCGATATATCTTTTATAGGATACCAATTTTGCACTCCAGGGGCTGTTGGTTAGATGGAGAACTTCAAACTAACCCATAAATAAGTTTGCATAACTGGGTGCAGTTTAATCACATATATCATTTTGACACATTTTACTCCAAATTATTTATTTCTGGTTTATATCTGTCATATTATTTCAACTTATATGTGTTGGTAGGTTTTGATGAACATAACGTTAATTCTGATAACCTTCTAAATTAGGCTAAATGATTCTAACATTATAAATGATAACAAGACACCCCAATTATAACTGCTATTAGAAGATGAAGCCACAGGATCCCTTTAAGAGGAGGTACAACGAAGATGGAAACTACAACAGACAGCTATAAAAGGGTATTGCAAAGTAAGATGAGTCATCTTGATAAAGGCCATATTATAGGCTGAAATGCGTAGATGCACATCTATTTTCTCCAGCTTAACCATTAACAGAGCATTCTGTAGAGATTGAACTGGGAATCTGTATCATAAAAAGGAAAAAAACGAAAAAAGCAAGTTTTAAATCTCCCGCCGCAAAAATCTCCACCCCGATTTGCTCTTACACCACATGTGACCGCAAGGTGCGGAAGTAAGCCAGATCTTAGAGATACAACGGCAGGCAACGGACGGACCAAGTATTACCAGCCCGATTTGTGCAGTCACACACAGATGAAAATTTAGGACTGTTGAAAATATGTTTAATAAATCATAACAACAACTTATACTTTTCCCTTATGAGAATTAATATTCAGCTAGATTACAAGTTTGGCGTTATGAGTGAAAAGGCATTGTTATTTGTCCCTACCGCTGCTATTACAAGTCTTGTCAGAATAGCTGTACCTCACACTTTTTTGGCCGTCACGCAACGTCAGTACTGCACTTTAAGAAAAGTTATTTTTCAATGGGACTCCCATAGCGCCGGTATTACAAGTTTTGCTGTGAGGCCAAAAAGTGAGCTGGACAGCCTAAAATACTGCTTCGATGAGCACTTCTGCCCGCTTGGATGAGGACTTCGCCGGCTGGATGAGGATGGATGTCCGGTCTTCCAAAACTGTAAGTGGATCTTCAGGGGGTTAGTGTTAAGTTTTATTAAGGTTTTTTTGTGTGGGTTTTATTTTTAGATTAGGGGCTGGGCAATGTAAAAGAACTAAATGCCCTTTTAAGGGCAATGCCCATCCAAATGCCCTTTTCAGGGCAATCATTAGCTTAGGTTTATTTAGATAGGTTTTTATTTGGGGGGTTTGGTTGGGTGGGTGGTGGGTTTTACTGTCGGGCGGTGTTTTAGTGTAACTCAGGTTAGGTTTTATTTTACAGGTAAATTTGTATTTATTTTAACTAGGTAGGTAGTAAATAGTTAATAACTATTTACTAACTAGTCTACCTAGAATATAAACTTACCTGTGAAATAAAAATAACACCTAAGCTAACTACAATGTAACTATTAGTTAAATTGTAGTTAGCTTAGGGTTTATTTTACAGGTAAGTAAGTATTTAGTTATTAATAGTAAGTTTTATTTTGAATTATTTTAATTATGTTAAGGTTAGGGTTACGTTAGAGTTAGACTTAGGGTTAGGGTTACGTTAGGGGTTAATATATTTATTTAGTGTTAGTGATGTGGGAGGCCAGAGGTTTAGGGCTTAATGTCAGGATTCCATTCCAGCTTTTCTTTTTCACCTAAGCTTACCTGCCTTGCTTTTACCACTCCCCTATTTAAGGCATCACAGCACCTTGCACAGGTGCTTAGTTATTGTTGATTTGCAGCTAGAAGCTATGCCAAAATTCTACCTGACTCCTTACTGAGGATTAAGAAAGGATTACAATTTATACCAAAGAACAAAAGATTTATTTGAAGCCTCTCTTTATTCACTGCAGCTTGTTTGAAGTGCTGCAGCGCTTGTTTGGATTTCCTTATTCATTTTACCTGAATGTGATTACCAGCGTCAACTGAAATTCAAAAGCTACAAACTGGGACATTTCACTGTTTCAATCTGTATTAGGTATTGAGGTTTACTCGGGACATACTAAACATCTACTTGTTACCTTATATAACGGATAACCCACTGTTGATTAACGGAACTTAGCCACGCCCACCAACTATCACCGTGACACTTCCAGAGCTTCAACCGGAGCCACAAGCCGACTCTGATTTAACAACTCACTTGCTCATCGCAACTGTAGCAAGCCTTCTCTTGATACACATACTGCATAGCTCCGGTAACTACTCTAAGCAGCGTCTCTGACGTCACTCCTCAGTAGATGAAAAACTGACACTCGGATTTCATTTCGCTGCAACGCTTAAGCTATAACAAACCTCCTTACTTGTAAGTGCTCTGTCTCTAGCAATATTTAAAGGGAACGTAACAACTTCTCTCTGTGCATTTAGTTGCTAGGATAAAAGCAACTAGAAATGAAAATAACAGGTTCTCATACATAATAGAAACCTGCTTATGCAAAGTCTGATACTTTCATCTTACCTTAAGTACTATTCTTTAATGGACTGTTTCACCTTATAATTTACAGACTTCTCATCTAATTAAATTCACTTATGTCACTCTGAGCTCATCACTTATATAAGCACAGAGACTAAAGTGATACAGTCACTCATTTTTGGATAATTAGATCTGCAGTTGAGATCCATAATTCCTTTAACAGTGTTAACTGCTGACACTCTACGCAGTTTCTGTCAGAATAACTAAGCCCACAGAATAAATGGATCCAGTAGATCTACCACAAGTAGTCTACAATCTCTCTCAAAGAGTCGACCAACTCAGCCAAGGGTTGCGGGAACTCCAGTTGGAGAATGAAACACTGCGTAAAGTAATCAAGGATGCAACCACTTCCAGGACTCCACCTTCTGATCAATCTCCTGAACCTTCTGTTTCCCCACCTGATCTATTCTATGGAGATAGAAGTCAGTACAGACATTTCAAGAATGCTTGTATCCTAATGTTCCACCTGAAACCCAGGACCTATCCCAATGACGAGGTCAAGGTACTTACTCTAATATCTTACCTCAGAGCTGAACCTTGGGTTTGGGCTGACACCCTATATGAAACACGTAACCCAGTGTTATCCACTCTAAATACTTTTCTCACAGCCATGGATGAATACTATGCAGACACCAATCTCCAACTTAGTGCTGAAGGGAAAATGAGAAAGTTAAAGCAAGGAACTAGACCAGTCGAATTATATATCACTGACTTTAAGCAATTTGCGACTGACTCGCAATGGAATGAAATAGCCTTGAGGAACCAGTTTAGATTAGGCCTTTCAGAGCCCCTTAAAGATGAACTCGCCAGAGTTGTTCTACCGGATACACTGGAGACACTTATGAAATTAAGCATGCAGATAGACCAAAGACTTCGGGAAAGGAAAAGTGAACGTCGCGATCAAGATGTGCCTTACAAAAAACCCACTATACAACCTGCACATAGCCCAGCTATATCTCCTAATCAAAGTGAAGCCATGGACATAGGGTTCATTCGGGGACCCTTGACAGCCGAAGAACGTTCAAGACGCAGGAACAAAGGCTTATGCATGTACTGTGGCATGGCAAACCACACTGTTAGAGACTGTCCAACCCTTGAAAGGAATAAAACTCGTAAGTGCTCTCCTTTCATAACTTCTCTTATTATGCATAATAAACCTTCTCACTGTAGTCTTCTACTCTCTTTACAGTGGGAGCAAAGGCTGCTGAAGAAAGAAGCAATCGTTGATACTGGAGCCCAAGGAAATTATATTGATCACACACTTGTAACCTTAAATAAAATATCGCTAATTAAAAAAATAAACCCTGTGTCTATCCGTGTTGTAGATGGTTCAGAAATCTCCTCAGGTCCAATCACACACCACACCATCCCTATTTTGGTTACAATTCAAGGTTCTCACCAAGAATACATTACATTTGATGTGATTCTCTCCCCATTATTTCCAATTGTATTGGGGTTGCATTGGCTACAATTACATGAACCCTCAATAGATTGGAAAACCTTACAAGTGAGATTGGATTCCTCTTATTGCAAGCAGACTTGCTACCAACACTCCTTAACTTCACTCTTGCACTTTAATGAAGTACTATCAGAACCAGATTTAACTTCAATCCCAGTCGTTTACTCTAAGTTCTCGGAAGTATTTAGTAAAAAAGAGGCTGAGACATTACCTCCACATCGTCCATACGATTGTCCTATAGATCTAAAACCTGGGACCACACCACCCTGTGGACGTCTTTACCCCCTTAACAAACCAGAATTGGACCATCTTAAAGAGTATTTAGAAGAAAACCTGCGTAAAGGTTTCATACGTCCTTCAGTTTAACCAGCCACAGCTGGCATGTTCTTTGTCTGGAATAAGGACCAATCTCTACATCCAATTATTGATTATAGAGATCTGAATAACATCACTGTGCAGAACAGATACCCACTTCCCCTCATCCCTGAATTGATCGAAAGACTACAGGATGCGAAGATCTACACGAAATTAGACTTAGACTTGCGAGGAGCATATAACTTGATTCGCATTAGAGAGGGGGATGAGTGGCTCACGGCCTTTAGGACAAGATATGGGTTGTACGAATATTTAGTTATGCCCTTCGGGTTGACAAATGCCCCAGCAACCTTTCAATATTTTATTAATGATGTCTTCAGAGACCTACTGGATATCTGTGTTGTGGTTTACCTCGTCGAAATCTTGATATATTCTTCCTCCCTGGAGGAACATATAAAGCATGTTAGTTGGGTCCTTTCCCATCTACAAGTACATCGCCTTTATGCAAAGGCTGAAAAGTGTCTATTCCATACACAAAACATCACGTTCCTTGGATATCGTATCAGTCCCAAAGGTATACAGATGCAACAAGATAAGGTATATGCAGTCAAACAGTGTCCACAACCCACAACTAGGAAGCATCTGCAACGATTCTTAGTCTTCAGCAACTATTATAGAAAATTTATTAAGAATTACTCCAAGATAGTAAAACCTCTCACAAAACTAACCAGTTCTAACATACCTTACAGATGGAATGATCAAGCTAACCAAGCCTTCCTTTTCCTAAAAGATGCATTCACTTCTGCACCCATACTAAGTTTTCCGAACTCCACACTTCAGTTCATTTTAGAAGTGGATTCCTCAGAATACGCTATAGGGGCAGTCTTATCTCAACGGAACACCTTGAATTCACCCCTCCATCCAGTTGCCTTCTTTTCAAGCACCTTATCTCCAGCAGAGATGAATTATCCCATCGGGGAAAAGGAGCTCTTGGCTATCAAAAGGGCGTTCGAACATTGGAGGCATCTATTAGAGGGCACCAAAGACCCGATTATCATATATACGGATCACCGCAACCTTGAATACCTGCAGAAGTCTCTTTCTAGTAGACAAGTAAGGTGGAACCTCTACTTCAGTCGCTTCAATTACCAGATAATTTACAGACCAGGATCACGAAATGGAAAAGCTGACGCCCATTCAAGAATGGTTGACAAACCATCTTCATCCACCTCTCCCACTTCCATGATCCCACCTGAAAGATTCCTCGGAGCTATGACGGTTCTAGAAAGTGATATACAAGTAGCATTGAAAAATGACAAACAGATACCTTATGACAAACTTTCTTTCTACAAGGACTTGTACTTCCTCGGAAACAGACTCTACATACCTGATTCACTGAGGTCTCAACTGATAAGAGATTTCCATGAACCACCATTATCAGGACATCCAGGTATCAGAAGAACGCTGGAATTACTACAAAGACATTATTGGTGGCCTAATATGTTCATTAGCGTACAGAATTACGTAAGGTCATGCAATATCTGTTCCATTTCAAAGGCAGAAAAGAAACCACCATATGGTCATGCAATATCTGTTCCATTTCAAAGGCAGAAAAGAAACCACCATATGGTTACCTAATGCCAATGCCCATTCCAGACTCTCCATGGAACCATTTAGGAATGGACTTCATTGTTGATTTAGTGCTCAGTGCTGGGAAAAATACCATTCTAGTCATAACAGATCTCTTGACTAAGATGGCACAATTCATTCCCTTTCATAAGATCCCCTCTTCTCTTGAGACTGCTCATCTTTTCCTTGATAATGTGGTTCGTCTTCATGGTCTTCCTTCCATTTTAACTACTGACAGAGGTAGTCAGTTCACTTCCCGATTTTAGAAACATCTCACAACAGCTTTACAAATAGATCATCGTCTATCTACATCCTATCACCCACAAACAAATGGGCAATCAGAGAGAATAAACCATTGGTTGGAGCAATATTTAAGATGTTATTGTGCATACCACCAACAAGACTGGATCAAATTTTAGAGTATGGCAGAGTTTTCATATAACAACACCCTAAATTTGTCTTCTAAAATGACACCTTTTTATGCTAATTATGCATATCATCCACGCTTGTCATTCAATTATTCTGGTGTTGAAGACATATCTTCTGTTGACGACTTAATACGTAAACTGACAGAAAATTATCTTTCATTGAAGAAAAACCTGCAACAGGCTCAAGCTTCCCAAAAGCGCTTTTATGACCTTAGAAGAAGACCCTCGCCTCATTACTCTGTTGGCGATAGAGTTTGGCTTTCCACGAAGTGTTTACGTCTTCAGGTACCTAGCAAAAAACTTGCCTCTCTTTTTATCGGTCCATTTACTATTTCAAGGATCATAAATGAAAATGCTGTAGTTCTTGACCTTCCTCCTTCCCTGAGGATACACCCTTCATTTCATGTGTTTCTCCTGAAACCTCTTACTTCTTCAGATCCAACTAATCAGATACTCCCTCCAAATTCTACCATCATGGATGCGGATTCGTTCGAAGTACAAGATATCTTGGATTCCAGGATTGTCAACGGGGTTGTTCAATATCTCATCCGTTGGAAGGGGTTTTCGCCTGATGATGACACTTGGGAACCTTCAACCAATGTATCTGCTCCTAGGCTGGTAGCTCGCTTCCATAGACGATACCCTCAAAGACCTAAACCCCAAGCCGAGGGTCGGCTTGCTTGAAGGGGGGGATCTGTCAGGATTCCATTCCAGCTTTTCTTTTTCACCTAAGCTTACCTGCCTTGCTTTTACCACTCCCCTATTTAAGGCATCACAGCACCTTGCACAGGTGCTTAGTTATTGTTGATTTGCAGCTAGAAGCTATGCCAAAATTCTACCTGACTCCTTACTGAGGATTAAGAAAGGATTACAATTTATACCAAAGAACTAAAGATTTATTTGAAGCCTCTCTTTATTCACTGCAGCTTGTTTGAAGTGCTGCAGCGCTTGTTTGGATTTCCTTATTCATTTTACCTGAATGTGATTACCAGCGTCAGCGCAATCTCTCAACTGAAATTCAAAAGCTACAAACTGGGACATTTCACTGTTTCAATCTGTATTAGGTATTGAGGTTTACTCGGGACATACTAAACATCTACTTGTTACCTTATATAACGGATAACCCACTGTTGATTAACGGAACTTAGCCACGCCCACCAACTATCACCGTGACACTTCCAGAGCTTCAACCGGAGCCACAAGCCGACTCTGATTTAACAACTCACTTGCTCATCGCAACTGTAGCAAGCCTTCTCTTGATACACATACCGCATAGCTCCGGTAACTACTCTAAGCAGCGTCTCTGACGTCACTCCTCAGTAGATGAAAAACTGACACTCGGATTTCATTTCGCTGCAACGCTTAAGCTATAACAAGTCTCCTTACTTGTAAGTGCTCTGTCTCTAGCAATATTTAAAGGGAATGTAACAACTTCTCTCTGTGCATTTAGTTGCTAGGATAAAAGCAACTAGAAATGAAAATAACAGGTTCTAATACATAATAGAAACCTGCTTATGCAAAGTCTGATACTTTCATCTTACCTTAAGTACTATTCTTTAAAGCACTGTTTCACCTTATAATTTACAGACTTCTCATTTAATTAAATTCACTTATGTCACTCTGAGCTCATTACTTATATAAGCACAGAGACTAAAGTGATACAGTCACTCATTTTTGGATAATTAGATCTGCAGTTGAGATCCATAATTCCTTTAACGGTGTCAACTGCTGACACTCTACGCAGTTTCTGACACTTAATAACTTAAGTATAGTGGTGGCGGTGATGTTTGGGGCGGCAGATTAGGGGTTAATAAATTTATGTAGCTTGCGGCCACATTGGGGGCGGCAGATTAGAGGTTGATAAGTGTAAAATAGGTGGCGGTGATGTTAGGGGCGGCAGATTAGGGATGTTTAGACTCAGGGTTTATGTTAGGGTGTTAGGTTTAAACATACATTTTTTCCCCATAGACATCAATGGGGCTGTGTTACGGAGCTTTTTATTCCAATCTCCCCATCGATGTCTATGGGGAAATCGTGCACGAGCACGTCAAAACACTGCTTGTATTTAGGTGAGGTATGGAGCTCAACGCAACCATATCGCCCGCACAAGCCGTTTTTATGCAAACCTGTAATAGCAGCGCTAGGAAAGGTGAACGGTGAAAATAACGTACAAGTAATTAGTGAGCCAGCCATAACGCAAAACTCGTAATCTGGCTGATTATTATATAGCATCTTAATGAAATTATATTTCACTGCTTTGTTTTAGAAACAGCCAATGTTAATTAAAAATAATAATATTATATATATATAGATACATATAGTATACATTATTTATATATATATATATTTAATATATATATATATATATATATATATATATATATATATATATATGTATATATATATATATATATATATATATATATATATATATATGTTTTCCCCCCCAAAACACATTTTTTCTGACCTGTGGTGGGCTGCCAACCATTCCTTATTGTCAGGGTATATGAATATTATAAATGAAAATTATATATATATATATATATATATATATATATATATATATATATATATATATATATATATATATATATATATATATATATATATATATATATATATATATAGTTGGTGAGACCACAGAATTAATTAAATATGAGGCTATTTACAACAGTGCTATTTCACTGTAAATTACAACCCCCCTTGCCAAATGGTTTTGGCTGGGTGAAGACACGTTTATCCTAATTAAAAGCTTTTGAAGCTCAGAGCCCTGCAGGTGGTAGCAAACAAGGGCTGTTGGTCAACCAAATCAGCAAACATCCTGGAATGGATGGAGACGATATTCTGAGCATAAACTAGATAAGCAGGTAAAATTCTGACTACATAGTGATTAGCATAGACTTGTTTAATTACCCCTGCTGTGTATGGAGACAATGAAAATTTGACCAACTAAAAACACGTTTTTAAATTATACTCTTAACCCCAAAATACAGCATAGAAATGAATATATATATAGATATAAAATGTTTAAGTTATTCCCAAATTAATAAAATTTCTCTGTGTTCCAGGAAGCTAATGGAAAATGACAGGAAGAACATTAATGGATATTTGTGGACCTAAAAAAAAAAGCAATGATTAATAACACTATTATTTTTATTTCAAATCTGCATAGACAAGATTCATGCATTCAAGATTTATTAGAAATATAAAATATATTATATTCATGTTGGGATGCAGTGCAGTACTGAATATGAAATATGCTGTGGTTTTTATATAAATATATATCAGGATTTTAAATGCTATTAATTTTGGAATAGTTAGCAGTATAAATTACTCTGATGTAATATGATATTAAAAAGAATACTGATGTTTCATATTAAAATAATCAAAAGGAATAATGTGACATAGTACAATACATTTGAACATGTAAATTATTAAGGTAAAGAAATTATGGCATTTATTACACATTTTAAAGAAATATTTTTAAATGTTAAAAATGATTAAACGTATTGCTGTTTGTTTGTCTGCTGCCCCCCGATGGCCAAAATCCGGTGTTGCGATGCAAGAATTACAGCCAAAAGAAAATTGGTTGCTAACAAAGATGCATTTTTCCCTAACAACCATATATCCCAGGTTGTCCAATCAGAAGGGACAAGGATCCGTAAGGGCTATCCAATTTGTCAGTGATGGTACAAAACAAAAAGGGGTGGGGTAATATCACATGATAAAAACCTCAAGCATAGAAAAGGTTGGAAGCTGTCTGTGTGCAAGGACTGTGACTGATAAAAACTTGGCTGTGTTACCTATAGTTACAAAAGGCATAATAGCTACCTTCTTTTCCACATGCAAAAAACTCAATTTTGGTATTCTGAGACAAACTGGATAAACAAAGAAGTTTTTGGGAGATTGAACTACAATTTGGTTCAAACTGGTGATGTATGGTTATTCTAATTTTTTTTAATATTTTAAACAAAGGTAATTGGTAAGACCATAGTCAAATTGTAAGTAATAGATTAAAGAGAGCAGTTTGGATTTTAGCTTATACTCATAGCCTGTATATTTTAAACTAATCCTAAATTTTAGGTTGTTTATCTTTGCAAAATATATAGATACTAGTCCTAAAACCCGTTCAAACGGGCCATTTTTTGCAGTACAGCGGTCCCACCCCTTGCGCTCTCACCCTTCCCCTCTCTTTTGCTCTCTCTCCCCCTCTCTTTTGCTCTCTCCCCCTCTCTTTTGAGCTCTCTCTCTCCCCCCTCTCTTTTGAGCTCTCTCTCTCCCCCTCTCTTTTGCGCCCTCTCTCTCCCCTCTCTTTTGTGCTCTCTCTCTCCCCCTCTCTTTTGCGCTCTCTCTCTCTCCCTATCTTTTGCGCTCTCTCTATCCCCCTCTCTTTTCTGCTCTCTCTCTCCCTTTCTTTTGCATTCTCTCTCTCCCCCTCTCTTTTGCGCTCTCTCTCCCCCATATCTTTTGCGCTCTCTCTCTCTCCCATCTTTTTTGTGCTCTCTCTCTCCCCCATCTCTTTTGCGCTCTTTCTCTCCCCCCTCTTTTGTGCTCTCTCTCTCTCCCCCTCTCTTTTGCGCTCTCTCTCTCCCCTCTCTTTTGCGCTCTATCTCCCCCTTTCTTTTGCGCTCTCTCTCTCCCCCTCTCTTTTGCGCTCTCTCCCCCTCTCTTTTGCGCTCTCTCTCCCCCTCTCTTTTGCGCTCTTTCTCCCCATCTCTTTTGCGCTCTCTCTCTCCCCATCTCTTTTGCGCTCTCTCTCCCCCCTCTCTTTTGCGCTCTCTCTCCCCCCTCTTTTACTCTCTCTCTCCCCCCTCTCTTTTGTGCTCTCTCTCCCCCTCTCTTTTGCGCTCTCTCTCTCTCCCCCCTCTTTTTTTCTCTCTCTCCCCTCTCTCTTTTGCTCTCTCTCCCCCTCTCTCTTTTGCTCTCTCTCTCCCCCCTCTCTTTTGCTCTCTCTCTCCCCCCCTCTCTTTTGCTCTCTCTCTCTCCCCCCTCTCTTCTGCGTGTACTCTCCCCCTATCTTTTGCGCTCTCTCTCTACCCCTCTTTTCTTTTGCCCTCTCTCTCCCCCATCTCTTTTGCGCTCTCTCTCCCCCCATCTCTTTTGCGCTCTCTCTCCCCCTCTCTTTTGAGCTCTCTCTCCCCCATCTCTTTTGCTCTCTCTCTCCCCTCCTCTCTCTCTCTCCCCCTCTTTCTC
Source organism: Bombina bombina (assembly GCF_027579735.1). Taxonomy (NCBI): domain Eukaryota; kingdom Metazoa; phylum Chordata; class Amphibia; order Anura; family Bombinatoridae; genus Bombina; species Bombina bombina. The sequence continues at coordinate 742,835,298 of NC_069500.1, forward strand.
TCTCTCTCTCTCTCTCTCTCTCTCTCTCTCTCTCTCTCTCTCCCCCCTCTCTTTTGTGCTCTATCTCCCCCTCTTTTGCTTTCTCTCTCTCGCCCCCTCTCTTTTGTGCTCTCTCTCCCCATCTCTTTTACGCTCTCTCCCCCTCTCTTTTGCGCTCTCTCTCCCCCTCTCTTTTGCGCTCTCTCCCCCTCTCTTTTGCGCTCTCTCTCCCCCTCTCTTTTGCGCTCTCTCCCCCTCTCTTTTGCTCTCTCTCCCCCTCTCTTTTGTGCTCTCTCTCTCTCCCCCCTTTTTTGCTCTCTCTCTCCCCCCTCTCTTTTGCGCTCTCTCTGTCCCCCTCTCTTTTGCGCTCTCTCCCTTCCCCTCTCTTTTGCTCTCTCTCCCCCTCTCTCTTTTGCTCTCTCTCTCCCCCCTCTCTTTTGCTCTCTCTCTCTCCCCCCCTCTCTTTTGCTCTCTCTCTCTCCCCCTCTCTTCTGCGCGTTCTCTCCCCCTATCTTTTGCGCTCTCTCTCTCTACCACTCTTTTCTTTTGCCCTCTCTCCCCATCTCTTTTGCGCTCTCTCTCCCCCTCTCTTTTGAGCTCTCTCTCCCCCATCTCTTCTGCCCTCTCTCTCCCCTCCTCTCTCTCTCTCCCCCTCTCTCTCTTTCTCTCTCTCCCCCCCTCTCTTTTGTGCTCTATCTCCCCCTCTTTTGCTTTCTCTCTCTCGCCCCCTCTCTTTTGTGCTCTCTCTCTCCCCATCTCTTTTGCGCTCTCTCCCCCTCTCTTTTGTGCTCTCTCTCACCCTCTCTTTTGCGCTCTCTCCCCCTCTCTTTTGCTCTCTCTCCCCCTCTCGTTTGTGCTCTCTCTCTCTCCCCCCTTTTTTGCTCTCTCTCTCCCCCTCTCTTTTGCGCTCTCTCTATCCCCCTCTCTTTTCTGCTCTCTCTCTCCCTTTCTTTTGCATTCTCTCTCTCCCCCTCTCTTTTGCGCTCTCTCTCCCCCATATCTTTTGCGCTCTCTCTCTCTCCCATCTTTTTTGTGCTCTCTCTCTCCCCCATCTCTTTTGCGCTCTTTCTCTCCCCCCTCTTTTGTGCTCTCTCTCTCTCCCCCTCTCTTTTGCGCTCTCTCTCTCCCCTCTCTTTTGCGCTCTATCTCCCCCTTTCTTTTGCGCTCTCTCTCTCCCCCTCTCTTTTGCGCTCTCTCCCCCTCTCTTTTGCGCTCTCTCTCCCCCTCTCTTTTGCGCTCTTTCTCCCCATCTCTTTTGCGCTCTCTCTCTCCCCATCTCTTTTGCGCTCTCTCTCCCCCCTCTCTTTTGCGCTCTCTCTCCCCCCTCTTTTACTCTCTCTCTCCCCCCTCTCTTTTGTGCTCTCTCTCCCCCCTCTCTTTTGCGCTCTCTCTCTCTCCCCCCTCTTTTTTTCTCTCTCTCCCCTCTCTCTTTTGCTCTCTCTCCCCCTCTCTCTTTTGCTCTCTCTCTCCCCCCTCTCTTTTGCTCTCTCTCTCCCCCCCTCTCTTTTGCTCTCTCTCTCTCCCCCCTCTCTTCTGCGTGTACTCTCCCCCTATCTTTTGCGCTCTCTCTCTACCCCTCTTTTCTTTTGCCCTCTCTCTCCCCCATCTCTTTTGCGCTCTCTCTCCCCCCATCTCTTTTGCGCTCTCTCTCCCCCTCTCTTTTGAGCTCTCTCTCCCCCATCTCTTTTGCCCTCTCCCTCCCCTCCTCTCTCTCTCTCCCCCTCTTTCTCTCTCTCTCTCTCTCTCTCTCTCTCTCCCCCCTCTCTTTTGTGCTCTATCTCCCCCTCTTTTGCTTTCTCTCTCTCGCCCCCTCTCTTTTGTGCTCTCTCTCCCCATCTCTTTTACGCTCTCTCCCCCTCTCTTTTGCGCTCTCTCTCCCCCTCTCTTTTGCGCTCTCTCCCCCTCTCTTTTGCGCTCTCTCTCCCCCTCTCTTTTGCGCTCTCTCCCCCTCTCTTTTGCTCTCTCTCCCCCTCTCTTTTGTGCTCTCTCTCTCTCCCCCCTTTTTTGCTCTCTCTCTCCCCCCTCTCTTTTGCGCTCTCTCTGTCCCCCTCTCTTTTGCGCTCTCTCCCTTCCCCTCTCTTTTGCTCTCTCTCCCCCTCTCTCTTTTGCTCTCTCTCTCCCCCCTCTCTTTTGCTCTCTCTCTCTCCCCCCCTCTCTTTTGCTCTCTCTCTCTCCCCCTCTCTTCTGCGCGTTCTCTCCCCCTATCTTTTGCGCTCTCTCTCTCTACCACTCTTTTCTTTTGCCCTCTCTCCCCATCTCTTTTGCGCTCTCTCTCCCCCTCTCTTTTGAGCTCTCTCTCCCCCATCTCTTCTGCCCTCTCTCTCCCCTCCTCTCTCTCTCTCCCCCTCTCTCTCTTTCTCTCTCTCCCCCCTCTCTTTTGTGCTCTATCTCCCCCTCTTTTGCTTTCTCTCTCTCGCCCCCTCTCTTTTGTGCTCTCTCTCTCCCCATCTCTTTTGCGCTCTCTCCCCCTCTCTTTTGCGCTCTCTCTCACCCTCTCTTTTGCGCTCTCTCCCCCTCTCTTTTGCTCTCTCTCCCCCTCTCGTTTGTGCTCTCTCTCTCTCCCCCCTTTTTTGCTCTCTCTCTCCCCCTCTCTTTTGCGCTCTCTCTCCCCCTCTCCTTTGAGCTCTCTCCCCCTCTCTCTCTCCCCCATCTCCTTTGCGCTCTCTCCCCCTCTCTTTTGAGCTCTCTCTCCCCCCTCTCTCTCTCCCCCTCCTCTCTTTCTTCCCCCCTCCTCTCTCTCCCCCCTCCTCTCTCTCCCCCTCCTCTCTCTTCCCCCTCCTATCTCTCCCCCTCCTCTCTCTCCCCCCTCTCTCTCTCCCCCCTCCTCTCTCTCCCCCTCCTCTCTCTCCCACCCCCTCCTCTCTCCCCCCTCCTCTCTCTCCCCCCTCTCTCTCCCCCCTCTCTCTCCCCCTCCTCTCTCTCCCCCCTCCACTCTCCCCCCTCCTCTCTCTCCCCCCTCCTCTCTCTCCCCCTCCTCTCTCTCCCACCTCCTCTCTCTCCCCCCTCCTCTCTCTCCCACCCCCTCCTCTCTCCCCCCTCCTCTCTATCCCCCCTCTCTCTCCCTCCTCCTCTCTCTTCCCCCTCTCTCCACCCCTCTCTCTCCCCCCTCCAGTTTAAATAAATTGACATTTAAAGTAACTGTTTACATTAAGAATATATGTACTTTTAGTGTCCTAATTAGAATTGTATTAGAATCAATTGTAGCTAAATAGCTGTGTGCATTGTTTGAATGTTGGTAGCTGAATATCTTGGAATCTCATTGTGTTAATTGAATGAAAGGCTATTGTGAATAAGGCTAAGTTTAAAGGTAAACTTTTATGAACTTTGCATAGCACATTTTAATAGTTTTAAATGTGTATATTATTGACTTATACTCTGGTTCCTACAAATATATTTCAATGTGTTTATAGATATCAACTAATAAAAAAAGAATTCAGGAATTTATATTAATTTTATGGTCTTAGTATATGCATTGATTGAGGGTTTAGTTTGAAGGGTAATTATTAAATATATTGTGTTATAACCATACAGGGAGTGCAGAATTATTAGGCAAGTTGTATTTTTGAGGATTAATTTTATTATTGAACAACAACCATGTTCTCAATGAACCCAAAAAACTCATTAATATCAAAGCTGAATATTTTTGGAAGTAGTTTTTAGTTTGTTTTTAGTTTTAGCTATTTTTGGGGGATATCTGTGTGTGCAGGTGACTATTACTGTGCATAATTATTAGGCAACTTAACAAAAAACAAATATATACCCATTTCAACTATTTATTTTTACCAGTGAAACCAATATAACATCTCAACATTCACAAATATACATTTCTGACATTCAAAAACAAAACAAAAACAAATCAGTGACCAATATAGCCACCTTTCTTTGCAAGGACACTCAAAAGCCTGCCATCCATGGATTCTGTCAGTGTTTTGATCTGTTCACCATCAACATTGTGTGCAGCAGCAACCACAGCCTCCCAGACACTGTTCAGAGAGGTGTACTGTTTTCCCTCCTTGTAAATCTCACATTTGATGATGGACCACAGGTTCTCAATGGGGTTCAGATCAGGTGAACAAGGAGGCCATGTCATTAGATTTTCTTCTTTTATACCCTTTCTTGCCAGCCACTCTGTGGAGTACTTGGACGCGTGTGATGGAGCATTGTCCTGCATGAAAATCATGTTTTTCTTGAAGGATGCAGACTTCTTCCTGTACCACTGCTTGAAGAAGGTGTCTTCCTGAAACTGGCAGTAGGACTGGGAGTTGAGCTTGACTCCATCCTCAACCCGAAAAGGCCCCACAAGCTCATCTTTGATGATACCAGCCCAAACCAGTACTCCACCTCCACCTTGCTGGCGTCTGAGTCGGACTGGAGCTCTCTGCCCTTTACCAATCCAGCCACGGGCCCATCCATCTGGCCCATCAAGACTCACTCTCATTTCATCAGTCCATAAAACCTTAGAAAAATCAGTCTTGAGATATTTCTTGGCCCAGTCTTGACGTTTCAGTTTGTGTGTCTTGTTCAGTGGTGGTCGTCTTTCAGCCTTTCTTACCTTGGCCATGTCTCTGAGTATTGCACACCTTGTGCTTTTGGGCACTCCAGTGATGTTGCAGCTCTGAAATATGGCCAAACTGGTGGCAAGTGGCATCTTGGCAGCTGCACGCTTGACTTTTCTCAGTTCATGGGCAGTTATTTTGCGCCTTGGTTTTTCCACACGCTTCTTGCGACCCTGTTGACTATTTTGAATGAAACGCTTGATTGTTCGATGATCACGCTTCAGAAGCTTTGCAATTTTAAGAGTGCTGCATCCCTCTGCAAGATATCTCACTATTTTTGACTTTTCTGAGCCTGTCAAGTCCATCTTTTGACCCATTTTGCCAAAGGAAAGGAAGTTGCCTAATAATTATGCACACCTGATATAGGGTGTTGATGTCATTAGACCACACCCCTTCTCATTACAGAGATGCACATCAACTAATATGCTTAATTGGTAGTAGGCTTTCGAGCCTATACAGCTTGCAGTAAGACAACATGCATAAAGAGGATGATGTGGTCAAAATACTCATTTGCCTAATAATTCTGCACTCCCTATATATATATATATATATATATATATATATATATATATATATATATATATATATATATATGTATGTGTGTGAGAGTTTACTGTGTGAATATATGCAATGTTATTATGTATAATGTATATGTGTCTGGTCAGATTACTTGTGGATCACTGTTATTTAGATTTTCTGTAAAAGTGTTTTATAAATATGTCAGTCACTGTGTATGATATGTGTGTGCTTAAGTATGAGTGTGTGTGTATGTATATATATATATATATATATATATATATATATACATCCATGGCCAAAAATATTGGCACCCCATGTCAAATAATGCACCACTTCACCCAGAAAATTGTTGAAACTACATATGTTTACGCATTCTCATGTTTATTTCTTTTGTTTGTATTGGTATGACACAAAAAAGTGGAGAGAAAAAAAGCCAAATCTGACACATTCCACGCAAAACTCCAAAAATGGACTGGACAAAATTATTGGCACCTTCTCAAAACTGTAATAAATAATTGCATTCCAAGCTTGTGATGCTCCTATAATTTGTAATTAAACTCACCTGTATCAATTAACAGGTGCTGACAATATAGAAATCACACCGGAAACAGTTAAAATGTTTAAAAATCGACTCAACCTTTCTGTTGTGTGTCTCTGTGTGCCACACTGAGCATGGAGAAGAGAAAGAACAGCAAAGAGTTGTCTGAGGATTTGAGAACAAAAATTGTGGAAAAGCATGGACTATCTCAAGGTTACAAGTCCATCTGCAGAGATCTTAATGTTCCTGTGTCCACTGTGTGCAACATTGTCAAGAAGTTTACAGCCCATGGCACTGTAGCTAATCTCCCTTTATCTGGATGAAAGAGAAAAATTGATCAAAGATTGCAACAAAGGATTGTTCGAATGGTGGATAAAGAACCTCGATCAACTTCCAAGCTCCAAATTCAAGCTGACCTTCAGGCACAGTGTACAAATGTGTTAGCTCACACTATACGTCGCCATCTGAATGAAAAGGGACACTTTGGTAGGAGACACAGGAAGACCCCATTGTTGACATATAAACATAAAAGCCAGATTGGAGTTTGCCAAAACTTACCGGAGGAAGCCAAAATCCTTTAGGGAGATTGTGCTGTGGACAGACAAAACAAAATTACAGATTATTGGTAAAGCCCATCATTTTACTGTTTTCAGAAAAAAATTAGGCTTTTAAAGGAAAGAATACAGTCCCTACAGTCAAACATGGTGGAGTTTCACTGATTTTTTGGGGTTGTTTTGCTGCTTCAGTTACTGGGTGTCTTGACTGTGTGCATGGCATTATGAAATCTGAAGACTACCAAATAATTCTGTGGTGCAATGTAGGGCCCAGTTTCAGAAAGTTGGGGCTCTGTCAGAGGTCATGGGTCTTACAGCAGGACAATGACCCAAAGCACATGTCAAGAAGCACCCAGAAATGGTTTAAGACAAAGCACTGGAGAGTACTGAACTGGCCAGCAATGAGTCCAGATCTCAATCCCATAGAGCCCCTTTTGGAGAGATCTAAAAACAGCAGTTGGGAAAAGGAACCCTTCCAATCTGAGAGACTTTGAGCAGTTGGCAAAAGAAGAGTGGTCCAAAATTCCAGTAGAGAGGTGTAAGAAACTCATTGATGGTTACAGGAAGCTATTGATATCAGTTATTTTTTCCAGGGTATGCTACCAAATATTAAATTGAGGGTTCCAATAATTCTGTCCAGTCCAATTTTGAAGTTTTGCATGGAATGTGTCTCCACTTTTTGTGTCATACCAATACAAACAAAAAAAAAATAATCATGAGAATGCAACAATTTTCTGGGCGAAGTCGTGCATTATCTGACAGAAATGAAGGGGTGCCTATATTTTTGTCCATGACTGTATATATATATATATATATATATATATATATATATATATATATATATATATATATATATATATTTATATATATACACACACACACACACACACACACTCACCGGCCACTTTATTAGGTAAACCTGTTCAATTGCTTGGTAACACAAATTGCTAATCAGCGAATCACATGGCAGCAACTCAATGCATTTAGGCATCTAGACGTGGTGATGACGACTTGCTTAAGTTGAAACTAAGCATCGGAATAGGGAAGAAAGGGGATTTAAGTGACTTTAAACGTGGCATGTTTGTTGGTGCCAGACGGGCTGGTCTGAGTATTTAAAAAAAACTGCTGATCTACTGGGATTTTCACTCACAGCCATGTCTAGGGTTTACAGAGAATAGTCAGAAAAACAGAAAATATCCAGTGAGCGGCATTTGTGTGGACAAAAATGCCTTGTTGATGTTAGAGGTCAGAGGAGAAGGGAAGACTGGTTCAAGATTATAGAAAGGCAACAGTAACTCAAATAACCACTTGTTACAACCAAGGTATGCAGAATACCATCTCTGAATGCACAACACGTTGAACCTTGAAGAAGATGGGCTACAGCAGTAGAAAACCACACAGGGTGCCACTCCTGTCAGCTAAGAACAGGAAACTGAGGCTACAATTCGCACAGGCTCACCAAAATTGGACAATAGAAGATTGGAAAAATGTTGCCTGGTCGATGTTAGCGGTCAGGGGAGAATGGGAAGACTGGTTTGAGATGATAGAAAGGCAACAGTAACTCAAATAACCACTCGTTACAGCCAAGGTATGCAGAATACCATCTATGAACGTACAACACATCGAACCTTGAAGCAGATGGGCTACAGCAGCAGAAGGCCACACAGGGTGCCATTCCTGTCTCCTAAGAACAGGAAACGGAGTGTCACGCCGCTCCCCGTTGCGCCACTCTGGCTGTTGCCAGGGACATGGCAGTTGCTGTTAGCATGTGGCAATTACATCATCACCGCACGTCAATTCTTTGAAGTCCTCCTTAGAGCGAATCGGCGCCTATGTAAGTACCTGCATAACTTACATACACTGCCCAAGTATAGGACTTACTTTGTGTGTTCCTGGATGTTACTTTGCTGAATTGCTGGATTGCCTTATTGTTACTGAACTCTGCCTGTCTGACCACTCTGCTGCTTAACCCCTGAATTGCTGGATTGCCTTATTGTTACTGAACTCTGCCTGTCTGACCACTCTGCTGCTTAACCCCTGAATTGCTGGATTGCCTTATTGTTACTGAACCCTGCCTTTCTGACCACTCTGCTGTTTTACCCAGTACTGCTGATCCCTTGGACTGCCCTGCCTACCGTGAGTACTGCTTACCTCATTTCATACATCTCACTTTGATCTTGGATATTTCCTTATCGTTCCACTTGATGCTGGGATAAGAAGACTACTGCCAAGTTTGGTCTGATAGGGACATATCCTACGAGCATCACACTGAGGCTACAATTTGCACACGCTCACCAAAATTGGACAATAGAAGATTCGAAAAACGTTGCCTGGTCTGATGAGTCTTGATTTCAGCTGCGACATTTAGATGGCAGGGTCAGAATTTGGCATAAACAGCATGAAAGCATGGATCCATCCTGCCTTGTATCAACGGTTCGGGCTGGTGGTGGTGGTGCAATGGTGTGGGGGATATTTTCTTGGCACACTTTGGGCCCCTTAGTACCAAGCATCGTTTAAATGCCACGGCCTACCTGAGTATTGTTGCTGACTATATATATATATATATATATATATATATATATATATATATATATATATACACGTATATATATATATATATTTGTGTGTGTGTGTATATACACACATACATAGAAAATAAGTTGCACCCAGGTGGTAAATCGCCATAGCACAGGCTAAAAATGGTATTGAGCTGGATGTTTGTTCCTGTGAGTGCATTTCTCTCTGTATGTATTTAGTCTCCCTAAGGGAAAAAGGGGCAACCAGACGTGGACTCCTTGATAAGTGTGCTTAGAGGAATATGGCTACACCTCACTGACAAAGCCCAACGATCGTCTGGGGTTGCTGTGTTCCTTGTTCAGAGAAGAATTGCCTGGTATTTCAGTGCTGGACTGACCGTAATAGGCGGGATCAGACTGATATACTACAGGAAAGTTTTACTCTGTGAAAAGCATTTCTGGGCTAAAAGAAGTTGTATCCAGGTGGTAAATCACCATGGAACAGGCTAACAATGGTATTGAGCTGGATGTTCGTTCCTGTGAGTGCATTTCTCTCTGTATGTATATATATATATATATATATATATATATATATATAAATATATATATATATATATATATATATATATATATATATATATATATGTGTGTTTGTGTGTGTGTGTGTGTGTGTGTGTGTGTGTATGTGTGTGTTGCTATATATATATATGTATGTGTTGCTGTGTGAGAGAGTTAACTGTGTAAATATATGCAATGTTAGTATGTATAATGTATGTGTGTCTGGTCAGATTATTTGTCTATCACTGTTATTTAGATTTTCTGTAAAAGTGTCTTATTGAAGATGTCAGTCATTGTATATGATATGTGTGTGCTCAAGTATGAGTGTGTCTGTCAGTGTGTGGTTGCCTGTATGTGTTTGACAAAGTATGTAAGTATGTATCTGAATAAGAATGCCTTATTGTGGGAAACTGGGCATATGTATTAACTTGTACATTTCTGATTGTGTGCATATCAATATGCAGCATAAATATGTACTAAACAATAAATTAAAAATTATTTGTGTGTGTGTATATATATATATATATATATATATATATATATATATATATATATATATATATATATATATATATATATATATATATATATATATATATATATATAAATATATGAAAAAATCTTGACACCCCCCTCATGCATCATGATGTACTTGAGAAAAAGAAGAAACAGCTGCACACTGCAGTTGGTGATAAGTTAAAAAATAGTAACTTTTAATGATATGCTAATAAAAACACGGTACAATGAGGCTGAAGGAATGAACATCCTTACATGTTTCATGCCTACACTTGACACTTAATCATAGGACTAACGTTCATAATACCACCCCTACTATTTAAAGGGATGGTATCCAATGACAAGATAGATACAAAACCTGTATAATTAAGGTTAAAAATATCTAAAATACATACTACATAAGTACAAAACATGGGTACAGTTATTTTTGAGGGGGAACCTCAGTACATAGAAACAAACTAAACAATATAATTCTTACAGAGGCATAAGACCTATAAAAACTGGCCAATATATGTATTAATATGAAGGCTAATATCCACTGCAAAGAGGTAACCTTCTTGTATCATTCTTAAAGTTAATCCACAAAGAGTATATATATGTAATAGCCTATAGGTACTAATTTCCTCAATATAAGATAAAGTAAACTAAAGTCAAAAGATATGTATATGCATGCATACATATATATATATATACGTAAGCATGTATGCATAAGTACATGTAAAAATGCACACAAATCACAGATGGGCTATGTGGTTATTAAACTGTAAAATAATGGTGTGCCTACAGATACATACATTTGATGTTAAACTGATTTTAAAGTATTCTAAAATGCAAAAGATAAACATATGGGCAACAAGTGTAATTAGATTTTAGCTAATCAAAGAAATATGACATGTCCCATTCCCTGTTTAGTCCCATAGGGTAATGGTTTTCAGTTTATGTATCCAATATAGTTCCTGTTTTGACAATTTATGTTTGTTACCACCCCTTATAGGGAAATAAATCCTATCAATTACTTTAACTGTCATATGGGATTGGTAAGTCATATGAACTAAATTGAAGTGTATTGCTATTGCTGAGTCCTTATTGTAGTTCTTAGTGTCATTTATATGTTCCCTAACCCGTAATCTAACTAAGTTCCCTGGTTGTCTGACCTACATATTGAAGGGAACATAGGGTACATTCCAACAAATATATAATGAACTCTGTTCTGCAATTAGCATAAAAATAAACTTTGAACCTCTCCTGGGTCACAAAACTAGAAAACGTATCACTTTGACTCACTACCCCACAAGTAATACAGATTTTTGCACCACATTTGTGTGTGCTTTTTTCTTTAGCCATTCGCTACCTGTAACACATTTCTTATTTATCATACTGGGAGCTAGCCTGGTTGCTAAAGTAGGTGTTTTTTTGGAAACAAACTTACATGTTTGATAGATATCACTAAGGAGTTCATCATCTTTCAGGATATAGAGATTCTTCTTCAATATTTTACAGATACCGTTAAATTGTCTTGAGTACTCTGTGGTAAATACCACTGTATCTTTGGAGAAATCTTTCTCATCCTTCTTATTATGGATGACCTCTAGTTGCTTTTTATGTTTCACACTATCAAAAGAATTTTGCAAATCCCTGTCTGTGTACCCTCTTAGTTTAAATCTATTAGTGAGTTCTCTTGCCTGGGTAAGAAAGTTATCATTAGAATTAGTGTTCCTTCTCATACGGATATATTGTACCCTAGTTATAGAGCGTATGAGATGGGGGGATGACAAGATTTAACATGCAAAATAGTGTTGCCTGCTGTAAGCTTCCAATAAGTATCAGTTACTTCTCTTCTTCTGTAAGCATTACTTTAGACAAGTTTAAGACTGATAGTCCTTCAGATTGGATCTTTGTTTCCTTGCCGATTTTCTTGTTTCTTCTGCCTGACCTCCTGGTGCGTTTCCTAAAGGGATTGAAGGTACAGCTTTGTCTTTACCACTAGACGTACCACCGGAACTTCCTCTTCATCTGTGTCACTATCACTTAGCACCTGTAATGACAAGAGGGGGAAGGAGGAAAGAGAGATAGAGGTAGAAGAAGAAGAAGGAGGAGAGGATGGAGGAGAGGAGACATTTTTGACCGAAGATGGTAAAGAGGCCCCACTGCGATCTGATGTATAAGAATCCTGGTCAGATGTATCTGTGGAGGAAAAGGCCACCTTCCGCTTAGACTTGTGCTACAAAATAGGCTTTAAAGTATTGGCCTTGGTGTCATCATTATAAGATTGTTGGGCCTTATTGCCCCCCTTATTGGGGAATGATTTCCTCCTAGGTTTGTTTTGAAACTGTGACCAGTTGTAAACTTTGTTGTTCATATAGTCCTCCATGTCTCTATTAAACTTATTTCCTTTCCTCTGCGCCAGTTCTTCATCTGTTTTTTGTATTTTAGATTTTAGATTGCCTTTGAATTCCCCGTATTTAGTATCTGATTTGAATGTTTTCAAATCCGTTTTGATGTTATCAATTTTTTGTTTTAATTTATCTCTTTTGCAAGTTTTGCTTTTTATAACAATGTTCATAAGGGTCAATGAGCAATCTGTTAAGGCTTCATTCCATTCTAATTGAAGAGCCGGGTCCTCCAAGTCAAATGAGGGATACATTTTTATTCTTTTTACTTAGGATAGTATTGATTAAAACCTATTGGACTGCATTAGCCTCATACCTGAAATAACTGCAGAACCCCTTTTATATGTGGCTTCACACCTCTATATCCCTTGCAATAAATCCTTATTTGTAAATCCCACTTAGTGCGACCGCTACAAAGTATATAAATTGTCAATGCGTATTAATGTCCAGACAAAATTTAAAGAGTTAATATCAGCTGTTGCTTCCTCTCTTTGTGGATTAACTTTAAGAATGATACAAGAAGGTTACCTCTTTGCAGTGGATATTATCCTTCGTATTAATACATATATTGGACAGTTTTTATAGATCTTATGCCTTTGTAAGAATTATATTGTTTAGTTTGTTTCTATGTACTGAGGTTCCCCCTCAAAAACAACTGTAACCATGTTTTGTACTTATGTAGTATGTATTTTAGATATTTTTAACCTTAATTATACAGGTTTTGTATCTATCTTGTCATTGGATACTGTCCCTTTAAATAGTAGGGGTGGTATTATGAACGTTAGTCCTATGATTAAGTGTCAAGTGTAGGCACGAAACATGTAAGGATGTTCATTACTGCAGCCTCATTGTACTGTGTTTTTATTAGCATATCATTAAAAGTTACTAATTTTTAACTTATCACCAATTGCAGTGTGCAGCCGTTTCTTCTTTTTCTCAAGCCAATATTTGTTGCAGAGGAACCGGCCGCAATTTCGGCATGCACCCCCTAGGATTCACACCCTTACCTTTCCCCTGCATTTCCGGTGGCGTCTACTGCCCGTGTAGGACTTGGAGAGGTTTGCTTCATGGAAGCATCATAATGGACTTGCCTATGCTTACAAATTCTTCCAAAAATGACAGTATCACTGGCACCATCATGACATGTAGCACAATGCCCTGGTGACATAATGAAGTGCATTGATACTATAGACAGTTATCTTTATTTTAATTTGCCCCCCCCCCGAAAAAAATTCTGTGAACGCTCATGCCTTTCCACACCCAGTTTTGCCTTATATATGACTGGGTCAATGTTTTCTAGCTGTTACAACTTTTTCTGTTTTTCTTGCATCACATAACAGGCACATTTTTGCTTTAAAAACATTATAAAATTGACAAATCAGGGGGCGGAGCCTAGCCACGCAGGGTGATGGCTGCTTAATTTTTGGCTCCAATGCTCTACACCCGATCAGCATCTAAATAAAGGGACTTTCTGTTCTAAAACAATGGAGATGGCATTGGGAAAATCTTGCCTAACACACTGTGGCTTCATCTGAGACCTGCACAAAGATTTGGGAGCCGGCGGCACTTTGTCTTTTTCATCAGTCTGTTTGAGGCCTGCTCTGGAGTTTCTTGACACCGCGCCAATTAACAGTGATTGACCGCGCAGCATGGAGGACCTCCCTATCGCCACACTAAAGCGCGGTGGTCAGCGCGAACATACCTGACAGGAGAGGGAAAACAGCACACACCGGAACGGCAGCTGTCTAGCAACACCGTAAGTGGTGGTCGGAGCTTAGACAGAGGGAACCGGGAGACTGTACCGGAAGCGCACCAGAGACGGATTGCAACACCGGGTAACAGACATTCTGCTGGCAACAAGTGGAGACTAACACCACGGCTGTTCAGAAACCTTTGGGTGCCCGGTAATTACACTTCCCACACACCCCGGTATAAAAGTTATCTGCACTCAAGATACAGGACATACCCTAAATACTAAAGTGGCCCTCTGTGTCTAACAAACAAAGGCTACTTGGCATTAGAGTTTGGCACTCCCCTCCTGATTAGCTTGTGCACACTTGGCAGAAGAGAATATATGTAGTAAATCTCGCAGCCAGATTATAACATATATGACACAGCTCTGAATGTCTGCACATCTCCTGTTCAGGCCACAAGCAATATTTTAACAGCCATAAACTTTAAATAAAAAAGGCCTTAGCAGACTGATATCAATCCTCAGTCACTTTCCACAATATGTCCCACAGGAAAAACAATAAACTAGAAAGGGGCCTTAAATCTTCAAGCCTAACCAACTTTCTTAAGGCTGCTCCACCTACCACAGACATATCAGAGAGCAAACTCCCCTCTCCCTCTCAGGAAATCATGGAATCGACTAGCTCAACATCACAGCAGCCTCAGGAATATCTAACAAGAAGTGACCTTAACACTATATCTTCAAAAGAGGACATTAATAAAGTCTTAGCTGAAATGAAGTCCTTTTTTGGCGAACTGAAGAGGGACATAAGCCAAGTTACACAGCAAGTGCACATACTTGAAAACAAGCATGCCACTCTTGGAGCCAAAGTAAAAGCTAATTCTCATCACATCAGAGAGCACAAGGAGCATATACAGTTTCTTCTTTCCAGAATGGAGGACTTGGACAACAGGGGGCGGAGAAACAATGTCAGGATAAGGGGAGTCCCTGAATCTGTCTCCAATACTGCACTTGAGGGGTACTTACAGGACCTGTTCCGCGCTCTTAAAGGTACACCGAGTTCCACTGACATACCCATAGAGAGGGCCCACAGAGCCCTTAGGCCCAGACCCTCGCCTAAGGCCCCACCTAGGGACATAATAATTAAATTCCTTAGTTATAAAGATAAGGAAATTATTATGCAGAGAGCAAGGAACCTTCAGAATGTAACCCATGCAGGGATCCCCCTCCAAATCTTCTCTGACCTGAGTTTAACTACCTTACAAAAGAGAAGAGATCTCAAATTTATCACCTCCGAACTGCAAGCCCAGAAAATACAATATAAATGGGGCTTCCCGGTGAGCCTGATAGATTCCAAAAATGGCTCTCAAGCAGTCTACAGATCTTTGGCTGACCTCCCTGAGTTTTGCAGGATACTTGAGCTCAACATAACACCACCGGATCAGATGGAAAGCGTTCAACAAAACTCTTCTCCTCAGGAAACAGGGGACTCTGCCCAGGCCCATGACACTTGAAAAAAAAGACTCCTACCTTAAGACAGTACCTTGAATTGCAGCATGAGGAACTTGATAAGTATTTCACTTTTATATTATATTCCATGTGCTGGTACCAGCCTAACCCTTATAGACTGGCAGTTTGGGACTTGGTAAGATGTTTTTATCAGTTTTTTAATGTGTCATTTGTACCTTCTGGTTGTTTTCTTTTTTTAGGTTAAAGGGCCATTATACACTAATTTTTTCTTTGCATAAATGTTTTGTAGATGATCTATTTATAAAGCCTATAAACTTTGTTTTTTAAAAAAAATGTAAAATTTTGCTTATTTTTAAATAACATTGCTCTGATTTTCAGACTCCTAACCAAGCCCCAAAGTTTTATTTGAATACCGTCAGCTACCTTCTCCAGCTTGCTCCTGTTTGTGTAAAGGGTCTTTTCATATGCAAAAGAAGGGGGGGGAGTGTCTTATTTGCCACTTGCAGTGGGCTTTCCATCAGCCTTTTCAACAGAGCTAAACTGAAAGCTTCTAAGTAAGTTTTTAAACCATTTTATACTGGATTTTTATATCACTATCTGTGCATCTTATTCTTTATAGTAGTGTCTATTACATGCATTTATATGAAAATGAGTGTATACTGTCCCTTTAAATGTTAAATGACGTTATTTGTATTTAATGTGGACTGTCGTATCTAAATAGGCCCCTTATTACCTAGAGTACTCACACATGACCTATTAGATGTATGTGCCTACAACTGGCAGTATGCTTAACAATGCCCTAGAATAGAGTACCAGAGGGTCTTTGACAGCTTAATCCCTTTTAATCAAGTTTGCACTCAAGTTGCATTTAGGCAGGGAGTTGTTGCTGCACGGTAATATGGTGTGGGATAAATGCTGCTCAATGGCCTGTAACACACAAGCTTCCTGTTTGTCAAAGACGACTAGATATTTCTAAAGGGGCTGCAGACATTTGGGGCACAAGCATTAGTTTTGAGCCATATTAGATATATGAGAGCCTTACTGTTGGTCCCTTCTTTACAGTTCCAGACAGATACAATTCATTACTTGAAAATATAATATACACCAAATGCTTTTATATGTTGCTTTGAAATTTTCTAGTTCTACAATGTTATTTCTTCCTTTTATGCAAAAGACTAATGGATGCCTTATTGTATGTTTACCACGTAATTAAGTTTAATTTAATCGGGTAGTAATCTGCATTTTATTCTATACATAGACGAATGACACATTTTGTACTGTACTAGTTTGTGATAGATTGTTCCTAAGTTTTAAATCCAGACAATTTACTTTTTATTTTTTTTATTGCTGGTCGGGTGTGGGGATACTGACCCCACACTTACTTTCGTTCTCTTTCTTTTTTGCCCCTTCCGTGTAGGGAGGATTGTATAAATACTTTTCTAACCCTTTCACTACCCCCAGAGTGCTGCTGGAATTCTTATCACTACTCTACTAATCTTTGCTATTTTATTCCAACTTTTTTTTTTCTCCTTCCCTTTCCCTTACGTCCTGATATCCCCTTTATCAACAAATACCTAACACGATGGAACCCCGGAGTAGACGAAATTTGACAGTTCTGACACTGAATGTTAGGGGCCTTAATACACCAGAAAAGAGATCCCATTTGATAAAAGATATGACCAGACTAAACTGTGACATTGCCTATTTACAAGAAACTCATTTTAAAAGGGGGAGGGAACCAAAATGGCTGAACTCTAAATACCCAACCATGTTTTTTGCCTCTGGCCCTTCTAAGAAAAATGGGGTGGGAATCATTGTAAAACATTCAATACCCTTCAACCTGATTCAGGAGGTCAAAGACCCTGAAGGCCGCTACTTGATAGTAATAGGCACCTTGTACAATAGACCTGTCACGTTGATCAATGCATACTTCCCAAACAGAAATCAACACAAATTTATGACAGTTCTCACTAATAAAATACTTGAAACGCAAAAAGGAGCTTTGCTCTTCGCAGGTGACTTCAATCTACCCCTAGAACCACTGCTAGATACCTCCAAAGGGTCAGCCTCAATCCCAAAAAAGATCATTAAGCAATGTAACACTAGGTTAGAGGAGTTATCAATACACGACATTTGGAGAACACAATACCCCACGAGACGGGACTACACCTTCTTTTCCCACCCTCATAACCTCTACACGAGAATCGACTGTATTTTCACTGACCAAGCCACATTAGCCTCTGTGGAGAAAACACAAATCCTTCCAATGACCTGGTCGGACCACGCCCCAGTGTTGTGTAAACTGAAGTGGCCGACCATGCCAGACCTCCCTTTTATATGGCGATTTGATGACTTCCTACTTAACAACCAGCTACTTAGGGGGAAAATAGAAACTACACTCCTTGACTACTTCGCCATCAATGACACGACCGAAAGCTCTAAACACATACTCTGGGAAGCACATAAATGTGTGCTCCGCGGCGAACTTATGAAACAGAAAGCCATCTTGGCTAAACAAACTAGAGTACGGTTCACAACACTCCTAACCAGCATACACGATTTAGAAATAAAACATAAAAAACAGCCGTCGGACACTTTGGTGCTTTCTGAGCTTAATAAGGCCAGGAGAGAAATCCAGGACTTGCATACACTTGACTACCAGAAAATGGCGCTGCGTAACCAACAGAAATTCTACGAATTTGGGGATAAACCTGGTAGACTTCTTGTCAGGGCCCTCAAAAGAAAACAGTTAAAAACACACATTCACACATTGATAGACAAAAATGGTTTAACACACGCGGACAGCCCAGCAATCGCGGAAACACTAAAAGCATATTACCATGATCTGTATAATCTGCAACCTCCTTCACACACCTCCCCGGGTGGGAGAGAGAGATCATCTTCTCCAACTTTGAGCTCCTATCTGGACTCAATTAGACTTCCTTCCCTGTCTCAGACAGATGTGGAGACTCTGAACGCACCTATATCCCCAGAGGAGGTATTGCGCACTATTGAAGATTTGCCAAATGGTAAAAGCCCGGGCCCCGACGGTTTTAGTGCCTAATATTATAAGTTATACAAACAAATTCTATCCCCTCAGTTGGCCCGCTTGTTTAACACTCTAGACACTTCCCAGGGGCTCCCTCCTTCCATGTTAACAGCTCACATCACAACTATCCCTAAACCAGGCAAGCCAATAAACCGGCCAGAAAACTTTCGGCCAATATCACTTCTTAATGTTGACATAAAGATATTTGCCAAGATACTTTCCAACAGATTGAATACATTTTTACCCAACCTGATCTCCCCAGACCAAGTAGGATTTGTGCCCGGCCGTGAGGCTAGGGACAATACTATAAAAGCAACCCTACTAGGTAATTATTAGTATTATTAGGGACATTATTAGGGACAATACTATAAAAGCAACCCTACTAGGTAATTATTAGTAATTATGCGCAAATAAACAAGATTCCTATGATTCTAGTTTCTACTGATGCCGAAAAGGCCTTTTACAGGATTAGCTGGAAATTTTTGAAGGCAGTCCTGTCGAAGATGGGGTTTGGACAGACCCTTATACAAAAGATATTTTCCCTATACAGGGCCCCCTCGGCTCAAGTCAGGATAAACAATATTTTTTTTTTTTTAAACTTAAATTTTTATTGATTTTGTCAACAAATAACAATTTAACAAGAAAATAAAAAAAAATCACAAAAGTGTGACCTGCGCATACAGAATCATAAGGTTCACATTATTTGATCTATTGTCCACAACATTGACCATAACCTCCAGGAATCTAATGCTCATAATGAGGGCATCTGGACTTTGAGCTGCCTGGCAATTATAGTCCTTTATAAAGTTCTTTATTGTCCATATTCGTTCTCTGTAGGCGTTGGTCTTCTCTTCGCTCTGGTATATCAATTTAAAGTGGAGCTATTATAAAGGGTCACAGTTACATTGCTCTGAACCTATAATCATATCTAGGTTGAACCAAAAGAAAGTATAGAAAGAAAAGAAAATAAAGAGGGAGAAGGGGGGGAAGGGAAAAGAAGAGTATCCGACAGAGACATCCCTGAGTTGTAGTTTGCGATAAGGTAATGGGGTATTCTCAAGCAACAGTGTGTGAGGCAAAATATATTCAGTAATATGTTCATAGCTTCCCTAATCTAGCGGTGTGTTTGTCGCATGGGGGGTCCTATGTGTATATGTGGTAGTGATAGAATCCCAGTAGAAACGGACATCTGCATAGAATGCAGATTTACCTCTTTTAAAGTATCCATATTCTTCACATGTAAGCATCTTATCAGTATTTTGTAACCAGCTGCTTTGTGAGGGTATTAATGAGGACTTCCAATTTAGGGCGATCAGTGCTTTGGCGCTATTGAGTCCTATTCGTATCAATGTCTGTCTAATTTTACAGCGGAGTGGAGGGTTCTCGTTTAGGAGGATCAATTTTGGGTTTAAATGGAGGTCTGCCTCTGCTAGCTTCCCCAATGTGGATTCTATTCCCTTCCAAAATAAGTGTAGTTTGGGGCATGACCACCACATATGTAATATAGTGCCTCACTCGGTGCAACCTCTCCAGCACGAGGGTGAGGAGGTAGGGTAAATATTATTTATTCTAGATGGTGTGAAGTACCAGCGCATAAGCACTTTGTAGTTGAGTTCAATTACTTTGGGTGATGTGGAAGAGGTACGAGTGTTTCTATAGATTTGTAGCCACTGTTCAGTATCCATGTCTACGCCCAATTCTTTATGCCATTTAGCTGTATATGGAGGAAGTGGAGGGGATCGTGCGTTCTGAAGCATGCTCTTAGCTAGTGATAGCGTACCTCTAGTAGTGTTTCCCCTAAGGCACGTTTGCTCAAAAAGTGTTGGTAATCTAATAAGGTCTTCTTTATTGGGAGTAGTCTGTATAAAGTGCCGTAGCTGTGCATATTTTAGCCATGGGGCAAAGGAGCCAAATAAAATTGGTGAGAGTTCCTCTCTGGGTTTTAGTGTGCCTTGTGTGTGCAGGATTGCCATGGGGACAGAGTCTAATAGTTCAGTAATTGGTGTGTCTTTTCTCTTGTTTTTGTATCCCCCCATTAGTTCTATGTTGGGAAAAATTGGGGTAAGCGGGGATACAGGTGTGGACAGGGCTGTTGTAGTTGTAATTAAGTGATCCCATGTGTTGAATATGTGTCGGTAAAGTGCGGATGATTGGCAAGCAGGGGTGCGCTTGGTTTTTGGGAGCCAGCATAGGGGACCTGGGTTAGGGGATTTAAGTAGCTGGGAGTCAATCGCAACCCATGCTTTGGATTCTCTCCTACAGTGCCAGTCTAGGATTCTCTGCAGTACTGATGCATGATAATATAGGTTTAATTCTGGTAGACCCAAACCCCCACTTTGGAGGGATCTATACATTGTTCCTCGAGCTATCCTTGGGCGTGACCTCCCCCACACAAAAGTATTTATGGCTTTTTGAAGTTTTTGTATGAATGTCTTAGGGAGTGTAATTGGCATCGCTTGCAGTATATATAGGATTTTGGGGAGGATTGTCATTTTGACTGATTGTATCCTACCCCACCACGACAGGGGCTTTTCCTTCCAGGAAGATAGGGAGTGCCGTATAGAGTGTAGGAGGGGTCGGTAGTTTAGGGCAAACCATTTTGAGGAATTAGAAGATAGCATTATGCCTAAGTATTTTAGATGGGAGTGTTGGATTTTAAACGGACAAGATGGCGTGAAAGCTGCGAAGTTACTAGAGGTCATTGAGATATTTAGGAGCTCAGATTTTGAATAATTGATATGGAAATCAGTGGAGGCCAGGACTGCAGGGATCTGTTTTGATGTAACGTATTCCATTAAATGGAGAACTCGAATCGTGTTGTCTCTGGCCTCCCTAAGTGGTACAAAGCCGGCCTGGTCTACATGTATTAAAGTTGGAAGTATTTTGCTGATCCGGTTTGCTAGTATCTTGGCATATATTTTTATATCCCCATTTAATAGGGATATTGGGCGATAATTACTTGGTTCTGTGGGAGGTTTACCTGGTTTGGGTATAATGGATATATGGGCTTCCAGGAGGTTGGGGGAGAGCAGTCCATCTATATCAAGAGAGTTGAAAAGGTTAGTAAGGTGTGGGGCCAAAATGGATTGGAACTGTTTATAGTATGAGGCCGATAGGCCGTCTGGGCCGGGGCTTTTACGAAGTGGTGTATGCTGTATGGCTGCTATGACCTCTTGGAGGGATATGGGATCCTCCATTTGTTTCGAGATATGTTCGGGTAGAGTTGGGATGTTGGCTTTCTGTATGTAAGAATTTATTGCTTCATAGTCTGAGGAGTATGGAGTTGCAGGGATATTGTAAAGGTTTTTGTAGTAATTTCTAAATACCTCTGCAATTGTTTTACTGTCATGTGTGTATGCTCCCGGTGTGTCTGGTTGTGATAATTTGTGTATGAATTGAGTGTTTGTACGGGTTTTAAGAGTTCTAGCCAAAAGTGGTCCTGCCTTATTGCCTTCTGTGAAATATAGTTTGTTTAGATATACTGCCTTTCTTTGCGCTTCTCTGTTAAGTAGTTCATTTAATTTGCGTCTAGTTTTCGCTAGTTGAGTTATGTATCGTTCATTAGTAGGAGTTTGCATATGTAACTTCTCTATATCTCGGAGTTGATGAATCAGCATGTTGTATTGTTTGTTATAATTTTTTTTCATTATAGATTTCTGTTTCAGAAATTCTCCTCTAATTACTGCTTTGTGGGCTTCCCATACTATGGCAGGGGATGTATCTGGGGTTGTATTATGCAGGAAGTAGTCTTTAAGTGAACGTATAATTTTGTCTTTAATTAGTGGTTGCAATAGCAGTGTCTCATCTAGGCGCCAGTGTGGGTCAGTGAGGGGTTTGTCTGGTAGGGCCAAAGATAGCGTTACCATCGAATGGTCAGACCATGGGGTCGGTAAAATTTCCATGTGTTTCATTAGGGGTAAGCTGCTTTGGTCTATGAATATGTGGTCTATTCTGGAATATGATTTTTGGGGGTTTGAATAAAAAGTATACGTCTTTTGTGTAGGGTGTTGTATTCTCCAGGTATCTAAGAGTGTTGCACTGCGTAGGACCTTCACTATGACACTTAAAGAGCTCCTGGGCATTGAGCTTTTTTTATTAGAGCAGTCTAATGGTGGTTCCAATGCCACATTGCTGTCTCCTGTCAGAATCAATGTTCCCCGTGTCACCTCTAGTAATGTTTTGATTAGTTTTTTAAAGAAACGAGCTTGGCCCGTGTTTGGTGCATAATATGTTGCAAAAGTGATTTGTCTGCTGTAGAGTGTGCCTACTAGGATCAAGAATCTTCCCTCATTGTCTGTATGTTGCTGGGTGAGGTGAAAAGGGACATTATGCCTAAATAGTATACCCACTCCATTCCGTTTAGCAGGGGCTGAATTAAAGTATCCCGTTGGGAATTGTTTAGAGGAGCATTTCGTTGTTATATGTTTGCTAAAGTGGGTTTCTTGTAAGAAAATCACCTCTCCCTTATGTTTGTGAAACCAATTTAGGGCAATGGATCTTTTGGTGGGTGAATTTAGTCCTTTAACATTTTGAGAGATTAACAAAAGATCAGGGACTGCCATATGCTCTATGTATAGTGAAGTTCGCGTAATGTATCTTGTATATCCTGTAGTGTGTTGCGGTTAATGTGGAGAGGGTTACTACAGAATCTTTGTAAGCGTTTGCGTGTTGCAAGTTACAATACCTGAGTTTGGGTGCCTGTTGTTGGTACCTTTTCGTTTCGTCTCTGTCGGAGAAAGGGTAGGAAGGTAAAGAGAAGTTGTATAGGGAATAGCAATCCCTTTTAGTACAAGGATCTGCTAGAAGAGATAAAGAGTGTAAGGAAAATGAGTAAAACATCAACAATAAAACATCATAACTAACAATACCACAAAAATACTTAAAACAGTATTTCAAATAAAATGGGGGGGTCATAGTAAAAAAAAAATGAAGTTACTATGACGGAGCATTTCCACTTGGGGCTTAAACGTATTATAAGGGGAAGGCCTAGCTAGGGGGTAAGTAGGGCTTGGTCAGTTAGCATCAATATAGTTTGATGTAATAATACAAATATCTAAAATTAGGTATACAACATTTTCTAAATATGTTACCAGGTATGTCTAGGTTTCTGACATATTATCATACTGGGTAATAAGCATTTGTAAGGGTAACCAATCTCGTAGCACTTTTATTTTCATGTCAGTCCTTCTTCTTGTTGGGCTGCTTTCTGGTTTCCTTGGTCAGTTTTCCTGGAGACTCTCGTCCAAGCAGGTCTCTGTTGCTTCTGTGCCAGTGATGTTGGATTGTCTCTTGTCAGTGGAGTTAGCGACGAGCGTGTAGATGGAGGTGGAATTTTTAGGCTGTCACAAAATTGCTCAAGGTCATCTGGGTGGCTATATGTGACAATCTGGGAGTTATGCAATACTTTAATGCAGAATGGGAAACCCCATCTATAGGGTATTTTTAAGTCCTGCAGGTGTGTAGTGAGGTATTTCGCCTCTCTGCGCTTGGAGAGTGTGATGTTACTCAGATCTGCATATATTTGTACTGTATCTCCTTCGAACAGGATTTGGCGTGTTTTCCGCGAAGCTGTCATTATTTTCTCCTTGTCTTTGAAATTTTGAAATCGCAGGATTATATCTCTAGGCGGTTTATCGTCTGCGGGTTTCGGGCGTAGTGCCCGGTGGGCTCTATCTAGAGGGATGATTGGGACGTCTTCTTGTAGAATATGTTGGAACAACTGCTGTAGGTGCTGTTGGATTTGGGAGGTTGTAACTTTCTCTGAGATACCTCTTATTCTTAGATTCTGCCGTCTCCCTCTGTTATCCAAATCTTCAACTTGGTTTTGAAGCTGCTGTATCATGTCATCATGCACTTGAAGAGTGCGATTTTGGAGTTCTGTAGTATTTGAAAACTGTTCTAAATCTTCTTCTGCCTGTAAAACTCTCTCCCCCAAGTCTGAGAGATCTTTCCTGACTTCAGATAGTCCTTCTTTAATAATTTTCCCCACATGGGTGAAAAAGGATGCAAAGTCTGCTTTAGTCGGCAGATTTTGTATGTCTGCTTTGGTGAGGAGAGCAGGAGAGTCCACATCAGATGTGGTTTGTTCAGTGTCTGTTGGATTGGCTGTATCTGACATGGAGGATTCTAGAACTTTAAAAAAATTGTCCATTTTTGCATTGGAAGTTGTTAGACTTTTAATATTTTTATCTGGCTTAGGTGTGCGTCTGGACGCCATTGCTAGTTTTGCAATCTTAGTGAGTCTGGCGAGTTTCAATCTCCAAGTTATAATTTAGCTTAGTCACTTTGCAGTTTAAAGGTAGCACAGATTATTCCAGCTCAGGAAGAAGATATTAAAATAAATAAACAAATGTCTCTCTTAAATGCGATGTAATATGATTTTTTTTAACCACTTGTATGATGTCAATCTGTGTCGATCTGTTCAATCACAATTATTAGCGAAGTGGCTTGTGTATTTTAAGTTTGTGTACTCCTTTAGATCGATGTCGTTTTAAGCTGTGTAGATTGATTTATGTAAGGGTCTGCTCACATGTTTAAAAACAGCACTCCATAAGCAGTTGTACGTCTCTGCACTGTGCCTTGTGTGTTGTCTGCTGGGCTGTAATTGCAGGGAGTGTGGTGTTTCTGCCCCAGTAGCTAATGCAAGTCTGTCCGGTAAGGCCTAAATTGAGTTTGCTATGAAGTATATTGCATGGCCGTTTCTAGGAGTTCAGATTGCGCTATCGGCAGGGCCACAGGACTTTGTACTCAGAAGGGGTACTCGATAGGTTGATGTACTATCTTTGGGGCATTAAGTATTACTTTCTTACCCCTTGCAGCAATGGTGCGTGTGCTAACTTTTCCCTGTAGTGCGATGCGTACTTAGGCCCGCTGTGTTCTAGGATCTGGTTCCATCGCCAATCTTCTTATTTTAGCGATATGGGCATTGCATTCGGTGCTCCGGAACTTCGCTTGAGGTCGGACTGACTTTTCCAGCTTTATAGTGGCCCGGGTGTCCCCTTAATGTGCCGTGGAAAGAGCTTCTTTAACCGGAGCTAGGAATCATGCGGCCATCACAGATGCTGGCCGGCTCCGCCCCCCTCAGGATAAACAATATTTTATCTGAACCTTTTAATATCTCAAATGGCACCAGGCAAGGGTGCCCTTTGTCCCCGTTGTTGTTTGCCTTGGTCATGGAAGTCTTGGCTCAGAAAATTAGAGACAATGAGAAGATTAGGGGTCTACGGATAGGGGACCAGGAACATAAGTTATCAATGTACACGGACGTCGTCCTACTTTCATTAACAGACCCACTGACTTCACTCCCAGAGGCCCTAAAAGAATTTGAGCTATATGGCAGGTTCTCAAACTTCCACTTGAACAAAACGAAATCGGAAATATTAAATATTACTCTCCCTCAAGCAGATATTTGCCAACTTTCTTCTCTATGCCCATTGCGCATACAAACCCGCACTCTCAGATATTTGGGGGTCAACCTTCCCCAGACACTTTATATGAAGCTAACTATTCAAAACTACTTATTGAAGTCACAGGAGATCTCTCTTCTTGGAGAAACAAACCGGTCTCCTGGTTAGGGAGAATCGGTATTATAAAGATGAATATCCTACCCAGGATTTTGTATTACCTCCAGACCCTCCCGATCCCGTTACCCACACACTATTTACACAGATTGCAGGGAGTGATAGAGGAGTTTATCTGGAAAGGAGTTAAACCACAAATTGCAAGGAAAACCCTTTATTTACCAAAGGAGGGGGGAGGTCTGGGAGTCCCTAACCTATCTTCCTACAAAAAAGCTATTAACTTTCAACACCAAATTGAATGGTGTCATAACTCTAAGGATAAAACCTGGGTGCAGATATGCAGGTCAATTATGGGCACACAAAACATGGGGACCCTGGGATGGACATTCACTAAATCTAGGCCCAAAATACTGGAGTGTTACCCCTTTGTCAAAGAATTATTTGCATGTTGGGACAGATCTCTGGTGGAGCACCCGCATATTACCTCCAACCCTTCACCACTCACACCATTCATTGACAACCCAGACATACCTTTCACGTGTACACAAAGACTGCCGATAGATAAAACTTCACTTGGACAGGTGACTTTCCACCGCCTCTTAATGAACAAAAGAATCAAGAACAGAGCAGAACTCGAGCGTACTGGACTTAACATTTCCTGGTTTTACCATACACAACTCCAACATTTCCTATCAACGTATAAAAGATCAAATGACGTGACTAGACAACTGACTACTTTAGAATCCTTGTGCCTACTCCCGAACACACCAAAACACTTGATTTCCATAGCCTACCGCTTAATCCTCTCACCAAAGGACGCCTCTTTTCCCAATTATGTGAGACAATGGAATAGGGAACTCAACCCACCTCCGACTGACAAAGACTGGCATAAGATGTTAAATGCTCATGTGAAAGCCTCGGTCTAAACGAGAACGATAGAAACTAACTACAAATTCTTATCCAGGTGGTATCTTACACCTGATAGGATTCAGCGATATATAAACTGACTGATGGTAAGTGCTGGCGTGGGTGTGGTGAACGCGGTACTCTCCTCCACATCTGGTGGGATTGCGATATTCTCCAGCCTTATTGGTGGTCAATACTTAATATCATGGAAACCACATTTAATATAACTTTGGCTGGAGCGCCTAGCCTTTTGTTGTTCCATAACCTCCCTAAATTCAAAGACAAACCTTCAAAACAGCTCTTCTTCATAATGCTCAATAGTGCCAAGTCCCTTATTCCCAAGAAATGGAACAGACAGATATCCCGACGGTGACAGACTGGACATCCCAGGTAGACAGACTCCTACAGCTAGAAAGATTCAGATATATGAGGGATGACACAATAGAAAACAGAATTTATGCTTACCTGATAAATTACTTTCTCCAACGGTGTGTCCGGTCCACGGCGTCATCCATTACTTGTGGGAAATATTCTCCCCCACAGGGAAAGGCAAGGAGAGCACACAGCAAGAGCTGTCCAAATAGCTCCCCCTCTGGCTCCGCCCCCCAGTCATTCGACCAACGGTTAGGAGAAAAAGGAGAAACTATAGGGTGCCGTGGTGACTGTAGTGTATAAAGAAAATTTTTTCAACCTGATTAAAAAACCAGGGCGGGCCGTGGACCGGACACACCGTTGGAGAAAGTAATTTATCAGGTAAGCATAAATTCTGTTTTCTCCAACATTGGTGTGTCCGGTCCACGGCGTCATCCATTACTTGTGGGAACCAATACCAAAGCTTTAGGACACGGATGAAGGGAGGGAGCAAATCAGGTTACCTAAACGGAAGGCACCACGGCTTGCAAAACCTTTCTCCCAAAAATAGCCTCCGAAGAAGCAAAAGTATCAAATTTGTAGAATTTGGCAAAAGTGTGCAGAGAAGACCAAGTCGCTGCCTTACATATCTGGTCAACAGAAGCCTCGTTCTTGTAGGCCCATGTGGAAGCCACAGCCCTAGTAGAGTGAGCTGTGATACGGTCAGGAGGCTGCCGTCCGGCAGTCTCATAAGCCAAGCGGATAATGCTTTTCAGCCAGAAAGAGAGAGAGGTAGCAGTAGCTTTTTGACCTCTCCTCTTACCAGAGTAAACGACAAACAAAGATGAGGTTTGTCTAAAATCTTTTGTTGCTTCTAAATAGAACTTTAAAGCACGAACAACATCTAAATTGTGTAATAAACGTTCCTTCTTTGAAACTGGATTCGGACACAAAGAAGGAACAACTATTTCCTGGTTGATGTTCTTGTTGGAAACAACTTTTGGAAGAAAACCAGGCTTAGTACGCAAAACAACCTTATCTGAATGAAAAACCAGATATGGTGGATTACACTGCAAAGCAGATAATTCAGAAACTCTTCTAGCAGAAGAAATAGCAACCAAAAACAGAACTTTCCAAGATAATAACTTAATATCTATGGAATGTAAAGGTTCAAACGGAACCCCTTGAAGAACTGAAAGAACTAAATTTAGACTCCAAGGAGGAGTCATGGGTCTGTAAACAGGCTTGATTCTAACCAAAGCCTGAACAAAAGCTTGTACATCTGGCAAAGCTGCCAGTCGTTTGTGCAACAAGACGGATAATGCAGAAATCTGTCCTTTTAGAGAACTAGCTGACAACCCTTTATCCAAACCTTCTTGGAGAAAGGAGAGAATCTTTGGAATTTTAATCTTACTCCAGGAGAATCCTTTGGATTCACACCAACAGATATATCTTTTCCATATTTTATGGTAAATCTTTCTAGTCACAGGGTTTCTGGCTTGGACCAGAGTATCTATCACAGAATTTGAAAACCCACGCTTGGATAAAATCAAGCGTTCAATTTCCAAGCAGTCAGCTGCAGAGAAACTAGATTTGGATGTTCGAATGGACCTTGTACTAGAAGATCCTGTCTCAAAGGTAGCTTCCATGGTGGAGCCGATGACATATTCACCAGGTCTGTATACCAAGTCCTGCGTGGCCACGCAGGAGCTATCAGAATCACCGAGGCCTTCTCCTGTTTGATCCTGGCTATGAGCCTGGGAAGGAGAGGAAACGGTGGAAACACATATGCTAGGTTGAACGACCAAGGCGCCACTAATGCATCCACTAGAGTCGCCTTGGGATCCCTGGATCTGGACCCGTAGCAAGGTATCTTGAAGTTCTGACGGGACGCCATTAGATCCATGTCTGGAATGCCCCATAATTGGGTTAACTGAGCAAAGACCTCCGGATGGAGTTCCCACTCCCCCGGATGGAAAGTCTGACGACTCAAATAGTCCGCCTCCCAGTTGTCTACTCCTGGGATGTGAATAGCAGATAGATGGCAGGAGTGATTCTCTGCCCATTGGATTATCTTGGTTACTTCCTTCATCGCTAGGGAACTCTTTGTTCCCCCCTGATGATTGATGTACGCAACAGTCATTATGTTGTCCGACTGAAATCTTATGAACCTGGCTTCCGCTAGCCGAGGCCAAGCCAGGAGCGCATTGAATATAGCTCTTAGTTCCAAAATGTTTATCGGGAGAAGCGACTCTTCCCGCGACCATAGGCCCTGAGCTTTCAGGGAGTGCCAGACCGCACCCCACCCCAAGAGGCTGGCGTCGGTCGTGACGATGACCCACTCCGGTCTGCGGAAACTCATTCCCTGAGACAGGTGATCCTGGGTCAACCACCAGAGAAGTGAGTCCCTGGTTACCTGATCTACTTGAATTTGGGGAGACAAGTCTGTATAGTCCCCATTCCACTGATTGAGCATGCATAGCTGTAATGGTCTTAGATGAATTCGAGCAAAAGGAACCACATCCATTGCTGTGACCATTAGTCCTATTACTTCCATGCATTGAGCTATGGAGGGTTGAGGAATAGAATGAAGAACTCGACAAGCTTTTAGAAGCTTTGCCTTTCTGACTTCTGTGAGAAAGATCTTCATTTCCACAGAATCTATTATTGTTCCCAGAAAAGGAACCCTTGTGGACGGTGACAGTGAACTTTTTTCTATGTTCACCTTCCACCCGTGAGATCTGAGAAAGGCCAACACAATGTCTGTATGAGCCCTCGCTTTGGAAAGGGACGACGCTTGGATTAGGATGTCGTCTAGATAAGGTGCTACAGCGATGCCCCTCGGCCTTAGGACCGCTAGAAGGGACCCTAGCACCTTTGTGAAAATTCTGGGAGCGGTGGCTAAACCAAATGGAAGAGCCACAAACTGGTAATGTTTGTCCAGAAAGGCGAACTTCAGGAACTGATGATGAGATTTGTGGATTGGGATATGCAGATACGCATCCTTTAGATCCACAGTAGTCAAAAATTGACCCTGTTGGATTGTCGGTAAGATTGTCCGAATGGTTTCCATCTTGAAGGATGGAACTCTGAGGAACTTGTTTAATATCTTTAAATCCAGAATTGGCCTGAAAGTTCCCTCTTTTTTGGGAACCACAAACAGGTTTGAGTAAAAACCTAGACCTTGTTCCCCGGAGGGGACTGGGTTTATCACTCCCATCTTTGATAGGTCTCTTACACAATGTAAGAATGCCTGTTTCTTTATCTGGTCTGAAGATAAGCGAGACAGGTGGAACCTTCCCTTTGGAGGAAGTCCCTTGAATTCTAACAGGTATCCCTTGGAAATTATCTCTAGTGCCCAGGGATCCAGAACATCTCTTGCCCAAGCCTGAGCGAAGAGAGATAGTCTGCCCCCTACCAGATCCGGTCCTGGATCGGGGGCTACCCCTTCATGCTGTCTTGGTAGCAGCAGCAGGTTTCTTGGTTTGTTTACCCTTGTTCCAGCCTTGCATGGGCTTCCAAGCGGGTTTGGGCTGGGCCGCGTTACCTTCTTGTCTAGCGGCAGTGGAGTTATTAGCCGGTCCGTTCCTGAAATTGCAAAAGGAACGAAAATTAGACTTGTTCTTAGCCTTAAAAGGCCTATCCTGTGGGAGGGCATGGCCCTTACCCCCAGTGATGTCTGAAATAATTTCCTTCAATTCCGGCCCAAAAAGGGTCTTACCCTTGAAAGGAATATTCAGTAACTTAGTCTTGGACGACACATCTGCCGACAAGGATTTTAGCCAAAGCGCCCTCCGCGCTACTATAGCAAAACCTGAGTTTTTCGCTGCCAATTTCGTTATTTGAAAGGCGGCATCCAATATAAAGGAATTAGCTTACTTTAATGCGTGAATTCTGTCCATGACTTCTTCATAGGAAGTCTCTTTCTGGAGCGACCTTTCTAGTTCTTCGAACCAAAAGGACGCCGGCGAAGTGACAGTAATAACACACGTAGCTGGTTGAAAGATGAACCCTTGCTGAACAAAAATCTTTTTAAGCAATCCTTCCAATTTTTTATCCATAGGATCTTTGAAAGCGCAGCTGTCCTCTATAGGAATAGTTGTGCGCTTCGCTAGTGTTGAAACAGCTCCCTCAACCTTCTGGACCGTTTGCCATGCGTCCCTTCTAGGGTCTACTATGGGAAACATTTTCTTAAATATAGGAGGTGGGGCAAAGGGTACACCTGGCTTCTCCCACTCCTTTTCCACTATGTTCGCTACCCTCTTAGGTATTGGAAAAGCGTCGTCGTGCACTGGGACCTCTAAAAATTTGTCCAATTTGCACAACTTCTCTGGTACTACCATGGAATCACAGTCATCCAGAGTAGCTAATACCTCCTTAAGCAAAGTGCGGAGATGTTCTAGTTTAAACTTAAATGCCACTAGATCAGGTTCTGCCTGTTGAGAAATTATTCATGAAATTTCACCCTCAGACAGCCCTTCCCTTACAGCCAATTCCGATTGATGCGAGGGTAAAATAGATAAGGCATCGTCAGCGTCTGATTGTTCATCCTTTTTATCTGTATTTAAAACTGAACAATCACGCTTTCTCTGAAAAGCTGGCAGTTTGGATAAAAGATTTGCTATAGAATTATCCACTACTACTGATAATTGTTGCATAGAAATAAGCACTGGCGCGCTAGGTGTTGCCTGCGCGGGCAAAGCTGGTGTAGACACAGAAGGAGAGGATGTAGAGCTATCCCCACTACCTTCATTAGATAAATCATCTTGGGCAACATTATGAAAAATAACAGAGCTGTCCTGATTTTGTTTGGACGCTATGGCGCAATTATCACAAACACTCGAAGGGGGAACCACATTTGTCTCTATACACACAGAACATAGGTTATCTGATGGAACAGACATGTTAAACAGATTTAGGCAGGCAAACAATGCAATAAAAACGATTTTAAACAAAAACGTTACTGTCTCTTTAAATAATAAAATGACACATTTATTTCTGAATGTTCAAAAAACTATGAAGGCAATATCCGATTTTTCTGAAATTTGGACCCCAGTGTCTTAATGCTTAGAAAGTATTGCACAGCAAATATGGAGACTCTAGCTCTTAAGCAAACCGGAGCTAATTGTTGGATTTAACCGTTTTTATACACTACAATCCCTGCTACAGCCTTGTTGCAGCTTTTTACCTTCCTTAGGGGTCACCATTCACAGAAAAAAGCCTTTTGGAGTCACTTTCTGAGCCACAGGACCCTATCTGCATGCACTGCCTTGTAAATCAACTGTGCAGCTGAAGCACCAAAATGAGGCTTCCTCCCTCAGCACACTAGAGTGAAGGGGCCTTCCTGACTAGATTTAGGTGTCTAAAACAAGCCAGATCAATACAAAACGTTCCCCAGTGTATGTGAGCTTATAAAATATTTCAAATGGTATCATATTGTAATAAAAACCAATCGATTTTGCCCCTAACAGTGTCTACCAGCATAAAAAACAAAAAGGGGAAGCCTGTTATCTTTTTTGCTGAGGTGAAAGAAAAATGGCTTACCTTTTCCCCTGAGGGGAAATATGACTGTCATCTAGCATTAGCCTGTGTTGTTAGAAGGAGACCAGTCATATCTGAAGCAGATGAGTCTGCAAACTGTTACCCCCAACTGAAGTTCTCTTGTTTCAACAGTCCTGCGTGATAACAGTAATGGATTTTAGTTACTGTCTGCTAAAATCATAGCCCTCTTAAACAGAAATCTTCATCACTTTTCTGTTATAGAGTAAATAGTACAAGCCAGCACTACTTTAAAATAACAAACTCTTGATAGAAGAATAAAAAACTACAACTAACACCACAAACTCCTCGCCATCCCCGTGGTAGATGCTACTTGTTCAGAGCGGCAAGGAGAATGACTGGGGGGCGGAGCCAGAGGGGGAGCTATATGGACAGCTCTTGCTGTGTGCTCTCCTTGCCTTTCCCTGTGGGGGAGAATATTTCCCACAAGTAATGGATGACGCCGTGGACCGGACACACCAATGTTGGAGAAATACACGAATATATGCTGTAAATGTGGAAACCAGTGGTCTCTGACCTGCGCACATAGACTAAGGACAGAAGAGGAGAGCTTGTTGGCTCTGGCTGGACTTGGTAAATAACTCTGAAACCTCTTTGATGGGGCACCATTTGGTGATACACTCCCTCTTCATCTCATCCCTCCCCTTCCTCACCTCTTTCCCCTCACCCTCCACCCCCTTTTTCTTTTCTTTTTTTTCTTTTTTCTTTTTCTTCCTTCTTTCTCCCTCTTTCCTCTCCCTTTTCTCTCTTATCTTCCTTCTCTCCTTTATTAATTCTTCTAACCGATTACTCTCGGCGTGATACTGTGTGTCAAAACCCACGCCGAGTCCATGTTACCTCCTAATATACATATATGTAATGTAATACTCCTGTTTATTGTTACAAGCTTGTACACATGCTTCTGGGACTACCCAACCACTTGTGGACTTTATGCCTAGAAACTTCTTCAAACCACCAAGCACTATGTGATTTACTATTTAACCACAAAACCTAGGCTTGGAAACCATGGACTCTCCAGCAAGTGCTGGGAAATGTAAACATTTTTGATGTAACTATGTCTTTGGAAGCATGTACTGTTACTATTTTATTTTAATAAAGTTTTTGAAAATTGAAAAAAAAAAAAAAATTGACAAATCATGTAATTTGGGATCTCAGATATAACAATCATTTGCTTGTCTCTGCAGCAAATGTAACATGATCAATACTGCGTGTTTAAAATAATTTTTGTTCATTTAGACAAATGCAAAAAAATAATAATTTCCCAATATGTCTGCTTGTTGACAACGTGATAAATAGACCCAGTGTAACTTTTTAAAATGTGACCTGAAAATGTTTACAGCAATATGGTACTGCAGTGTGTTTGAAGAAAACAATCATGCATTAGATATCACTGACATAATTATAAAAGAGATACATGGATCACATCTGATCATGCTTGTAATTTAAAGTCTACTCCAGAATGGCTATTGTTTTAAAAGATAGATAATCCCTTTATTACTCGTTCCCCAGTTTTGCATAACCAACACTGTTATATTAATATAGTTTTTGCCTCTGTGATTACCTTGTATCTAAACCTCTGCAGACTGCCACCCCCCCTTATTTCAGTTCTTTTGACAGACTTGCATTTTAGCCAATCAGTGCCCTCTCATAAGAAACTCAATGGGGGCCTAAGCATAATGGTATCTACATGGCACACATGAACGTACGCCGTCTAACTGTGAAAAAACTGTTAAATGCATTCAGATAAGAGGTGGCCTTCAAGAGCTTATAAATTAGAAACAAATTTGAGATTTACACACGATTATTCTACACTATGAACTAGAATATTTTTTTTTTTATTTTTTTTTTTTTTTTAGTAAAAGGTTCCATGGGTCTGAAAGATGCTCTTGCAGGAGATCATATTATTCAGATATTTTTTTTTCTCAGGAGCATTGAGAATTTAGTTTTTAAACATTTCCTGCCTCCCATGAAAATTATAGTGAATTTTAAAGGAACATGCAAATGAGAGAGCACCATTTAAACATGTACATGTTTTTTATTTAGAGGGATATGAAAGTAAAAATTTAACTTTTATGATTCAGATAGAGCATGTAATTTTAAGACACTTTTAAATTCACCTCTATTTTCAAATACACTTTGTTCTCTTGGTATGTGTGGGTAGTGGGAGCTAGCTGGTAATTGGTGCCTGCACTCATTTGTCTCTTGTGATTGGCTGACAAGATGTGTTCAGCTAGCTCTCAGTAGTGTAATGCTGTTCCTTCAGCAAATGATGTAAAAGGAATTAATCAAATTTGATAATAGAAGTAAAATGGAAAGTAGTTTAAAATTGTATGTTCTATCTCATTCATGGAATAAGAAAAAAATTGTGTTCCAAGTCCCTTTAAAAATGCTGAGTTAAAGTTCTTTATTAAAGCTAACAGCAAGTGCATGCCTGTAAGACTGGCTGAGAATAAGGACTTCCACTGCTTTATTCGTCAAATTGTGACATGCCTAATAAGTATAAACATACAGGGAAAGATAACATGTGGAGCTCAAACATATAAAAATATTAGCACTAATGTGCATTAACATTACTTAAAGGGCCATGATACCCAAATGTTGAAACACTTGAAAGTGATGCAGCATAGCTGTAAAAAGCTAACTAGAAAATATCACCTGAACATCTCTATGTAAAAAAGAAAGATATTTTACCTCAAAATGTCCTAACTATTCACATCCCATTGTAAAGGACTTTAAGCAGCAAATCAGTATGTCTGTCCCGGGACAGGCAAGGGAGCGAGCTTCATGCACACTCCTGTTATTTCCCTATTCAGTTTAAGGAAGTCTACTATGAAATCTCATGAGAGTTAAGTGAAATCTCATGAGATCACAGTAAAAGAGTTCATGACCTCAACACTGCTGATGCTGATTGGCTGCTGTTCATTTCTTCATTTTTTAAAAAAATTTTTTTACCTGCAGCTAGACAGCAGCTGAAGTATAACTTTTTTTTACATAGCACTTACTCTGGTGAGCTGATGAGATTGTGATGTAAATTATCTTCCTTTTTTACATAGAGATGCTCAGGTGATATTTTCCTGTCAGCTTTTTACAATTATACTGAATCAGATTCAAGTGATTTAGCATATGAGTATTATGTCCCTTTAAGTTAAATCAATAAATCTTCTATTCTTTAACTGGCGAGCTAAGTCAATGATGCGCTAAACCTTTTATACAATAGTATATAATTGAATTTTAAATATAAAACATTTCCCTGTAACATACATACAGACACATACACCTTCAAGCCCTTCCCTGACTCACACCTAGTCATTTACAATATCCCTTTAAATCTGTGTTAAAACCTATTTTTTTTTTCAATAGTAAACTTCATTTTAGATGTAATAATTATAAATAAAATACATAATTTCCATATAATTTTGATATACAAACTATAAAGCGATAATGGTTTACTTCAGGTCTCCAAAAGCACATTTTCCAGTGATAGTTTGCGTTTGTGTAGAACACTTGCTCCATTTATCAATCTGCGGATGCAGCTTTGGAGCCCTTTGGTGCAGGTTCACATAAGACTGCTATTTCCTAATAATAGTATGGAAGACAGCACCTTTGTATCATGTCCTGGGGCACGGAAAAGGACCAGCCAAGTCCCAATATAATATTGCAATAAGTAGATATCCAGCCTCCAGATATCCTGGAGGCTGGATATCTACTTATTGCACTGCTATTTCCTGCTATTTACAATCAACCTCGACTAGTCCGACCGGGGTGATTGACAGCCTCTGCTCAAGCAAGATTGGCTACACAAGAGCAAGGATCACATAGAACAAGCAGGCGCTTGTGCAATGACAAATGTTCTAGCAGCAGTGCTTGGCGGACAAGGATTGGATATAATAAATGGGCTCCACCATGTATATTATAAGCACTAATAAAGCTCTTTGTGCTCTTCATTAAAATTATAGGTCCCACTAAAAAGATGTTTTTACGTTAAAAATCTCTGGTTAACCTATTTTTGTCATGCACTTGTAATTCCAGATTGTGCAATATTCTAAGCATGAGACTGAGCGTAAAATACCTCACTCCGCCCAATTTTTTTTTTTTATCACAGGAGCTTTCATTTTACAAAAAAAAACAACTGTAATACATTTTAGCCATTATTATAGTTCAATCCCTGGCTGTCAGAATTGTCAGAACCATATTGCTTTGTAATGCATTGTAGCCCTCTCATATCTAAAGGATTATCCCTAACCCACATTTGGAATGAAGGAAAATAACATTCTATGCAACATTTTTGTTTGTTTTATGACAATATATGAAAATTTAAGTTAGTACATATAGGTATATTGCTGACCACAGAAATGTTTCCAGGATGGGAGCAAATAACAATAAAATTCACATCAATAAAAAAATGGTGACTCATTGCTATAAAAACCCTGCATTATCTAAAAATCTCACATTGCAGCACACGAGTGACCTTTTATAGGAACAAATTAGCATATAGAAAACAAGTGTAATGCATTTTAATAGCATGATATTGCATTGCATCTATTACAATAAAAAGGAGATGAAACTATAGATAAAAACAACCTTAATTCCGTGAAACCGCATCTCAACACTGAGACCCCGAGATTCAAAATAGATCTCTGAGAATTTTTTCTGGTGTTATATTTATAATGCAAGATATGACTCATAAGCTGTCTGAAAATAAAAAAAACATAAGCTAAGGTAATATATCTTGATACTGTATATCAATATAACCATTTATTTATTACAAGTTCCAAATTACATTTCACTGCATAGAATGATTTGCTAAGGCTATTTACTGCTCAGATATTTACAATACTTTTTATTAATTATAACAGGTGTATCATTATTATTATTATTATTACCATTATACTTTATTTAAAGAAGCGCCAACATGTTCCGCAGAGCTGTCCATGGGTACAATTCATTTAAAGGGACACTGAACCCAAAATTTTTCTTTTGTAATTCAGAAAGAACATGCAATTTTAAGCAACTTTCTAATTTACTCCTATTATCAATTCTTCTTCGTTCTCTTGCTATCTTTATTTGAAAAAGAAGGCATCTAAGCTTTTTTTTGGTTAAAGTACTCTGGACAGCACTTTTTTATTGGTGGATGAATTTATCCACCAATCAGCAAAGACAACCCAGGTTGTTCACAAAAAATGGGCCGGCATCTAAATTTACATTCTTGCATTTCAAATAAAGATACCAAGAGAACAAAGAAAATTTGATAATAGGAGTAAATTAGAAAGTTGCTTAAAATTTCATGCTCAATCTGAATCACAAAAGAAAAATTTTGGTTACAGTGTCCCTTTAAATAAGACAATGATGTAAAACTTGTAAGAGACAAGACAAAACTTGACAAAAACATACAGGAGGAATTGAGGGCCCTATTCCCGTAGGAACTAACAATCTAGAAGGGTAGGAGGTTGAGAAACAGGAGGGGAGGACTGCAAGAGTCATCTGCTATAAGGACTTTTGTGGTATTTAAATATTTTGCAGTCACTTTGTTACTTAGGGGACAATTTATCAATGTTTGTCCGACATGATACAATATAGTGTATCATGTCCGACAGACATCGCTGAATGCCGACAGCATACTCTGTCGGCATTTATCATTGCACAAGCAGTTCCCCAGAACTGCTTGTGCAATGCCACCCCCTGCAGGTTCGCGGACAATCAGCCACTAGCAGAGGGTGTCAATCAGCCCGATCGTATAGGATCGAGTGGAATGCAGACCGCAGCCTCAGAGGCAGCGAACCAGTTATGGAGCAGCGGTCTTTATAACTGCTGTTTCCGGTGAGCCTGAAGGCTCGTGCAGAAACAGGGGCATCAAGTTCCATTCATAGCTTGATAATTCAGCCCCATAAACTCAAATTTGCAAATTATATAGTGATGTTTGAGGCTTGCTAGGCATCGACTGCAGAGATAAAATGGTATAATAGAGGAAACAAGGATTAAGAAAGGTGTGTTGAAAGGTGATGACTACTGAGAGGGAAAAATTAATGCATTGTTTTGACTTTTATTCCACTGGTTTAAAGGGACAGTCAAGTCAAAATTAAACTTTTATGATTCAGATAGGGCATGTAATTTTAAACAACTTTCCACATTTTATCATCACATTTACTTTGCTCTCTTGGTATTCTTTTGTTGAAAGCTTAACCTAGGTAGGCTCATATGCTAATTTATAAGCGTTTGAAGGCCATCTTTTACCTCAGTGCATTTTCACCGTTTTTTAGAGCTATACATCGCTACTTCATGTGTGTCATATAGATACCATTGTGTTCGTTCCTGTGGAGTTATTTATGAGTAAGTACTGATTGGTTAAACACAAGTTTGTAAAAAGCACTGAGATAAGTGGGCTGTCTGCAGAGGCTTAGAAAAAATGGGGAATGGGTAATAAAAGGATTATCTATCTTTTTTAAAAAAAGAATAACAATTCTGGAGTAGACTGTCCCTTTAATGGGACATGAAAGCCAAATGTTTTCGTTAATGATTCAGACAGAGCATACAGTTTTAAACAACTTTCCAATTATAAAATTAGCTTCATTCTCTTGGTATCTTTTGTTGAAGGAGCAGCAAGCCAGTGACAAGAGGTATATATGTGCAGCCACCAATCAACAGCCAGCTTCCAGCAGTGCATTGCTGCTCCTGGACCTACCTAGGTATGTTTTTCAACAAAGTATACCAAGTCAATGAAGCAAATTATTAGCTATAATGTTACATTCATTTGCAAACTAACGGCTAGATTTGGAGTTTTGTCGGTAACGACCCGCGTATCTAACGCTGGCTTTTTTCTGGCCGCACCTTTAAAATAACTCTGGTATTGAGAGTCCACAGAATGGCTGCATTAGGCTCCAAAAAAGGAGCGTAGAGCATATTTAACGCCACTGCAGTTCTCGATACCAGAGTTGCATACGGACGCGGCCAGCCTCAAAAACGTGCTCGTGCACGATTCCCCCATAGGAAACAATGGGGCTGTTTGAGCTGAAAAAAAACCTAACACCTGCAAAAGAGCCGCGTTCAGCTCCTAACGCAGCCCCATTGTTTGCTATGGGGAAACACTTCCTACGTCTGCACCTAACACTCTAACATGTACCCCGAGTCTAAACACCCCTAGCCTTACACTTATTAACCCCTAATCTGCCGCCCCCGCTATCGCTGACCCCTGCATATTATTATTAACCCCTAATCTGCCGCTCCGTAAACCATCACTACTTACATTATCCCTATGTACCCCTAATCTGCTTCCCCTAACACCGCCGACCCCTATATTATATTTATTAACCCCTAATCTGCCCCCCACAACGTCGCCTCCACCTGCCTACACTTATTAACCCCTAATCTGCCGAGCGGACAGCACTGATATTATTATAAAGTTATTAACCCCTAATCCGCCTCACTAACCCTATAATAAATAGTATTAACCCCTAATCTGCCCTCCCTAACATCGCCGACACCTAACTTCAATTATTAACCCCTAATCTGCTGACTGGAGCTCACCGCTATTCTAATATATGTATTAACCCCTAAAGCTAAGTCTAACCCTAACCCTAACACCCCCTAAATTAAATATAATTTTAATCTAACGAAATTAATTATCTCTTATTAAATAAATTATTCCTATTTAAAGCTAAATACTTACCTGTAAAATAAATCCTAATATAGCTACAATATAAATTATTATTATATTATAGCTATTTTAGGATTAATATTTATTTTACAGGTAACTTTGTATTTATTTTAACCAGGTACAATAGCTATTAAATAGTGAAGAACTATTTAATAGCTAAAATAGTTAAAATAATTACAAATTTACCTGTAAAATAAATCCTAACCTAAGTTACAATTAAACCTAACACTACACTATCAATAAATTAATTAAATAAACTACCTACAATTATCTACAATTAAACCTAACACTACACTATCAATAAATAAATTAAATACAATTCCTACAAATAAATACAATGAAATAAACTAACTAAAGTACAAAAAATAAAAAAGAACTAAGTTACAAAAAATAAAAAAATATTTACAAACATTAGAAATATATTACAACAATTTTAAACTAATTACACCTACTCTAAGCCCCCTAATAAAATAACAAAGCCCCCCAAAATAAAAAAATGCCCTACCCTATTCTAAATTACTAAAGTTCAAAGCTCTTTTACCTTACCAGCCCTGAACAGGGCCCTTTGCGGGGCATGCCCCAAGAAGTTCAGCTCTTTTGCCTGTAAAAAAA
Source organism: Bombina bombina (assembly GCF_027579735.1). Classification (NCBI taxonomy): domain Eukaryota; kingdom Metazoa; phylum Chordata; class Amphibia; order Anura; family Bombinatoridae; genus Bombina; species Bombina bombina. Next base: position 742,876,235 of record NC_069500.1, read on the forward strand.
AACATACAATACCCCCCCCCAACATTACAACCCACCACCCACATACCCCTAATCTAACCCAAACCCCCCTTAAATAAACCTAACACTAAGCCCCTGAAGATCTCCCTACCTTGAGTCGTCTTCACCCAGCCGAGCCAAATTCTTCATCCAAGCGGAGCAAGAAGAGGTCCTCCATCCGGTAGAAGTCTTCATCCAAGCGGGGCAGAAGAGGTCTTCCATCCGATTGAAGTCTTCATCCAAGAGGCATCTTCTATCATCATCCATCCGGAGCGGAACAGCCAATTCTATTGGCTGTTCCGATCAGCCAATAGAATGCGAGCTCAATCTGATTGGCTGATTGGATCAGCCAATCGGATTGAACTTGATTCTGATTGGCTGATTCCATCAGCCAATCAGAATATTCCTACCTTAATTCCGATTGGCTGATAGAATCCTATCAGCCAATCGGAATTCGAGGGACACCATCTTGGATGACGTCATTTAAAGGAACCGTCATTCGTCGTTCAGTCGTCGGCCAGGATGGATGTTCCGCGTCGGAGGTCTTCAGGATGCTGCCGCTCCGCTCCGGATGGATGACGATAGAAGATGCCTCTTGGATGAAGACTTCAATCGGATGGAAGACCTCTTCTGCCCCGCTTGGATGAAGACTTCTACCGGATGGAGGACCTCTTCTTGCTCCGCTTGGATGAAGAATTTGGCTCGGCTGGGTGAAGACGACTCAAGGTAGGGAGATCTTCAGGGGCTTAGTGTTAGGTTTATTTAAGGGGGGTTTGGGTTAGATTAGGGGTATGTGGGTGGTGGGTTGTAATGTTGAGGGGGGTATTGTATGTTTTTTTTTACAGGCAAAAGAGCTGAACTTCTTGGGGCATGCCCCGCAAAGGGCCCTGTTCAGGGCTGGTAAGGTAAAAGAGCTTTGAACTTTAGTAATTTAGAATAGGGTAGGGCATTTTTTTTATTTTGGGGGGCTTTGTTATTTTATTAGGGGGCTTAGAGTAGGTTTAATTAGTTTAAAATTGATGTAATATATTTCTAATTTCTAATGTTTGTAAATATTTTTTTATTTTTTGTAACTTAGTTCTTTTTTATTTTTTTAGTTAGTTTATTTCATTGTATTTATTTGTAGGAATTGTATTTAATTTATTTATTGATAGTGTAGTGTTAGGTTTAATTGTAGATAATTGTAGGTAGTTTATTTAATTAATTTATTGATAGTGTAGTGTTAGGTTTAATTGTAACTTAGGTTAGGATTTATTTTACAGGTAAATTTGTAATTATTTTAATTATTTTAGCTATTAAATAGTTCTTAACTATTTAATAGCTATTGTACCTGGTTAAAATAAATACAAAGCTACCTGTAAAATAAATATTAATCCTAAAATAGCTATAATATAATTATAATTTATATTGTAGCTATATTAGGATTTATTTTACAGGTAAGTATTTAGCTTTAAATAGGAATAATTTATTTAATAAGAGTTAATTAATTTCGTTAGATTAAAATTATAATTAATTTAGGGGGGTGTTAGTGTTAGGATTAGATTTAGCTTTAGGGGTTAATACATTTATTAGAATAGCGGTAAGCTCCAGTCGGCAGATTAGGGGTTAATAATTGAAGTTAGGTTTCGGCGATGTTAGGGAGGGCAGATTAGGGGTTAATACTATTTATTATAGGGTTAGTGAGGCGGATTAGGGGTTAATAACTTTATTATAGTAGCGGTGCGGTCCGCTCGGCAGATTAGGGGTTAATACGTGTAGGCAGGTGGAGGCGACGTTGAGGGGGGCAGATTAGGGGTTAATAAATATAATATAGGGGTCGGCGGTGTTAGGGGCAGCAGATTAGGGGTACATAAGTATAACGTAGGTGGCGGCTCTTTGCGGTCGGCAGATTAGGGGTTAATTATTGTAGGTAGCTGGCTGCGACATTGTGGGGGGCAGGTTAGGGGTTAATAAATATAATATAGGGGTCGGCGGTGTTAGGGGCAGCAGATTAGGGGTACATAAGTATAACGTAGGTGGCGGTCGGCAGATTAGGGGTTAAAAATATTTAATCGAGTGGCGGCGATGTGGGGGGACCTCGGTTTAGGGGTACATAGGTAGTTTATGGGTGTTAGTGTACTTTAGAGCACAGTAGTTAAGAGCTTTATAAACCGGTGTTAGCCCAGAAAGCTCTTAACTACTGACTTTTTTCTGCGGCTGGAGTTTTGTCGTTAGAATTCTAACGCTCACTTCAGACACGACTCTAAATACCGGAGTTAGAAAGATCCCATTGAAAAGATAGGATACGCAATTGCCGTAAGGGGATCTGCGGTATGGAAAAGTCGCGGCTGAAAAGTGAGCGTTAGACCCTTTTTTGAATGACTCCAAATACCGGCGGTAGCCTAAAACCAGCGTTAGGAGCCTCTAACGCTGGTTTTCACGGCTACCGCCAAACTCCAAATCTAGGCCTTTATGTTCTTTCGAAATGTGTTTAGAAAATATTTGGCAACATTTATCATTTTGCATCTGTATTAAGCATAAAATACCCTTATCTTTAAATATCAATAAAGCATGGAAACCTTCTCCCCTCATATTAAAAACAGAATTTATGTTTACCTGATAAATTACTTTCTCCAACGGTGTGTCCGGTCCACGGCGTCATCCTTACTTGTGGGATATTCTCCTCCCCAACAGGAAATGGCAAAGAGCCCAGCAAAGCTGGTCACATGATCCCTCCTAGGCTCCGCCTACCCCAGTCATTCGACCGACGTTAAGGAGGAATATTTGCATAGGAGAAACCATATGTTACCGTGGTGACTGTAGTTAAAGAAAATAAATTATCAGACCTGATTAAAAAAACCAGGGCGGGCCGTGGACCGGACACACCGTTGGAGAAAGTAATTTATCAGGTAAACATAAATTCTGTTTTCTCCAACATAGGTGTGTCCGGTCCACGGCGTCATCCTTACTTGTGGGAACCAATACCAAAGCTTTAGGACACGGATGAAGGGAGGGAGCAAATCAGGTCACCTAAATGGAAGGCACCACGGTTTGCAAAACCTTTCTCCCAAAAATAGCCTCAGAAGAAGCAAAAGTATCAAACTTGTAAAATTTGGTAAAAGTGTGCAGTGAAGACCAAGTCGCTGCCCTACATATCTGATCAACAGAAGCCTCGTTCTTGAAGGCCCATGTGGAAGCCACAGCCCTAGTGGAATGAGCTGTGATTCTTTCGGGAGGCTGCCGTCCGGCAGTCTCGTAAGCCAATCTGATGATGCTTTTAATCCAAAAGGAGAGAGAGGTAGAAGTTGCTTTTTGACCTCTCCTTTTACCGGAATAAACAACAAACAAGGAAGATGTTTGTCTAAAATCCTTTGTAGCATCTAAATAGAATTTTAGAGCGCGAACAACATCCAAATTGTGCAACAAACGTTCCTTCTTTGAAACTGGTTTCGGACACAGAGAAGGTACGATAATCTCCTGGTTAATGTTTTTGTTAGAAACAACTTTAGGAAGAAACCCAGGTTTAGTACGTAAAACCACCTTATCTGCATGGAACACCAGATAAGGAGGAGAACACTGCAGAGCAGATAATTCTGAAACTCTTCTAGCAGAAGAAATTGCAACTAAAAACAAAACTTTCCAAGATAATAACTTAATATCAACGGAATGTAAGGGTTCAAACGGAACCCCCTGAAGAACTGAAAGAACTAAATTGAGACTCCAAGGAGGAGTCAAAGGTTTGTAAACAGGCTTAATTCTAACCAGAGCCTGAACAAAGGCTTGAACATCTGGCACAGCTGCCAGCTTTTTGTGAAGTAACACAGACAAGGCAGAAATCTGTCCCTTCAGGGAACTTGCAGATAATCCTTTTTCCAATCCTTCTTGAAGGAAGGATAGAATCTTAGGAATCTTAACCTTGTCCCAAGGGAATCCTTTAGATTCACACCAACAGATATATTTTTTCCAAATTTTGTGGTAAATCTTTCTAGTTACAGGCTTTCTGGCCTGAACAAGAGTATCGATAACAGAATCTGAGAACCCTCGCTTCGATAAGATCAAGCGTTCAATCTCCAAGCAGTCAGCTGGAGTGAAACCAGGTTCGGATGTTCGAACGGACCCTGAACAAGAAGGTCTCGTCTCAAAGGTAGCTTCCAAGGTGGAGCCGATGACATATTCACCAGATCTGCATACCAAGTCCTGCGTGGCCACGCAGGAGCTATCAAGATCACCGACGCCCTCTCCTGATTGATCCTGGCTACCAGCCTGGGGATGAGAGGAAACGGCGGGAACACATAAGCTAGTTTGAAGGTCCAAGGTGCTACTAGTGCATCCACTAGAGCCGCCTTGGGATCCCTGGATCTGGACCCGTAGCAAGGAACTTTGAAGTTCTGACGAGAGGCCATCAGATCCATGTCTGGAATGCCCCACAGCTGAGTGACTTGGGCAAAGATTTCCGGATGGAGTTCCCACTCCCCCGGATGCAATGTCTGACGACTCAGAAAATCCGCTTCCCAATTTTCCACTCCTGGGATGTGGATAGCGGACAGGTGGCAGGAGTGAGACTCCGCCCATAGAATGATTTTGGTCACTTCTTCCATCGCTAGGGAACTCCTTGTTCCCCCCTGATGGTTGATGTACGCAACAGTTGTCATGTTGTCTGATTGAAACCGTATGAACTTGGCCCTCGCTAGCTGAGGCCAAGCCTTGAGAGCATTGAATATCGCTCTCAGTTCCAGAATATTTATCGGTAGAAGAGATTCTTCCCGAGACCAAAGACCCTGAGCTTTCAGGGCTCCCCAGACCGCGCCCCAGCCCATCAGACTGGCGTCGGTCGTGACAATGACCCACTCTGGTCTGCGGAATGTCATCCCTTGTGACAGGTTGTCCAGGGACAGCCACCAACGGAGTGAGTCTCTGGTCCTCTGATTTACTTGTATCTTCGGAGACAAGTCTGTATAATCCCCATTCCACTGACTGAGCATGCACAGTTGTAATGGTCTTAGATGAATGCGCGCAAAAGGAACTATGTCCATTGCCGCTACCATCAACCCGATCACTTCCATGCACTGAGCTATGGAAGGAAGAGGAACGGAATGAAGTATCCGACAAGAGTCTAGAAGCTTTGTTTTTCTGGCCTCTGTCAGAAATATCCTCATTTCTAAGGAGTCTATTATTGTTCCCAAGAAGGGAACCCTTGTTGACGGAGATAGAGAACTCTTTTCCATGTTCACTTTCCATCCGTGAGATCTGAGAAAGGCCAGGACGATGTCCGTGTGAGCCTTTGCTTGAGGAAGGGACGACGCTTGAATCAGAATGTCGTCCAAGTAAGGTACTACAGCAATGCCCCTTGGTCTTAGCACAGCTAGAAGGGACCCTAGTACCTTTGTGAAAATCCTTGGAGCAGTGGCTAATCCGAAAGGAAGCGCCACAAACTGGTAATGCTTGTCCAGGAATGCGAACCTTAGGAACCGATGATGTTCCTTGTGGATAGGAATATGTAGATACGCATCCTTTAAATCCACCGTGGTCATGAATTGACCTTCCTGGATGGAAGGAAGAATAGTTCGAATGGTTTCCATCTTGAACGATGGAACCTTGAGAAACTTGTTTAAGATCTTGAGATCTAAGATTGGTCTGAACGTTCCCTCTTTTTTGGGAACTATGAACAGATTGGAGTAGAACCCCATCCCTTGTTCTCTTAATGGAACAGGATGAATCACTCCCATTTTTAACAGGTCTTCTACACAATGTAAGAATGCCTGTCTTTTTATGTGGTCTGAAGACAACTGAGACCTGTGGAACCTCCCCCTTGGGGGGAGTCCCTTGAATTCCAGAAGATAACCTTGGGAGACTATTTCTAGCGCCCAAGGATCCAGAACATCTCTTGCCCAAGCCTGAGCGAAGAGAGAGAGTCTGCCCCCCACCAGATCCGGTCCCGGATCGGGGGCCAACATTTCATGCAGTCTTGGTAGCAGTGGCAGGTTTCTTGGCCTGCTTTCCCTTGTTCCAGCCTTGCATTGGTCTCCAAGCTGGCTTGGCTTGAGAAGTATTACCCTCTTGCTTAGAGGACGTAGCACCTCGGGCTGGTCCGTTTCTACGAAAGGGACGAAAATTAGGTTTATTTTTTGCCTTGAAAGGCCGATCCTGAGGAAGGGCGTGGCCCTTACCCCCAGTGATATCAGAGATAATCTCTTTCAAGTCAGGGCCAAACAGCGTTTTCCCCTTGAAAGGAATGTTAAGTAGCTTGTTCTTGGAAGACGCATCAGCCGACCAAGATTTCAACCAAAGCGCTCTGCGCGCCACAATAGCAAACCCAGAATTCTTAGCCGCTAACCTAGCCAATTGCAAAGTGGCGTCTAGGGTGAAAGAATTAGCCAATTTGAGAGCATTGATTCTGTCCATAATCTCCTCATAAGGAGGAGAATCACTATCGACCGCCTTTATCAGCTCATCGAACCAGAAACATGCGGCTGTAGCGACAGGGACAATGCATGCAATTGGTTGTAGAAGGTAACCCTGCTGAACAAACATCTTTTTAAGCAAACCTTCTAATTTTTTATCCATAGGATCTTTGAAAGCACAACTATCCTCTATGGGTATAGTGGTGCGTTTGTTTAAAGTGGAAACCGCTCCCTCGACCCTGGGGACTGTCTGCCATAAGTCCTTTCTGGGGTCGACCAAAGGAAACAATTTTTTAAATATGGGGGGAGGGACGAAAGGAATACCGGGCCTTTCCCATTCTTTATTAACAATGTCCGCCACCCGCTTGGGTATAGGAAAAGCTTCTGGGAGCCCCGGCACCTCTAGGAACTTGTCCATTTTACATAGTTTCTCTGGGATGACCAACTTGTCACAATCATCCAGAGTGGATAATACCTCCTTAAGCAGAATGCGGAGATGTTCCAACTTAAATTTAAATGCAATCACATCAGGTTCAGCCTGTTGAGAAATGTTCCCTGAATCAGTAATTTCTCCCTCAGACAAAACCTCCCTGGCCCCATCAGACTGGGTTAGGGGCCCTTCAGAGATATTAGTATCAGCGTTGCCATGCTCTTCAGTATCTAAAACAGAGCAGCCGCGCTTACGCTGACAAGTGTTCATTTGGGCTAAAATGTTTTTGACAGAATTATCCATTACAGCCGTTAATTGTTGCATAGTAAGGAGTATTGGCGCGCTAGATGTACTAGGGGCCTCCTGAGTGGGCAAGACTCGTGTAGACGAAGGAGGGAATGATGCAGTACCATGCTTACTCCCCTCACTTGAGGAATCATCTTGGGCATCATTGTCATTATCACATAAATCACATTTATTTAAATGAATAGGAATTCTGGCTTCCCCACATTCAGAACACAGTCTATCTGGTAGTTCAGACATGTTAAACAGGCATAAACTTGATAACAAAGTACAAAAACGTTTTAAAATAAAACCGTTACTGTCACTTTAAATTTTAAACTGAACACACTTTATTACTGCAATTGCGAAAAAACATGAAGGAATTGTGCAAAATTCACCAAATTTTCACCACAGTGTCTTTAAGCCTTAAAAGTATTGCACACCAAATTTGGAAGCTTTAACCCTTAAAATAACGGAACCGGAGCCGTTTTAAACTTTAACCCCTTTACAGTCCCTGGTATCTGCTTTGCTGAGACCCAACCAAGCCCAAAGGGGAATACGATACCAAATGACGCCTTCAGAAAGTCTTTTCTAAGTATCAGAGCTCCTCACACATGCGACTGCATGCCATGCCTCTCAAAAACAAGTGCGCCACACCGGCGCGAAAAAGAGGCTCTGCTTATGCCTTGGGAAAGCCCCTAAGGAATAAGGTGTCTAATACAGTGCCTGCCAATAATCTTATATCAAAATACCCAGATAAAATGATTCCTCAAGGCTAAATATGTGTTAATAATGAATCGATTTAGCCCAGAAAAGTCTACAGTCTTAATAAGCCCTTGTGAAGCCCTTATTTACGATCGTAATAAACATGGCTTACCGGATCCCATAGGGAAAATGACAGCTTCCAGCATTACATCGTCTTGTTAGAATGTGTCATACCTCAAGCAGCAAGAGACTGCATACTGTTCCCCCAACTGAAGTTAATTGCTCTCAACAGTCCTGTGTGGAACAGCCATGGATTTTAGTTACGGTTGCTAAAATCATTTTCCTCATACAAACAGAAATCTTCATCTCTTTTCTGTTTCTGAGTAAATAGTACATACCAGCACTATTTCAAAATAACAAACTCTTGATTGAATAATAAAAACTACAGTTAAACACTAAAAAACTCTAAGCCATCTCCGTGGAGATGTTGCCTGTACAACGGCAAAGAGAATGACTGGGGTAGGCGGAGCCTAGGAGGGATCATGTGACCAGCTTTGCTGGGCTCTTTGCCATTTCCTGTTGGGGAGGAGAATATCCCACAAGTAAGGATGACGCCGTGGACCGGACACACCTATGTTGGAGAAATGACCATTTCTGAAAACATTGGGTTTCACGTATTCTATTTCCTCTATCTCAGGTATTGTGAGTAATATTTTAAATTAGTATCAGGTACAATTCTTGTTCGAGATAAAATATGCAGAACAAATGGAAGATGCTGAAGTAGCAGCCAAATGGCAAACGTGTAACTAATTGTGTCACAGGCATCACTTTGTTGTCATAGGAGACAAGCTGGTAGCTTTGTGCTTCCTCTAGAAAGGTATGGGGCCAATTGTAACATTTTCAGAATGTTTTTTTAGCATTTGCTTTTGGATTCTTCTTTCTATCACACTTTGATGTGTCTAATATTTAAAGTCAACTTAACAAGCACCTTATACCTATAGGACAACATAAGCCAGTACTGGATGGCCTGGGAAGCTCTAGGGAGGTCAAGAGGTGGTTCCTGGTTAGGATAAATAATCTAGTTTGGGTTTTCTGGGGGTGAGAACTTGGGTTAGATTTTGGTGGTCTGAAATGTCACTGATATGGAGCAGAATATAGATAGGGCTTGATGGTACAATATGGAAGAGCCCCCCAATCAGAACAATCACACATAGGGGTAGATTTATCAAGCAGCGGATGCTGCAATCTACCCCCATATTTTCAGGTTCCCCTGAAACTGAAGTTAAAAAGCAGCGGTCTTAAGACCGCTGCTCCTTAACTCGTCCGCCACCTCTGAGGTAAAGGACAGCAATCCGATTGGCCGCGAATGTGCAGGGGGTGGCATTGCACAAGCATTTCACGAGAAATGCTTGTGCAATGATAAATGCCGACAGTGTATGCTGTCTGCATTTATCGGTGTCCGCCCGCACAATGTTAAACCGGCCCCATAGTGTGCAGTAATGTTTGGAGCTCTGACAAAAAGAATGAGACTTATAGCGTAACATGTCTTAGTGCTCACCACTCCGAGTAGCAAGAACATTTAAAACAAACATATGCAAAATAAAAATCACAGTAATACTTGCAAACTGCAAAATCAAAAGTGAATAAAAATATTAAAGTAAATGTGGCGTGTGGCGAACTACTTGAAAAATGCAAAATCAAAAGTTTGAAATAAAAACATCTTGCATTTCATTGCCTGCTATTTTGCACTACAATCATCTAATTCATGATACAGAGATAACAATAGATCGTTTTCCTTTTTTTATTTAAAATCAGACACATCTAGCAGAAGCTTATTGTAAAAACAAGAATCACAGAATTATGGACACAGAAAGCTCAGAAAACAGAAAATATGGAAAATGTTAAATAGACAGTCTACTCCAACATTTTTCTTGTTTTAAAAGATAGATAATCCCTTTATTTCCCATTCCCCAGTTTTTCATAAGCAACAGTTATATTAATACAAGTTTTAACTCTGTGATTACCTTTTGTCTAAGCCTCTGTCCCCTTATCTCAGCTCTTTTGACAGACTTGCATTTAAGCCAATCAGTGCTGACTCATAAATAACTTTACTGGAGTGAGCACAATGTTATCTATATGGTACACATGAGCTAGCGCTTTCTAGCTGTGAAAAACTTTCAAAATGCATAAGAGGCGGCCTTCAAGGGCTTAGAAATTAGCATATGAGCCTACCTAGGTTTAGCTTTCAACAAAGAATACCAAGAGAAGAAAATAAATTTGATGATAAAAGGAAATTGGAAAATTGTTTAAAAAGGCATGCCCTATCTGAATAATGATAGCTTAATTTTCACTAGACTATCCCTTTAAGCTTGGCAAAGAAAGTGTAATCAGACTGGACAGTACTAGAATACAGAGGTATTATCTAATATCTGATGCAACTTAAGTCAAAGGGGCCGATTTATCATCGGTCTGTCCGACATACGCTGTCGGCATTTATCATTGCACAGTAACGCTCCAGTAGCAGTGGGTGTCACTCAGCCCGATCGTATAGGATCGGGCGGATTGATATCCGCAGCCTCAGAGCAGGCGGACCACTTATGGAGCAGAGGTCTTAAAAAACCCTGCTTCATAACTGCTGTTTCCGGCGAGCGTAAAGGCTCGCGCGGAAACACAGGCATCAAGCTCCATTCGGAGCTTGATAATTCGGCCCCTATGTTTTCACTGTGTTTTATTACTGACATTAATGAATCTTTCAGGACTTTATGTAGGAAACCGTTAACTTTGGTACATGACTATAGTCTATGAACTAACATTTCAAATCATACATGCATATTTACTAAAGATGCAGATTTAAATATATAAAATCTTTAGTTATGCATAGTAAATAATCTTTGCCATTTAATTCTGTGTAGTACTTACAGATGCCATGCAAAACAGGTTGACAACTTACCTGTTGAATATAGTTGACAAACTTGCACATGAACTCCCCAAATATCCAGCTTGGCAGTGGATACAGTGCAGCTGTGAATGGCACACAGGATACCAGGAATATGATATCTGTGGTGGCCAGATTAGCTATTGAGAAAAGAAAAATGTAACAATGAGAATTTATCACAACATTAAAGGAAATATGTGGATAACACTGCAACAAAATACACATAGAATATCTGGATAAGTAATGCATAAATTAAAGCTATCCATTTAGTTGTCAGAAAAGGTTGCAATGCATAGCAATGACAGTCTTCACTGGACAGTGGACTAGATTCATTAACAGCCTCTTCAGGCTTATCAATTTCTAAATAATTGTATTGCCCTTTATGAAGAGATGAGGGAGCTGATGAATCTATTCTGGAAAGTTAATTCCCTTGAGCTGTTTTGTGGTGCATTATAATTGACTATTATCATTACTATTATTATAGTGATTATTATCTTTTATTTAGTGCCAAACAATAAAAACACAATTATGTTACATATTAAATAACTGTCAGCCAGATTACAAGTTTTGCGTTATGGCTGGCCCGCTAATTACTTGTACGTTATTTTCACCGCTCACCTTTCATAGCGCTGCTATTATAGGTTTGCAAAAAAACGGCTTGTGCGGGCGATATGGTTGCGTTGAGCTCCATACCTCACACAAATACAAGCAGTGTTTTGACGTGCTCGTGCACGATTTCCCCATAGACATCAATGGGGAGAGTCAGCTAAAAAAAGCCTAACACCTGCAATCGCGGAGCGTAAAGCTTCCTAATGCAGCCCCATTGATGTCTATGGGGAAATTTTTTTTATGTTTAAACCTAACACCCTAACATAAACCCAGAGTCTAAACACCCCTAATCTGCTGCCACTGACATCGCCGACACCTACATTTCACTTATTAGCCCCTAATCTGCTGCCCCCAATGTCACCGCCACCTACATACATTTATTAACCCCTAATCTGCCGCCCCCAACGTCGACGCCACCTACATAAATTTATTAACCCCTAATCTGCCGCCCCCGACATCGCTGCCACCTACCTACACTTATTAAACCCCTAATCTGCCTTATCTGCCGCCCCCAATGTCGCCGCCGCCGCCACAATACTAAAGTTATTAACCCCTAAACCTCTGGCCTCCCACATCACAAACACTAAATAAATATATTAACCCCTAACATAACCCTAACCCTAAGTCTAACCCTAACATAACCCTAACCCTAACACCCCCTAACTTTAACATAATTAAAATAATTCTAAATAAAACTTACTATTAATAACTAAATAATTCCTAATTAAAAATACATACTTACCCATAAAATAAACCCTAAGATAGCTACAAAATAACTAATAGTTACATTGTTGCTAGCTTAGGTTTTATTTTTATTTCACAGGTAAGTTTGTATTATTTTAACTAGGTAGACTAGTTAGTAAATAGTTATTAACTATTTACTAGCTACCTAGTTAAAATAAATACAAATTTACCTGTAAAATAAAACCTAACCTGCCTTACACTAAAACAATACAATAAAATTAAATACATTACATTAACAAAATACAATTATCTAAAGTACAAACAATAATAAACACTAAATTACACAAAATAAAAAAAGAAATTATCAAAATAAAATAGCCCCCTACCCCAAAAAAAAAAACAAAACCTAGCCTACACTAAGCTGCCAATGGCCCTTAAAGGGGCCTTTTGCAGGGCATTGCCCCAAAGAAATCAGCTCTTTTACCTGCAAAAAAATACAAACAACTCCCCAGCAGTAAAACCCACCACCCACACAACCAAACCCCCAAATAAAATCCTATCTAAATAAACCTAAATTCACCATTGCCCTGAAAAGTGCATTTGGATGGGCATTGCCCTTAAAAGGGCATTTAGCTCTTTTACATTGCCCAAAACCCTAAGCTAAAAATAAAACCCACCCAATAAACCCTTAAAAAAACCTAACACTAACCCCCGACGATCCACTTACAGTTTTTGAAGACCGGACATCCATACTCATCCAGGCAGTGAAGTCCTCATCCAAGTGGGCAGAAGTCCTCATCGAAGCCAGCAGAAGTCTTCATCCAATCAGGGAGAAGTCTTCATCCAGACGGCATCTTCTATCTTCATCCATCCGGCGTGGAGTGGGTCCATCTTCAAGACATTTGGCGTGGAGCATCCTCTTCTTCCGATGGCTGTTGAAGAATGAAGTTTCCCTTTAAATGACGTCATCCAAGATAGCGTCCCTTACATTCTGATTGGCTAATAGAATTCTATCAGATAATAGGAATTAAGGGGGAAAAATCCTATTGGCTGTTGCAATCAGCCAAAAGGATTGAGCTTTCATCCTATTGGCTGATTCAATCAGCCAATAGGATTGAGCTCGCATTCTATTAGCTCTGCGCCGGTTGGATGATGATAGAAGATGCCGTCTGGATGAAGACTTCTGCTCGCTTGGATGAAGACTTCGCCGCCTGGATGAGGATGGATGTCCAGTCTTCAAACACTGTAAGTGGATCTTTGGGGGTTAGTGTTAGGTTTTTTTAAAGGGTTTATTGGGTGGGTTTTATTTTTAGATTAGGGTTTTGGACAATGTAAAAGAGTTAAATGCCCTTTTAAGGGCAATGCAAATCCAAATACCCTTTTCAGTGCAATGGGGAACTTAGGTTTATTTAGATAGAATTTTATTTGGGGGTTTCGGTTGTGTAGGTGGTGGGTTTTACTGTTGGCGGGTTGTTTGCATTTTTTTTTTACAGGTAAAAGAGCTGATTGCTTTGGGGCAATGCCCCACAAATGGTCCTTTTAAGGGCCATTGGCAGTTTAGTGTAGGCTCGGTTTTTATTTTTATTTTGGGCGGCTTTTTTTTGATAGGGCAGTAATTCTTTTTTATTTTTGATAATTTCATTTTTTATTTTGTGTAATTTAGTGTTTATTATTTTTTGTACTTTAGATAATTGTATTTTGTTAAAGGGACACTGGACCCAAATTTTTTCTTTCGTGATTCATATAGAGCATGCAATTTTAAGCAACTTTCTAATTTGCTCCTATTATACATTTTTCTTCATTCTCTTGCTATCTTTATTTGAAAAAGAAGACATCTAAGCTAAGGAGCCAGCCAATTTTTGGTTCAGTACCATGGACAGCACTTGTTTATTGATGCTGTCCAATCAGCAAGGACAACCCAGGTTGTTCACCAAAAATGGGCCGGCATATAAACTTACATTCTTGCTTTTCAAAAAAAGATACCAAGAGAATGAAGACAATTTGATAGTAGGAGTAAATTAGAAAGTTGCTTAAAATTGCATGCTTTATCTGAATCACAAAAGAAAAAAATTGGGTTCAGTCCCTTTAATTTAACTAATTTAATTTTATTGTGATGTAGGCAGGTTAGGTTTTATTTTACAGATAAATTTGTATTTATTTTAACTAGGTAGTTAGTAAATAGTTAATAACTATTTACTAACTAGTCTACCTAGTTAAAATAAATACAAATTTAGTTGTGAAATAAAAATAAAACCTAAGATAGATATAATGTAACTATTAGTTATATTGTAGCTAGCTTAGGGTTTATTTTTCATGTAAGTATTTAGTATAAAATAGGAATTATTTAGTTATTAATAGTAGGTTTTATTTAGATTTATTTTAATTATATTTAAGTTAGGGGTTGTTAGGGTTAGGGTTGGGACGTGCAGTCATAGGAGGCGGCATCTCTAATGCAGCCTCTTAGTTTGCGGGGAGCCAATGAGTGCCAGTCACGTATGTTCTCCTGGTGAATAACAGCACCAAGAGAACTTGACCAGCGTTGTTTGGCTCTCCCTGCGCAGTGTGCATGCGCAATCCAACTATCCCTCCACGCCGGTGCTCCACCCCACCTAGTCTGACTCTTCCAGTAATATATGTGTGGGGTGAACTGTTATATGGCTGTGTCAGTGTTTGAGCCGATGAAGCCTGCTCAATTAATCAAGCTAGGCACTGATTCTGGCTGGAAGGCTCATAGCCTGTTTACAGAGAACCGGCTGAAGAATGAACTGTCACTGCAGCTCATTTTGGAAGCAGGCTGAGCTCCCGCATTTTGTGTGTTGGGTAACAGCGTAGCCGTAATCTAATGACGCTTTGGAGTAAGGTAGGAGAACCATGTTCATCATCTTTTAATTTGCAAATGTTTCTCAGGACCCTTAAAGGGATATTTAACCCTAATATTAATTTTTCATTGTTTTCTTGGTATCTTTATTTTAAAAGCAGGAACATAAGTTTAGTAAGCAGCCCATTTTTGGTTCAGCACCTGGGTAGCACTTGGTGATTGGTGGCTAAATGTAGCTGCTGATCAACAAACGCTACCCAAAAAAATGCTCCTAAGCTTACATTCCTGCTTTTTCAAATAAAGATCCCAAGAGAATGAAGAAAAATTGATAATAGGAGTAAATTTGAAAATTGTTTAAAAATGCATTCTTTATCTGAATCATGAAAGAAAAAAATGTGTCAAGTGCCTCACCAGCCTCTGACCTCACCGCACGTCACTTTATGTTAGGGTTAGGCTTAGGGGTTAACAGGTTTATTATAGCGGCGGAGTGGGCGGACGGCAGATTATGGGTCAATTATATTTAAATAGTGTTTTTTATGCGGGAGGGCGGCAGTTTAGGGGTTAATAATTTTATTATAGTGGCGACGATGTCTGGGAGCTGCGGAATAGGGGTTAATACATTTTTAAAGTGGCAGTGATGTCCGGAGCGGCAGATTAGGGGTTAATAATTTATTTTATTATTTGCAATGCGGGAGGGCCTCGGTTTAGGGGTTAATAGTTTATGGGTGTTAGTGTACTTTGTAGCAGTTTAGTTATGAGTTTTATGGTACAGCTTTGTAACGTAAAACTCATAACTACTGACTAGAAGGCGGTACAGATCTTGTCATTTTAGGCTGTACTTCTCACTTTTTGGCCTCCCCGCAAAACTCGTAAAATAACGGCGCTATGGGAGTCCCATTGAAAAAGGACTTTTTTAAAAGTGCGTGACAATCAAAAAAGTGTGCAGTACTGCTATTCTGACAAGACTTGTAATAGCAGCGGTAGGGAAAAAGCATTGTTATGGGCCATAACGATGCTTTTTCATTCATAACACCAAACTCGTAATATGGCCGTGTATTAGTTGATGAGTTGAACAGGAATTAGTGAGGGTCCTGCTCAAAAGACAGTTTACAATAAAATCCAAGAAAAATACTTACCATGCAAAAATAAATAAATAAAAGAGAATAGAACAAACTAGTTTATAAATAGAAAAATAACTTTTATTTGGAAGGATAGGAGAAACATAGCACAAAAGCATATAATGGTAGTGATTCTTTTCAGGATTGTTCATTTAAATAAATATTAATAAGAGAGAAAGAACAGAAGCATTAATTTGGCACACTTGGGGGGATTATCATCTCATACATATAGGGTAGGTGATTTCATTGTGTAGAGAAATGAATTGATTTAAAACTTAACATTTATTATATACATTAGATAAAATATTTCCAGTGTTGTAGACCATGCCACTTGGAATAAAATTATTCCATAGTAGTGTATAAATAATAATAATAAATAAAATATATATATATATATATATATATATATATATATATATATCAAAAGTCCAAATAGCATATAGCCCAGCACTCCAACCAGGTGGGGCAGCCACAACCTGGGTGCAATCCTTATGAGAGATAGTTAGAGAACAGTGTGGAAGAAGGGCACTTTCAGGGTTTGTATAGAGACACACTGGCTTGTTTGGATCTGTGATTACTGCCACTCGGCAGTTTAAAGATAATACCTGTCCTGATGAAGGCCCAACTGAGGGCAGAAACGTTGACCATGTATTAATATTCTAAGAATAAAGAAAATATTTGTCTCTATACAAACCCTGAGAGTGCCCTTCTTCCACACTGTTCTCTCTCTCTCTCTCTCTCTCTCTCTCTCTCTCTCTCTATATATATATATATATATATACTGTATATATATATACTGTGAGAGAAAAAAAGAAAATATATAAAAGAAATTTGCACTGTATGTTCTTTGGTTCCGGTGTGATCTCCTAAACACCACAAAATTATTTCAATAGCAATTAAAGTAAGGGGAAATAACTGAGTTTAACGATAAGTTCTATAGAAGTGTAACCGCAGCGGACTTCAGAGGTTAAGTGTGAGAGACATAACTATTATGCAAACTTGTCAATTGCCTATACAGGGAGTGCAGAATTATTAGGCAAGTTGTATTTTTGAGGATTAATTTTATTATTGAACAACAACCATGTTCTCAATGAACCCAAAAAACTCATTAATATCAAAGCTGAATAGTTTTGGAAGTAGTTTTTAGTTTGTTTTTAGTTATAGCTATTTTAGGGAGATATCTGTGTGTGCAGGTGACTATTACTGTGCATAATTATTAGGCAACTTAACAAAAAAACAAATATATACCCATTTCAATTATTTATTTTTACCAGTGAAACCAATATAACATCTCAACATTCACAAATATACATTTCTGACATTCAAAAACAAAACAAAAACAAATCAGTGACCAATATAGCCACCTTTCTTTGCAAGGACACTCAAAAGCCTGCCATCCATGGATTCTGTCAGTGTTTTGATCTGTTCACCATCAACATTGCGTGCAGCAGCAACCACAGCCTCCCAGACACTGTTCAGAGAGATGTACTGTTTTCAATCCTTGTAAATCTCACATTTGATGATGGACCACAGGTTCTCAATGGGGTTCAGACCAGGTGAACAAGGAGGCCATGTCATTAGATTTTCTTCTTTTATACCCTTATATACCAGCCATGCTGTGGAGTACTTGGACGCGTGTGATGGAGCATTGTCCTGCATGAAAATCATGTTTTTCTTGAAGGATGCAGACTTCTTCCTGTACCACTGCTTGAAGAAGGTGTCTTCCAGAAACTGGCAGTAGGACTGGGAGTTGAGCTTGACTCCATCCTCAACCCGAAAAGGCCCCACAAGCTCATCTTTGATGATACCAACCCAAACCAGTACTCCACCTCCACCTTGCTGGCGTCTGAGTCGGACTGGAGCTCTCTGCCCTTTACCAATCCAGCCACGGGCCCATCCATCTGGCCCATCAAGACTCACTCTCATTTCATCAGTCCATAAAACCTTAGAAAAATCAGTCTTGAGATATTTCTTGGCCCAGTCTTGACGTTTCAGCTTGTGTGTCTTGTTCAGTGGTGGTCGTCTTTCAGCCTTTCTTACCTTGGCCATGTCTCTGAGTATTGCACACCTTGCGCTTTTGGGCACTCCAGTGATGTTGCAGCTCTGAAATATGGCCAAACTGGTGGCAAGTGGCATCTTGGCAGCTGCACGCTTGACTTTTCTCAGTTCATGGGCAGTTATTTTGCACCTTGGTTTTTCCACACGCTTCTTGCGACCCTGTTGACTATTTTGAATGAAACGCTTGATTGTTCGATGATCATGCTTCAGAAGCTTTGCAATTTTAAGAGTGCTGCATCCCTCTGCAAGATATCTCACTATTTTTTACTTTTCTGAGCCTGTCAAGTCCTTCTTTTGACCCATTTTGCCAAAGGAAAGGAAGTTGCCTAATAATTATGCACACCTGATATAGGGTGTTGATGTCATTAGACCACACCCCTTCTCATTACAGAGATGCACATCACCTAATATGCTTAATTGGTAGTAGGCTTTCGAGCCTATACAGCTTGGAGTAAGACAACAAAAGAGGATGATGTGGTCAAAATACTAATTTGCCTAATAATTCTGCACTCCCTGTAGTATATAGTCCACAAATTATCAGTCTCCACACTCCCCTTATCACCAGCTCGGCTGCACAGATTCTCCTTAGTAGGTGCCCAGAAATGGGCCAACAAGTTACCAGTATTACTCAAATTTTAAATAAAAGTTATACCCCATTGACTATATTTAGAACAACATTTTACAGAGAGCAACAGTGCGAATGGCCTAACGCGCGTTTCGCATCAGCTTTTTCAAAGAGAACATACAGTGCAAATTTCTTTTATATATTTTATTTTTTTCTCTCACAGTATATATATATATATTCTTTTGATTTATACACTACTATGGAATAATTTTATTCCAAGTGGCATAGCCCACAACACTGGAAATATTTTATCTAATGTATATAATAAATGTTAAGTTTTAAATCAATTCATTTCTCTACACAATGAAATCACCTACCCTATATGTATGAGATGATAATCCCCCCAAGTGTGCCAAATTAATGCTTCTGTTCTTTCTCTCTTATTAATATTTATTTAAATGAACAATCCTGAAAAGAATCACTACCATTATAGGTTTTTGTGCTATGTTTCTCCTATCCTTCCAAATAAAAGTTATTTTTCTATTTATAAACTAGTTTGTTCTATTCTCCAGTTCTTTCCCACCTCTCCCTTTAGGTTAAAAGGGAAACATTTCATATACTTAACTTGACTATACAGTAGTCCTCTTCTTTAAATTGGGAAATAATTATGGCCTCCATCAATTTGATGGAGGATTTCCTTAACCGTGAAAAAGACAGAAAAGCCAATATTGATAAAACATTTGCTAATTTTACAGCAGAGGGTGTAAATAAAAATAACTTTGAGGACTGGGAATCAGGTCTAAATATTCTAGGTGAATTACTAAGGAAACATACAAGGTCTATATGGAATAAAAGCACCTATGACCGCTACTTAGCTAAACACATAATACCTAGGGGCCTAAGAGTAAGACTCTTTTGCAGTTTCAGTTTTCACATACAGAACTATAGAGGGAGATGGGAACAAGCCCTTATTTCTTGCTCAGAGACTCTAGTTGCAATCTTGTCAGACTACGAGACAGAAATTGTGGAAGAACTGAATAAAGAGATCTCAGAGATTAACACAAAACTAAAGAATTTTGAAAGTTTAGAAAACTTTAAGACCGCTTATAAAAACCTGAGAGATGAGCTAGACGAAAAAGAGAAGGAAATTATAAAAACAAAATGTGCAAAACTCAGCAGGGGTATTACGGACTTTCAGCAGGGAAGAATATTTACCTGGGATGAAAGAAATCCCAGACATAGGAGAAACTTAGTCCCATCCAAAACAAATAGGGAGGATGTCTCTACATCAGAGTATGAATCCTCAGCAGGAGAGGAGGGAGCAGAAGGAGTTTCAGGTAGAACACTACTAGTACCCAGTGCAAGTGATAGACAAACTCTCCTTTCAAAAAACGAGAGGGAAGGCAAACCCAAAGAAAAAGAAAAAGAAGGGGGGGCAAGAACAGAACACAATCTGAGACACAGAACCCGATGGGGGTACAGAAAAAACAACAAAACCAGGGAGGACTGGTCGAGACGACCGAGATGGTAAACACAGACACTTTAGAAATAATAAATCTGTCTGACAGAACCCTATCCCCTGAACATAAAAATGTACTTGGTAGAGGGCTATCTTTCTCCCCTTCTAATAAACTGAATTTCTTTGAAATAATTAAAGACATTAATCTTTTTGCCAGAAAACTAGCACTCAGAAAAATGTACACAAAGCATAATGACAGTGATGAGGAAACACAAGCTATTATGGATCTTGTGACATTATAAGAGGATAACGAAACGGCAATAACAGACACCCTAGATTTGCAGAAAAAACTGATAAAGAAATCCACATTTATGCCACAGATCTCCATATATTCACAGATTGAAATATTTTAAAAGTAGTCTGCAGAGATATATTGAATCTGAGAGAAAGAGACTACAATAATCTAAACAAAGCAGAAGAGTGGGCACTAAATGACATTCAAAAATAGGAAGATGTGGTCATAAAGCCATCTGACAAGGAAGGCAATATTGTTATTTGGCCGATAACTATGTACATTACTGAAGCTATGAAACAGCTAAGAGACAAAAACTGTTACAAATTCCTATGGAGTAACCCTAGTGGGGACTACATGAAAATGTATGAAACTCTAATCAATGATGCTAGAAAAGATAGCCTGATAGATGAAAAAGAAGTGAAATTCTTGAAGGTAGAAAACCCAAAAACTGCTACCTTCTATCTATTACCAAAGATACATAAAAACAAACTGACACCTCCCAGTAGACCAATTGTGGCAGGAATTGGCAGCCTCTGTGAACAGGCATCTAGATATTTGGATCTACGACTAAGAAATATTGTTCTAACACTTCCCTCATACACAAGGGATATGATGGATGTACTCAGCAAAATAGAAGATATGACATTGGATGATGATATGTTTTTAGCAACTTGTGACGTTGAGTTGCTTTATACATCAATTGAACATCAGTGGGGCTGTCATGCAGTCAATTACTTTCTCCAAATGGAAATAACTGAGAATACCCCTAAAAACATATTCATAGTGAAACTACTTAAATTTGTACTGAGTCACAATTTCTTTGATTTTAACGATACATTTTTCCTGCAAATTCGGGGAACAGTGATGGGCACAGCATGTGCCCCCACCTATGCTAATATATACTTAGGGTGGTGGGAGCGAGAATTTGTTTTTGGATTAAATATGGAAAAATATGCGGACAACATTGTCCTGTGGCTCAGGTACATAGACGATGTCTTTCTGATATGGAAAGGAGAGATATCTTTATTCAAAGAATTCATTGGAATCCTAAATACCAATGACCTGAATTTACGTCTAACCTACGAAATTGATCACGAAAGTGTAACATTCCTTGACCTGAAAATATCGAGAGATATGTTTGGTCAGATTAAATCAGATCTTTATAGAAAGGAAACAGCCACAAACTTGATACTCAGTTTCCAGAGTGCTCACCATCCAGCAACAAAGAAAGCTATTCCCTTTGTGGAATTTCTTAGAACTACGGCGCAACTGTTCTGATATTAGTGATTTTAAAAATCAGGCAATGGAAATGAAGAAGAGGCTAAAAGCTAGGGGTTACCCTAATAGCACTCTCAAAAAGGCGTATCATAGAGCCCTCCATACTGACAGATTGCACCTACTTAAACCCAAATCTAAATCTAATCTGGATAATAAAGTCCGATTTGTCAGCACCTTCAACACAGCTCACAAGGAAATAAGGGATATCCTGTATATATTTTTAAAACAGATAAGGATTTATCCAAGTGTATTGGGGATAAAATTGCAATGAGCTGGAGACGAGCCCCTACAATTAGGGACAATATAACGAGGAGTCATTTTGTGAAACAAACCAGTAAAAAAAGAAAGGACTTTAAGGTAACATACGCATGTGGGACATGTAAATTCTGTCCATATATGTTAAATGTAAAACAGATGAGTATCTTCCATCTGGGACTATATTCATGAATGACTTCTTTAATTGCAGGAGTAAGAACATCATTTATTGTATTGAATGCAATTGCAATAAAAAGTACGTGGGGATGTCGACACGTGAATTCAGGAGAAGTCTAAGTGAACATATATGTAACATCAAAAATGCCAAAAATGATCTGGAACATGACAAAAAGTTGACCACAGTGGCAAGACACTTTTTGGACAAACATGAATGTAAACCAGAATTACAAAGTTGGATCCTTCAGAAGGTCTCTTTAGGAATAAGAAGAGGAAACATGGAAAATGCACTCCTTAAAGCAGAGAAAAAATGGATCCTTAGACTACAGACCATGAGTCCCAAGGGGCTCAATGAAATGCTAACATTCAGTGCATTTTTGGAGTAAAAAGCAAAAACGGATCTTTAGATTACAGACCATGAGTCCCAAGGGGCTCAATGAAAGGCTAACATGTAGTGCATTTTTGGAGAAAAAGCAAAAAATAAAGATATCAAATATAACATCTGTATATTATTAGTAATGACCCCTGGTACATCGTGGACAAAGGTCCAAAACTTATAATTTACTATCCCTGTGGTCACTGACATAAGTAAGATTTGTCAAAATCAGAATACTTGCGAAGTTATCGATTATGATAATATTTATTTGTATGCACTTATTTGAATATAAAGAAAATCCAATGGGGATTATTAGTTTAATCCAACACTATTAATAATTCTAACATTATCCTTAACTTTGGACCTTTGCATGTTTTTTAATGAGGATTACATATGAAAAAACTTTGCATGGATATAATATATGGTATGTCAATCTTGACCTCTCTAATAAGAAATATTGGCAACAGTGTATTAAAATATATGAAACTCTGAGTGTGAACTCAGAACATATTTCAGTTTCTGAATCTATAATACGCAATGCCGTGCTCAAGACTATTATTGTATACTGCAATTTATATGTATACAATTATGGATGTCATGAACACCTAAATAAATTCATGGGTTAAGTAAGTAAGGGGAAATAACTGAGTTTAACTATAAGTTCTATAGAAGTGTAACCGCAGCGGACTTCAGAGGTTAAGTGTGAGAGACGTAACTATTATAGCAAACTTGTCTATTGCCTATAGTATATAGTTCACAAATTATCAGTCTCCACACTCCCATTATCACCAGCTATATGTTTATATGTATACAATTATGGATGTCATGAACACCTAAATAAATTCATGGGTTATAATGAATGGCGTGTCTAGCCGTATATAACAAGGGAAATCAATATAACCCCAGACATGTATACAGTTACATAATGAATGAACTAATATACAGGGAGTGCAGAATTATTAGGCAAGTTGTATTTTTGAGGATTAATTTTATTATTGAACAACAACCATGTTCTCAATGAACCCAAAAAACTCATTAATATCAAAGCTGAATAGTTTTGGAAGTAGTTTTTAGTTTGTTTTTAGTTATAGCTATTTTAGGGGGATATCTGTGTGTGCAGGTGACTATTACTGTGCATAATTATTAGGCAACTTAACAAAAAACAAATATATACCCATTTCAATTATTTATTTTTACCAGTGAAACAAAACCAATATAACATCTCAACATTCACAAATATACATTTCTGACATTCAAAAACAAATCAGTGACCAATATAGCCACCAGTGTTTTGATCTGTTCACCATCAACATTGTGTGCAGCAGCAACCACAGCCTCCCAGACACTGTTCAGAGAGGTGTACTGTTTTCCCTCCTTGTAAATCTCACATTTGATGATGGACCACAGGTTCTCAATGGGGTTCAGATCAGGTGAACAAGGAGGCCATGTCATTAGATTTTCTTCTTTTATACCCTTTCTTGCCAGCCACGCTGTGGAGTACTTGGACGCGTGTGATGGAGCATTGTCCTGCATGAAAATCATGTTTTTCTTGAAGGATGCAGACTTCTTCCTGTACCACTGCTTGAAGAAGGTGTCTTCCAGAAACTGGCAGTAGGACTGGGAGTTGAGCTTGACTCCATCCTCAACCCGAAAAGGCCCCACAAGCTCATCTTTGATGATACCAGCCCAAATCAGTACTCCACCTCCACCTTGCTGGCGTCTGAGTCGGACTGGAGCTCTCTGCCCTTTACCAATCCAGCCACGGGCCCATCCATCTGGCCCATCAAGACTCACTCTCATTTCATCAGTCCATATAACCTTAGAAAAATCAGTCTTGAGATATTTCTTGGCCCAGTCTTGACGTTTCAGCTTGTGTGTCTTGTTCAGTGGTGGTCGTCTTTCAGCCTTTCTTACCTTTGCCATGTCTCTGAGTATTGCACACCTTGTGCTTTTGGGCACTCCAGTGATGTTGCAGCTCTGAAATATGGCCAAACTGGTGGCAAGTGGCATCTTGGCAGCTGCACGCTTGACTTATCTCAGTTCATGGGCAGTTATTTTGCGCCTTGGTTTTTCTACACGCTTCTTGCGACCCTGTTGACTATTTTGAATGAAACGCTTGATTGTTCAATGATCACGCTTCAGAAGCTTTGCAATTTTAAGAGTGCTGCATCCCTCTGCAAGATATCTCACTATTTTTGACTTTTCTGAGCCTGTCAAGTCCTTCTTTTGACGCATTTTGCCAAATGAAAGGAAGTTGCCTAATAATTATGCACACCTGATATAGGGTGTTGATGTCATTAGACCACACCCCTTCTCATTACAGAGATGCACATCACCTAATTGCTTAATTGGTAGTAGGCTTTCGAGCCTATACAGCTTGGAGTAAGACAACATGCATAAAGAGGATGATGTGGTCAAAATACTCATTTGCCTAATAATTCTGCACTCCCTGTATGTATAAAATAAGTACTTATGAACTATTATGTTACGATTATACAATGATGGAATATTGAGTAATAGAGTGAATTAGATGTGATTGCCAATATATAGCTCAGAACATAAGTAGATTAAAATTATGAGGACTTAGTTTCATGGCTAGCACACACTGTTTTAAGCCTTTAACATCTCCCCCCTAACATGCCATTCGTAGCAATAGCGGAATAGAGAATATGTGACAGGGGGGCATATTTACGCCCACGTCATCACTCAACCGCATACTATTGGGTGAACGGCACACACCCTCTGCCTTAGCCAATCACAGATGGCTTTATGCGATTGGTAGATCAGACTTGTCCATCTGAATAACTACTCAGGATTGGTCAACGACCCCTTTTAAGGAAACCCCGGGTGGTGATCGGGTTAGCCTTTGAAAAAGCTGATGCGAAACACGCG
Source organism: Bombina bombina (assembly GCF_027579735.1). Classification (NCBI taxonomy): domain Eukaryota; kingdom Metazoa; phylum Chordata; class Amphibia; order Anura; family Bombinatoridae; genus Bombina; species Bombina bombina. The sequence continues at coordinate 742,901,548 of NC_069500.1, forward strand.
TTAGGCCGTTCGCACTGTTGCTTTCTGTAAAATGTTGTTCTAAATATAGTCAATGGGGTATAACTTTTATTTAAAATTTGGGTAATACTGGTAACTTGTTGGCCCATTTCTGGGCACCTACTAAGAGAATCTGTGCAGCCGAGCTGGTGATAAGGGGAGTGTGGAGACTGATAATTTGTGGACTATATACTATAGGCAATAGACAAGTTTGCTATAATAGTTACGTCTCTAACACTTAACCTCTGAAGTCCGCTGCGGTTACACTTCTATAGAACTTATAGTTAAACTCAGTTATTTCCACTTAATTTAATTGCTATTGAAATAATTTTGTGGTGTTTAGATCACTCCGGAACCAGAGAACATACAGTGCAAATTTCTTTTATATATTTTCTTTTTTTCTCTCACAGTATATATATATATATATATATATATATATATATATATATATATATATATATATATATATATATATATATATATATATATATATATATATATATATATATTTTCTTTTGATTTATACACTACTATGGAATAATTTTATTCCAAGTGGCATGGTCCACAACACTGGAAATATTTTATCTAATGTATATAATAAATGTTAAGTTTTAAATCAATTCATTTCTCTACACAATGAAATCACCTACCCTATATGTATGAGATGATAATCCCCCCAAGTGTGCCAAATTAATGCTTCTGTTCTTTCTCTCTTATTAATATTTAACTATATTTGGCATTAGGCACTACCTTGTCCTATACTCAGGTTTAGTAGGATTTAGGTTTGTGGATTCTCACCTCCAGTTCTTTCCCACCTCTCCCTTTAGGTTAAAAGGGAAACATTTCATATTCTTGCTCATATAAATGCCAAAGAGGTAGGTTTTTAGTTTGTTTGAACAGTTTTAGGTTTGGACAGAGTGTGGTTGAGCATGAAATAGAGTGCAAAGTACATGCAACAGCACAAGAGAAATTCTGCATGTGTGAGTGGGACGATTTGAAGAAAATAACAACTTTCCAGCTGTTAAAATTGGTGGTGTATTTATTAAAGTCTGGGTGACTGAATAATAGAATCTGATAAATAGTAATAAATCATTGAAACTAGTGTCCCATAGTCAGTAAAGAAACTGAATCTGAAAATAGATTAGATATTCAAACAAGATAATAATCCACGACATATCCCAAAGTAATTATGAACTACCCCAATAAGGTTTTGGAATGGCTATTGGAATCCCCAGAACTGAATATTATTGAAATTCTGTGGATTGATCTTAAACCAGCAGTGCATGTAAGAAACCTAAGAATATTTCTTTGTGTAAGAAAGAATGGGGAAATATTCCTAAAGCCAAAATAGAAGAACTGTTAGCTGGTTACAAAAAGCATTTAGAGACTGTCATTAAGGCCAAAGGTGATGTTACTGGTAAATACTGAGAAGATGGGTGCCCAAACTCTTGCGCATGCCACACTTCTTGTTATATTTTTTTCAGTCAGTTAAATTCAGCCAGTAAATAGTAACTCTGCACCCTATATACCAATAGTGTTTGCAACAACGTTAAACATACACATACACGCTCTTGTGCTTACCTCTTGGAAAGAAGCTAAGTTTCAACAAAGGATACCAAAAGAAAGAGTTAAGTTTGATAATAGAAATTCATTGGAACATTTATCTTAGTTCTACACAATATACAAAATTTTAAAATCAGACTTCCATGTCCCTTTGAATATATTTCTAGAGAAGAATGGGAGATTTGCAAAGAAGGACGGCTGATGATGAACATGTGACAAATATTAGACTGGCAGCGTGTAGCGGATTTAGAGGGTTACAAAGCACCAATAGTCATTATTCTAGCACCTCCCTGTTATCAAATCAAATATCTTAAAAATTCAGTTTTTTTTACATAGCCTTTGCTCTTCCCAGGATAAAAAGAGAAGATGGTGATTCAAATAAGCAAAATAGGAATCATAAGTAGTATAAAATAATGCCCCAGTAAAATATCACTGACATGTAGCTTAGGAACTTTCATTCGCATACCCAGAACTCTAAAGTGTAATAGATGGCAGAAATTTTCAAACAGGGTACCAGTAAGCAAAACGTTTCTATAAATTGGGAGATAAAAGGCAAGTGGAGAATAATTTGTGCTCTTTCTTTGCTGAGGAATGGCAGAATTTTGGCAATTAAGTTGATAAGACTCAGTGAGTTGCAGCTAAGGGATTTAGAACTAAAGGAGAAGATCAATAATACATACACTGCAGAACGTAGAACCAGAGGTCAGATCGCCAGAGTTAGTTGAAAGAAAGCAAATCACATGGGTATAGACTATTCTCTCAGGCAATTTAGAGACAGCTAATAGAAGAAATGGGGTGTTGGTAGAAACGGAGGAGGTAAAGACAATACATATTTCAAATGCAGTTATTTGTGTTCAGTGCTCTTTAGTTTTGATATGGGGTAAAAAAAAAAGTCTATTCAACGTTCTTGAACCAAAATTTGCATTCATATTTGTGTGGCATGAAGTGAGTGCACCTAAATGGTTAAATAAAATTAGTGAAAACTATCATTGAAAATTTGCAGCTATGGCTCTGATAATACTTTTGAAATGCTTTTCATTCTTACAAAAACAGCAATGATGTGTTAATATATACTTAGAAATAATAAAAACAAATGTTAGCTAATATACAATGATATTATATTTTTCAGTTTTAAATTTTCTATGCATTAAAGTAAAATCAAAATTTTACTTAAAGGGACAGTCAACACTAAAACTGTTATTGTTTAAAAAGATAGATTACGCCTTTACAACCCATTCCCCAGCTTTGCACAACCAACATTGTTATATTAATATACTTTATAACATTTAAACCTCTACATTTCTGCCTATTTCTAAGCCACTACAGACAATCTCTTATCACATCCTTTTTTTATTAGCTTTTCACAACAGGAGACTGTTAGTTCATGTGAAAAAAAGCAGCAAGAAAGTGGAGCACAGGTAAAAACAAAGCAAACAGTGTATTTATAAAGACATGGATCTGTGTACAAAAACAAAAATAATGAAAACTACATGCAGAAAATAGGGCCAGATGCGTTTCGGCTCACGCCTTCATCTGTAACCTAATTTTCTTATTGAGTGAAGCATGTATATACCCAAAGGCAGGGTCTGATTGGGCCATACAGAAACCTCCCATTTAACTCTTTCATCACTGGGAAGAAAAGGAGCAGGGTTTATACTGTTTAACATGGGCAATATGCATAGTGACAATATCCAAACAACTGCTGGTGAATGTTACAATGTTATATATATATATATATATATATATATACACATATATATATATACATATATATGTATGTATATATATATATATATATATATATATATATATATATATATATATATATATATATATATATAAAAAGACAATATCACACCTTCAAAATATCAGAAAATCAAAAATGATGGTAGTACTGTCCCTAATTTTCTCTTTCCACTTAAGACACATTTATTAATGAACATTTAAACATCCAGTCTTTACTGTTTAAATTACACCATGCTGTATATATATTCTTTGTGAGTCTAGCTCATGTTAGCTATATAGATAACATTGTGTTCACGCCCGGAGAGTTAGCACAACACAGCACTAATTGGATATCATGCAAGTCAATATATAATAAATAAAAAGTCATGTGATCGGGGGGCAGTCAGAAGATGCTTAGATAAAAGGTAATCACAGAGGTAAAAAGTATATTAATATAACTGTGTTGGTTATGCTAAACTGGGGAATGGCTAATAAAGGGGATTATCTATCTTTTAAAACAATAACAATTATACTGTAGACTGTCCCTTTAAATGTATTGGATAGAGCATGAAATTGAAAACAGTTTTCCAATTTTCTTCTATTATCAATTTTGCTTTGTTCTCTTGGTATCCTTTATTAAAGAGTAATCTTAGGTGAGCTCAGGGGTATGCACGTATCTTTAGCCACCTGGCAGCAGTGATTGCAACATTTACTACAATGCTATACATTGTTGCAACAACTGCCGGAATAGGGCCATATTACAAGTGGCACATTACATAGAGCTTTCACTCTGGATTTAACAATGCCAGGTTAGTGCAAGTATAACAAGTTGAAAGTAAAACTTTTGCGTGCAAGCGAAACCCAAAGAACTTCAGATATCACAACCGAGTTAACTTTGTCTCCTCTTAGACTTCAATAGAGCGTGCTTTGAAGAAAACACCCATTAACACATTAACAGGACACTATATTAAATCCACAGCCTTATACCCAACAGAAGTTATTAATATTTTAAATTCCAATGTTCTTCACATTGGGGTAAATATTCTTTGTATTTTTAAATTGATATTCCTATATAAATTTGTGTATATATCTATACCTGTATATATTCAGATATATAGAATAATTAAATCTGGGTAAGATATGCAAATTAGATATTAAAAAATCTCACGTTTTTTACTTCCAAGTACTGTTTTAAACACAACAATACCCTCTATGAGGTAGGATACAGCAAGAGAAACAACTTCTAGACAGCCGTTTTGAGGTTTTTTACTTTCATCAGCAGAAGGAAGGTTTAACTTGCTGCTTGGTGAAGCTTATTTCCAGAGAAAAATCAATACTCATTTGAGCTATGGTGGAGATAAAACCATAAGATTTAAGTCCTCCATTATGGTTTATGGTTTTAGCTCCACCATTACTCAAATGAGCATAGCTTATTCATATAGACATATAGGTATAGATATTTAGTTTACATTAACATCATCTGACAATGTTGCTCAAAAGTAAAATGTAATGATGAATGTATGATGAATGAATCATCAGTATACACCATAACAGATGATCTGTCTTCTGAAGAAATAATTATCTCCAAAAAGGTGGGATAATTCCCAAAACCACATATAGAGGCTGGTATATGAGGGTGCAAATTTAGCCCCCATTGCAGTCCCACATTTTTTGGTGAATACTAAACATTTGTAATCTATATGAATTATTTTTTCACATATCCATTAGTATTAATTTATGACGTGCAAATAATTACTGCATATTACTATAATCAATATTATAATGAACATGTTTATCGCTCTAAACATTTCATTGCAATCACTATTGAAAAATATGCAGCATTACAATTCAATTCAACTGAAACGGCAATAGGTTCAACTTTTTTTTTTTTTTTTTTCTCATATTTATGATAATAAAAATGTGCCTACAATGTGTTTATCATTCATTATCTGTCATGATTACCATGCTGAAAATATATGAATTGAAGGTAAATTGCAGTGACCTGATAAATATTTTACTATTACACATTCATAAAATTGCTATTAGAGAACCAAAAGCCTTAATATGAAATGCTCTGTAACTAAATGCCTGATGCAGTCATTTAGTTTATGTTTTAAAAAATGTATCATAAATTCGTTGTATTAAAAACAAATTTAAAAACACATTTTGCATGAGAGAACAAAATATTCTAGAATAAATATGGTAAACAAATATTTTTAACTGGGAATTATTAGTTTATTTCCTGATGTTGACAAACGTCATTTTTGTTTACATCTCAGCCCTGTCACAGATTTGGCAAATAAAAAAAAATAAAAAAAATCTGCAACATTTTCACGATGGCTATATTTCTGCTAAGGATCAGAAGCAAACTACTATTATGCAATAAGTTTATTTTTTTGCATGTGATTTATTTATTAAAGGGACATTAAACACTAAGGGTCAGGTTACAAGTGGAGTGCTAAATATCGCTTTCATGAAAGCGATATTTGCGCACCACTGTATAATACCAGCGAGCTGGGAAGCATTGAGCTCACAAGAGAGTGCTTCCTTAGGCTTCAATGGGCGCCTCATTCTGATGTTGTCAGAGATGGCGTCAGAACCTAAGCGCAGTGAAGGGGGTAAGTAGCGCAGCGATGGCAGCAAATATAAATATATATGTATATGATTAGATAAATATATATTTATGTGTTAATATGGGTATATACGCATAGTAACACATAAATATATATGTAAATATGCATATACATATATGTTTACCGGGAACACACAGTTCCCATAGACTGCAATGTAAAGACACTTTTAAGTGCTGTTTTCTTTTCTAACACCCCACACCTGCCAACTTTACCCTAAAAAAATACTTCCTAGTGAAGTTATTTTATTAAAAAATAAAGATGAGGCTATCTTTATTTTTTTAATAAAATACACTACAATGTATTTTGGTGGCATTTGGGGCACATTTATAATTAACCACAGATCTGATCTCTGTGTTAATTTTATAAGCAAAATTGCTACTGCAAGCTCGCAGTAGCAATAACTAGCCACTTGTAA